>NC_090955.1:3996666-4662777 GCF_040807025.1 Struthio camelus | reverse complement strand
GTCCTCCTCAGCTGAGAAGAGCACGCCCAGGTCTCCTACAGCATGCAGTAATGCTATACCCATTGAGTTAGTAAATAAAGGGATACCTGAAAGGCCACACTCATTTCCTTCTGGCCAGCTTTAGGTAAACTTGCTAGGGTGCTGCTTTGCGTTGCACTTATTCATGGTATTTTGAAAAACTGCAAAAGCAGACAGCAGTTCCTGTGGACCACTAACTAACGATGTCTAAGCATAGATTTTACAAGTGAGACTCCATTTTTTTTAAAATCTTGGTGATCTCAGGCAGAGTGAGTTTACCAAATCTTGCAGCAATCCTCAGGTAGCTACAAAGTTCAAGGCTCTAAGTTCTTCTTAAAAATACCATTTGCAACAAACATTGAGGCATGTTCAGTTATTTTCCAAGTGACTAGTCCATCTCCTGTCTTTTCTTTCATGTCACTCAGTCGTAACTCTCATCCATGAACACAGGCTTCAGCAACTGAGGCAGTAAAACCCTAAATGGATGGCATCATCTTGCTCTGGCTTTTCTTGCCAGGTCTTGTTTTCTTTTTTCATCTCTGCTGGCACTGTACTCTCAGCTGTCAGTGCCACCTGCTACAAGGATCCCCACTGAACCATTTCCCAGACATGCTGCACAGGTTTCTCTAACAGAAGATCCCTCCTGGTGAAGTCTCAGTTACTGCTTTCATACTCTGAGCAGCCCCCAAAATCCTATTTATGATGATTTGATTCAGAACATCTTGATTTGGTGCATTACGTAACTAAACTGTTTGGACAAAGACTGCCAGCATGCACAGTACTATTGGTATTGAAAGAGCCTTGGTATTTGATTGTGTACTTTACAAATATGTTGTGACAGTTTTCTCTTAAGATTTTTAAATCTTAAGAGCAGGGGAAAAAAACTTAAATGGCAGGAGAAACAAAGTCACAAAGTGGAGGTCAGTTGTGTAGAGTTTTTAAATGCATCCTCTGGGAATTGATGCTCGTCTTTTCCTATAAAAACCCAACTGACAGACCGATTGTCAGTTCTTTTATTGGGCTGATATTAAGAACAGCCAAAAGTACTCAGTTCTTCTGTATCTTTGTTTTGGTAAACATAATAAGCCACATTTTCTTCTCACTAGCACCTGTCTAATTAAATGAAGGCAGAATTTGACCACTTTCTAATAATACGGATTCTTATTAAAGTTATATATTTTTTTAAATAGGGGGTGGAGCTGGGGAAAAAAAGCAATGGATTAATCAAATAAAAAAAAAACACGCTTATGTAGATGCTTGATGCTTGACTTTGATAGGGCTGAGAAAGAGGAATAAGCAGAAGAATATACAGCAAATACGGCTACATATCTCTATCTGTGTCAGGACAAGTGAGATGCCTTTTGAGAAGTCTCATGATCTAGAAGTAGCTTTTGTATGGCCTGGGGAAGGGATACAGAAAGGCAAAGAAGTACTTCTGGAGGTAAAATGTGGAGTTTTTGTTTTGTTTTTTATAGGGGCAGCTGTGAGGGAAAGGTGCTACAGGCTTTTTGGTAGAGAAACAGTTTGAAGCAATAGAAGGAAGAAAGAGAGAAGAGGTGTAGAACAGGAATCCAAGTGATAAGGAATACAATAAAATGCCTGTTAGTTGCAGGGGAGATATTGAGAGGGAAGTTAAGGTTACTACTGTGTTGGTCGTGTTTACACCACAGAAGTGTGATGAAGTGGTCTAAGAGCAGTACCTCAGCAGCTTCATACTGAAGTACATTATCAACAACTTGTGCAGTATCTTTCATTTTTCTATTTAAAAATATTTTGCGTTCCTCCTCTGAACAGGAATGCAATTCAGAATTTTTATAGAAAGCACCAACTTCTGTAAGTCAGGATAAACACAAGTAGAATTGTTTATTATGCAATGGCAGCAGATGTGTGAAGTTAGGATATGCAAACTCCTCAGTAACACTGAGAAAAACTCCTGTTGCAGTATTTCCCCTTCCCAGGAGGCTCAGATTTATGATGTACTCAATCTAGTAACATAGCCATGCATCTTTAGAAAATTCTCCGAGATGTTAGAAGACTGACACATTCATGAGAATGAAGGCTGCCTCACAGACAATGCCTTCAGCAATCTACGCAGTGCTACTGCATTAAATTTGCTGTTATATATTATGATTCATACCTGTAAGTGAAATAGCAGTAAACCAGATCTGGCTTTACAAGCATTATAAACTAGGTAATGTTAAAGTTTTATGTTTTAACATACATATTTACAATCATATGCACATAAACTGAGCTCGAGTCATCCAATCCTGATATGACAGGGCCATCTTCAATGACAAAGGACTTGGAACAGTGACTTGGATGGAAAAGCATTGGGGGCCAGAATAGATCTTCTCTGTTCATACAGTTTGCAGGCAATTGCTCCGACTCAAACACTCCCATAGACCCAGAAAAAAGCTTAAAGCAATCTGAGGCTAATATTTGCAATGCTGAAACCCTTGAACAGGCACAACTTCTATATTATTCACCTTCATCAGTCTCATATCCAAGTACCTTAGGGTCATGACTATACCATTTTCCTCAGTATTTGCAAGGGAGCAGAGTATCATTTGCATGTTAGAGACAGGAAAAAGACACATGGCAAGTTATTACGTAAACCTCACAGGAAAACCTCAGCTGAGTTGGTAATCAAAAAAAAAAAAAATTTCTCTGGACCCAAGCCAGTGTACTAACCACTATTATTCACCTCACATTCACTGCCTATTGAGAAGCCCCCACATGGCCAGCTTCCATTGACCAATCATGCAGTTTAAAATTGTTTTTAGGGTTTCCTACTTCTTAGGCACGCTGATAGGTTAGATTCTTTCATGTATGGGATAGCTTTCCACTGATGGCTGAGCTCCTCTGAAGTCAGTGGAGTCTCCAGAACAAAGTGCACGCAAAGACAATGGATGAGACACAAACCGCATACAGCCTTTACGTCTCCCAGCAACAACAAAAACAAATAGGGAGAGATGCTTGAGAATTTACGGTATCCTATACTCCACATGAAAAAGTACAAATTCATCAGCAGGGACACCAACCCAGGCCGTTATTGCTATGCGGCACATGGGAATCAGGAGGTATCTGACCAAGTCCCTCTTGTACGTCCATGTCAGGAAAAAAATGTGAAATGCAGATTACAGGACTCAGGGTAGCTCTTTAAGAAGGGCAAGGCATCAGTCATAATGCTTGCTGACAGCACTGCATTTCCAGAAGATTTTTGGAGTAGTTACCTAGTCCTTTTCAAGGGTGTAAATACACACAACTAGTTTGAACTGAGGTATCAATGCACAGTATTATGCCTTTAAATAAGGCATAATCTTCACAATCGGAGTGAATACACATGTCAAAACATTTCAGAAAAAAATAATCTGAACAGTTTGCTGAAGTTGCTAAGAGAAGATTGATTCTGCTACAATTTCCTCACCATTTTTCTTCCTCCAGGCAAAACCAAGTTTTGCTTCAGTCTAACACTGTCTTTGCTTTCTCAAGAGCATATCAGATTTTATTTGAAAGTAGAGCAAACAATATATTTTTTAAAAGCCTTCATGTATATTTTATCCTAAAGCCATCTGTATCATTATTGATTGTTCCCGCAATAAGAAAGTTAATAGGACGAATTGCAAGTAGTTGCCATAGTAACTACCACTGGTCTCTTTCTCTTGAAGAGGAAGCATGCAATTAATTTGTCTTTTAACCTACTTTATTGCTGGAAAGCCTATATAAATGCTGTAGCACAGGTCCAGATTCATTATTCGCTTCCATGCCATTGTCCTCTTAAATCACCTCTTCAGAATTTTTCAAGTGTTTATTGGAAGGCAAGTTTTTATACAATATATTTCCTGGGTTGTAATTTGCAAGACCCAAAACCAAAGACGTTTAGAGGTTGGGGATTCTTCCTTTTCCTATAATATGTCCAATACCTGGTAGCTCATGGCCTACCCTCTCCCCCTACCAGCCGAACCCTTTAGAGCAGACTGCTATTTACTTCGACAAAAAACATCCGCTCTGAGGCTAACTAGGATAAACACCATTTTAGATGGGACATGAGTTGTTTTACCCTGTATTACTGAACGGATTTTATTTCACATTTTGATATTTATACCATGTCCCTCTGTAATTATTAGTGCAGCTTCTGGCCGTTTTGCCTGAGTAAGGACTTCAGCACCTGGCACATCTAAAACCCACTCCATTCCAGGTTAATCACAGGAAAAAAAAAAAAATCTGTTATCTTCAGCAGGAAGTTCTTTTGGGGCCTGTTTCCTTAACATATGAATTAAATGGCCAAAAACCTCATTTAATGAAAATGTTTCTGATTCTGATTTGGTTTGTACTTCTTTTATAAAAGAAAGCCATCAAATTTTACTGGTAACTTCTGCTTCTACTTTACAACTGTAAAGCAGATCAAGGTGTATATTGTTACTTCCCTCGATTTGAAAGGAAGCCTGTTTTATAGGCTATTCATGTACGAAAACGTGGCAATTTCTCTTTCACAATAAAAGAATGTGAAAGGGACACAGAGTTGCCTAATCTCTAATGTGTGTACTTTCTATTAAAAAACAATTTTCAATATAAAGGCTGTGCTTTTGACATTAATATTAAATTTGAGTATTCCTGCGGTACTCTTCACTTAAGCACAATTAAATATTAAGCATAAAGGAATGCCTATACATCACTGTAATGTACTTACACAATAAAAAAGAAAGTGATTATAAAAAACCCCAAAATTGCTGGCACTCCTGAAAGTAACAGACTTCAAAAATTGGGGCCTGAGTCTCTTCAGTTCTCTTGGCTGGAATAACTCCACTGACCTCACAAGCACAAGCCAACCCCAGAATCAGATGCGCTGGCAGCCACCTAGCAGCCAAAGTGGAATGATTTCTTATCCAGCTAACTCAGATTACTGTTTAAGATACACACATATGAGACGTATATTGTGGCAAGTGCTATAAAATACATTAAGAGAAAGCTGGCCATGATGGTGAGACTATGCACTCTTCAGGTAAGAATAAGATTTTGTTAGGAAGCAGAGCTGCTACTACAATCTGCAGTCTAGGATTACTTTCTCCACCCTTCTGAAGACACAGCCCCTGCAGGAAGTGGCTGCGTTACAGCTTCAAGGGGCCCTTGAGCAAAATAGCCCAGGCTGTGGGAGAACTTCTTAATCATCTCTTTTACCTTTTCTCTCTTTTACCTCCATCCTTACTACACCCTCATAACAACTGATGACCACAATCCCCCTAACAAAGTCGCCTGGAGAAATCATGGAAAATGCAATGATTTTGCAAAGCAGATCATTATCAGATGGGGAAGGACACACAAACCAGGAGCACTCTGGTCAGGGGCACAGGATCACCCAGTCACAGGGGCACCCAGTCAGGTTTGCAAAGGATCCTTTGGATTTTTAGTTTCTCTACACAGAGGTAAGAAACAGCACCACGTGCCACAGAGCAAACTTCTAGAGAGCAAGAACAAAACAGAAAGGTGTTTATTCCAAGAGACTTCACCAATAGTCATTTAAGAAACACTGAATGATTCCAAGGAGTTTTGGATCAGGTACCAAGGATAAAAGAAGAGTTTCTCTATGTATAGTTCTTCCCTACCTCCTAATGGAGATTAAGGAAATTAATCAAAACTAAAATACCACCATATGTTCAGCTATGAGCTGACAAAGACATATTACAGCTTCACTCCATGAAACTGGAGGTCAGCCTGCATCAAGATTTGTCTAGAGTGTTTGGGGAAACCATTCACCACATTGTAACACAAATAGAAAGAAGGGACAGCAGTGGGGGGGGAGGAGGGGGGAAGAGGAATACAAACCCCACAATCTCTGGGAGACAAGTCAGAGAGGAGAGGAGCTGAAAAGGCACTAAGACACTAAGACAGGAAAAAGGGTGGAGAACTAATAACGTAGAGGACATAGAGTGGGAGCCTCACAGTCACAGCTGCAAGAGAGGAATTTTAAGCAAATTCGTTTGTGAGGAAGGAGCAGAGGTAAATCCTTGCAGGCAGGTCATTCATTTTTACCACCTCCCACAACTTCAAACCTTGATTTAAAACATTCATTAGATCAATCTGGATTCAAGTGCTTACTGAAACTTGTCTCAGAAGGTGTTTTCCTTTTTTTTAAATTTTATTTTTAGTCCACCTAATAGAATTGTTTGTTATGAACAGAAGAAAAAGAAGAAAGATGATTCTTTTCTTCTACTCATGACATTACTGTATCTAGAGCAGGGAATATACGAAGGGAATGTCTTCTGGATAAAAGTAATTTGAAAGAACATCACTAAAGATTTAAAAACCCTTAAGGAAAGAAGTGAAGCTCACAAATTAGGAAAATCTGAAGATTAGTACATGAAAGAAGGCTTAAGGTAATTTAAATGGCTAAAGTCAGACTTTTCTTTAAGCAAGTTTCCCCCCCTTCCTTTCCCTTCTTCCCTGAAGTGAATTTTTGTTTTTTTGCTTTTTAACAGAAAGCAATGGCTGGATCTGTTCATGTTTGTTGACAAAAGCGCTTGGACAGCTCCCAGGAAGAAGAAAGGTTTGAAAGGGAAAAGATGTCAGTCACTTCACTGCAGTAATGCTTAGCAATATGTGTGAGTAAAAGAGATTGGTGAAAGGGATTCTTGGTACCAGAACTCGCCTCCTGGGAGATGAATAGCACCACCACCCCAGAACTACTTCTCCACAGAAAACATGATTTGTAGCCAGTGAATTCTCAAGGCATTTTCCTACTTAGAGTCAACAGGTATGCTACAGGTATGCTCCATTTTACAAAGAGAAGATACAAATATACCACAGCAAGGTTCAATCTAGCTACTTCAGGTGACAACAGTAGTGAAGACCAGCTGTACAAGACCCTTTATCTAAAGCCTTTGCCCCCCATTTTCAGGGGCTAGCTAAATCTAGCTCAAATATATCCATGCTTCAGCTGTGCCTTAACATAGCCTTTGATCTCAGGTCTAATTTAAGATTTCTCAAAAATACGGGCAGATTAGCTATTTGTTTGCCTCAGCTTCCACCACCCTCTGAGCATGCGTACTCAGCGAAAGTAGCCAAAATGAAGTGTATTAAGTGGGGAACATCCCCAGCTTTTTCTGCCTTCCCATCTCCAATGCTCAGGTGGCCTGCAGTCCTCCTGACTCATTCTCTTCTCTCTACACTCCCTTCACCAAGGATGTAAACACACTGCCATCAGATGGTAGTTTTCTTTCTCTTTCCTGTATGTCACGTTACCTTTCTAAAGGTGGAGAAAACACCTTTTTCTCAGGACTCCAAAGTACTTAGAGTGAGTCGACATATCTAATAGGAGGAAAGGCAACCTACAGTTTAGAAAAGTAATCTACAGTTTTGGGGAAAAACATATATAAAGTGTACACATCAGAAACGATGCCATTAATCTATTTCCATCACTGTTAGAAAGAATGCTTTCAACAGTCCCCCTTCCTCCCAATAAATTTTGGCACTCCACATGTTTCAAACACAAGATATAACTAAATACAACCCCACTATAAATCCTCCAAAGCTCTCCTCTGTGAGAACCTACACTCCAGATTACTTGAGAGGGTATCCAAACCCAAGCCTTGGTGCCAGCTTCTTCGTGGACATGAAGCATCCAGGGTCTCTCTCCGTCTTTAGCGCCCAGCTGCGGCAGCCTGAAAGCTCCATACCCTGCAGCACTTCAGTGGAGACACCCAAAAGCTAAAACCAACAAACTACTTAAGGCCTTATAAGATGCACACCCCTACGCTCAGGCCAAATCCTCTATTTACAAATTCTCTCCCTCTATCCTTAAACTCTTTGCTCAAAATTGACCAGGGTGTGACTTGTGAGACTATGCTCCTGCAATAAAAATGCTCCTTTCAGTTATGCTGATAACAGCCTAACCCATATTCTGGATGAATTTGTCCCAGATAGCAATAATCCTACCTGATTCCTCAAGTCTACAGGAACATGTACTTCCACAAGAAACAAAAGGGCTTTGTTTGACCACCACTATTTCTTCCTTTATTGAAGCAATAAATGGTGCAATCAAATATGTAGATTATCACTGCATCTTTAATCTATAGTTCTATTTCAGCTGTGACAGATCCTCCAAATAGGAACTTTTTCCAATCATCAAAACAGCTTCCAGTTCAGTAAAATTTCTTTAGTTGAGCATCATTTTAATCACAAGGATATTTATTCAGGTTTCCCCTCATGCTTCTTTTGTGTACCCCAGTCAGATAATTTTATGAATACTAAGGGACTGATTCTATTTTTTCTTGCCCCAGCGCTGCATAATGTCAGTGGAATTATTCTGAATGACCCTCTTATAAAACAGGTCAAAATCAGGTTCTTTCAGTAGATGAAAGTGCTTGTATTACCTCTTATTATAATTTCCCATTGAGCTTTATAAACTTTCTCAATGCATCAGCAGAACTTTTGAAAAAAGCTCTAAAAACCAAAGCATTATTCATGATTAGTATTTATATAGTCAATGTTTCAATGTTATCCCCTGCTCCGTGAGCTCCGCTGCACTGGAGAGCTTATTCCATGATTTCGTCTGAAGGCTTAGTGGGCAGTTTGATATTGCTATAAAGTTTTGCTCTTTCACTGGACTCTCACAGTATCTCCTCCCTTGTAACCCCACATCATTAAATTCATTATAGTAAATAAATCATGTATATAAGAATAGTGCTGGCTGAGAATAGGACTGACTATTTCAGGCACTGTAAAACTGTGAATAAGACACCTGAAGCACAGGAACAAGTTGGGAACAGCTGACAGCAGAAAAATCTAAAATGGACTAGACAAACAAGGCCCAGGCTGGGGACAGGGAAAGCATACAGAGAAAACAATGTGATAGGTGCGGACATCCTGTTATCCCTGTGTTTTTGTTTACAATTTCAATCCTTTCAATGGGTTCCAAGGCATTACTCTAGCAGAAGTTAACCACTTGCAAAGCTACAAGGAGGGGAGGGTTGTTGCAAGCAGTCAGCCAGCTTATATGAGAACATATTCAATCCAAAGGCTGCACAAAACTCAGGTCCCACTTGATAAATAACTCTCCAAAGGCAACAGTACCACCTTAAATCGCTTCCTGCTGCTGCTGCCACTGCCCCCAGCTACACTGGCACCCTTTCAGGATGCCCTCTCCTGATTCAATTTAGCAGTTCCTAGTTCTTTTTAAAGAGTTCCAGATTTCAGGCTGTTGCTGGGCAAATAACATTCAACATTTAGATCCAGCCAGCATTTTCTGTCCAAATTTCACATGTGGGGCCAGAGTCTTGTACATAGAAATGCCTGCTGTGCTGCATTAGTGCTCCAGAACAGACACTGAAATGACTCAAATGGGCGAGCTGGGATTCTCCTAGGCAGTAAAGGAGGAAGGCAGGTGCGTCTGCTGGAGACGGGAGCGGGCAGGAAAGGCAAAGGAGTGCGACTGGACTACATTATGGATCCGATGCTAGGGAAGCAGAAGTGGCACAGAGCCACCTGCACCCTATACCATGCTTTGGAGCTGTGCGGAACAGGGCATTGGGGTAGCTGTGAACCTGACGGAGGCTGTCTAATTTAAGGGGGAAGAAACAGCTGGCTTGCTAATTTCTAAAGCTGATTTCTGATAGAAAGACTGGTGAGTAACTTCAGAAGATTGTTCCTACTTAAAACTTCTTCTGGAGGGCAATGGGAACTGTGGTTGATTGCCAGCTCTGGCCTCGATATCTGAAATTACAAGGAGACTACGTGCAGGAGCACGGCAAATATAGCTTTTTAAAGCCCTTGTATTTCTTGCAGTGCAAATGACAAAGCTGTGTATTCACATTACGGCAGAAGTGGAATGCTGGAAGACTCTCAATAAAAGTGTAGTGCTGCTGCCTGTGCTGACACATATGTTTGAAATCATTATTTTGCTAATGTCATTAATAAATTTGTACAGCCTGCTGCAGCAGTTCTGGTCTATCATCATTTTGTTCTCCATGAAAATGTTAAAAAGATAAGCTGGGGAAAAAAAAGAAAATCAAACTGATTTCCCAGCCAGAGAAAAACTAATGCATCTAAATTGTACATTAACTGGGCTATGTTCCACACAAAGGAACATGAACTTCTGCTGCACCATTTTTTTTTTCACATTCAAGATAATTATGTATTTGTCCTTGCCTTACCTTGTTCCTTTTTTTGCAGGTCTAGTTATTTTTTTCTGGTAAGAGCTCATTTAAATGCTCAGATTAATAAAAGGACTGGTCAATGTGATGGGTTACAGGAAGAAAATCATGTGCTAACTTCTCCACTGCTGTTAACTAATACAGCTTCTCCAGGGATAGGCAGCAACTAAGGGTGCAGCCTCACAGTCTTTACAATGAACTGAATAGAGGCAAGACAAAATATGTTTTTATCTCAATAGTCCCTCCTCACTAGATGATTTTTGAGTATCTCAGACTAAAGAAAATTGGTTAGCAACCAAAGAACCTTTGAAAGCAACGTAATAAGTATTACCAGTCCCCAGTTAATAGAAGGAAGCTAAGATATTAAGAGATTAGTCCAACAAAGTAGAGTAGCTTTAAAGGGAGCTGCCTGTCCAGCTGCACTATTACTAAAAGACATACGAGAGTAAAGGAGTTTCAGGGCTCTGTGGGCACTCTTAAATAGCCCTGACCGGCCTCGGCTGGGGCCCCCATCCATATCTCTGTCCAAGGGCCAGGGTCTCCACTTAAATTCAGCCCAGCAGCTTTAGCTCTTTCTCAGGCTATGTTGGAGAGGTCTCCAGTTCAGCTGCAGGCATACCCCCCTACCTGGCCACAGGACCTGTTGATCTCGACCCCAGCCTGCAGTCTGACTTCCTGACTTGGCCACAGACTGCCTCATCGCTATGGATGGCCTGGTGATCCAGTGATCTATGTCTGACCCTGGTCACCATCACTGGACCTGATTTTGATCTGCAGACTGATCTCCTGGCTTGACCTCAGACCTGCCTTGTCACCATAAGCCTGTCTTGATGATCTGGATGCTTCACCAAACCTGACAACCCTCTCCAGACCCGCCCTGCTTGCCTCACTCCAGTACTACAGGGCTGGTACCTGGCTGGTGAGTGCCCTGCCTTCTCACCTGTGTTTTCATGCTTGGCTCCCGGACAGAAATTAACAGCTATCAGAGTACAGGGGAAAAACCTCAAGGTGGGTTGGAAAGCCTTCATAAGGTATATGGCATATAGTGGAGGAACCCTATACCAAGGGACTCTGAACTGCTTCTTGCAGAGGAGAGGGGACTGCTCTGGGAAAGAAAAGTATCTCCAGCAGCAAAAGGTATGTGACCTTCCTGCTGTCCCTCCCACTCTACATGCTGGTGGAGGCCACAACAGCTGTGGTATCGGGTTGGGTAAAAATCCTGTACCTACTGGATAGAGGGATCTCTTTCCCAACAGTGCTGGGAAAAGAAAGGATGAGAAGAGGCTTATGAAAAGCAAGATCTTAGCCAGCAGCAGACTCAGGAGCCTTTCTTCCTTGCTCGGGTATATCTGCATTGCCTATAGGGCTGTAAGGGAAATGGATCTTGCAAGTCTGAGGACCCCTGACTTAGGAGACCACAGTATATATCCCATGGGAACAAGAAAGAAAAAAGGCTTGATGAGTACTGCTCTGGAAAATAGAAAGAAGTAGGGAGTAGCTGTTACAGATCCGTTTCAGACCCTTGGCCATGTGTTCATCTCCTTAGGGTATCTCCTATTATATTTTAAAAGCTATATAGATGAAGTAACATGGGTGCTTAAGGACACCCTCTTTCTAATACCTGAAGGCTGCTGGAATGGTGAGTTATACCCAACACACCTTCTTGCTGACAGCAGCTTCATCTCTGAAAGGCTTTTCTCCATGACAGACAGCACTTCACATCAGCTTTGCTTGACATCTTCTTATTCTACCTGTGATTGGCTTTACCTGATGGCATGACATCTCTCACGCTTCTCTTACTCCTTGTTGGAGAATAGACTGCTGTTTGCCAGCAGTCAGTGGGCCTCTTGTATTTCAAACAATAGCTAACACAGAACCATGGAGAACAGTTTTGCATGAAAGTGCACAGAAGACTTAGTGAAAAGCAGATTACAAAGTACAGAAAAGAATACAGTAATTTTAGTCATATTCCACAAGGTAAATTTACTTTCTTCTCTGACGGACAATAGCATTTTCATGGCATATGGGAAAAATGAAAGCAACTCTAATACTGCAATAAACTTTATTCCTTTTTTTGTTCTCCTAATTTGTCTCAAGACTGCTGCAACAAATCCTGTGTCTGAGAAAATCACCCAATGTGACCATAGACCTTGGATTCCTGCTTGCAGATGAGCCTAGAGGAGAATGTCCAAGAGCTCTGAAGCTGAAAATTGAAAAATGAATAGCAGTGAGAAGCTAGATCTCTCAAAGCTCATGTAGTGTGTTTCAGAATGCTTCACAAAGCTTATATATAATTCCAGTTAGCATATAAGCTGCTCATATGGTAATATGTTGGCTTCCTTCGCTGTTTCCTTGCAGCTGGTGAAGCAGGCAGGAAAAATCAAGTCATAAGCATGTTCTAATCTCTACATTTCACTGTACCTGTAAAACAAGAGGCTGCATCAACCTTTGTAGGAAGGAGTAATAGCTGATAATTTATATGTGCAATCTGAGGAAAGCACGGTTCCACGGGGTGATTACTGCAATAAATAACTGAAGTAGAACACCCTTGTCCTAACATAAACC
This sequence comes from Struthio camelus, assembly GCF_040807025.1. Lineage (NCBI taxonomy): Eukaryota > Metazoa > Chordata > Aves > Struthioniformes > Struthionidae > Struthio > Struthio camelus. The sequence continues at coordinate 4,650,046 of NC_090955.1, read as the reverse complement.
CAACTTCATTTTTCCCAGTACTCTGCATGAAGAATCCAATCTGGAGGAGGGAGGTAGGGGTGAACAAGAAAAGAAGCATATGTAAACCTTCCTATGGAAGTCAAAGAAGGAGATCAGCAGAATGTAGTCATTCAGTTTAAGAATCTAAGATCCAGTAGATATGATCCCAGTATATTTTGCAGCAACATCCCAGTGATGTTCCCTTTGTGTTATGACAAGTAGAAATAAAGAGGCAGAAGCAAAGGCAATATATGCTATTATGCAGGTAAGCTGTTTAGGGCAAGAACTGTCCTTTTGTTTTATTAGAACATTACCTGACACAACCTAGTTCCAGTCAATGAGCAGAATTTCTGTGAGCTGCAAGCCAAAAAAATAACAGTACTATTACACAGCTGCTAATAAGGTGATGACCTTTGATAAATGTTTTTGGCTTCACTTTAAGAATGCCTGTACATAGCAGAAGCATCCATCACATGCTCAAAACACACTCCTTTCTTAAATAACTAAAATGTTAATATACACTGCCAGCCTCATGAATGTATTCTGCTGCAGGAACTCAAGCTGTACTTGTTTTATTCCTTTTACTGTGGCTTTTGCAACCCCCCCTATCTGCTCCTAGGCTTAGCACATGAAATCTGGGCCAGGATAGAAGGGAAACACATTCCAGAAGTGGATTTACAGGGGATCTGGAGAAGCAGTTCTAAGGTAGCATGCTCCAAATTAAGGGAGTAGAGCACCTGACAGAAGGTGCATCTTTATCCTCTCTGCTCTGTTCATTGCTACATCCGCATCTAGCCTCTGTTCATTGCTACATCTGCATCTAGCCATGCTCGCTCCAGCATCCTTGCTGTGCCCTCACTTTAGTCGCTTGCACTCAGGGAGTTCTTGCCTGAATATCTCTTCTGGGAGTAGTTGCTGCAGGAAGGTAAGAAGGAGGGAGGAAAGGATAGAGTTTCTCTCTGGTAGGCTTGGTTCTTGCCATGAAAGGCTTTAAGGGTCAACAACAGCTTGAGTCCCACCTGGAAGCCCAGACGCAGCCAGCTCCTCTGACAGCAACAATGGAACATACTCCAAACAAAAAGTTCTGCCCACCAGGCCAGTGGCCACCAACTCACCATCCAAATGGCCTCCAAGGGTAGCCCCAACTATGCCTCGCTACAGTAATCTGAAGTGACAGAGCCCTGGGAGGAATTATAACTTATTTCTCAGCCAAAACTGCCTGGCCCAGCAAACACAGATGAAAGAGTTCTTTGCTCCTGCTGCCAACTGAGCATCCAGCAAATTCCCTAAACTCTGAGCTTAATCTACAAGCCATAGCTTTGCACTCCCACCCCCTCCCCCTGCCCCATTCGTGACTGCTACCCTGCTCTATTACCTGTACTAGCACTGCCTCAGCCAGCCAGACTGCCCTCAACCAGCCAGAACTCATTATTCTGGTGGCTATTATGGTAGAGCCTAGGTAGATTACTGAGATTTTACGTTTAAAATCTAGCAATAAATATCTAGCAGATTTGTTCCACTGGACTAGTGCCTGCAGGCATAATGAACATCTCTAGCAGGGTATTACATACAGCAATGAGGTAGCCCAGAGCACAGCCCTCATCTCGCTCTTGGGTATATAATCAAAAGGAAGTTGACAAATTATAATTGAACGCAGAACTGATTTGTTGATTCTCTGCTCACAGTGAAGACCTTTTTAAAATCTAAATTAAATGAAGATATTTTCTTTGCTACAAATCAAAATATTGGTTCATCTTCAGTTTCTAACCCCTTTTTAAATTCTGCATTGAAAGTTCTCAAAAATTTCTAAAGGAAAAGTAATTCCATTGAAAAATCAAAACTTTTTTGGAAAGCTCAGAAGCAAATTTTTGGGTTATTTTTCTTTGGTCTTTGTCAAATGGCTGTTACTCAGATGTGACCCAGCTTGCTAAATAATAAACAATAGCACTTAACTGATGTGTGGAAAAAGAATAAACATTCCTACTCACGGTAGAGACTGATGCACCTTTTACCAACCAGAAAAAACCAGGCTAACAGATTCTGTTACTGTCTGGCTTCTCCTTCCTCCTTAGCCTGTTCACTGCCCCATCAATTGCTCTGGTACGGTCATTCACAATGCTGCACATTAGACTTCCATCAGTGAAACAATAAAGGTTAAAAGAATATCTTTTTCCCCTTTTTCCATTGTCCTACCATATTTTATTTGCCATTTATTGTCCATGGTTGGGAATGTCCCAGAGACTGGAGCTCCTTGTTACAAAAATATGTATTGTCATTTATATGAAAAATATATACCCCCAACTACAGAATTCCATGCTAAAACAAGGCACAGCCCAGAATGAATAGCGTTGTGACCATAGGTACCCACATTTACTAGTGAAGTTTGCAATCAACACTTTATCACCCAATTCAAGTTAACAAAGGTTAAGTTGCTAAGAATACAAAATGATAGAACAGAAATATTACTACCTGGTCCATTCAAGGATTTTGTTAGTCTTAAGTTTGGATTAAAGTTGAAATCAGTTATGACGTTAAATGAACTGCATGTGGTACGTAGTGTGGATGTCCAAGCTTTGAGCAGGTGAGTGTTGAAATTAGCAAGTGAAATAAAGTCTAGAGGTTATTGTTTGATGTGGATTCTGGCTAACCTTCTACATTCTACCATTGTGACTACAGCACATGACATAGAAAACTTAAAATAATTGTCAGTTAGGCCTAGAGACCATAAAGATGATCCATATTCTTGTCCTATCCAGTGTACTTGACAGAGTACTTGAGCCACAGTGCTTGTTAAGAGGGAAAGGGAGAGAGGGAGAGGGAGGGAGGAAGGGAGAGGCTAGTAACAGGTGATTTTAATGGAGCTGACAGTAATGAATGGAAAAAAAAGTATCTGACCTTCTTAGATGTTGATTCTACCCCGATGCCCTAGCTTCACAAAAGTTAGGGAACTGCTCTCTTATTTCACTCACCAGCTCCACACTTCCTTATTCTACAGCACTCTAATTATTTATTTTCTGTTTGCATCTACCTAGTTATATTTATGCTCTTTGACATAGGAAGTGGATTGGCCTAGAGAAGAGGCATGAGCGCGGGACTCGGGCTTTAGGTCATGAACAATGATACATGGGGACACAGCTTGTAAAGTATCTCACAAAACAGCAATGCACCAACTGAGAGAGAAAAGCACCCATATTTCTATATATATAATATATATAGAAATATATATATAGAAATATATATGTAAAAAATAAATTGTTCATATTTACACAATACTGCCATTTACGTAAATCCTTTCCCGCTACTATCGTTACTGAAGAGCTGAAACTATTAGAAGTTGTTACCTATGTAAGCAGTAAGTAGGTCACAGGACAAGAGAGAAGCAAGTATCTTCATTAACACTTTATTGTTCCTATTACAGATGATAAAGTGGAAGGGAAGATTCTCTAAGAAGCCCATTGACTTTAGCCATTCAAGAAGTGGAGTTCCATCAGCTACGCTGAAGTCCATTAAATTACATCAGAATTATGCTTTAATGACAAGGCTTTAGTTTGAAAGAGAACTCTGTTATACTATGAGTTCTGATGTTTTTTTCAGGGAAGCTTTTCTTTTTGGCTGAATCACTATATTAAGATTACTTGATACAGTCTGCTCATGACCCCCTGTCAGGATACAGTCATTTCACCTTTTTTTAGAGGGATACTCAGAGCTGATAAAATGATACCTCAAAATGAAGACGACTTGCATTAAAAACTATGATAATTACATCATTTACCACATAAAACTACTTATACTGCTATATTTTCCCAAGGTCTTCCATTAGCTCTTCAGAACTACTGATTATTATCTTTTGGCACAAGAAAGGTATATTCAATACCACAATCACATGTTACAGCAGGGATTCACATTAAAGCACCAGCTCCATTTGCATTCCTCCCTAGTTTCTTAACAATTATCATCAGTAAAACAAAATATTTCCTGGAAAGTTGTTTCTTAGCATTTGTTTTCCTCTCTCAGGAGAGGAAAAACAGCCTTGTTGCCAATTGTGGGATAATTTCAGTAATGCAACAGAATTTCTAGATTTATTGTCTTGTGTTTTGCGTAGCTTATGACAAAAATATTTGTGAGGAGAAATAAATGCATGGTGATATAGGCTTGCAAGGGATGTGGGTTGTTTTGTTTTGGGATTTTTTCGCTCGCTGAATTTACATTTTGTGCACAGTGGAAGATTTGCTCTTGAAGGATTTAAAATTGAAGTGTTTGAGTTGTTGAGAAATGAGAGGTAGGGGGTACCAGGGCACATGGGAATTTAACAATCAGGTTTGCACAGTTGAGAAGAAAAGATTGGCTATTTTTTATTAAAAAGGTTTGTCCAGGTGGCTGGCTGCATGTGTTCCAATGCTGAGTATTTCCTTCTATTTGCCTGATACAATAGTGACTTTTACAACTGACTTTTTTTCTTTTGCTCAATCCCATAAATACTGTATGTTTTTCTTAATGGACGTTGCTGCATGAGGATAAAATTAGTTTAGATACTGTTGTACTTTAGGAAGGAAATCTGAATGTTGTTCAGCAGAAGTGACATTGACTTATACTGGAGAGAATGAATAGATGACGGTTTAAATGCTCCACTGGAACACGAATATCGACATTTTGATTAATGCCTTTGTCACGGGCAAAGATTATTTAGTTAATCATTTGCTGTTTCCTTTCCCTGGCTCTAGGAATCCCAAATCACAGGGTAAAAGGGAGGGAGGAAACAAGCCGTTTCAAGTCACTGGGTTGTTCATGTGTTTCCAGCACATGCCCAAAAGCTTTTCCGGATCAGGCCCAAAGCTTACAGGTGAATGAAGCTCACGAAATACCAGAAATAAAAACAGTTCACTCTTATTCATACTCCGTATGATTTGCAGGGTTCAGAAACTTAAAGAACTGCTGAGACTGTGTGTACCTGGCACAATTCATTGCCATCTACACATGGCTAGGCTAGCTAGTGGAATTAGACCAGCATTCCACCCAATAAACCCCATATATCAATATACCCCGGGCTTCTTTTCCATGCTACCAGCCTCAGGACAATTAAATGGACCTCTGTGGGGTGGCTTGAGACGTGGCCCAAGTTAATCACTTTTTGCAAAGCTGTGCTGGCTTGTGAGAGCAACTGAGGTGTCTCTGCATTATGCAATCAGAACAGAAAGTGTTGAAGGGGATGATGCAGCATCATCCAAGTCTGCCAAATTTACTAGTTGGGCTGCAGAACTAGCAGAGCCAGCAGCAGAGTCGGTGAGAGGAAGCAGGGATGGCTGAAGAAGTGGCAGTGTTTCTGGATGAATTGGGGGGAGGATGGGACAGGACTCCTGACGGGACAGTGTTACTGGCGTTCTGCCAGTTTAGTCAAACGGCTCAAAAAGAACTTAAAACAGTTTGGGATCACCGTGCTAAATGGCCTTGACTTTATCAACGGGGATCTTAAAACTCCCTTTTATCAGTAAAGTCAGCAGTGATAACTGCATATGTGAAAAAATGGCTCTGTTCTTGCCATTTTCAGTTTCAAAGTTAATTTTAAACAAAACAAAGCACTTCAGTGTTTACGTGCAAAGTTATTTGTAAGCATACTGCTGTTGAGATCTCAAGTCCTGCTGTGTACAGCCTGTGGTCTTTTGTCCTATATGAACATTGTATTTTTCCCCTCCTCCCTCTTCCATTCATAGTTTTCACAAAGACTGAAATGGAAGATGTCATTAAAGGCTTGGACAACTTAAGCAGTTACTTTTAAATTATCTTAACATGTTCAAAAACCTTTGCCAGATTTACCCTTTGGAAGGTAGTAAAATAATTTGAATAGAATGTGACCAGATAAAATGAATATGATTTTATTATTCATGAATACTTTAACCTGAATGCTTTAGTGCCTGCATCTCTCTATTATATTAAATTATGGTGAAACATAAAACTGTCACACTGGGGTTTGTAGATTGATATTCCCTATGGATTCCCCGTATGTTTTTCTTTAGCTCTCCCTGCTGCTGCTAATGGAACTAGTCCTTTGATACCTTTTCCCTTCTAGTTACATTCTACCACTCTAACGACTGCTCAAATCACCTTTCGTGTCTGGTTGGGAGGTTAGCTACCTCTTTTCACAGCGAACACACAAATAACCCTTATGTATTCCCACCCACACATGTACTTTCGTATCTGACTTGCTCTTTCGTATTTCTCTTCTTTTGTATGTTCTCTCTGCACAATTTTTTTCCCTAGACATCACACGTTAGGGTATACTTTCAAAGTGATGTTCAGATATTTAGGTGAGACTCCCATTAAAGTTAATGAGACATGTGGCTAAATGCCTGTGCACTGCATTAACAATACCCTTTACTGTTTATTGTCTGGCTTAGAGAAAAGGTCACATTGGCTCCTAACTCCTCGTCCTGGATCTTTCCCTTCTGCTTTAGATCTTAGAGGTCACTTTGAAAGAGAAGAATGTAAGGTATAAGGCCTTGCAATGCTCATTTTTCCATATTGTTCTTTTAGCTCCATTTTCCTTTTATAGAGAGCTATAGAAATTACTGACCTGAAAGGAGCTTTTATCCCAAATTGTCAAAAGCCCAGGGATGACAAGTTCCTGTTGAAGCACCAAAAAAATTCACCACGGTGCTTTGTGCAGAAAATTCCACTGGAAACATATGGAAATATTAGATCCTCAGAGAAGAGGCTGTCTTACCACGTTGTGTGTTTACTGAGTACGGCACAATAGGAGCCTGACTCTTAGCTGGGGGGAATCTTGCTTACTACAATATTGATAAAACATACCGATAACAACTATTTGTTGAGGCACGTTCATGATAATGTAGTACAAATTTTCATCTATGTGTCCTTGTCTGAGAATTTCTGGTTAGAAATCCTGATGATGTAGCCCAAGGAGATGATGCTAGTGGGCACAGACCAAATCTAAGATGGGAGGAGATGCAAAAAGGGAGAGGATCACAACCTTGTAGATGTGTCATATGAAGTGAGAGTGTAGACCCTTCCAAGCAATCATTACAGCCCCTTTATCTGACTTCTAGGTAGGCTGGCACCTGATTTACCAGGAAATTGGTATTTCTAAACAATGTTACTAAATGTTCTAAATAATAAACGTCATTTAACTTCCTTGTGCCTCAGTCTTCTCATGGGAATTATGATACTTAAAAGTCTTGGTAAATGTGGGTAGAGAACCTAAGGTGAAACACATGGTAAGTCTAATCTTATTATGTGAGCCAAAGTCCAGCTTCGGATCCCATTTTCATTCATTTCATTAGTCCAAAGGCAATCTCTGTACTCTATTGTAATGGACTTCTCTGGAATAATGGAGAAGTTAGCTTTTCAACACAGTTCTCACCAACACGGTACTTTTTTCATATTTCTAAAGCTCAGTGGAAAATGGCATTAGCCATTGTATGGAGTCAAGGAGCCGGAGTACAGCAAGGTTAAACACAGCTTATGCGCTAAAAAGGGAAATGAAACTTAGATAAAAATTCAAAAGTAAAAAAAAAAAAAAAAGATAAATACGGAGGAGGAAATTAAACATTAAATGAAATGACTAGCACGGGTGGGTGAAGTTCAATATAAGTAGGAGCGTTTAAGATGAGCAAGCTTTTATCCATCAGTGAACTGGCTGATGATATTGCTAATCTGGGATCCTGAAGTTGATTAGAAAGGTGTGTTGCTGAAGGCAGACACTGTCCTAATGTTGCTTCTTTGAGAACTACAATTCCCTAAAAAGAATATGACATTCATCAATATGTGATCTATTGCTACACAATTCTTGTTTGTGTTTCTCATCTTTATGTTGCGAGCAATATATGGGAATGAAATGGAACACACTCTTTATACAGAACACATGCTCAGAGACAGACTCATCTCAGACTCTGACAGATTTTTTTCTTTAATTGTTTGTTGCAGGAAAAAAGGGGGAAAAATCTAAAAGACAGAGCTTTTAGATAAAACCAAGTATCTAATCAAAAGGGTTTTAAAAGCAAGATCAATGTTTACTAACTTTCTCTGGCAGCAAGGTGAACTGTGATTATTAGCCTGTGTGGACACAAATAATGTTTTGACTAACTTGCTCTTTTTATAGGAAAGCTTAAATATTCAGTTGCAGGAGGCAGGAACCCAGTAATTGATTAGTTAATATCTCATTATTATGATGATTAATACTCATTTCCTCTGCAATAGCACACAGATGTTACAGTCACATTCAAAAATCTGATGTGCTAGGCTCTGTACATGCACTGACTGAATGAAATCTTTCACTAAGTGCAATGCCCTAAAATGGCTCTGATCTCTCTTTTCCAAAATGTTCTCTAAGGGTACCTGCACCTTCTGTGGAAAGGGCTACCCTGTAGATACTCACAAAGCTAAGCTGTCGTCTTCACGTTGTTCCACGTTTGCATGAAATACTGTGTAAATTAAACTGGTATCTAGCTGTATGTCTCTGATATAAAGAAAAGCATCTGAAAACCATCTGCTTTCTCTGTTTCCAGCCACAATTAGCCCCTATTTGAAGACTGGCTAGTTAACTTGCATGCTGGGTAGAATAGTTCCCTGATGTTTGCTTATCCGATAATACTAGCAAAGGAGGGCAATTCTTCAGATCCATGACTGTGACTGGGAGACCTAAGCTCTGACGAAAATGGTGTGGGCATTACAGCTTGGCAGGTAATCAGTGTTGTGAACAAAATATTTCTTTTCAATAGCTGTGAAATGTGTCACTGCAATTGTAGTAGTGTTTTATTTTTATTATACTTAATTTATATTTCTAATCAAAAATACATTGAACACTTTTGATAATTCTGAAATGCTGAACTCTGGGGTTAAGGAAGTCTTTGAAAGTGACTCTTGCCTTTAAAAAGTTTTGAATTCTAAGAATCAATATTTTTGGAGCGAGGGGAAATGGAGATTCAAGGAAAATTTTCAAACCAGTTGTATTGGGGATATAAGAGACTAGCCTCACTGAAAATTCATGGAAACTAGAAACTTGGTTATTTACATGTCTCTGCATGTAATTTTGAAAAGAAGCAAAAAGGAGGAGCAGTCCTCCCTATTTTTATGTTATGAATGAAATCCAAAGAGATGCCTGTGATCTGCAAAGTTGACTTGGGTCTTGGCTTTTTCAGTGACCTTATGTCTTTGCAGATGCAGTCTTATCCGAGGTCAGCTGTGAGACTTCAGCTAACTGATGTAACAGGGGCAGGGGGGACTTGAGAGAATTACTAGAAAGGGATTCACTAGGCAAGTTTCATAACTTGCTTGGTCTATCTCACTTCTCAAGTAGTGAAGAAGAGATGATTTTGCTCTTTCCTTTCTACTTCTCAATAAACATAAATTTGCTGCATTAGAGATTTTCATGTATCCTGAATTGTAAAAGGCAGGGCACACCTACTAAATCAGTAACAATAATAAATGGCATGACTAATATGAAGCAATTGTTAAAGACTCCTCAGTGGAGTTCACAGGTGATGAGGATATCCAACTGAACTATTCTATTTCCTTACAGATTACTGCACTCTTAATCCTGCATTTTAGTCGTTGCTGGTAGAGTGCTACACGGGAGTTTGGAAAGCATTTCTGGACTCCACTGATAGGCAAAATGTCAGATTTATTGTCTTCTAGACATAATGAGTTAAAAGAAACCCTAGCTCCTCTCTTGAGATGGTCCAGAATTAATTACATTAGACTGTCTCATCTTCACTTAGATAAGTATTTTGCATCTTGTATGTATTTTTTCAATTGAGTCAAGTTGCTTGCCCATAGTCAAACTGTAATTCCTACGTCTGCACAGAAGTGCAGGCTTTTAAGTCACATCTGGCCACCTTTACCTTTTGCTTCCCCTACCTGAGATGCATCCCTGAGATGGTGGTAGGGAGCAGCCTTAACTTTCATAGAGAAGTTGGTTACAATGCAGTCCTGCAGTTTAAATGCCATGGCATTTCCTAGTTACTAACATAAGATTGTTAAATTAAAACTAATGCTCCACGGGGATGGTAGCTTCATGTAGCTTGGGAAAATTCACTTGCTTATTCAATGAGATAGACTCTAAGTTGATCACATTTACAATTAGTACATTCTTTCCAGGGGTACCATTTTAAGACAAAATTATGTCACATTTTGCTCAACTCCCTGGAATTCTACCTAGCCCTTGCTAACGTACCTAACCCTGATCAGCTGTAAGTCAGTGAACTCATCTGAGTAAGCTTTCTAAAACTGATTCTTTAACTAGCCAAACAGTAGGGCCCATTGTCAACTGGTGTAAATTTGCGCACTGGCCTCATTGCCTTTCATGCAGCTATGACAATTCACACCAGCTTGGATCTGCTCTATTGAGTCTGAATGGCTTGAAAATGAATGTAAATGAGCGTTTTGCAGAAGGTGCATATTTAAATGTATGCATGTGTGTACATGTATATATATGCCACCCAATACCCTATGATTAAAACTCATTGCAATTAACCAAACAAAGTCCTAGCTTTCATGTGCAATGATTCATGCCTCCAAAACTGGAGTATTGGCATTTAGTTACTTGTTACCATCAGATAACCTAAGAGTACTGCTGAAACCGTTGTATTCTGTTTGTACAGCTATTACGAAATAGGATATGTTATCTTGCAATAAATTAGAACTGTAAGTTGTGCCTTGATGAATCTCTTTTTGTGAAACACGGAGGTCATCCTTGACTTCCAGATATTTCTATTCCCCATGTATATTAATTTCTAGTAGCCTGGAGTTTAATATGCATTTCTGTGTTTCATTTCCACAATTAATGGTTGTAAGACAACCCAGATAAAAATGCAAATGAACAACTTATCTTTATGTTTTCAACTGGATGTTTACAATTGCAGTTAAGTGAGCTTTTAAAACTGTCCAAATAGCTTCTCCTGCAGATATGAAAATTATAAAGATATCTCTATAAATAAGTTTTTAAAAACTGCTGTCATTTTCAAGGACTGCATTTTTTTATATTTATGTGAACTACTTTGAGTATAAATGCAGCATAGTTTTTTGGGGTTTTTTTTTGCAAGTCCAGAGTAATATGCGATATTAGCATACAGAGAAGCCCATAGACCTAGACAGACATAAATAAGTACATATATTTTTTCTTTTCTGCTTTAAAGATTTTGGAACAGAGAAGCAAAAGAGTGAACAGTTTTGGAAAGATGCCATTAAGCTCTTCTCCCCGTGGATGCACTGCTATGACAACATCCTGGAATCAAATGTTAAAAAAAAAAAGTCCAAGAAAATCGTGGTCCTTGACAAAGACTCAGGACTGCTACAGCTGCAGCATGATAGGGGCATTGGGAAATTAAAACTTCAGTTTTCCCTGAGCTGCATTTCTACAGCTGGTAGAGAGAACTTAATTTCTGATTATGTGTTAGTTAAAGAAGAGATGATACGGCTCAGAAAGAGTACGTTCAAACATGCAGATAAAGTTTTCATTTACCTTCCTATAACCAAGAATTGAACCAAGGCAAATCTAATAATATAAAGAGCTCATGAATGTCATCGTAAATCTACTGTCTATGTTTAAAATGTTTTTTTCCCCCTGTCCCTCTGGCCTAAGAGATAGGCCAGTCTGCAGACAGAATGAGATTTTCTTGTCCCTCTGACAAAGAATCTTTTATTTCTGTGATGGGATTTCATTTAAAATGTAATAGGTTACTGCTTCAATAGACCTTATGGCTACATCTATATTAGATGCAAAACGTGAGCCGATAAGTCACCCCAACTCACTTCATGCCTACACTTTTTGCTGTGGTCTCTGAACGCGCACCTAGGTAGTGGAGCTTGAGCTTATGCTTCTTATGAGTACTGGCCAGAGGTTGCTATCTGAAAAGTGGCAGCAATACAAGCAGCTCTGGGATAAAAACAGCGCATTACTAAAATATAAATGTAGACAGAGCTAGGACTGGACAGCCTGAGTCCTCACTGCATAGTCTGTCTTGTTTTGCAAGTTTTCACGTGGTCAATGCAAGGCAAGCTAAGCTAACTAGCTCCTTCCAAAGGGAAAGGATACCGTACATCACAAAGTTGAAAGGAAACCCAGGCACTGAAACTATTTCTGCAGTGTTGGATATGCATAAGAGTGTAATCCAGGTAGAATTTCACATGCTCCCTGGCCTGTACTGCCCAGGACTTGGTAGATAGAGCCAAGGAAACTTTAAGTGATAAACTGTTAGTGCTACGGATTCCAGCTTTGTAGAAAAAGACACGAGCAGCCCGTGGAGGTGTCTCTTACTGCGTTATGCAGTTTTTCTTCTTTCAGCATCTCTAGTTACTGTACGTATTACAGACTACTATATACACTATTTCATCTCTGAAGGGGAGCATGCACAATTGGTTTATTGTGAAACAAAAAGCTCTGCTGCTGAGAGTGAGTTCAGCTACTTCTGCAATTATTTTTCCCCATTATATTCACCATATTAAGCAGAATAAATCAACATGACAGTGTTAGATGAGTCATACAGCGGCAAAGATGACTTGCACTCTAGTTGGGCCAGACTAGTTAGCAATAAGAGAAGTAACTTCAAAATGACATCTGCAAGCCAGGCTCTGAAAGTAAGAGATCTCTGAATGTGTCATGGGATTCCCTGTGTAGGCTCTGCATATTTAAAAAGTTATAGTAGGATACATTCCTCCCTTTACTATCTGTGCATGGTATAGCTGTACTAGCTAGGCCAAATTTGTCACTGCTTTTGATTTTTTTTAGAATTATTTTCATAGGAAATTATATCATTACTATCCCTTTTTTTCCAGGTGACAATTATCCTGTTGTATATTCCTGAATGCCTGCACATTCGCTCATCCTAGCTGTTGATCCAAGGGTTTTGTGCTCTCTCTGCTCATCAGTGCAGTATACGGAAATAGTTACGTCTAAGACTGCAAGCTGGGAAACTGGTAGCTGTGAATCTAAACCTAGAGACTAAATATTAATGTACATATACCACACCAGAGAGAATAAGATGGCTATATCCGTACAGTAGCATTCAGCAGTATGGTAGGCAGCCAATGACAGTCAAGGGCATGTCTCTGACACCAGGTGACCTCCTAGCCTATGTTGTAGAAGGTAACGGCTCCCTGACTTGAAAATAGGCTCATCTTTAAAGAGCCTAATGCTATGGTGTTTTAACTCCACGTGAAATTGTTAAAGTTGAGTTGAAGGCAGAAAGAAATGAAAGCAGACTAGGAGCAGTTTCTCTAGATAACTAAGTAGTAAGAAAAGTAATAAAGCATATACAGAAGGAAACGTTGGCTCAGGTAAACAGAACCTCATGACAGCTCTCAGCAGGCTGTGTTGTGTAAAGAAAAAAAGGCAGTGATAGCTTTGAAGTGCTCTACATTTGTGTATGGAGTAGTATATTCAGCAACTTAACTGAGGACATCAAAACCAACATTACAGCATTTTTATTCGTCTTTAAACATTAACAGCAAATGGTATTAGAATTGGCATCAACGCCACAGATAGAAAATGGCCTGAAAAGGTAGGCCCGTCTATCATTTTAGGTTAATTATTTCTGTGCAGGCTTGCACTGTTTATGTTGGCAAGCAACACAGCCTACAGTCAAGCTGGCATCAATTTGTGGTAAGCGCCTTTCGCCTGTGATTCCACTTTGGTTGCAAAATGCGTGTTAGAACTCTGTATGGTGACAAAGTTCTACAGAATTTTGAGCTTTCTACAGAACTGAGCTTTCGCATCACATTATGTGGCAGCTTCAGCTGAATACTGGAAGCTGCACTAACCACATGGCTTACAGCCACAGGGAGACAAGCCTAAATCGCTTCTCCCTCTCTCTTTTCTGATCACATCTTCATGACTGTAATACTATTCGTAAGTTATGCCCTACTGTCAACTCCTAGCTACCTGCCTATCATCTTTTGCATTTAGCCATTTTATGTACTGAGAAGGACAGCTGAACAAAAACACTCCAGTGTCCTCTGATGTGGTATCTCATATTCGGGATTTGGTAACGATTATAATGAAATACTTGCTGCTTCTTTTCTTTCTCACTTTTTTCATTTTTCTTCCCTATGGTTTGCACAGAGGATGATAATACATGTGTTCTGAACTGTTACTGGCCTCTCATTGTCATTCTTAAAACAAACAATGATATGCTCAAACCAGTTTTGTTCATGGAAATAGGGAAGGTCTTTTGACGTTATTTCTTCTGTGGGAGCCCTGAACTAATCTGTGGCAAATTTCTCATTACACTACCGGTACTGCAAGAGGCAACACCGCTGTCTTCTGGGAAGACAATACCATGGTAGCAGAGCTCTCGTGTCACCTATCAGTACTAAGCTTAGCCTTTTGATTTAGTTTATTTCCACGGTCTAACATCTGACTGGTCTTCAGTAATCACTCAGGTGCCAAGTTTCCTGTCCAAGACCTGGTCAGGCTCTACACTCTCCTTTGCTGAAATAAAGCACATTCCAGTTGGTATGGCTGAGCTTACATCCTGCTAAAATGCAGGCTTTCTAGCCTTAAATCAGTATCTTACATTAACTCAGAAAGCCCTGTAGATACCTCTTCCATACCAATGTGAAAGGATCCACTTTGAAACAGTAATCTCTACTTTTGCTGATTTTGGTAAAATCCTAGTCCTGAAGAAGTCTGTTGCTAAATTCCTGGTTGCTTGGGGGATGGCGGTAGTGGAATGCTAATCTTTAAATCTGAGGCAAATTCACCTGCTCGCATAAAGATAATAAAGATAGCCAATGATTTTTTGAAAGGTGGGAGAAAAGTCAAGAATACAAAGGAAACAGGAGTGGAAAGAGATTTTTTTTTTCCCTTTAGAAAGATGTCTTTATCAATGAAGAAATCTCTAACCATTCTTCTAAAAAAAAAAAAAAAGAATTTAGATTCTGAAAACACTAGCTATTGTGTTTACTATAGCATTTACTACAATATTCTGCTTTCCTTTTTAGCTTCTATTTTGGGTTAATATCTTTGACAGATGGTACTGTTAGCAATAGAGAAATACACCGGATAAGGCAAAAACAATTATTCATTTTCCTTTAGTCCAATCCACCACAGGCTAAATAAAATAAAAGAGGAAATATTAAAGTTCCCAGGCAAAATCTGAGCTTTTTTTGTATCACCTTTCTCCACTATACTCTGTAGAATATAATTAAACCTGCCCTTGGTAGATAAGAAGTAACACTGCTGTTTCATCTCATATAAATATGTCTGCATTTTGCTTTTCTAATGTTGTTTTTCAGAGTTTGCAAGAGAGATCATTGCTTCTTATCTTCCTAACAACCTTTAGGTTAATGTTAACACTAGAATTCCATCTATAGATAGCTGCACAGCCTTCTCAAGCTGTCACTGCATTCTTTCGACCATCTGGTTGCCATCCCAGAAGACTGGCAAGGCTCTATAGGCCTTCCGTACGGGAGAGTTATGTACTACTTGCTCATCAGCTCCGAAACAAGCTTCCAAGTTTGTTTGTCATTGCTGATTTTTCTGTAATGCTTCTGAATGTGCTAATGGGAGACAATTCTAGTTGTTCCTCAGTTCTGCTGCAAGCTTCCAGATCTTCTGGTATTTTGTACTGTGTTATTAAAAACAGAGTCTTCCCATTCAGTGCAGTGATTGCAAAAGTTTGCAGGGATGCCAGATTCTGGAATGAGAGGAGGTTGCTGCGAGCAAACAAGGAAGCCAAAAAATATACCAGCTTTCCAGTCTTTTTACTTTGGCAGCCAGTTGGTTTGGCGATGACTGGTTTTGAAGCTGGGAAAACATATTACTACAGCACCCAAATTCTCTCTCAAATCCGGTATAGTGGCACAAACTCACGAACCTCTCCTTCCACAGAAGGGGAGCGTGTTGGTCTGGATGTTTGAAGTTGCATACTAGATAAACTATGAGGAAACACCATCTCCTTCGATTGATTATTAGAGAGGTGAATTCTGGAACTAAGTTCAACAGCATTTATGTTAAATACTACTTCCAGTTTCTGCATCTTTCTGGATGTAAATTTTTAGGATGTATTTTGCACACTAAGTTTGACATACTAGAAGATATAATGTAACTACTAAAATATACACTTTGCTTATTATTCTACATATACCATCATTTATGTCACTTGTAATAATACCCTAGATAGATACATAAATATTTAACAACAAATGCTCCATGCAGTAAACAGGAAAATTCAAAGCCATTTTTGCAGTTCCTGAAACGATGTGAGGTATTCCTATTTAGAGTGTTTATTTTCTGTCAGTAAAAAATGGTGGATGCCATTTTAATGATCTTTCTCTGCAAGTAACCCAGTTAACAAACTGACTTTCTGAATACAACTACTTTTGTTCAGGGGGAGCGGAAGGGAAATAAGAATGATACGGAGGAGAATACTGAGTTCCCGCTAGGAACCTACCTACGATATTGCTCCTCTTTTCTCCACCCGTTTTTAACTTTGACTTGGTACAGTGTTAGGTCTTACACTCTCCTCCTATTGCTCTGCTTACTTCTGTCCTTGTTTTCTGACCTGAAATGGCGAAAAAAAAAAAAACAAACCCAACTATTAAAAGATTTTTAACTTTCAAATTTGTAAATACTGTTACTGTTATTGCAAAGAATTTGTTACAATTTGGTACAGGAAACAAGATAATCTCTATTGTTTCTTTCTAACTGGAGTCTTTCACTTGAAAAAGAAAAAAATATTCTAATCTTTAGTGAAGCCTGCTGGAGACACTGTGGCTTTTTCACGTCTTATGTGGTTATCAGTGGCTTGAATCTTCAAAAATGTCATACCGGACTCAAGAATACTACTGTATTTCATATACAATGAGTTTTGTTTCCTTCAATTAAGCTGGATGTGACAGAATGCAGTCTCTTTGTCAATACAACGGGCAGTTTTATGGATACTGTACAGTGATCTGACAACGCGAACGTTTTCTGTATGAGCAGACTAGGTGGTTTCAGTCAAAAATTGTAATGACAATGATAAGAAAGATTAAAAGAGTAATTCAAGATTAGACTAGGCAGAAATGTCTGGAACTCTATGCCCCACTATGTTTTATCTCTCTAAATGAAATAGCAATTGAGGACCCAAGATGTATTGGGGGGGAACTAAGATGTATTGGGGTATCTGAGAAAGTTAGTCCTCTTTAGGCTGCGATCACAAAATGGAAGGGTTTGGCTTACCCAGTTATGCAGGTAGACTTTCTCGTTTTAAAATCATTTTCATTTAAATGCTTTTTTCCCCCTGGCAGAAACAAATAACTACTTCAAAGGAGATATTCAAGCCATTATACTTCCTACTGGTCACAGACTTGCAAAGAGAAATACAACACCTTCATTGATTTCCATCAGACCCACCTATAAATACAGGAAATACACAGATCAGCAGCGTTCCAGTTTAGGAGTAGAAGACGCAGAGAATTCTGGCACGACACCGGCGAAAATCCACTTAAAGACCAGAAGGTAGGCAGAGGTATAACTAGCCTCAAGCCATGAGATTAAAGCCAAGTTTCTCAAAAGAAATCTCCAAACCAAACAAATTCTTAAGGTGTACACATACTTCTTATCAACCAAAAACGCCCATATAAAAATAGCTCGTCGCCACTTGAGCAAAATAAACCATCTGAGTGCAAACACATGCATACTGCCCACGCAAGGCACAAAAGAATGTCATAAGGGAAAATAACATCCAAAATGGCATTAGTATACTTGCAAAAATAGACATACCAGGTTAACGGAAATCAACAGATCCTTGAGTAAATTTCTTCCCTAGACTTGGTCTTTGATCTCAGGCGTAGGTACATGCCTGTTTACGTACACTTTTTAGAAATCAGATTATGGTGACAAGACCTCCTACCATTTTGGTAGAAGTCATAAGAAATATTCTATATAATTTAAAAACGCTTCCTTATCAGAGGTTTATTTAATATTTAAAGACATATTGTAGCACTTGAAAATAGTTTTCAACAAATTTAATTTAGAGGCTTAAAAAGGTTTTCTATTTGTATTTCTACTACTGAAAGCAAACATATTGCCCCACAGATCACTTTTATTGTTCCCAGACTGCATAAAGGTAAGCGGAAATAGCTTCACAAATCAGCCAAGTCTAAATTCACTTCTCTAGTTTCAAAGATTGACACTTGTTCTGCAGTATGTCACGTGGAAACAGGACAGACTTCTTTAACTTGCTAAGCATCTTCTGTGTTGTCTGTGACAAAACAAAAGTTTATCCTCCATGATGAAAACCACCTTAGAAAAAAGACAAGAAGAAGAAAGCAAAACCGACTCCCCCATGAAAGCAGCAGATCTACAGGAAGCTTGTTCGCTAGTGAGTCTAACTAGCCTCTGAAAAAACCCACTTTTTATGCCCACATCTAGCTCTTTTTAGTTATACTATTACTTTAACCACACCTGCTGTCTGACATCCCATTACGTGCACTCCAGCATTTTTCCAGAGAGGAAAGTTTTTGATTTTAAATAAAAACTGATTTCTGAGTACTCTAGTACTACGTATTGTTCTTGCAATAGTGAGACGCTTGGAAACTCTTTTCAGCTGCCCCTTGGCAGGGGGAAAAAAATCTGTCTTTGCTATTCTGGATGGAAGCTAGGTTTATTTAAAAGTAACAGGTCTAAATTCTAAGCAGACCCTACAGCCTATGTTTTTTTCTTACTGAACTAATACGATACAGCTACTAACTATTTCACAACCGTTATTTCTTTAAACCACAGTTATAATTCAGCATATTCTCTCTAAAACATATATTCACCTAGGCCACCAACACTCCAGGTCAAAAAATTGCTACTGTTTATTACTAAGGACTCACTTTTCCAGCTTTACTACAGACTTGACCTGGGGCAAGCTACTCACTTATTTTTTTTTTAACCTCATTTGATAAATGAGAATGAGAACATTTCTAGCTTTTTTTTGGGGGGGGGGGGGGGGGGGAGAGAGGAGAGAAGCCGGAAGGAATGTACTATATACATATCATAACCTCCCGTAGTAACACGTAATTACCACTTCTGTAAGAGGGCTGCCATAATTGTTATGCAGACACTCTTATAGCTATTTGCTAAAATCAAGGATCAATTATGCACTGTAAGCTAAATCCAATCACAGAAATTAAAACATAAGAGAAACATCCTTACTTATTGTCAGAGCTCAACAAAAAAAATCTGCATGATAAAAATGTAATATAATTATTTCTTCCAAGTTTCAGGAAACCTGTCAGACCTCAGTGACTTGCACTTTTGTCTGCTTATTCTGTTTAGATTGTAAAGTCTTAGAACAGCCTTTGTATGTACAGATCACCAAGTGCTGCTGGGGTTTTCAAAGGGCTGGTAGCCAATACAGAGCTAAAATAATGAGTTTCTACAGTTTGAACTCGTGAATTTCAAGTGACTTGGTGTTGTCTTTGGCTCAGCACAGGATGCATAACACTCACCTACCAGTGAGTTACTTAGTATATACATAGTTGTACGCTGTTTAGATACCACCCTTCCCATGGGTTTCTTTAAGAGTTCAGGTAATCTCCTCTCAAGGGCATAACCTCACTGGGAAGCTACTTTTCCAGCTTTGTATTTTACCCAAATACCTATGGTATTTTCCTAGTAACAGACTGGTGTTTTCAATCATGGACAACTGAGTTTCATCTTAATTCATTATTTATGTTTTGGAACTGATGATGTATCCCATGTAAGGAAAACAGAACTAGACTCTGTAGGTTGAAGCTCTACAGTTGCAGTGATGACAGCAGGAGAAAAAAAAAAACAGAACAGAAAGTAGAAAAAACTCTGCGTATAATGCAAAGTTATGAGCGACCCGTTGGCCAGAAAGTACTCGCCATCGAGGCCAAGCAAAATGGTAGTTGCCTCTAGAAAATATTGCATAATATGCCAGGCCCTAAGTGTCTGATAGAATCAAGGAATAACCTTAAGATTTGAAAAGAAGGAATTAGGAGGCTCAACTAGCACCAGATATTTCTTTAGTGCTCTCATATCACACCTTTATTCTTTAAAACAAGAGATCTTTTCCAAATGTAGAGGATGATATATGAAATGCAAATAAAACAAGTGAAAACCTCCATATAAAAAACAGCTTATCTAATGAAGGCAGGTAATTAAAGAAAACAGGAGAAAGAAGGGTAAGTAATTGGGGTGATGGGTTCTGAGAGCTTGTTGTAGTCACTTGGCTTAAATTCTATGAAAGTCAAAAAGTTATCTTCTTTTAGTTTTCTCTTAAGAGTGAAAGATCTATTTCAATTTACTTAGGCTCTTGCTATGATTCGGGTGGTCAGAAGAAGGCTGCTTTTTTTTTTTTTTTTTAAACAAACTATGAAAGATAATACACCCCTTTAAACAAATTAGAGATGAGAATGAAGACGTTGTGCATGGTGTCTGAAATGATAGAGCAAATCAAGTGATTTCTGTGAGTTCTATGAATATATGCATATACTTCAGTGCTGCTATGAGGAAAGTCGCAAAGCAGATAATGGGGCGTTAGTTAATTGCCATAGGTCTTAAATCCACTTTGTTAAACTACCTCAATTATTTCAAGCATTCCTAGATGTTTAAAGTGGAACAACTTTACAAAACAGGAATGTATATAAGACTGATCAAATGTTGCACTGAGTTTTTGTTGGTGCACGCAATAGCAACTAAAAAAAACTGTAACTAGAATGTTTCTATACAGTGATATCCCTGAGGGATATTTCTGAACATTTATTTGAAAAATTCTGGAAGTAACGTTGGAAATATTGTCAGTAAGAAGTGTAAAATCACTTCATTCTCTTCCTCCATTCCTTTGAAATCATCCCTGATACACCAATGAATTTTGAATCTTAGTGAGAAGATTTTGGCCCTAGGTTAAGCCCTTAGAGCAGAACGTGATGGAAAATGAAAAAGCTCAGAGAGCACTGTGCCCTGATCCTTCCATGTTGCTAACAGCAGTCTTTTATATGATCTTATTAGTACAAAAGGGTCTCTCCATGCAATCCAACTTCCTGCATCTACCTCTGCTCAAGGTCCCACACTGCTCTGCCCGCAGATGAGGGGGAGCACTGATTCATTGCAGCAAATGGAGTAACGGAAATGAAGAAAAGGCTCCTTGTTTTTTCTGACCATCCCGCCTAACTACATGCGTACTGGGTAGTCTGCATTTGTGATGCAGAGGGCAGTCCTACAGAGGTATCTGAGGCAAATCACACGGGAGTCCCAAAGGGTTTAGTCCCCCCATATTTGCATATTTAATAATTCCAAGAAATTAGCAGAGAGATTGAAAGGGAGGAAAGGGAATTAAAAATTGCCTCCAAAAATTATAGAGCAAATTAGCTGATCCACTGAATATCTAGGCATAATTAGAAACCAATAACAGCTAAAAAACAAATGTCAGCCTCAGCTGGAGGTGTCAGGAGGAAGTCATCAGTGAGCACTTTTTTTCCTTCCCCCAATATAAACACCAGATGAGATTATCCCTAAAATAAACATAGCCCATCTGCTGTCCTCAAATTTAGTAAAGAGGGAAGGTAAAAGCAGGCACAGATTAGCATGAGGTGGTACGAAAGACACTCAAAACTCAGGAAACTATTAGACGTAGGATCAAGAAGCTGTTTGGGACCTAGTGCTTTCTGTGGCGCTGCTCCCTCCTGCCACTCCTAGCAATGAAATGTGGCTAAAACCACAATCCTGAACTGCTGTTTTTCCTCTACGTTTACGATGAGCTCCACATATAAGGGGAAAAGGCTTAGAAAGAAGGACCTTCTGCAGTTACCTTAAGGCCTTCTTGCGCTTCGCAAGAGTCTTGTGCGCTTTGCACAAGCACATAACCTGCAACTGCTTTAGGTCCTTTAGGGAAGAGGTTCCACAGAGATAAGCAAAGGAAACGCTGAAAGGGGAAATTCACTGACGTTCTGAAACATCCATGGGATAAATATATGTTGAGGAATCAGCTAGCTCTCGGTCAACAAGCTGACAGTTCCCTAAATGCAGAGGTAGATTTTAAGCAAATATAGTTTTGATATAGAACAGAAAAACTTTTTTTTTTTTTTTTTAAATGATTGGCTTTTTTCCTAACAAAAACTAATTATTAAAAAGTTATATTTTAAAATTAAATTTTTTTCAGGCAAACTTCTCAACATGAATTCTCAACTTTTTCACTACCAAAAAAGAGTGGAGCGGGAGGGGAAAAAGGTGAGCTACCAAGTTTCAGGAAGCTGAGTCAGTATCATAAATTTGTGAGATATTCTTAGAAGTGTAATGCCTTAGGAAGTCCTGCATGACATTGTATCACTTGTAAAACGCACAAAAGATAGATACCGTTGTATTTCAGATTCGTTATTACAGCAGCATCAGCAGTCCTAATAAAAATCACAGCCCCCTTGTCAGGGGTACTGAACAAGTGTAAGTAACTGCAAGCATGTCAAGAATCTCAGTGGGATTATTTATGGCTGTGAAGCTTCTTGTGTTTTTTTGGTAGAGACTCAATTCACAAAAATCAAACATGATTCTTACCACAGAGTGAAGATGTACGGACACAAAGAGGAGAAGCCTAAGACAGTCAAGTGATTGCTTTAAACTTTTAGATCAGGCATTCTGAAAAACTTCCTCCAATTCAGTGGTTTAAAGCTTTTAAAGTTCAAAATAATATAGGAAACAAAACTTTTAAAAGATGGCAATATTAAAACATGCTGATTAGGTAGTAATGGTAAAATACCACATCCAGTCTCGATCTGGGGTAAAATGCTAGGAGAGAAATTTGGGATCGAAAGATTAGATGCATAAGATTTTTTCACTCTTAACTTCTGAAGAAAGAGTTGTAATTCATCACGCCTAACGCTCTTATTCAGTCTTACCAGTCTTCTAAGCTTGTGTTCCACCCACTAAAGATTTGCAAAGCTGAGAGAAGGGATTTTTCTTTTTCTAAATTTAAGTTGCTCATCTCTCAATGCCCATCTCAGACACTGCTGACAGTGCCATTCAATAGGCTATCCGAGCCAGAAAGAAAACTAAGCAAACTTTTCTTGCAAGGCTACTTGAAATACTTTTCAAAAGTGCTTCCCCAAGATTTCACTAAGGTTCGAGGAAAAAGAAAAAAGCACTTGTTCTTACCTCATGAAAGCAACTGTTCTTCCTTTTAAATTTAACAAACAGATCAAATGGAACCAACATACCTTAGGCTTTGTATTTCTTAAAAGCTTTTCAAACCATGAGCAAGTATACACAGAAACACAATTACAAAAAGAATTACATCCTTCTCCCTTTTTTTTTTTTTTGGCTAATCCTTGTTAGAATGAAAGTGAGTCACCTTTGGTAATGTCATAGGTCAGATGGTGTACAATAGTTGCCATTGGAAGAGACTTTGAATCATATTAAAGTAAATTCTATACATTTGCTCTTACCTTTGTTAAAACATTCAACTCAACT
The DNA here is from genome assembly GCF_040807025.1 of Struthio camelus. Taxonomy (NCBI): domain Eukaryota; kingdom Metazoa; phylum Chordata; class Aves; order Struthioniformes; family Struthionidae; genus Struthio; species Struthio camelus. The sequence continues at coordinate 4,626,639 of NC_090955.1, read as the reverse complement.
GATTAACTTTTCCAGCACTGGAGTCTGATCCTGCACTCACTGACACAATAGCAAAAATTTTAATGACTTCATTTGACGCATAATATTTTTTATTCATGAGAACACCATAATATTGTTCCCATACATAAAAGACAGTTCTTGAACTTCAGTTGGAAACCTGACAAATGTTTTCAAGTACCTTTTAATTCACTGCCAGTTAAGGTCTATATACTTTTTTCATTTATTTAAGTAAAGCTGGATTAAGCCTTAAGAGCTTGGTTTTGCTCTTTCCAATGGAAATACAATCAGAATTGTCCTGAGTATTTTTTCAGGAGGCCAAATATCCCCCAAACATTCATTTTCTATTACCACATGCAGTAAATTGACTGTAACCTTTTATACTTGAGCATTTTGGATCCTGCACTGTATTTCTAGTCTTAGAGATTTTCATGTATTGCATAATACATTTCCATCCTGGAACCAGCCCTCATGTTTTACAGTATAAGCACATAACAGTGGTACATTTATGATACTGTGGACATACACATAACTTACACTAACGGCAGCTCCAGACCCACCCTTAAGATTAGATTCACTTATCAAGCATTTAAGGTGCTTCCTGTCTTAAATTTAGAGCTCGTGAACCCTCACGTCCTGAGGCAGAGTTTAGGAAGTCACCTGGGATGCCCTGAGAGGTTTTCTGCGCTTTCTCTGGTCTGGAGACTGCTCTTTCAGAGACACAAAAGTCATACAAAGGAACCAAAAACTAATGCATTTGCCTCATTCCCTGGTGTTGAGGAAATCCTCAGCTGAAACAAATCAGGAGTATTTCTGCTGCTTTGTCTTCTAATCTCATCGAAAGGAATGCCACCGGGCACTGGAAAGCCCAATAGGATGTGGCCAGTAGCCTGTTACACTGTGGTTATTTCGAACCAAAGCTGTTTTGATGCTATTATCAGTTCTTTGTGATTCAATAGCCAAGCACCCGAAACTGTTCAGATAGCACCTTTCACCTCAGGAGTCAGAAAAATATACAGAAGCTGTGCTTGGATTTCAACTTCTGTTTAAATCCCACGCTGTTCCTATAATTTTTACTATTTCTATTTATGCAAAGCTTGAAATCCACAATGAAATGTTTCAAATTGAGGAAGACAATGGGAGGCTGTGCTTACATCTGATTTCTCATAAAAATCTTCATTGTGCTTGTCCTTATCAGGGGGCACTCCAGTCCTAAATGCATCACAGAAGATAAGATCAAAACTTCTTTACTTAGCTAAGTAATCATGAAAAATTGTAAACCATCTTTTATCTGAAAGAAATCACTTTTTATTGAATAACCTGCTTATTCCTATTTGTAGTATTGTACTTTTCACACGAAAAATCTCATATGTGTTTGTACTAGTGTAAACTAGTGTTTTTTTCTCTTTACAGCTCTGTATATTTTTTCTGAAAGATGTATGCTTTTCATCCGCGCATAAGTAAGGACAAATCAATGAGATAAGCGTGCACAGTGAATCGTCAGTGGTTTCAAACTGCCTAAAGATATATTAAATCAGAGTGAGTTAAGTCTTACGATATCCATTCGACTAAATATCTGCCACCATGAACACTGGATAACAGCAAATTATAGAACTAGTTCTGTAATCCTTACTCAGTACTGTTGTATGGAGACTGAATTTATCAAGACCAGTTAAATTTTAATGCAACCCATTCATGAAATCACAAAGTGTTCTGATAATTATCAATCACATAAGAAGTGAGAGTCTTTTCAGAAAAAAAAAGTAAGACTAACAGGACGGATTTTAGATGCTCTTAAGAACTCCTCTCTTGTTACTGATGCCTTCATTTTAGGATCTCTTTCAGGAATACATAACAAAGATTACTTCTAGCAAGCAACTGGGGCTATTATTTACAAAAAACACAAGAATTATCCAATCTTGAAAACACTGCCCTGTACAGAAACCCTGTTCTTCCAAACTTTCACTGTGTAGAATGTCTATGTCTCATTTAAGATGCCTCACGCAATAAGTTAGTATTTCAAATGATCATTTTTGTGTCTTAGCACATGCTTTGACTATCAAGAAAAGTCTGCGAATGTTAGGTGCTCAAATTACATTGGGAAATGAGGGACACTTATGGCCCTGGAAATTTTAGGCTGAGACAGTAACTTCCTCTTCCCCTCCAAACGTAGAATTTTCAAAGTTGAACTGTGTTCACTTATAAAACGAATGCCAGAGTAAAAGAATCACAGGAAAATTTTTAAAAATATTTTGCTAAAGTTAATACTTTCATGTGTCATTTACTGAATTCGAAAAAGGGAGATAATGAAATTTCAAGAAAAAACAGACGTGCTTAAAACGTCTTCAAGTTCAGAGCAAATGTCTACCAGAAAAGATCTTGGTCTTCATGTTCTGGAAACTAAAAAGACAAGCATAACATAATTTAATTGCAGGAGTAAGGAAAGCAGAGAAAAAAACAGAAAAATTCTGTAAGTTCTGCATCCTACAAGGCAAAAGATTCCCGTATTAATTTCAGTACGGGCTTACAGGCATCCATTTATACTTTCAAGGAAATTCACTGAGTTATATTCTCATCTGTTTAATCCATTTTAGGTGTAGGTTTCTTCTTCTTCTTAGACTACCACAGTTTCTGCAGAACAGTTTTGACTTGTCGGCAAATTAAGAGAGCTTTTCCATCCCTTTGGAAATCTTTTTTGCACTTGTCGTCCTCTGCTTTGTACTCAAAGTGAACTAATTTTATTCTTTAATATGCTGTGAAGTTTTTTTTTTCAGCAAGATGCAGCAGTAAGCACTGGAACTCTTCATTATCATTGGGATTCAAAATGAGAACACTTCCAACAGCTATCCAATAAATTCTTACAGTAAAAGGGAGGCCCCACACGTTTCATTTGACTTAAGCAGTCCAGATATGACTGTTTTTTTCATCCTTGAAGGAAAAGCAGTTAGTAAAAGATAGCATCATCTGCTTTGTCTACAAAAATCCTAGTTTAGGAATTCTCAGAGTTCTAAAAATAAGGATAAAAAGGATTAAAGTAAGTAGTCATCTAAGGTTAAATACAAGCCTAAGTAGAGGAGGAGTGCGAGAAAAATCCCTCGTTTTAAATTCATTTAAAGTCTTCAAAATATAGCTATAGTGGCACACTAATAGTGCAAGCACAGAACTTACACTGCTCCTAAGTAAACGCAAATCTCATCCTTTTCAGGAACTTACGTTTCTCGGCTATCACACACCACTGAGGAGACTAACTTAGCACAAACTCTGCATAGCAATGGTACGTGAAAAAAGAATGAGAAGAATGAATGACAGCTTGATCATCAGCCAAGAAAAACTGGAAGCTGTGTCATTTTAGTCTAGGCACAGCTCCAGGACTCTATCAGTAACTTAAACTGAGCCGAGCCTCATGATGAGGGCATCATCTAAAAAGAGCAATCACAACCAGCTCGATGAATATTAACTTAAACAACGTAAAAAAGCTTAATGCCATAAAAAAATTCTGCAGCACCATAGGTATACCTGGTTTTCCATAGTAAAATAGAAGTCAAAAGCTGTACCTTGAAGAGATCGATGTGAAAGCCAATGCAGGTACTATACACCGTTGAGCAACTCTTATGAACTGCTAAGCATCCTCAAGTCCACTGATTTTAAATTCACAGTACGAAAGGGAACCCAGTAATTTTAAAAAACTGTGTGTTCAACCCTCGGAGGATGAAAGGCAGGCTGCCCTGCTTTCCTGCCCTACAATACCACCGAAGACACGGTGGGCACTCAAGTCAGCCTGAGGAGATGAAAAACCAACCCAAACCACGATGGGACCTCCAGACCCCCCCAAGGATATTATGCAAGTATGCTGTTAGGCAACTAGAGAAGAAATAGAATTACCGTGCAACGGCAATATAACAGAGAAAGACGTTAGGTAGAATGGCCAGGTGTAACATCGTGAAAAGACGGTGATCAGCCACGCCAAATACTGTCTCAAGTTAAGGGGAAAGGAAGCATCTCCAATTTGGGAAAAAAAAAAAAAAACCCTTTGAGGTTAAAAATACAGCCTTTTCTTTTTCTACCGCTAAATAAAAGTACATTCTGTGAAGCATGTAGGATCACCTGATACACAGCCCTCATAGCTCACGGTCCCGCCGCCCGCTCTCTCAGGGAAAGCAGCGGCCTGGGGAGCAGCCGGTGTTTGGGGGGGGGGGGGTAGCAGGCGCGCGCACGCCCCCTGCCTCCCCCGAAATGGCGGCCTGGGGGTGCGGGAACATGGCGGCCTCCCCTCAGCCTCAGGAAAAGCGCGCGGGCAACAGGGCCTAACCCAGTGCTCCTCTGGCCACGCCGCGCCCCGTTGTGCCGACGTGTAACTTGTCTGTGTGCAGTTGCGGCCGTACCTTAAGCGCAGACCGAGTTTCCCAGCCGCCGCCTCAGCCCCTCGGGGTGTGAGGAAGGGCCTTTCCGCCGACAGGCAGCAGCTGCGCGAAGGAAGTTTCCAGAAGGCAGCGCGGGGGGGGGGGGGGGGGGCGAGCGGCTGTGAGGGGCAGGAGGGCGTTGGCCCTGGAGGAGAAGGGGACAAAATGGCATCTCCGCGGGAGAAGTACGAAGCGGCTGTGACCAGGGGAGGCGCTGAGGGGTGCTGGGTGAAGGAGTGGAGCTGCCTTGCGTGGAGGACGTGGTAAGTGGAGCCTTTTATCCTGTCCCTCCCCCTCCCGGCCGTATTGTCTCATTTTGTATTTTACATCTCAGAGTTGTGGTTTGGTGCTTAAGGCTTAAAAAGGGATTTTGATGTTTTGTGGTAAAGCTTGGAGGTAGACTTGCCCACCCTCTCTGGGGGAGCAGCGGGGGGTTGTCTGTAGCCTCTCAGCTTGCTCCTGCTGGCACAGGGCTGCCAGCCCTGTTATGTTGCTGTAGCAGGGTGCTGTGAAGAAGAGAATACATATATACGTATAGTGCAGGCACTTCTAAAACTACAGTCATTGAATGCTAAATGCTTAAATTGGGGAAAAAGCTGCATGGATGAGAGGATTAGTAATCTAATGACAAATCAGGTTCTGCTAAGCAAGGTTGTCCCCCCCCCCAAAAAAAAAAAAAAAAAACCACTGCTGGCTTATGGGAGTGCCCTGCACTCAGTAGACATCTGCAGTATGCAGACTGCTTGTTTGGCAGGTGGTGGGCACAGTGGAGCCCCTCATGCTGGGATGCTCCTGTTGCCCCTTTGGGTAGGGGACACCTAGGTCTTTCAAGCTGAGACAGCCCTGCAGGGCTCTGCAGGTTCTTGGCTCCCCACAGCAGAGCCAACCCTGCTGGCCCCCTCTGAGGCCCTTAGTATTGTGCCTAGCAAGCAAGGTTCTGGAAATAGCTCATTGGTGTGTCTTTATCTCTTCTGTTTTGTGGGAAGACGTTAATTTTTATAGTCTCTTTAGCTCCTAGTTTTGGCAAGTGTGTCCCATTAATGGATGCTCCAGAGAAAGGAGAGGGTGAAACAATTTCAATGCCTGGTGGCGATTCCTATGCCTCACAGACTTAAACGATGTAGCAGCTGATGGAGCAAAAGCATAGTTGGCCTTGGCTTGCCTTGGTTGAGCTCGTATTCCACCAGCAATCCTCTTTGGATCATCACAGGTGAATGGATAAATTATTTTTGCTGCTGCACCCATATAAAACAAATGTTGACCTTTCAGATCAGCTTCCTTAGGCCATAAAGCTTCAAATAAGGAGAGAGGCTGACAAGAGCAAAATAGTTGAGTAACATCCTATTGAATTTTCTGACGTTCTTTGTACGTAACAACAGAATTCAACATCCAGGCAGTGGTTCTTGTCATTCTCAGTATTTCTTTAAAATGCAGGAAGCTTACCTCATGCTCCCTAAGGATGTGTGAAACCCAGATTTTTATACCTCTGTATTTGCATATAGTAAACTGTAATTTCTGGGAAATTATGGCTGTTCTAAGCCAAACCAAAACAAACCTTGAAAGAGAGGTTACACGAGTTACAAAAAGAACAGTTGAAGAATTTCTTAGGAATCAGCTTTTCTGTTTGTAAGGTAATAAGAGAACCTGTTGTAGTTAAAAACTTCAAGAAAATATGCAGATTTAAAAATATTACTTTAAAGGCAAGAAGGAAGACTCAATGTGAATGCTGTTCCAGCTTTTTGAAAGGCAAGTGTTATCCGTGAAAGAGTGGATAGTTTTAGAGAAGCAATTTTATATTAAAAATAGCGTTTTTACCTGGACTTTGGCGTTGTTATAAGTTTAACTATCTCTTGTCACAATACAGGCTCTTTAAAATATTAGTCCATGTGCTTTTCTTTTACCAGTGCATGAGATGCACTTTCATGTAACTTCTCAATTTTGTGCGCATAATTTTTGAGTAACTTTAAAGACCTGTGATTAACACAGAGAGTACCTGCCACTCCTTTTTCTCCCCAATGTAAAAAAATATATATTTTTTTAAGTTTGTGCCACATTTTACACTAGTTTTGACCAAAGTATCTTTTCTCTACAGTTGTTCAGTGTTTTATATAAAGTCATCTAATACAGAACATGGAGTCAAGATTCTCATACTGTAAGAATATAAGACTTTAAGCAGATGTCTTTATCGCTGTTTTGCAGTCAGTGTTCAAATAAGTGAAAGGATACTTGATCAAATGTTAAATTTAAAAAATATTTGTGAGAGTCATTATAATGAACTCTTTTTGCTTTCCCAAATGCGATGAAAAATAATTTCAGATTTCAAGACAGTCTATCTTATAAGGAAAAGCAGCATGGAAAATATTATGCAAATACATGCACAAATGCGAATCTTCCTTAGTGTCTGATGGTAGTGATTCTAGTCATTGAGGGAAGAGAATACAGTCTGTCTGTAACCTTGGCTCTCTTTGTTATTTTAAATTCTACTATGATGAAGTGATCCAGCAATAACATCTTCCTCTTACTTTTTGTATCTGAATTACAAGTAGTTATTGTCATTTTGAAGGATGCAGTTTGCCTTTAAAATAAGGGTTGTTGTAGGCTTTTCTGTTGGATTGATCTTTCTCCTGAAGGAGGCTGATGCTCTTTCTCAATGGTTCTGGTGCAGGTGAGAGTGCCTGGCATACTCTAAATGCTGTTGAAGTGCACCTCCCTTCCCAAAATCCCAAACACTAATATTACTGGGAGCTAGAGGTACGCTTGCTGGGCCACCAGGAAGGTAGCTCAGGGTAGGCTGTGTGAAATGAGTATCGTGCTGTCTCTGTTAGGGAATCAGAGGGGACTGAAGCTGGCTTTCAGTCAACCTGTTAACGTTAGCATCAACAAATTTTTGTTAGCTTGTGTCCTGCCACAGATGAAGATACTGAATACTCAACAGACTCTGCATCTTCATCCTTCTGCTGCTCGTTACTTCGATAGCATATGAACTGTGCAACACAGGAGCTACATTGGAGCTCTTGCAGAAGGCAAATGCTCGAGTAAGTGCTGTAGATCCATCCTAGAGTAGAGATCTTCCCAAGGACTAGACTGGTTGGTGGAAGGATTCACTTTTATGGTTCTTATGTAAACATTACCCTTTTGCAGGCCTGAGGTTACATCTTTTCTGTGCCTAAGGCAAACATTACAGACCACTTGTAGTCCGATGGATGTTGATATTAAAAACTGTAGAATTAAAGAACTTGTGTATTCCTCGTTTTCCTCTTCCTTGTCACAGCTTGAAGTGTTTCCTCTGTTATCTGAAGGAGGTGATCCCACTGGGAACAGCTTCTTGTTAAAGTGTTAATCTGCTGACTGACTGTGAATGTGACTTCTCTGAGATGTTATTAACCATCCATATGTCATTTACCTCATTCTTCTGCTAAGCTCAATGCACAGCGTGTCTGACACATGCTGCAGCTCTGTGATAACAGCTCTTATTTCTAAAATAATATTTTTGATTATTGTAGAATAAAGAGGTACCTTATGAACCTTTTTTGTGTGTATATTCTTGCATTAAATGATGATTGGAAATGCTGCATGTCATGTCATCTGGTTTTCCTGCATTCCAGACTTGTGTTGGTCAAGGATAGTCTGTGAGCTGCTTAAATGAGCTAGATATTTTGATATGCATAGATAGTTTAGTATTGTGTTTACCTCACATATATAGAGTGATATTGGCCTCCTCTATGCTTTGAGTTTAGCTTTATGTTATTTACCATATTACTCCAGATATAAACAGGCAACTTTGACTTGATCTGTGATCTTAGATTAATTTTGTGGCCCTGCTTAGAGCATAAGCCTGCGTGATTCTTAACTTTATTGTGAAAGACAGACTGTCAGTAGCTCCCAGCATCTTCAAAAGGAGTAAATAGTATTGAACCACTAATACATGTTTAAAACTGACACAGCGACCTCAGTTTCTCTCAACTGTTCTCTCCCCCAAATTCATCACTGGAAAAACTGCCGTTTCTGTCCATTTTCTACCAAGAGCTTTTGTCTCCTTTTTACAAAGGACATCCTGTCATTTGCTTGTGTCCTTCATAAGGAAATTCCTTAACTAGGCCATGATCAATTCAGTATCCTCAGTGAATCATTATAAAACAGGCGGAAAATGCTATCCTAGGAGTTGCTCCTATCTGTCCTGACCTTTGCCAGACATGTTAAAGGTAGCTTATACAAACTGTTCCCTGCTTAGCTTGGTCAAATCCATGCAGAGTAAGTGGTCATCCACCTCAGGCTTAGACCTGCTTTCGAAACGTAGTTTGTAGCTCATCACACTTCCTGAGTGGAAGCTCTGGCTTTATCTCCCATAACTAACGATCGTTGTTCAGATGATATCTGTGGTCCAGAGCAATTCTTTATTTCCTTTTCTTCACTTAGTATATTCCTCTCTGAGATACTTGATATTCTGCTATGTATAGGCCTTACAAAGAGTGTCGTACGATCCATTCTGACCGTTACTCCAGTGGCCTTGATACATAGGCCTTGTCGCAGTCTGAACATGTAAAAAGTTTTTAGTCACTTGGCTATAAACTTTGAAACTACTATCCAGCTTGAGGTAAAGTGCAGAGAAGGTCTGTGACAACAGAATATTGAAAAGAGAAATTGGCATTGATTTGCCTTGAAGGCCAAGCTCACACTGTGATAGTACTCTTAAATTAGTCACTAAGTAGTAGCATGTGGCGGTGGTTATAAACAAATAAAAGAAACACTTCAAACACTTTACGTACAGGAAAGTCAACATACTTTCTGTATGCTTGGCTGTCCACTGGTAATACTGCTGTATGTGGTACCCTAGGGGCAATATGTAGCAGGAGGTGGTAGAGATGATAAGAATTAAGATTCGATATAACTTAGCCATACAAAATAATATTATTTCATTTTACCTGTACATGAAAATGACTTACGAGTACCTCTTCGATAAAAAAGCTCTTACCTTTCTCGTGAATACTATCATCTGTGCTTGCAAACGTAGTGCTATGTGCCTCATAAGCTCACAATGGAAAGAGAACCTGTTACAAATTCAGTGAATGTTCCAACAGGAAATTAAACCTTTTAAAAATAGATGAACCAGTGGACCAGGAGTAATGGAAGAAAATACACAAAATGGGAAGAGTGAGTCATGAAATTGATTTAAATATGATTTTTATTTATTTTTTTTGGCAGTGAGGCACCGAGGTCTGACATGATTTCCTTTTTCAGAAATATGGTGAGATGGTAACTTCCAGAATTGGAACTGAACAATGACAAATATACATAAATATATATATTGTTGGTCTAATCCATGCAGAGTAAATGGTCATCCAACTCAGGCTTAGACCTGCTTTTGGAAAGTAGTTTGTAACTCATCATACTTCCTGAGTGGAAGCTCTGGCTTTATCTCATATAAATAGTGATCATTGTTCAGGTATGCCATTCTGGCAGGAGAAAAGTATCAGGAAAGATACACATTTGCGAATCTCCATTTATTGTAAAATCACCCTTTTCTATGACTTTTGAGGATAAAAGGATATACTTTTGTGTTATAGTATGTAATTGTAAGGAAGTATAGGAAAAGTACAAGAAAGGTCTTTTACTTGGAATCTGAAGACTTCAAAACTGGCAAAAAAAAATGCATATCGCTCCGTGATTCCCACTCACAGACCACACCAGTGGCATCAGACTTTTTTTTTAAAAAAAAAAAAAAAATTCATTCATGGATGCTTGTGCTGTTACTCTAAATAATATGGTGGACAACCAACACTATGTTGCTGAAAAGGGGGAGAAGGGGAACACCTCCCCGCAATGTAATGGCTCTTGGTAGACAAGCTTGCAGATCTTTAATGCTGACAGCCCCCCCCCCGGAGTAAAACTCTGCTTTGTAGGTGGATGAGCAGTTTCATAGAGATATATCCAAAATTACTTTGGTGGAAATTAGTTCATTTATGGCAGTCTTGAAATGCAGGGTATGTTATATTGCTCTTTGCAACACTTACTTTCATTGCTGCTATAGCAAGTTGGGGTTGTGCAAGCTGACAAGCAAGTAAAGATTGTATCACAGAACATCAAAGGGCTCTTCTTGCTTTCCTTATCTTTCTATGGAGGAAACGGCAAAAGGTTCAGAAATTAATTAAAAATAAAGGAACTTTCAGCTACCTAATCTCAGTCATTTTTAATAGATTATTACTGGGACAGTTGTTTCATGGTATTGAATTCATCCCGGCTGCAAGTGGTTAATGTTTGATGTTGCTCATGAAATTAACGAAAGGGTACCAGACTTTCAGAGATGGTAGTTTTCTTTTGTAAGGTTTTTGTTGTTGTTGCTTTAAGTTGCTTTTTAGGTTTTCATCCTCCCTTCCCCCATCCTACAGATTAGAATTGAATCTTATTATTTTGAATGTAAGGTGAGACTTGGTTATAAGCCATCAATCGTTTCATGGAACGAGGCTTTAAAAAAGCCTCAAAACTGGACACATAATTTACTGAAATAATATCACAGGTATTGTCAACTGTCAATTTTGCCATCAGTGCTGCAGGGAATGAAGACCCTTTCTCTTCCTCCCCCACCCTCAATTTCTTGGCCAGGAAGCTAGACTCCATTACATACACAGTGTGCACTTATGTTTTGTGTTCTTATTTGCTCCATGCCATTTTTTATGCTCATACGCATATCAGTTTTGTGAACCTTTTTCCTCCTATATCGAGAGGCATACCTAATTTCTTTTTGAGGGAGGTAGAAATGCAAGGAAGTAGCTAAACCATCATCTGCCTGCCTTTGAGGGGGGTGATCCTGGCCACTTGCGCAGGAAAATAGAAATACTTCCTTCTAGCCTGGGATCTAGAAGAGCTGCTGATGGGGATGAAAACGTTAAAAGAGCGGTAACTGAGCTACAGTGTTTGTGTGTGTACGTCACGCCCTTCTACAAATTGAAAAATGTGAAGGCAGATTCTTTGTCCATTAATCCTGCTTCCAAACTTTCCAAGAAAGGCCATCTTTGGCATTATGGATCAGGTCTGTTCTAGCATTTAGAGTAAAGTTAGGGTACGGGGTATAAAACAGCATTCATAATCGAGGAAGATAGATGTTCAATCTTCTTCACTTGTCTGTTTTTTGACAAAAAACAATCAGAAGTTTTTTGTGTGGCTACAGAATGATTCTCATCCTGGGATTTTGAAACTTAACTATCCTTTCCTCAGAGGTATATATACTTAACAGAATACAGGTGCTTTTATTTGCCTTTTCTCCCCCTCCTTTCCCCTATCTTCATAGTATTTCAGCACTTCATCGTAGAACTGTTTGCCATTATAAGAGGTTGCATTTAAAGATGAATAAACACTTTCCACTGTTTTTTAGTTATTACAGTAGAGAAAAAGCTTGTTTTGCTTATGTTCTATCTGTATGTTTTGAGATGTTCTCCTAGGCCATTATATAGCTGTTATATTGTGGAGGACATGCTTGTCTTGGTTGCAGCATTTAAATTTTTTGTTTTTAATGCCCCTCCCCCCCCCATATTAATAAGAATACAATTAGAGGAGAATTCTCTTATTACTACTCCAGAGGGAGAATTTTAGCCACCTCTTTGCCACTAATGCTGTGTTGTACTTGACTGATGAAGAGCAGTAAGGGTAGGGTCATTTCACTAAACAGGAAATAAAGGAGTTTTATTAGTTCCTTAGAAGCTTAATCCCAAGGTCAGGAGCTTTTACATCCTATGTAGAAGCCATACACATGACCATATCTGTTTGAAGTTGATGATATTGCCAATCGGATTGCTCGGTAAATGAGACAGAGTTAAGCATTTTCAAAGCAACAGACAGAAGGATGCAGACAAATCCTATTAACAAATAACAGGATTTGTGCTTGCACTGTACCTCCTACTCACCACCTTGAAAGTTTACCCCATGCTGTCTGAACCGTTGTTCTGCATAAAATCAAATAAATTATAGTCCATTTAAAAATGAGCTAACCCCCCCCCATAGGATTCAACTGAACTGTGAATAGTGATTCAACAGCCATCAGCTGTGGTTGCCATAAGAAACAAGATTTCATAAATCTATAAAGTGTAGAAGAGACAGAAATGCCACAAGCAACATTAATTTAGCAAAACGAAAACCAAAATGGAATCTTGCTTTCAGCGCTGGGTCTCTTCTTTTCTAGCTTGTTTCAGCCAGCTCCTATGGTGTCTTGGAAGAAATTTTCTTAAAAGATCAACGGAAGCTGCTGTAGGAATTCCAGCTGCACAACTAAACACAATTGTTTTAAGAAGCCTGAAGGCTCGATCTGATTGACTGCATTGTGGATATGCACCCTTTGTTAATAGTCATAAATGATTTGTTTCTTTTGATGTTAGCCAGGAAGAATACAAATGAAGGAACTGTATCCAAGTCATATCTCAGTTCACATATTCTACTGTTACGCAGTCAAAATACCATATTTAAAATCTGCTCTGAATATTTGCAGGGTTTAATATTCTAAAAGTCCTAATAAATCACTCTAGGTGAGCGGTGTATAAATTACCATAAACGCAGAAAACGTTCATTTTCTTAACATAAAAAGAGCAAACTGGGAGCTAGCATTGATTGTAAACTGGCTTGCTGAAATTAACGCAAAAATCTCAATTCTCAATTTTCTGTGTCTAAATTCCTACTAGAACGATCAGGATAGATTACTGCACAGCGAGCAGGTCACTGGATGGTCCACGTATGAAGACAAAATACCATATGATCTCTAGGCCAGGGGAAAAAAAGTTATGGCTCCCAGTATTTGTCAGATATCCTTTGAAACAGGATATAAACTGTCACAAAGGAAACAAAAATAAGGCTCTTTCTCTGCAGTCTTTGGCAGCTACAGCTTTCAGGAAGGCACTGTGTTTAGATCTGCATAATGGCAGGAGCAGAGCGGAGCGTAACTAGTAAGGCTATGTGATAAACTGCTAGAAAGATTTATTTATAGCTATTTGGATGTGGAGAAAGATTGTTCTGGACTAAAGGATGACCCATTGTGCTCTCTTTTCTGTTTAATAAATGCCTTTGTAGAGAAGGGATGCTTTTGAAGCTGTATTTTTAAGTTTGAATACAAAGGTCTGTCTTCACTTTTTCTGCCTTCCAGTAACAATAGACATATGTTTGGTGCAGGCTTCCTAGAAAGCTTAGAACAAAAGATGATTAACCAAACTTTACTTTCACCATAATAGTCAAAAAAGGTTACGGGCAGGAAAGATTCTTCTTCTTCTCTGGATGTATGCATATACCTCTGTAATAAATTTAAGAGACTGAATCTCTCAAACCTTATTTTTAGTGCTTTCAGGTAAATGAATACAGAGACGTTTCCTTCATCAAATGCAGTAAGGAACTGAGAGTGGAGAGGTTAGAAATACAATTCTATCTCTTTTGTATTATTTCATTTCCGCTAGTTTCATGCATGTTTTTTTTTTTTCCTGTCAGGCTGTGTGTTTATACAGACAGCCAGGTATGTGTGTATGTGTAGACTTATAGTAGCTGGTTACATATGTAAAAGGATATTTAGAAGTCAAGCATGACACTGCATGCATGCTTATTTTGCAGTGCAGCTGGCCTCTAAAATTGCCTGAATATTTCTTAAGCCTGAAAGGCAATTTATTAGTGTTGTGTGTGTGCAAGTCAAGTTGTTTGTCAGGGTTGCTGTTTCTGATCCAGATCCTTTGTACGACCGCTTTTTGTGAAACACATGCAGTATTTCCAAGAAACTTGTATTTGTCCTAGGTACTAAAAATCAACCAGATTATTTGATCTGATGATACTGCACACTAGCTTCAGTAAGAGCCTGCTTAAAGCTTATTGGAAACTGAAGCCTCTGCTTGATTTCCAGAGAGCTGGATCAAGCGTCTTCGATATTTATTTATTTAGCTTATGTCTTCCCCCTTCAGTTTCCTTATACGTTCTCTGCCTTCTCCACCTATCCCTCTTTTACTCTTCACCTCCTCTACTCTTGAATAGTGTGTGAAATTAAACTAAAAAATATTTAGGGATGAAAGCAAGTGCCCTCATCTGTACTGTGAATTCCGTAGAATGTGTTTGGTAAAGCAAGATAAATAAGCATAAATAAAAACACGTTTGACAGGTTTGTGGAGTTTTTTGTTTTTTTTTTTTTAATGGCAGTGCTTTCACAGACCCTTGTTGCATATACCTTTCCTCCTTCTTTTGCAGGACTACATAATTACATAACAAGGGCTAACAAAGAACTAAATCTTTTTGTGAAATGTGAACCTGTGTAGCTTGACAATATTGAAAGATTCCTAGGCTTTCAGTTGCTAAAGGCTCTCTCCACTGTGGTTTGTTCCTGAATGTCCAGCTGGAATAGCATGAATTTTTCTTCCTGTGGTTTTTCTCTGACTACTCGATAGCAGTTCAGAAAATGATCTTAGTCACTAACTTAGAAAAGTTAATTTATGTGTGTTCATTAAATGTTTGTCAAAAAAATGTAAATATTACTCATGAAGCTCAGCTTTTGTCCGTGATTAGTTTGGATGAGCAGACTTTTATTATAAAAAATAAATCCTTTTAAATACTTAAACCAATGCTCTTTACATCCAAAATTATTAATTCCCTTACTTAAGGGAATAGAGCTTTCATTAAGCTAGTACGAATGCCATCAATAAAATATTAATGTTACCTTTTGCATAATTGCCTGACCAGGTAAAAATGCTTCCCCCTCCCCGAATTTTATATATGTATACACACACACATATATATATATATATATATATAAAATTTCATTTATATAAAATGTGTATGAATCTGCATATTGTATTTTAAAGGAAAAACAAATGAGAGCTGCAGTCTCTTGAGCCGAATGAATTCTGCTTTGCATTTTGGAAGCACTGTAAATCATTGGAGCTATGTAGTCAGTTTATGATTTCCATCAAAGAGTGTGAGGGACATATTTCACTGTAGTCTATCCATTATTCTGCGCATACTTGAAAAGAAAAACTCAAACAAAGCTCTCATTAGGATACATTGACATAAGACTAGCAGTGAAATCACTTACTTATACGTTGTGATACTGCAAAGAGTCAGACAGAACCATATATTACCTATTACACTGCCACAGCAGGCATAGGGATTGAAAAGGAGGGGAAGGGAGAGGGGGGGTTGTGCACAGCCCTTCCAAGGTTTATGTTTGTTTTCTTTTGCTAGTAGCTTGCGATCAAACGAAAATTCATAATTATAAGTGTCAGGGAGCAGTGAGGACTGGCTGTTCTGTAAGTGACAGGGAGCCTCTTGGTTATACGTAGGCTGGCTTTGGGGAGTGGTATGTCTTGTTTGTTTGTTTTTTCCTGTTTTGTAGGTTAGAGGAAACCCCAGCAACACTGTAAACAACTACGTGTTGTACGTTCACTGTGGGAATACTAATTTTCAAGTTAGTCTTGCTGAGTATTTTCCTTTATTCTCGTTCTGCAGGAATCTTGTGAAATATATAGACACTGACTCTTATTTAAACTTGAATTTACAATAAATGAAATTCATCTTGTTCCTCTGCATTCGCTGGTTCTCGCTGCGTGCTGTTGCTGTTCGGGTAGTATGCTATATTCATTTGCTTTCCTTGTAGTACTGATCTTACTTTAGATTCTCCCTTCTTTTACAGGGTGTTCATCTAAAATGTCTACATCCTGACATGGGAGCATATTAATTACAGCATCTTTTTTCAAGGTCTCTTAACACCTTTTTCCCCACTACACATTGAATCAGTGCTTCCTTGGTAAACCAAGGTCACCAAGCTGACAGTTTTGTCCCTCTTTGTTGTAGGTCTTTTTTTAATTTGTTTGGATTCAGCTGGCTAGATTTTTGGCATGCTTTTGTGTACATTAAAACATAACCCTTCCATGCTTAAAAAATGTTAAAAATTGAGAAGTCCCTTCAGTAATATTGCAGGTGATGCAGGAAACTCTTGTAACTCCGTATGTTTCTTCAGTTATATAATAGCTGATGTACAAAGGAGAAAGTATATAAGTTACCTGACCCATCTTGTCCTTAACGCGCCATAGAAGCATTTGTCTAAGAAGGATCAGTCTGTTTCTCTGATTAATGAGTATGTTCCCCTCTGGAAAAATGAGAGAACAGGAGGAATTGAATAATCTGGTCTTAATAAGTGGAAACTTGAAAGAGTGTGCGTGTGTGTTGTGGGAGAAGCATATGAGCTTCAGAAAACCTGCTCTGTCAGAACTAGCAGAAGCACACAACTCTGACATAGGCTTCACAAAACAGCACTGATTGAGGCAGTCTGCTCTATGTTAATGTGAAGTAAATTAATTCTCTCCTGTATCTGAATGATGAGTGGGTTGGAGAAGAAATTAGGGTAGAAGATGATACACTGAGAGACCAAATGTATCATATTTTGGTGTTCCATCTGCAAATGACAGATTTATTATAACTCAGTTTTGATTGCTACCCTGATTCCGAATCTGCTCTGGAAATGAGTCTGAAAGCTTTTCTATCAAAGTACATGTTGAAACTGGCTATAAGCTGTAGTGTGCACGTTCAGAGAATGCTAAAGAATTTTGGCTGCATCGGCTGCAGCTGTTTTTGTTTTAGATCTGTTTTATCTGAACTTTGGTATCTTCTGAGCATTCTTGATGTCAGTCAAGCCATGGCTTCATTTCTGGGAAGAAATGATTAGTTTTGTTTCAGAGGTTATGAACACCAGGATCTCTCCTATGAACACCAGGAGTCTGCTACTACTTGACGTTATCAGAAGTGAATCAAGAACTTCGGTTAGTTTTAATTGTGTTGTCTGCACAGAAGTATACTGCTTATTTTAATTGGAAGGTTAATAGAAGCTGAGCACATTGCATACTGTCTGCACTAAAGAAAATTTCAGGAGCCTGGAAATTTTTGTCTAACACAGAGCAAGAGATCTTGATGTCAAAATTGCAGGTTATTGGTATTCATGGCTTTAAACCTATATTTTCTGATCAAATTTATTTTGATGTGGGAGTAGGTAACAGCTTTGCTGTCGAGCCTGTAGGTATATTGGTGTTGTATTCTCAGGATTTATGCCATGGAGCATTCGGCCACAAAATTGACTAGGTGTATGAAGGAAAGGAGGGAGTGGAGAGCTAAAGTCATTGCGTATCTGGCTGGTGTGTATGGAGGACCTGGGCTGTATATGCGATGTGGGTGATGGTAATACTCTTGGTCATGTGGTACATAGACCATACCTAGATACACATGCTCTGCAGGCTAGAGTTGCGAAACTTAACCTTGCACTGACTAGGCTGTCATTGCAGATGGTCTTGCTGACATAAGTATTTCAGTGACAGACTGAAATGCATGGCTCCTTATACTGTTTTCCCCTTCCCTTTATATACAAATATAAATATTTAAAAAAAAATAAAATTTAAAAAATGAGGTTGTTAAATATTTTGAGAATATGTTAGTGTTCAAATTGTCAATTATTAAGTAAGAAATTAGCAGTTGTATTAAATGAGAACATAGAGCTGCATGTTTAGTGTCCTGGCAGATCCTATTAACAGATAAGCTCCTTTTAGTTAGGGGTCAACTCTCAAAACTCTTGTGGAGCAATACATGAATGAGCAGGAAGTGCCACTTAGTACATTATTGGCTGGTTGTTGCTTTCTGACTGGCAGCAGCGGTGGGGGTGAGGGATGGGAACAGAAGAATGAGTTGTGCTGAGATTGATTTATGAATTTCAGTAAGTGGTGTTTCAAACCAGTGTTCTTCATCAGTGAGAAGCATAGCTTGTTTATCACATTCTTAAATGGATGAAAGGAAATATATGCATATTAATGTAAAAAAAAAAAAAAAAAAGCTTTATAAATGGTTGAGAGAGAACTTCTCAAACAACCTTTAATGAGGATATATAAATAAAACAGATATTTTCCTAGTTGAATTTAAACTGTTTTTGATTGCTGTCCAGAAGAAACATACTGACCTCCCTAGCGTTGCTTATGCCTTGTTTGCAGAGGGGCAGTTACATCAAAGAGTAATCTCAAAATCTTTATTTGACTTGTAGAGTTATTTAATTGTCCAATACAGCCACAACTTGTCTCTGTAGTCATTGCTCACGACGCTAATCCTCAATCCCAACACCTAGACTTCTATGGAAGATTTTCAGAAATTGGATGAGTACCTAAGCTGGGTAGGAATGAAATGCAGCACTGCTGATGTGCTTCATCAGCTGTCTAACCTAGCATAATTGCCTATGTCTGGCCTAACAAATAGTTCTATTTGCACAGAATACTTAAGGTTGAGTAATTTCCTCTTTAAAAGTTCTGCACAAGGACCTCCTGAGCTTCGGTTTCAACTAACGGTCAGGGTACAAAGTGACCTTTAGGTCTTGTTAGTATCTGAGCTGTTTTGCACGTACCTATCAGTAAAATATGGATTTTTAAAAGGCCAGTGAGCACTGGTTTGAAGATGTTTGCAGTGTTCAAATAATGAGCTTAAGCTTTACTGTCTCTGTTGACAGCTGGGGGAGAGAGCTGTGGCCTAAGTCAGGGCTGGCTTCTGCCAGTGCTCCTCTTGGCTGCCGCTCTGAGGAGTGGTCTGACTGTGTCAGCACATACCAGGCTGTCTCTATATTCCGCAGGTTGCCAGTGAGATGACGTAATTGTTTTTGTGTGGCTTTCTTTGCAATAAAAGGGAAGACTGCTGTTTGTTAGTTCAGTTCCCAGATTGCATGCTTCGTATCCTTCAGGATAGGATTTGGCAGTTGGGCAGCATCAAAGTTGCAGGGAATCCAGCCTGGGGCTGTCCACGTTGGTTTTCTTTGCCAGGAAAAGATGTAGAAGGAATCAGTGCCCTGATTTGCTTGTAGAGGGAACAAGATGGCTTGCTCCTGTAGAGATCCTGGGCATGAATTAATGATTGTAAGTGTGAATGACTAGGGAGTTGGTGCTTGGGAAAAAGTAGGGTAATGCAAGTATATCACTTTTTACTGAGGGTATCAGTCCCTTCCATATAATCAAGATAAGGACTTTATTGGATTAAATTGGGGGTTTAAAAATGCAAGAATGTTTCAACTCCCCAAGCCCTAGCCTATTCCTGGGTCCAGTAGTATGCCTAGAGGTAGGAAAACAGTCAGTATGAAGGTTAATGATTTTTGTTTTTTATCATAGGATTGGCATACTGAAAATTAGACTAAAGGAATCTGAAGACGTTGCTCAGTGTGCAACAGGAAGGAGAAGCAGCCAAATGTATTCCCTAACTTGCATGCACGTAACTAACTGCTGCAGATAATCTTTTCCTATTGCAGTTACACGGAATGTGATGATAATGGCATTTCCATGTTGAAGGAGAGGAGGTCTAATACCAAGAGATGTACTCAGACACCTGCATTATAAAAAACAATAAAACAAACAAAAAACCCAACATCCCCCCCCCCCCACACACACACACTGTTTTCTTAAAGTCCAAAGGAGAAAGAAAGGGAGGGGACTGATGGACAGATGGGATAGGCTGCATTCTCACTCACCATGAGGGAGGATGGAGAGGAAGAGGGAGTGGTGCCTGAATGCCAAGTGTCTGCCTCAGGAGTGTTAAAGTAGTTGGGGTCTGAACTGCTCAGATACGGTATTTAATATGCGAGCGTTAACTACCGCTGTCATGCTGTATAGTGGAGTAGCACTATCGTTATTTTATTACTTTGATTAGTTGAAATTGTGTCTTACGGCAAGAGAAAGGACTAGAAACGCATTTACCAACAGCTGTATATTTGCCCAGTGCTAATGTTGTAAGATGGTGCTGCATTAGAGAGAAACCATTCATCACGTTTTAGATTCAAGGCAATATCCTCTTTCTAAATTAACATCATCACCTTATAACAGCTGTGACCACTTGCTCAGTTATAGTGATGAGCTTGTCAGCGTTTCCAGTATAAATTCTATATTTAATAGATTTATTTATAAGTTAGTTCTCCTTAGCTATAAAAATCAGCCCTGGGTTGCAACTTGGCATATAGGACCCTCCCTAGATGGTTTTCTTCAGTCTTTCTGTGCTTGATTGAAAACTTTTTGCCAGATCCAGTCAACCCTAATAAACTTCTGGAAATAGTAATTAAAGATCTTGATGGCTGTGTTTTGAGCCAAATGCCCCCTTCTGTGGGGAGCAGGCGTAATCTATTTACTAATGTTGTGTTCCGTATCCAAAAGGTGCTTGAATATTTTCCTGCCGTAGATGGTTCATTGAGATCCCTTGGCCTCCCATATCTCCAAAAAGGAAATCGACTCTATTCCTTCCCCTAAGAATATCAGAAATTTGAACATGAAGATTTTAGTTTGGATTACAGAAAAATGCTGTTTCTTTTTACTTTAAAATATAAAACAGTCACATTAAATATGGTTTCAAAAATAAGCTGAAAAGATTCATTTTCACTATATGCACGCTAAATAAATTATTTTTCCCCTAATTTAGCCCTGTTTCTTAGCTGAAACTATACATAGAAAATTTAACCCAACCATATGAAGTTTTATTAACTTGAAAATTGCATTTTTTTCAGGTTAAAAGTATTTGTCTGGAAGGAAATTGCCACTTTTAATCTTCAGATAATACTCTATCACCTGTTTACAGAAGATTTGTCCAACAATGCTTTTAAAAAAGGGGGGGGGGGGGAGAAAAACCACCGAATTAACAGCTGGTAACAGCTACCCGCTCAACATGTATTTGTCAGCAAAAATTTAAATAAGAACATCTGATGACCAGATGTCTCCACTCTTACTGCAAGATAAGACATTTCAGCAATCTTTTATATATAGGAAACGGGCAAACCATCAGTTATCTTTGCAAGTTTTCATCTAAGTGACTAATAATTTCGCAAAGCAGTCACATGGCAGACTACATGTAACTCTGTAGAGGGCCTGTATTTCCGTATATGCATATATGTTACAGCAGGGTTCCCCAGTAGAAAATAGGAGTGCGGAACTATATGCTAGCTGATGTTATATAGGACCCGGAGGAATGAATGGGTTCTTGTTTGAGTAGTTTGTCATCTGTCACTTATGTGACTGCTTTGAGGTTGTTCCTGAATCAGCGGCCGGCAGACTCAGAAAAGCTCATGCTCTCAGTCACTGGCAGTATGTGTAGGGTGAAAAAACAGCTTGCTGCAAGTATTGTTTTGGTTCCCCAGAAGAGGCAACAGGTCATCGTCTCCATGATGGGAGCTCTCTTGGGGCAAGATATCATCATCTCGGTGGACACAAAGCAGAGATTGTGCTCTGTGTCCTCACTGATGGCTGCACAGAATTGCAGCTATGACCTTGCCAGCACAAGAGACTCATATTCTCATTCCTGACCGTGATCAACTGTATGGCAGCTGTATAATGTGGAGAGTTCACTGTGTTCATTCCTACGTGTATTAATTAAAACTTATGAAAGTGAAAGTTATTTTGATATTTTATGGTTTAAATTTTAGTATTAGCTTTTTTGAGTTTATCATTATAGCTAAGAAAATACTTCTCATGAAACTGAGAGGAGGTTGGCTGTTTCTCATGTGCACAACTGATAGCACCAGTACTAATATCCACATGCAGTCACAACAGGACAACTATGTTTATCAGTGTGCAGTGCACGCTAATATGAAGAGCTCTTCCTGTAGGGCTTATTGCTGTGATGGGAAGGCCCAGTGGATGTCAATTATAGCATAGTCTGTGCAGGATGCGTGTTCTTCACATCTTCGTGATCTGCGTTTCTATTCTTCAGATTATTTTATGTTAGAGGAGCGATCAAGCTTTCAGTGTGAACAGAAAAAACACTAATGCAAAATTCAACTTAGCAGCTCATTCACATATATCTGTTGTAATCTGTAATAAGCTGCAGCTTACCCAAATGCTTCTGGCGCACATGTTCTCGCATTTACGCACTGTTCCACTTTTACGTTCTGTCTCATTTAAACATCATAAAAGGCAGTACCTTGACAGTCTTCCCATATGACTGTTTAATTAAAGCTGTTATTTATACACACACACACCAAAATCTATCCCCTGTATGTAGGACTAAGCCCTCTGTGTTAGAGGCCTAGAGGGGTGAATGATACTGGAGGCTTTATGTTGGCCCTCTGGGATTAGTTTGATAAAGGTATAAATGTAGTGTTTTGTAGCAATGGAAAGCTAGCCTCCCTTTTCCTCCGTAGAGTTGGCTTATAATGTCTTTGAAACATGTCAGCATTGGAAACAGATGAAATAATTGTGGAAGAAGGCATAATGCAAATGTTTATGGAAAAATAACTTTTTGATGTAGAAAGTTTTTAGGCTGCTCGGGTGAGTAAGTCTTAGTCAAAGCCTAATATGTAAAGCTGCAAGAACAGTCTGCATGATATACTGACACTTCAGGTTGTTTAATTCTTACAGCTTCTGTACTTCCCATCCCGTTTGACAAGAGAAGAAACGATATTTGGTTGGGGCACTATGGACTTATCCAAGTAGACAGATAACACTGTCGTTTCTTGTTGGTTGGCTTAAGCAACTTTGCTGTGGGGAGCTTGTTAACTTTTATTCTATTCTGTATAGCACTGCATGTTGTCTTTGTACTGAAGTGATGGTAGTAATAGTAATAATAATGGAATTATGTTCTCTTCAAAAAGATAGATATCTTTACTAGTGAAAATGAAAAAATGGTAAGCTTTTTACAGAGCAATTATGTTGCACAATATAAGCTTTCCTGAACCCTGTTAAAATTGCTAGAAACATTATATGGCTAGTAGTTTGTGGTTTTTGTTGTAGAAGGACTAACTTTTTTTTTCTGTTTTTTTCTTTTTTTGAATCAAACTGGCAGTTCACATGTGAGTCGTTACTCGCATCATTGCATTTTTTTCATGTGGTCAGCATCTGTGTCACTTAAAAAAGACAGTAGCAGTATGTTACCATCGCATTAATCAATATTATGATTAAAGTTTAAAGTGTGAGGCATGATGATTTTGACCTACTGCTGTATAAATTCTTTCCTTGAGTCTTTTGATAACTTAGCAAAATGAATTTGAACTAAGATGTGAAAGAAAGGTTACTATTAGAAAGCCACAAGCCAATTAGGGCTTAAATTAATAACTTTTCAGAAATTCTATTATGAAACCTGTTCTTAAAGATTTCTATTAGGCATAGAGGCTTTTCAGACTTGGAGAACCCATATTCTAAAATTTTTCAGTAAACTGACAGATGCGCACAAATGTTTAATATAGGCATTTAAAAACATTGCAGGATATATACATATCTAGAGGTGGGTAACATTCTAATATGCTATGGATGAGTTTGGAATGGTATTAAACATATTAACAATTCACCCACTCACTAGTCCATCTCCACTGCCGTTTCAGATCTCTGGAAAGCTTCAGCCAGCTGTAATGTATTATTTTTGAAGGCATGAAGTATTTCCTTCTTTCACTCTCAAATATAGACTTTGAAATTGTACAGCTCCCAGTTCTGAGCACAGACAGCGTTGGGACTGTGAATTATATTCCAGGTTTAACATTTCATGACTCATGTGGCTGGAAGTGAGGGCTTTAGAAACGTGAAGGAACCTTTGGGGTCATGGGTCCTTAAGAAGCAGTTGCTATGACCATGGGTAATTCTGTGCTACTCTGAATTGGTAGCAGCTCTGTAGGGACAGGAGCAAGAATATGAGTCATACTGTACTTTTTTTTTTAAAAAAAGATTTGCCTGTATAGTAAGAGGTGTTAAGCTTAGGACATAGAAATGGTTGATGGAGAATATTAAACCCTTAGGAGCCATTTTCAGGCATTCACAAAAAGAATATTTCTGTTAGGAAAAGGTACTGCCTACATCAATATTTTTAAAGTTGAATGTCAATCGGAGATCAGAAATGGTCTGTAAAATAACTGTAAACTAAAACAAAACAGAGTACTCCCAGATCTAAAATGCTAATGATAAAAGAAAACTATTCACGTTCTCATGGATGCATGCCAAGAAACAAACAAAACAGAATACACAAACACTCATAAACTTAACAATTTTTTAAAATTCTAATTAAAGTGATTGTGGAAATATAATATCATTGCACAGGATAATGATTGAATTTAAGAGAAAACGTCGTGTGGACCTGCATTTAAAAAGGTATGATGAATCAAAGGAAAGTATTAATTGCCTTTGCCCAGGATTAGTTTTTTAGGGGATAGAGAAATTGTAAGTAGCATCTTAAATTCTGTCTTGAATCATAATGCTTCTTTTATTCTACGTTTTGTGACTGCAGAAATGCCTCTATCTTGTCATTATGACAAAAAACTTATTTCTATATTTTCCATAATTATTTTCCACTCAAACAGTGAATTACAAATTACAAACAGGGTTATAGAATCAAGAAAAATCATTTATTTTTATGATTTAGGAGCTAGTGAATATTTATTGGGTATCCTAAAGGTCATTGAAGAGAGAGCTCAAAAACAGACATGAAGTTAAGGAGGTATTAAATTAGAAAACTTCTCCCCTTGAGATACCCTAGGAAATTCCCATATCTTAATACTAGTTTCTTTAATATAAATTTTCAGAAGGCTTGATCTTTCTGTGTATGAAGGATTTATCTTTTATTAATATACCCATAAAGCTGTGTGTATTGAGTTGTTCATACTGGTGATATTTCTTAAACTTTTATAACCATTTCTGAAATGGCTTTTGAGTTGAATATACAGTGTATATATTGGACATGATAGTGTACTGTGGCATAAAGATTGTAATTGGTTTTCGGTTTGGATCATCTGGATTGGTTACTCTTTAAGGCATGATTTTCTAACAGAGGTCTATTTCTGTATTCTTCCCTGGTGTGTTATTGTATCTTTAAAAGGCAGAACACACTCCTGTGCCCACTGAAGAAAATAGGCTTTGCCATTGATAGTAAGGGAAGTAGGAGTAAACCCCTATCCAGTGTTTCACACACAGGTTTGTGTGTTGTGTTTTTTTTGTTTTGTTTTTGTTTTTCTTATTCCCTGCTTCTACTTTGCAATGTTTGGTCTTGAGTGTCATGGAATACGTATCCATGCTGAACTCTGTGTTCAAAGAGTATGCCTTTGAATCCAGTGGGACTCCCACATAAATAAAGTGCATTAAAGTTTGACAGGGACCAACCCCCAAAGATAAATCCAGAAGCTTAGAAGAGGAAAATGTAAATTCCATTATTGAAACCAGTATATTTATACCAGCATATACAGTTAAAGATAAGGCTCAGAAAGATAAGAACTAGATAGACTCAGACTACAATATAAACTTGTTACAAAATTCAGATAAATACATGTTTTATGTATAAATACATGTTTTATGTACAAAGAAATGTTCCTGTAAATCAGTAGGGAGGTTCATAATCACAGCTTCAAAATTGAAAGTATAATTGTTTTATGTGTATGTAGTTTTTTTTTCTCCTCTCTTCCCCGCCCCACTCCCCTGTATGAAATGTAATTTCCTGATAGAACTTGGGGAACTCTCCCCTCCTTGATTGAGATATATATAAATAGATATTTAATCAGTTTTTCAATTTAATTAGCTTTCCCAAATCATTCTCAGTGGTGTCTGTATGTTTGCAGAACAATATGAACTCCCTCTGGCGGTCAAAGCAATACTTCTGGAGTCTTTCATGCCAATCCAGCAGAATGGCATTTTTCAGGGTTGTTTTTAACAAGGGTTATATACTTAACCATGAGTTTTACAGTATTTTTCTTCTAGTACTGTGATAAATGTAGCATTTGCAAATTCAGGTTTGATATGGACAGAATCACTAGTCAAACCACTGCAGACAGAAGAAAATTGGCTTCCATGCTTTGTATTCAAATTCGTAACCTCACCCAGCTATAGAAAAAACCCATTTTAGAGAGGTGAGGGAGGAAACTTCCGTAAGGTTTTCCAGTTTTTACATAGAAACAATAAGAAATGCTTTGTCACTAGGCACTGCCAAAGTATAATCCCATAAAATGCCTGCATTACCTCTTCCCTCTCCTTTCAAATGACTAGTATTGTACTTAAAGCTAATTATTAAAACCACAAGCGTCCCCTGAACTGGTTGTGGACAGGTTGGCAAGCTGTCTTCCTTTGCTTTTGCTCTATCTCCCAGCAGTGTGTGGTGCTGTGGCAGCTTTTCTCCTGTTTTCCCATGAAGCTTCCAGTTGCAGTGCAGGATGCTCCTGGCCTAGTCCACACTTCTTGTCCTTTGCTTCCACAGCCAATTAATATTAGTCAGTTTACTGTCTCTCCACTGACTCCCTACTTTCTGCGAACATGCTGCTAATTGACTAAGCATGCAGCAAGCACACCTGATGGAGATCTTAAGTAGAGAAAAGGGACATACATGATCTCAGGTATTCAATGGGAAGTATCCCACGTGAAGAGGAAAACGTGAGAGCGAAGACCAGCGACTGGATGACCTGTGCAATGTTTTCTTACACTTTAATGAAAGAGTACAATGATAGTTCCTTTCTACTGTGATGATTTTCATTCAAACTATATCTTGTGATTGTGCATTATACATGTGCAATCTTTCCTTGTTTGAAAGCATATTCCTAAAACAAGGGAAGGAATGAAAAATGACTTATTTGAAAGATTTCATATGAGCCGTTAAAGAATGCTAACAGAAGATGTCCGGTAGCTCGTATGAATGTCAATAATAAGATAGAACAACAGTCCTATTAGGGACATTGATCTGTTATTCAATTGGCAGATGAAGTGAGTTACAGTTTTGACCGGGAGATGGAATATAGGAGAAAAATGAGGAGAGAGAACTATCCCAGTTAAGGTCCTGTGAAATGATATCAGGAGTTCCGTGACTGTTGCTGTTGTCACCTCGCACTACTCTGCAGCATGTAAAATTGTCTCTTGAATAAACCTCATTTGATGATGAACCATAATGAAAAAACGTCACAGATGCTACAGATACTATTGACTCACTGGAACAGCAACAACCACATCCTCCCATGTTTCATATCAAACCCATAACAGGTTTGAAGTGCCACAAACAACTATTTCAGGATTTGTTGGTACCTCATAAATGCTGAGAGGACTACTGTCTTCTCAAAGCATGTGTGTTTTAAATAGGTGGGAATATACCTTAAAGTTTAGGCAGCTCTTCAGTTTTACCTAAGCATTTGCACAAATTGCATTCGCCAGTGCCTATGCTAAACAGGACCAAATCGCTTACACCAGTCATAAAATAGGATTTTGACCTGTCTGAGCATGGCTTTGCCAACAGTCCTTAAAAATAAGGCGAGGCATACAACTCTGTAAATACCAGTCCTAGACCTAGTAGAGCCACAAGATAATTAAATATTTCATCACATATCAATAATATCACAGACTGTGTTAACAGATACAGAAGTGCTAAGAATATCTTATATCCACCCTGACATATTCAAGGCATTCTTAGTAAATAGCTCCCTCTTTAGTCCTGCAACAGAGATCAGCATTAATTTGTCTTGGCAAATAAAGTTGGTTGTTTTATGTGAATAATGGCAAACACATTAATTAGCTTTTAGAACGAAATTTACTCCAGAAAAGCTAAACAAAAGAATATGCTGATAAGTGTAAGCTTCATGATAAACAGCACTTGCAGCTCTTGGAATCTACTTCTCCTTCTGAGGTTATTTTATTTCAGATACTCTGTCCAGGATTTCTTTGATCTGCGAACTAGAAACTCATGTGATGTTTGTAAAATAAGTCAAATTCTGTATCATAGTGATTCTATATCATATTCTATTCATAGTGAAGAAACAAAGCTAATTCAGAGTTAAGAGTGATTAATTTAACTGTTTCTGTGAAATCGTCCTCTTTTTGCTTGACTGATATCAGCAGTTCACTCCCATAAGTGACAAAATTATGTTTAATTCTAATGGCTACTTAAGTCATTGAAATGATATAATTAGAGTAATAAATACAATATCAGGTTTCTGTCACTTACCGGTTGTTATCTGCAGTTTATGACTGTGATAACCTAACACTTGAGGGCCTGTGAAGTAGGTAGTGTAAATGGAACAGAAGGTAGTCGCTATCCAAGAAAACTGTCTTGATTCTGAAGCAGGAATGAGAATGGGAAGGGGATATAAGCATCTTGGAAAGTAATGGCACGTATTTTATGTCAGATGTTGCAGTAATGGTAAAGCAAGTGAGTTACTAACAGCAGAGATAATTTAGGAAAACCGTGTAAACTTAGTGAAATTAATGATTTTTCTCAAGTCCATTGATATCTGTACCCTTTTCTTATTGCCCTGCAATTTTAAAACCTGGCTTCTTTATCATGTTGATCTAGAGAGTCTTCTGGAATTTCATCTTATTTAGTTAATGTTTCTTTATTCCTATGAGGAATTTGGTGATGTTTTTAAATATTCCTTGCAGTTACCAGACTGTGGCCAGCCTGTCCTCACTGAAAACTATAGTAGCTGAAGTCCTTGTTTTGATTACAGACACTCCGGGTTATGCTTTCTGTTCAAGTTACAAATGGCCAATAAGGGAAAGGAGCTACTCTTAACACCGAATCCCATTGATATCGGGGTGGGGGGGGGGGGTATTGTGACTGTTAACCACAATAACCCAATCCTCAATTAATGTTTCTATCCTTATAACACATGGAAGAAAGGACAGTGGTTTGCATATGATTCCTTAAAGCATGCGTGGTAGATTCAGAGCAACGGATGGGAAAAACAGACAAGCATAAGCATCGGGATCAAAGACCCTGCTGCTCCTTCCCCTTCTGTCTGCTACTGTCAGTGGTACTTAGCATTTAAAGGATGGATATCTACAGGGCATAGAGCTTCCATAATCTAGATCTGTTTAAAGACGTCTAACTTTATTCAATTATAAGGATTAAAATAACATAAAAAAGTGATGCTTTGCTAATTGAATAAAATTAGCTTTGTTGTTCTAAATGGGTAGTCTTGTTCAAATTGACCTTTAAATAGTGTACTGTAGTGCTTGACTCTAATTGAGGTGCATTAGGTATACCTAATAAAAACACTAACGTGATCTGGGAATAAAAGTGTAACTTCAGGGTAAATTCTGAATGTTCCAGATGTGCTAAAACCATCCAGACTAATTCGGATAAATGCTGGCAGACTCCCAGTTCGTAAATTATCTGCATCAGTGTTATGTAGCAGTGCTTTGCACCTGCTTCTGAGCTGCTGGAAAATAAGAACAGATTTATTAGGAAGTCCTGTGAATCTTTATTTCTTTTTTTTCCATTTTATGCTGAATGAATTATTTCCTGCATATTCATAGGCACAGCTTGAGCATATCAACCAATGGAGTATTGACTCCTACTGTAGAGGATGTACTTTTTATATTTGAAATTGATCACACATTCCATGTCTGCCTTTGCCCTCAGAGTCAGGAATTGATTCAGTGGTGGGCCTGATGAACCTACCGTTTCATTCAGGGAACGATGCACGAATTTATGGTGTGTCATGCTGCTGTGTTTCCCTCCCCCCCCCCCCCCCCCCCCCCCGGCATCAAGAATTCAGTTGGACTTTGTGGTGTCAAGGCAAAACCAGTCAGTAACCTGTTTAAAGAAAATGACAAAATCACAGGGCTCCAAGGCAGACGACTATCTTATAGTAGTTACATACAGGTGGTGTCATTCTCTAAGTGAGTCCCTCCCAAAGGGTTGCAGGCACAGAACATGGAGAATCTTCATTCAAAATAGCGTGGACCAATTCATACAAATAATTTTCACGATTAAATTATTCACTAGCTACCTTAAAAGAGTAAATAATTTACTCCGTGTAGTATTTAAACTTCTAAGCAGTACCAAAGTAGCGTGAAAACATTCTTGTGGAAAAATTTGAGATCAGTAATGGGGAAGAAGTTATTCCTATAAACTGTATGTAACTCATATTTCCATAGTTCTAATTCAAGTCTTTTAAAGCCTTTAAGTGGCTTACACTAATTTAGTAGCTTTTTACTGCCAATTTCAGGCCAGGAAATGTGCAAATCCTTTGTGGTGGGGCATGGGTGAGTTGCAATACTTATGTTTATGGTTCATTGCCCTTTTTTGTTTTAGTTCCACAGACATTAAATTACAAAAAGTAATGCACAGAAGTCCCTTAGGTCTGATCTCTTCATAGATTTCCATTCTTAGAAGGTGGAAAATACTCTGAAAAGCTTAGCTCTTTCAACTGTGAATTACTACTGAGGCAAAGTTAAAATAGGTAAATGTTAACTACAAAACCAGCATCACAAAGAACGAAGATAGTGCCTTGCTCTGGACTTCAGGGTGTCAGTCCTGAGCTCAGTTCTAAGACAACTCTAATTCTATATAACCTGAATCTTGGAGCCGAAGAGAGAAAGGGACAGTCGAAATATCTCAGCCTGTGGAATTGCAGTTTGGATCTACCTTCTATTTACTCTTTCTCGTTGGCTATACTGAAGTACAATCTGTTTTGGGGGGGTTATCTCAAAGGGTAATAGATGACCAATATCTTGGCAATTCCGAGAAGTGCATGAAGTGTTACTCATGCTTACAGGTGAAATCTGTATACTTAACATACGCTAATTAGTTTTTACTTATCTCCACCCCTCATACTACCATGCAACTACTACTCCCCCTTGCATGCACCTGAGAATTAGGCAAGACATTTTCTGGCTATGAAGGTGAGTTTAAGGCCAGTTTATAATAAACCGCATGTGGAAGGATCATTTCTCGGGGAAGCAGATGATACATCTCCTGCATGACTGTTTTCTATAGAGTACTCACTGGGGTTATGATTATTGGGGGAGGGAGGGATGTATGAAGCCCACTTCCATGAACCCAGCTGCTGTAAAGCCAAGTTTGCTTGAGAAGCATGGTCTAGTAGATGGTAGGCGCTTCACAGTTTCCTGCTGACATTCAGGCCCTGGGGTTTTAAATAAAAGTATGCTGGCCCCAGGGCAGGTGCCAGGCAGCTTCTGGAAATGGCACTCTAATAAACGGAAGCAGAATTTAGTCCACGAGACGTGACTTGCAGAAAACCTGGTGATACTGCAGTTTCCAATGTCTAGAAAGCTTCACTTAGAGCAACTTGTTGTTTTGTTTGCTTGGGAAAGGGGCCAGGACTTTACCCAGCCATTCTCTATACCTGAGCCCAATCTATCTGAGCCTAGTGATGAGGAGACTACGGACAATAGTTCCCCGAAGTGTTTCTGTTGCGATTTTAAAATTAAAAACTGGGCTTGCAAATAGCACAGAAATACAATCATGTACGCTAGTACGTGTAAAGTATTGGTAGCATTTTAAGTAGGTGTTTTAGATTGGTACTTAATTTGCATTTAAAAAGCATTTATTACAAGTTAATGAATCAATTGATTGCCCAAGGAGCACTTAATGAGATTTATTGCCTTATAAAAAGAGAAAGTTAGCAGCTAAATAACTGAGAATGTAATTGTCACTACAAGTGTCATTACATTTCTACCAACTCAGAAATATCTTAAAGAGAGTACAGGTGCTGCAGTTCTGGTTATTGGGTGAATATGGGCAGGAACCACTTTAAATACAGATGCTCAAATGCAGGGAATATGTATGGAGGCAAAAGCAGTGCAAACACAAATATCTGGCTGGAGCAGTCATCTGAGAATGATTAGTCATCCAGAAAAGAGACAGGTCCTCTTTTGCCGTAGGTTTAGATCCGTATCAGTCCAAAATAAACAGGCAGAGGAGAACTTTCTGCACAGCATCTCCAAAACTACCCTAAAATTTCATTCTAATCTTGGAGACATTCTCCCCCCTGCCCCCCAAAGGACTACAAAAGTCTCATAAGTTGTGCAGTGTTTAAGCAAATGTCCATTGTCTGCTTGATAAGCTGCTTTATAATTTTACTAAGTATCCCAGTTCCTATTACCTATACAATTGCATTGCCTCTTGAAAGTAAGCCTGTAAAAGTGAATTCTCCTCGAATTCTGATAAGTAACTTATTAAACAAACTGACACTTGCTTTTTAATCCCTCTTACCTTTAATAATTTCAGAACTCCCTTTGAATATTACTGAGACTAGAAGGGAAGCTCAGCTGCGCTTCATCCAGGAATTCCTCTGTCATTTACTGAGAGGCAGTTGTTGCCTCTCAGAACTATCTTTTTAGGCAAAACAGCTGTCTGAGTTTCCTTCTTTTCAGGAAATATGAGAAGGTATACTTTATTCTTCTTTAGTATAATTCAGTTAAAATGACATGATAAATCAGTATTTTGATTCTACCTAATAGCAGGTTTGTTTTTTTTTTTTTTTTTTGCTACATGTGCTTGTTTGTAGTTCTGTTTTTCACTTCCTCTACCATCAGTTTTTAACAATACAATCATTCTAATTTTCAATTTTCTGTTCAGTAAAATACCTCAGGTGTTAATTCATGCTTCACTAGTATCATCCTCTAGCTTGTCAGTACTAAATATGGATCCTTGTCTGACTTGCGTTTTTTTTCATTAAACAGTTTATTTTTCTGGCATGATTTGATTCACCTTACTGGACTGGAGAATAATGACCACAATCTGATTTATGTCTAAAACCAGACCACAAGGCAAACTGCTTCAACTTTCGCATCCTAACTTGGATCCTAGAAATACTACTTTAGCAGATATACCGTGGTTAGTGTATCCGAATTGTGAGCTTAATTTCATTTTGGAACAATTCATTTTACTTCAGACTTTGTGGACTAGAAATACTGCATTCTTTTCCTTAGTCTTATTTGAAAGCCCCGTTTTGCCAGCTGAAATTCCAAGTTCTACAATGGTATAACGCATACCGTTTGTTCTGTTGCTTATGTTGCAGAGCTAACTCCTTCCGCATTCTGCACACGATAGTGTTTCCTTTTAATGTTACATGCTATGGTACACCTTAAGTTATATCATATATTGTGCTGCAATTATTTTGCTCCAGTATGTGTTATGGGTAAGCAGGCATATGTAGATGCTACAGAAAGATAATACTTCTATCTGCTTAAGGGGAGTAATAGAAACTTGCCAACATAATAATAAAGACATTTTATGAATATCACCCTTTTTAAAAATAAAATCTGCAAAATAAACAGAACAAAAATGTATTTAGGAAACCATCTGTTCTTCTAGTAGCTCAGATAAAATTTTAAACACTTTTCCACAGCTCAGTGCTGAAGTCATCTGGTCTCTCATTCCAGTTTTACATCTGGTACTAGAAGCGTTCAAACAGAAATAGCGATTCTACTCAGCAGTAAGCTCAGGAGCTACTGAGAATTATCCAGAATCCTCCATCTTCTAACACCAGTGTTCTTTCTTTTTTTCTTGTTTCTTTTTTTTTTTTTTTTTTTAAATTTCCTAGCAAATATCACTTAAGTGCCACAGAAAAACTAGACATGGGCATTCAGCATTGGTCCACTGCTAGATTATAACACCTTTATTACAGAATTAATATTTGTTAGATAAAAATGAACCATGACCAGTATTTCTCCAGATGTCAGGAGAAGGAGCCTTCCAAAATGCCCATCAAGCTATATATCTCAGGGTGGAAGAAACTGAGGTCAAATTAACACTCAAAGAATCGGAGAACCACTTTGAACCACTCAGAACCACTGGTGTACTTTAGTAGTCTAGGGACTGTATAATATTGCTTCCTTGCCCTTGTGCAGTGTCACAGGCCTATGGACAGGCTGCTCTAGATCTTCTGTGCTGTTTGTACTCTCTCCAGTTACCTGAGTACATCAGTTCTGTCACCTGCCGTACTGCTAGGGCATCTGGACTGTAGGAGTCTTAGATTTCACTCAGGGGGGGTGAACTCTCTCACCTGGTGGCAGAGTGTTGCAGCCACACTTACGCAGCTGGCCTGAGGAGTTTCAGTTCTAGTTTCAAACTAAATCGATCTCTTTCGGTTACTTTGAACCCAGGGTGATTTCTGAAACTGCTGCTTATACAGAGAAAGAGAGGAAGTAGGGGAGTTTCTGACTCTACTGATGACTTGTGCTGGTGTTACACTGAAACTATAGCTAGAGGGAGAATCGCTTTGCCAGTTTTCAGGCATAGCATTACCATAAGACTGTTCTGAAGGAAGGACATGCCTAACTTTCCGACTCTAGGAAAAATATACAAAGAGATGTGAAAGAAGTTTTTTCCACAGCACTGACTTCAGCGCTATACAGCTAATATCTGAACTATGTTGAGGTTTGCTTAGTGGTTACTATTAAAGCCTGTATCTCACAGCAGTTATTGCACAAGGATATCATAGTGGAGTTGCTTCTTATTCTAAATTCTTGAAGTATTTCAGATAACATGATGTGGGAAATGCCAGCCTTTTAAAAGTGATTGTTATAGTACAGTATTAGGGAATTGCACTTGTTTTGACCTTTTCTGTCCATAAAGCAAAGAACTATTTGTTCCATACTTACAGAAACCATGGAAATCTTTTATAATGTTGCCTGACAATTCACTCTCAAGATGTATGCTTTGGTTCCAGCATGTAGTAAGGTAAGGTATTAGGGGAAATACAGACATGTCTAGTTTGAAAAATGAGAATCAAATTCAGTTATGCATCCTTCTTTTAAGTCTAGTCATACAATGGGCCAGTTCTTTGCTTGTGTGGGGTTGGGGAGGAAATGGTTTCAGTTCGTTCCTTGCCCTGGGAACTGGATCACTGTTGGCATGCGGAAACTGAAATGTTGTCCTCAACTTCTCTGAAAAATCTAACCTGAAAAGTTCTGACCTTTCTGATAAGTTAACATTTCAAAAGGTTAATGCAAATAATTTTTCAGTGGAAAAATTGTTTTAAAATTATTCAGAAGTTTTTAGTAGAAGTGTCTTGGGGTCTGCATCTAAAATGAAATACTCCCAGCATGTATGTATGTTTGTTTGTTTGTTTTCCCAGCCTCTTTCTATTTTATTTTTTTCCGCAAAGTTAGCCAGCTTTTTCCAATGAAAATATAACTTTTCACTGAGCATTCTTTTCCAAGGCAGTGTCATTCAAATACCTCTACAAATACTTACCTAAAAGTAAGGGTAATGACCATGTGATTGAAATTTACCTCAGAACCTGGAACAACATACCAATTTTAAAGAAAACAGGTAAGGTTTGAATAGGGGCATTTGTGCTCACAAGTTCTTCAGTAGGCTTTTCAAAATTCAAAATTGAGAGTGGTTAGGAATCTGACTGTCTTCCAGAAATATGGGATGCTGCTATCTTATCTGAAAATGTTCAAGTTTTCCTACTCTTCTCCGTTCTTCCATCCCACATTCCTCTGTTGGAAAGGGCTGTGATATCCTGTGAGATGCCCTGTGTGATACTCTGTTAAGTGCTATATCCTGAGTGATAGAGGTGGCAATTCTGGAAAAGGAAGGCAAAAAAGTGGCAAACAAATAGGTGTTTCTGGTGCTTGTAATTCCCCAAGGTGCTGTGTTCTGAAGTAGCATGTCCAGGAATGACTTTGGTTACCTCATGGCAGTAATCCCTACAGAGAAGTAAAGGATCTAGAATAAAATACCAGCCAGTCCTCAGTGTGGGTAGGGGATCCCCAGAGTTCATGAAACTTCCTGCTTCATGGAGAGTATTACTTTAATTTTGCATTATTAATGTGGCTATTCAGTGGCTATCATTTAGAGTTATCTGAGTTATAATAACGCTGCACCTGTTGGCAAATAATGGTTTTATAATAGCATTTATATATGCTAAACATAAATCCAGAATATCCTACACTGCCGCTACAGCGCGTACACTTTACAATAAACTTGTTAACTTCCCTTTTATGTTTTTAAGCAACAGTGAATTCTCTGCATTGCAGTTACAGGCAATAACAAGCTTACCCATGCTTTACCTACTGGGCATAGTGTCAGTCAACAGAACTGAGTGCACTGAGAAACGGTCATAACTCCAGGTGCTTTGATGACCGTTCTTTGTACTACGGTGGATGTGTTTGTGTTCTCTGTTAATTTCTTTGGAGAAGCTATAGCATTTTGTGAATCAGCTGAAAGAGATGTCTTTGTGCTTGTGTATAGCTGTAGCTGCCAGAATAATTTAGCAGCAAATGGGTCACCTATCAACTGCTGTGTCAATCAAATCCTTATTATGACCTACCTCTGTCAGAATGAAATACCGTTAGTCCTCTGCACAGAAGGAGTACATCCTTCTCTGCTTTCTGCTTTGTTAAGTATGTTCTGAGTTTTTTTGCTTTGTCCATTTGCGCTTAGTTTCCTGGCAGCTATCTCTTTAGGTAACGCCAAGCAATCTGTTTGTCCAGGCACAACAAATAGAGGCCAGAAAAAGAAAGAGTGAACGTACTCTTGGCTTATAGCATAGATAAGACCTTGTCAAGGTAAAGTGTAAAAAGAACATAGGATGGATTTGATGATGAGATAGCATGATGCTGTTGTTGCTCATCCTTTACTGTAGTGTTCTGAGATGAAATATTTCAGCTAACTGTGCTGTGATACACTTCTCTTGAGGCTGCAGCAGCAACCAGAGAATGTGTCTCTAGGCACTTTCAACATATGAGAACCTAGAAAAACCTTTTCTAGAAATCCTAACCCCTGTGCTTAGGGTGTAAGTGTAGGTAGGACCATTGTCAGGATTCACTTAAATACCGGCTGAATGCCCTGGACAGTAATAATATTCTGTAACTTTACCTTATAACTGCAATACAAAGCTGCAGCTCCTGTTGCTTCCTGCAGACTATCGTTAAATCCTGTATATTTGCCTTTCAACTACAGTGCTCGAATACCCAATTGCTTTGAGGAGCAAACTCCCATGATCATTTTTGAAGTTTTAAACTTTGTTTTCACTTGCAATAACATACTTGAAAGATGCATGGTTTTAGAAGCAACCATAGGGAATTGCCTCAATGTTAATTAGCTTTCCAAACTTTGCTAAATATTTTAACTGTTCCATGCTTTCAGCCCGTCCATCTTCAGTTGCCTAACATAAATAAGTGCAACTAAAAAAGTACAGAGTAAAAAAAGTTTCCTCACTAGTCGTGCTGCAGCCAGAGTAATATGCAGGATGTACAATGTGTCGTGGATTGAGGTCTTCAATGTAAGACTTGATCCTCGTTATCCTTTTCTAAACTTGCCACAGATGACTAGTTGAACTCCTTAAGATATATCTGACAACCCTGCCTTGACCAGCATGCTGACAACTTCAGCAATTCAAAGCCTGAGCTTTTGGAGCCAGAGTTGAAGCAAATGCTTTTTACATGGGTGTTGACAGTCATGTGCTGTGTTTGTCAGACACAGGAGACCTGAAATAAAGTCTTGCTAGTGAATTTTTTTTCTCTCCTACTATATAACTTTAAACTTGTGCCAGTTCTGCAGAATCTGAACTCGGGTACAATGAACTCTAAGTAAACAAAACTTGCCAGCGGGGAAAAGCTTACAGAGGGCTTTGATTCAAGTATCTGCACATACTGTTGCGATGCTACAGAATCTGTAAGGGATGCAGTGAAAGATAATACTGTTAATAACTGTTCAGACTATTTGCTATAATGCTTTTTAGGGGAGGATCACACTGTGCTAAATTTGGAGCAAAGTGTCTTCCGGAAATGGTTTCAGTAGCCTTAGACAAGCCTACTAGTTAATGCAAAAGCTAGAAAACTGTTGAACGTGAATGACAACACTTTCAATTGATTACCTTTTTTGTTTTGTGCTGTGTGTTTTTTGTCAAGGGAATATGATAATTATAAAGTAGTAGCGATAATGAGGTTTTGAATAGTCATAGGCAATTAAAATATATCTCTCTGTGTTTTAGCAGGACCCAGTAGGAAGTGTTAACCCATTTTTTAGAAATAGCAGGTCCATAATCCCGGGTGAAAATGTAGGATAGAAATCAAAACACCATAATGCTAATGAAGTTTCATTGATTGAGAGGGAAAAGTAAATGTTACAGCATTGATGCAAATACATATTTGTGTTCCTACCTTCTCATTGGCAATGGCTTCTCATGTGGAATAAGAATACTGCAATTTAGGTTCAAAATGTATAGGAACAAATTCCACAAACTCTTCTATGAATAGTGGATATCTGTTTAGAACGAGTGACAGTGAAAAGTGTGGGGGGGGGGGGGAGGGGGAAATGCAGGGATGGCTAAACCAGTGGTAGGTGAGAAAAAAATAGGGCATTCTGAGCTCTAACTAAATAATTGAGGGATTTACTAAACAATAATTGAAGCAACATTGAAGCTTTTCTCACAAATTTATCTTAGTTCAGCTAAAAGTTATTGAATTCGTCACATAACAAAAGCCATGGCACTTTTAGTTATGTACCTTGTCAGATTATTAGCTGATTGTAATGATCCTTTTACTGTTCAGAATGTATGAGTCCAGGTGTTTTGTGTATGTAGCTGCATTTTTTTTTTCCCAGTGGCTTTTTATAATTGAAATAGTGATTACTTTAAATTTTTTCCTCTTGCTTTGGAAGTGTATTTCTTATGAGGTTTTCTTTTTCCAGGTCAGTTTATCGGATGTATTTAAGGCAAGTTCAGGTCATATGACATGGAGTTGTCATGAGACTAATATTGTTGTCATGCCTGTTGACCCAAAATGAGAGCGTTTAGGAACTTAATTAGCAACTCAATAACTTTCCAAAAGAGGACCTGAAGAAAGAAGAAGGCATCCAGGGAGAACACTTCAGAACTGTGACTAGTTCCTCAGGTTGACAGCCAGTATGGAAATGACACTGGGAGTTCTGCAGCACTTCCTGAATGACAATAATGAAAGGGAAAGATTAAGCATGATATTCTAGCCTCAGATTTGATTGATGAATCTGAAGAGTATGTGTGAGAAGTTTTCTCCGTAGTAGTTGTTAAAATCAACTTTTGAGTACTATGTTTCCATTGATCTATGTTTAAAAACTGAGCCCTTGGTAAGAAGAGGTGACCTCAATGAAAATTTGAGCACCCAGAAAAGAAAAGGCAGTTATAAAAAATCATTAGAAAAACTTAGGTTTCTAATGGTAGCTTTGTCTTGACTTTATGGCTGGGGGCAGTGCTTGCGCTTAGTAGTTCCAGTATGGCTTTAATTAGTTTCTTCTGATTGCAGGCGGTTCTTTGGCAGCAATGTGAAGCAAGAGGCAAAAGTAAAATGTCAGAGAATTTAAAAAAAAAAAAAATGCTAAAGTTTCTTCTATGACTATTTCGGACATAGGCTTCCTCTCCCAGTTTGAGCTCAGGTGTCTCTAAATTGGGTGTACTTAGGAGATGTAGGCCTCTGTCTCTAACAGACATGGCTACGGTACCTGTTGCATTATTTCAGTATATGGAAATATGCAAGGTATGACTGAAAAAAAACATTTCCCATAGTACAAATGGCACATTTTTATCTTACATTTTAAACATATTTTTCCCTACTAAATAAATCGAATTTTAAAAAAGGGGCCCTGAGTTCCAGAGAGATTAAATGGTCCAGAGAGATTAATTTCTTGAGAAAAAGTAACTTAAGCCTGTTCTCAAAAGAACCATATTTTTATTGTCTTTCCCACTAGACTGTTCTTTTGACTGGTGGGCCAAGTCCAGTTTTCTTCCCAATTGTCTGCATTGTAATCGTGCCTTCTTTAATCCAAGATGGAACTTGGTCTAATATTTTTCCTTATTCCTTTTTTCCTTTTACTCGGTTTGAACTAAAAACACGTGACTCTTTGAACGTACGTTTGTGATGCTGCAGCATGAGGGAAGTGAAGTACACTTTCCATTTATCTGTTTTTTTTCAATCATGCAACTTTTTTTTTCTTTATGGTAAGATTCATTTATTGACTCTGGTGAGATTATTACAGTATGTAACTATGTATGACAATCACAAATCTCTGAACAGTGCGTAGAGGTAATAATGTTTTAGTGAACATTGCTCTGTTATTTTGCCCTTCATAGATAGGCTTGAATCCAAGCTGCAGATCCAAATACTTGTTAACTTTGGGTCTCAAAGTATGGAGCTGTATCATCTTCATTTCATCTTTAGTTTTCCCGAAGTACTTACTACCTAGGTATATAGTAGAAAAAGCAGTGAACTTTATAAGTAGCGAGTTAAAATACAAGCAAGGAAACAAAAACCAAAATGTGTGTTTGAGTCAAAATGAAACAGGTTGAAGCGTTGGCATGGAGTGTGAAAGTTTGTGTTTTTTTTTTTTTTTTTTTACTGTGTCAGTTTATTTGATAATACAGTAGGTTTCCTTACCAACCTGGAGACATTTTATTTAATCTAAGCATTTTTATTTAAAAAAACAATATTTCAATATTTTGATCGTTTCAGAGTTTCTAAAGCAATAAATTCAGCAAAATTGATGCACAGGCATGAGTTATTTTGACATTGCCAAATTTGCATTTCTTCATTCTGAAATAATCAATAGTACAATATATGCCCAGCTATAAAGCTGATACAGTAGTATTACCAAAACTCTTTTTTTGGTCATCTAGCCCATAGTGTGTGTGTGTGTTTATATGTATGTAAATATATTTGTATCTATACCATTTGTATTTAAATTTTGGATATCTAGCGGGCCCTTTAGCGTGAAGTCAAGAATAGAAAGAACGGTATCTAAGAAAATCTGACCTTAGTACTGAGGGAAAAAACTGTGCAATGTATAAGAATATATTTAAAAAAAAAAAAAAAACTCAAGTTCTTCAGATACTGCTTTAGGGTTTGGCAGATTGCAGTTATACTAGAGATCCCAGAACAGAGATGGAAATGTATTAACACACTGAAATTTGTATACTCTCTCCAGCTTTTCTTCTTATGCATGAAATATATAATCAAATTATTACAAAAAATACAAGCCAAGTCTAAGAACCAATGAACTATTTTAATTTTGTTCTCTATAGCAATTTCAGTCTTGTATAAGTAATAAGCCTAAAAGCTATAGCTGTTTGCTTCACAACATCTTGGAAGTAATTTTCTAGCTCACCGTTTTTTTGCTTTCCGCAAGTCTGAAATCATCTGTGAAGTCAATCTCTTACATTTTACTTTAAACTTTATCCTTGATGCCTTGGATAGGCAGCTCTGAAGAAACCCTCATTTTGTCAGCAAAAATGGTAGCTCTCTTAGGAGAGAAGCTCTTAGCAGATACTTACAAACTCACCAAGGACTAATTTCTTTAATATATTATAACACGTTTTTACATGCAACAATATTACATTGTTCTTTGATGTCCCAGCATGCAGCAAATGATTATAGTTTCGTTGTGACTGTTTGCAAGATTATGAGTGATAAGGTAAGCCCTATGCTTTCTACTTTTTTTTTTTTTGTTTCTGCTTCATAATTCTTATAAATAATTCATGGAGCAAAATTACTGTCCCAGAAAAATGCAGTCTGTTTCATCAGGCCTTTCACACTTTATTGATCAGCGCACATAATTTTTTAATGTGCAACGTCACTGGAGTTTTGAATACTAGTGAGTTTCCTTCTGTGCTTCACAGACTGCTTCAGCAAAGACTTCAAGAAAACTAGAACATTTTCATGGAAACGTTATTTTAGGACAAAGGGGAAGAAAAATTTCCACAGCACTATAAAGTATGCTATTTGGGGTTCATTTTAAGTTTCGTGTACCAGATATGGAAGAACAGTTGAAAAATCAGCTGAAAGGGAACGATACAGAAGAGAATGGAAGTGTAGATTCTTATCTGGTGTAACTCTGCATAGCTCTGTTACAGTCAGCATGATGCTGACTTTTACTAGTTATAAATCTCCCCAACTAACGTATAAAAGTAGTGTGATCTGTGATGAAAACGGAAGGAAAATGTAGAAAGGGTTTTAAAGGCCTACATGCTAGCAAGACTTAAGTGATGTTTTAATTTGCTCCTCTTAAAGCATGTTTGCCTGCAAAAGCCTCAAAAGCCGTCAGCTATCCTCTAGATGCTCCCAAACCTGCCTGGGAAGCCCTGCTATGTGTTTTTCAACTGTTTTGTACAATTTGTTTGAGTTACTATTTATGTAGAAAGGAAGGCCTATATGCTGATTTCCACCATTTACTGAATGCAAGGGTAATAACTTGTTACTGTATTACGGGACCAATCTTACATGCTTTGTATGACAGCAACAACAACAAAGGCTTCTCACAGCGCTACCTAATAGTCTCTGTAATTCTGTTGGTCTTCAGAATACATTCATTTTTCTTTTTTACCTGGTACAGCTGTATTTCAGTTATTCCACTGGATCAAATTCTTCCGCCTTTTATTTGTATTATGATACCTTACTCTACAAATCATCCTGCTGTTATCAATGAATCCCCTTAGGCGGCGTAAAATACTCTTTACTCTTATTAAAGAGAGAAGAGTAACTCCTTTGGGCTTCCTATGGTTGATCATTGTACAAGTACTGAAAGGACAAAAAGTAACCTACTTCTAGATTGTTGCATTGCATGAGAAATGGTAGAAAATGGTCAGCTTGATACTATTCTTACCTATATAGCATTCTCTTTGATAGGTTTCTTAACTACCATATTTGAAAGGAGATTTTACGCACTTCTGACCAGGTTTGCTCCTGCTCTTCTAACTACCATCCTGTAATGTTTCAACAAATTGTTTCATCATGAAAGGAATGGAAATTTTGAAAGGGAGCATTCCTTCTGACAGATGTGAAAACAGAGATATTCTGGAAGTGTCAGAATAAGTGTTTCTAGCATTTTTGAAGTAAAACTATTCCACATCTCTTCTAGAATGGTTTTTCTTTAAAGTATAAACCTATAATAATATTATATACTAAGCAAAACATCTTGAAACAACTGAAGTGATCTACCTGACCCCAAATTAGTTTTTCTCTGTTGAGAATACGTTTCAGAATTGCAACTTCAGTACAAATACGGTAAAGCAATTTGTAACATACCAGAAATTTTTACTGGTTAGTGGAAACTTTTCTCTCCAAATGTGTACATGTACTTTAATTTATGACCCTATCGTAGTGTTTACATTTTGCTTTATGAACACTGGGAATAAAGATTATGGCATTGCTTTTTTTTAAAGTAAATACAGTGATGCAAAAAATAAAAATCTTTTTCCTGCAGTGGTTCAAAATAATAATGTGTAAAGCATAAATCAGTTAACTGCAATAATGTCTTTGTAGCTCTCTGCTAGTCTATGTATTATGGAATCGCTGCTGTAAATTGTAACATCAGCATGTAGCAAATGGGGAAGGGATGAAATAATAGTAGCATTAATATAATGGTTTTAGAAGTTGCTTTCAGTAAAAATAAATGGGAAGGAGTTCCCATTTAGATGTATGTAAATACATCCCTTCTTGAAGTGAGAAGGGAGGATATTAAAAATAAAGACTACAGTCCTGATGGCCAGCAATGAGCAGTTACTAATTGCCCTCTAACTGCAACCCATAACACTTTATCTGACTAGAAGCTTACTGAAAACGATGTCCAGAAACAGCTGGAAATCAGAATAATTAGCCA
The DNA here is from genome assembly GCF_040807025.1 of Struthio camelus. Taxonomy (NCBI): domain Eukaryota; kingdom Metazoa; phylum Chordata; class Aves; order Struthioniformes; family Struthionidae; genus Struthio; species Struthio camelus. The sequence continues at coordinate 4,582,966 of NC_090955.1, read as the reverse complement.
AGGACAACCTCGGGCGAGACAGATAATGTGTATTGCCACTGTATCTTTGGTGTGGGATGCTGGCAAGAGAGTTAATTCCCTCTAACAGAAAACCATTTCGTGTGGGCACCAGAAGTGCGCAATGAAGTCCAGTCTGCATCTGGACTATGTCAGTTAATGTGTACCTGTAATCTGAGTTACAAGTTATGTGTGGAGCCAGTATGCTTTCTAAACAAATTTTTCCATGTTGACTTACTGCATCCCTTTTACTATGAACCAAAAGGAAGTGCTGTTGCTCCCCCTGAAACCTAGATGGTCAGAGACCTCAGATACAGAGGTTGGTGAGATTGTGGTTTTGTTTGCTTGTTTTTTTACTGTCTCTCTGGACCATGTGGGCATAATCTAGGAGTAATTCAAGTGCATTTACCATCTGACAAGAATAGTTTGTGCCCTCTGGCGAGAATAGTTTGATAAGGAGCAGAAAGAGCTCCCGTATTGGGGGCAAGAAAAAGCTCTGTAAAAATCAGTGGGAAAAGTTGTTAGGACTTGAAATTCAGCTGATGGCTGCTTCTGAACTGATTTCCTTTGCTCACTGCTGCTTCTCTCAGGGAACTGTGTAAAGTCATAGTCTGGCTCTTAGAATTTGCCTAGTTGGAGGTACAGTTGTAGATTATACAGTAGCATCCAGCTTTTGCATTGTAGACGTCTGTATAATCCATACCAGGTGGTTGCCAATATTACTACATTGTTTTAGTTTTTTCTCTAGTTGTTTTGAGTAATTTTACCTGAAAAAAGACCCCCAAACCAAATTCTAGTCAGGAGATTAAGGTGAGGTTAAATATTTCACAAAATAAAGCATTAGGTGCAAAAAACTGCTAGATTCCTATTTATATGGTAGATAGCAGCTTTCAGAAGTATCAGCTCACCTAATATGGCAGAAATTTTACACCTGGGATTTTGTAATACTTTGTTAAACCCAGTATCATAAATCTGATAGGAAGCGCTTCAGATAAATGCTTCCAAATCTAGTCACATATTTGGAGAGGTCATTCATGAGTGTTAGCGTTGTAATGATTCAAGACACACACTCTTCCCCTCCCCCCCCACCCCCTTCCCAAAAAAGGAATCAAGCATGTGTGGGTTACTTTGTTAGCTTTAATCTTCCATGTTACTGTGTAACATATAGCAATTTTGTTAGAAGTAGATCTTTGCACAGATTAGACTCCAGAAGAGGTAAACCTAAACTGTAGTACCTTAATTTTGAAATTTAGAGAAAATAACTGTAATTTTACTACCCACTTAATATGGATCTTACGGCAAAACATGTCGGTATCATAACCCTGTTGAATTAGGCGTTCTCTGAAGCAGGTAGTTGCATCACAGTAAACTAGCTTTACTGGTTTCATCAACTAAAACCCGGTTCGAGTATTGCAAGATTTAGTGAGCAGCAGTTCTACGTTTGCTTCATCTATCTGTTGCCTTCACAATTTTGTAAGCAATGATTGCATTGCACCCCCGCTCCCTTCCCCATGAGGTCCGTACTCTCAAACGTTTAGACAGTGTAAGCTTGCTGGTTTAGTAATGGTAAATTATATTATCTACTTTGGCCTTCATTCAGAATTTCAGTGGTGCTTGGGGTCTGTAGTTTGTGCCACTGGGGTTTCCTGTAGTGGTTAATTCTTGTACTGCAAATTTAGTCATGCAGCAGTACAAGAAACAGTTTAGTGGTTGCTGATAAACATCTATCTGTATTTCACAGTTTGTTGGATTAACAGCACCTACTCTTAGCAGAATTTATATAATACTGTTTGATATTGTATTCTGTGCTATTCAGGTTTGGCTCAAAATTATAAACAATTTTAAAGTGTTGCAATAACTTTGATCACTTGCGATAACAAGGGATGTTACAGAACTTTAGCAGAAATCTTTGAAGAGCAGTAATTTGATGCTATGCAGCATTTGTTTGTTTTTTACTTAACTTTGATCATGCTCTAAAGGTATAATAAAACTAAATATAAATAAACTACATTAACATAAAGGTTTGACATTATGAAGCTCTAAGTGGAAGCCTTTGAAAATTTTCTCAACTTGCACTTAATGGGAAGGATAGATGCACAGAATGGATGCTTTTTAGCTAGAAGAAATGAGAACGTGTCTATATTACCTGGTGAATGCTATGATATACTGCATTGAGCAGACCCATAGCTTCAACATCTTTTTCAAGGATAGCCTCATCTCAAAGATGAACCTTCGGTATTGTACTTAAGATCAGATCTGAAGTACTGATTTTTATTTTTCTGCTGACCTATATAATATTCATCCAGTCCTACTCATTATTATAGTGCGTGTTTATCCACTTCAAAAATTTTCTAATATTTGGAGTTGTTGTTATTGGGTTGGTGATTTGTTTGTTTGTTTATTTATTTTGAGGTTGGAGTTTGGCGGGGGGGGTTGAGGTTGTTTGTTTGTTTGTTTGTTTTGTTGATATTTCATTTGCAAACTCAAAAGTCGGTCTGTTTCCATTGAGGACTTTACTTTTTTTTTGTTTTGTTCTACAATTGAAAATGTTTCCCTGGGTATAAACAAAACTTATTGTTAGTGAGAAAGATGCTTCTGACTTTCATGGTTCCATTTCCACTTAGACTTTAAGTGGAAACTTGGGGGCAGGGCAATAATAGTTGGTACCAGTGTGGTTTTGTTTCACTGATGTTTTTAATTTAGGTTTTGGATTTTATTTGCATTTAGTAAGTATAAATTGAACTTTCCAAAGGGAAAAAAAAAAATGGAAAGTCTCATAAAAGAATTCAGAAGAGAAATAAAAGTTTTATGGGACTGTTTTTTGTTACTTGCTTACATCCTCCTTTATTAGAAAATCAAAAGGAGGATTGAAATGGTGTACATATACTGAAGGTGAACTGATTGAAAACTGAATCCTGCGCTCAGTCAGATCTGATCAAATAATAGAATATGACATAAAGTCAGCCAGAAAACTTTCTTATCATAACGAATATTGTTCTCAAGAGAGTCTTTCTGCAGTTCAAGAGAATATAACACGTATGATAACATAATAACTAACGTACATTTTATGAAGGGAAGTTTTCCTGAACATCTTTGTTAGACACTCTAACCCAAGCCAATAGGCCTATTGCAAAATACATAAAGTCTTTTTTTGGGAGTTAGTCCTTGATATTCTCAGAGTCGCTGATAAAATCCTAACTCAAAAGAGCAAATACTAACGCTGACAATCAGTTATGTGCCGCGCAGGCAAGTGTGGCAGTTGGAATTGTTCAGCACACAGAAGAGGAGTTTGCTGTGGGGTGCTCCCCAGGAGTTAACGAACCCTGGGTGTACCACAGCCGGAGTCACCACACTGAGGTTGCTGTAGCCTCCTGGCAGACCCCCAACAACCCCATGATTGATTACTGAGCAAACCAAGTCAGCAAAGGAGAAGTGACACCTGATGGAGATTTTGTGACACCGGAGACTCACACCGTAAGCATCTAGGCAGTGTGGAGTTCTTCCACTAGATGACCTGTCAGTAAAATTGTACAGGAGTCACTCTGTACAAGAGTCAATCCATATAAAATTAAAAACCCTATGAGTCAAACGGCAGAAAGCCACTCAGGCTGGTTAGAACCAGAGCTGGGGCTATCTGTTAGCATGCTCACTGTTACCAGCTGAGCTCATGCAGCTGCTATTTAACTATGGCCCAGCGTTATGTAATTGGGATAATGGACTGAGCCTGGGAGCAAAGGAAAGATAAAAGAAAGCGGGCCACGTACCTCTGTGTGCGGACTCAGACCCACTGGCAGTTGGCCTGTGGACCTTACAACCCACCCATCAGCGGGGATGCCCCTGATGTCAGCTGCCAGGGAGAACACGAATCATCTTGGTGCAGCTCGAGTGTGTTGAGAACTATCCAGGGAAAACTATATTGGAAGTGTGGCCCATAACCACAGGCAAGGGGTGGAAGTGGTCGCTGTACCATTTACCAGTAGTTTGACTGTAGAGAACACTCTGGGGAAAACTATACCAGAGGGATGGCCCATAAGCAAAGGGAAAGGGCAGAAGTGGTCACTGTACCACGCACCTGTGATTTGACTATATAGTTCTGATACACATAAGTTCCCTTTTTCACTCCTGCTGCATTCTCTATCTTTACTATACTTTTAGCTTTGTTGTACTTGCAGTTTGTAGATTGTTTGGTGCTGATTGTTTAGTATAGTCTAGTGTCCGATATATGTGTAGAACCACTTATCTCTAATAAACTCATTGACAAACGATGATCTCTTGAGTTCAGTGGGACTAATCCTGGAATCGGAAAGAATCCTGGACGTCCTTATAGTGGTGCGTGAGACAATCTTGCTAAATAATTTGTTAGCAACATAACTAACGAACAGTTATGGCAGTGGATTTTGCTTTCAGGTGTTTTGCTTCTGCTCTTTCGAGGAGTAGGCTTTAGTTATTGCATGGATCACTTGTGGTGTCCTGGCTATTCGTAAAAATAAAAAAAAATTAGAGCAATTGGTGTAAATTGATAGAGTACCGTTGGGGGTCAGTTTTGACCCCTGTTATACTCCTTATCATGCTAGGAAGATTTGCCAACTGCTTGTCATATGGTAGTTGAGAGGAGGTGTTGACTATCTCTAAAAGGATGGCTTAAATTCTTTGTATTATAAGCGGATTCAGAAGGTAACTTTGGGTTTTTTTTTTTTTTTTCCCAGAGCTTTTTGCAACAACATTCTTATTTGGCAATAAGAATTCTTACTGCATAGATTACGTATATGCTAAATTCTTTTTCAACTGATCATAATTCTTCTGGAAAATAAATTGTGTCAGACAATGTTCTCTGGTTAACAGATATATAACTAGATATCATTTTGAAGTATGTGAAACATTCCAATCTGAAAACAAATAAAAAAGGTATAATGATCACATTTATTCAGGTAGCATATTTAGAATGATATTTAATGAATGAGTGCTATTCTGAAATCTACTGCCAGTTGCAAAAGGAGATAGGAAAGAATGAGGAAGCATCCTTGACACGACACAATTATATTTTAATAACTAAATATATCTTAAAAATATGAGGACTATAGTTTAAAACCTGTCATGAGCTCATCTGCATAATCGGGGAAAGCATTTTCCTGCTGACAGGTAATGGAGTAGTAAGTAGTGTTACATTATAGCTGCTAGCGAGATGCTTTTTGAGAACAGCAATGCAGAATCTTTTTTTTCTGGCTTTAGCGTCAATTTTAATACAGTCCAAATCTGCCCTTTACTCACCCAAGGCCTGATAGAAAGTTTATAATTTTGTCATCCTTTGGCTCGGTTGGTATAGCTTTATTTCTAGCCTTCTCTCTTCTTATCTCTTGTTCCAGGATCACTTATTCTCATCTTTCTGTACTGTAGCCCTAACCTAAAATCTAATTCTTAAAATTCAGTAGGTTCTTATTTTATACAGCATTGATTTCATTTTTGCTCAGATAGTTTTTATATGGTCCTTTTCCTTCTGCATCTCTTATTTCATTTTTCTCCTGCTGCCCTTCTCATTCTTGATGTTCTTCAGAGCATGTCAGGTTCTCCGGTTTTCCTTGTTAACCTGTCATACATTCAGACAGTTAGCAGTATATCCTTCCTTTGAATGAGAAAACTCAGTTGTTAGGAAGCCTGCTTGTTGTCTCTGCACCAAGATTTCCATCAGTACAATACAAAGGCAGAAAAGTATTAGTTCTTTCCAAGTAACAGCAGAAGGGTAGAGTTTTTTTCACAGCTGCAAACGTGATTTTTTTCATGGGGCAGTTACGTTTCTAGAAAGGCTTTATCTTTAGTACTGGATAAACATGTTTCCTGCACTTGTGACCCAAGTGACCACACATCGGAACTGCCGTCTCCTGCCTGACAGCCCCTTTCTCTGCAGGACCCGAATGAAGGTTGTATGAACAGAGAGTCAAGGGCAGTCTCACCTAGTCTTGCTGCTCCAGGTCATTCTCAGATTTGTGCCATCTCTCCACTGCCCTTTGCAATGCAAGCTTGTTTCAGTGCTGAGACTTTCCAGAGTTACTTTGTCTTAAATTGGGTGTTGTTTGGCAGACGGTGTTTTATATTATTTATAAAGCACTATGTACTGATAATGACCTATTCGACTCTCACTGAGCTTCAATCCCACATGATTTTGAAATGACTGTAACTGATAATTCATAGTTAATAAAATAATATTGGATAGTGGATCTTAGTTCTGCAGGTTATCGCGACTCAGTATTTCTAGATAGAATGACTGTGACGTTCATACTTGAACCATTCCAAATCACCTGACACTAAGGCATTATCTTCTGTTTCATTTTCTGCTGATAGTGTGGAAAGTTTATTTTTCACGAGTGGTAGCACCAAGTTTATAGTTAAGTCAGCTGTGCAAGAAAACAAATATTTCCTTCTTTCTAAAATAATAAGAAAGAGAAATCAGTTCTAATCAGGAAAACCATTCTGTACAGCACCTAGTAAACAAATGCTTTCAGATTAAATGGATGAAGATAAATCTCTGCATTTTATACTATATCAGATCCTGAAATTGAAATCCTAGTCTGACGTTGTGGTCATGAGGTATGCTCAGTCAGCACAGAAAAAAATCCTGTTTGGTAGTTGAGGTGAACAATGTGTACGTATTTCTAATCAAGGCAGCATAAAGGCTACCTGCTTGAAATACCAATTGTTAGTTTAGTCAAACTTTATTTAGAAAAGATGCAGGTTTTGTATTTTTGTGCTTACTGGTTCATGACTGTGTGAACAGGAAGGAGATTGTCGATGTCTAGAATACATCATCTAGAAAATCATGTCTCTCTTGATTAATGACTGAAATGCGTAGATGAATTGTTTCATTTTTGTCCTTGAAAACTGCAAAAGCAAGGTTGCCAGCAGAAAACGGTGAAGCGATATTTCTTTCTGTTAGAGGTGTTACTTAAAAAAGCTTAAGACCTGATCTTCTTCCATAGTTACTGAAACAATATTTCTTTTGATTTTATTACCCATTTATGCCTCTTCCTTGAATAAATGTATCCAGTTCACCTTTTCAAGGAAAAGGCGTAAATAGGTAATACTTGCAGTAACACCTACCTAAAAATGTGTCAGTCTCATTGCTGGACCTTTCATGCGATCACCTCAGCCAGGCAGAGTAATCAAACTAGCTATCAAATTCAGTGATTAGAACTCAAAATATAATCTTTCAAAACATTTATGATTTATTGAAGAATAAAATCCCTGGAGCTTCAAGAATATTAGAAAGTGGTGCTACAACAGTCTGGGATGGGTGAAGATCATGTTGCTGTTGCTATCCCATAAATTAGTCTTAGCAATAGACCCTTCCTTACAAGTCTCAGTTAATGAGTTTGGGGGGGGGAGGGGGTTGGCAGCTGTTGTTGTTTTGTTTTTAAATCTTTGCTTTCTCAGTACAATAAGCTTTTTCCGCCTGGGTATAAATATTTCTTCCAATTAGAGGAAATTTCAGTCGAATGTCCAGATGAATTATGATAAGCAATGAAAAAAATATCCAGTAGAAAAAACTTGGGAGAAGAAAATTCATGTAATGCATTCATACAAAGTTTGTGTTACAAAATTAGAGTACAAATTAGAAAATACGAAAGTTAACCTATTATTCATGACGAGAAACTAGTATGATTCCAAGGGACCACAGCGATGACTGTAATGTAAACCACTTGTCTCTTCCATTTGTGTGGAGAAAGGAAGTCTGCATGCTTCTGCTGCAACTGTTAAATAATGTTGTAGGGAAGACTTGATTTGGCCTTGTCTTCAGGCAAGTTAACAGGCATGGATCAGTTGTTTTTAAGGACTGGGACATGCTTGATTTTTCACGTTCCTGTAGCCTGAAACTCATTCCAGCTAAGAGAAATTCCAGGATGTAAGTAGAGCTACGTACAGCTTTGACTTTTAATTTGTAGCTCTTTATTTACCCTGTTGTCTTTGTACCACTGAAATTTCAAGTTGAGAGATTCATAAAAATGTTGTATTGAATACATGTAGCAGAAGGAAAAAACTCCAGTTAATGGTTTAATAAGCATGAGTAAGTCTAAGAAGAGAACAATTCCTGATAACAGTTCTGTTGGTAACATTATTGAAACACAAATGTAGTATCTTCTGCTGACTTCCTCTAAGAAGGTGTTACAGTTTCCCTTTCCCCCCCCCCCCCCCCAGTAAATTTTTACAGTGATGTCATTTCTAACAGTTCCTGGGAGAACATTATTTGCTTGTCACTTCCAGTGAGAGAAGTGTCCAACATTATCAGACATGACTAAATATAATATGTAATACCATGGTTTTCATGCATATCTGGTAGGAAGAGTCCAGCTAGGCTAACAGAGTATTTCTCTGCATATGCTTTGGTATGAATATGACTTCGTTTTAGACCCAGTACCAGCTGCAATTCCTAACCATTGCCATACTCGAATTTATAGCGTCTGTAAGTATCAGTTCCTAACAAACAGTACTAAAGCTATCAGATAGAAGATTAATGGACATAATTCATGCACTAGTGGATTGGAAATGCAAAGCAAATCTGGCATTTGGGTATTATAATTATAGAAAGGAGAAACTGTAAATGGTTTTGTCTGACTTACAAACTTCTACCAAATTTGTGGCTCTTTCAAAAAGCACTTTAAAATTTCTTCATATTTCTTCTCATGGAAAATGTAGATTGTAATTCTTTTCTCTTAATTATACATGAGCAGTATGTTTGTTCATAAGTGGGGATAGTTGTGCCTGTGAATTCATTCTGTCATGTAGAGATATTCCCTGCTACTGTGGAGAGCTTTTGTGCACGCTAGCGAGGCAGGCCTGAATGCTGATCTTCCAGTCCTACCAAGTGCACTTGGCTCCCATCAAACCTTGGTGGAACAGGTTGCTGTTCTGGAATTGCTCACCGGATCTGTTTTTCATTATTATTATTTCAGATAAAAAGGGGTTAGTTTTTGTTGTTGTTGCTTTTTATTTCCCTGGTTGCACCACAAGTTCTTTGGGCAGAGTAAAAGCGTGAGTTGGCATTTCAGTAATTTGCCATTTTGATTTTTAAGGATAGGATGCTGAAAGACAATTGGGGACGTTACCAGCTTCATTCAGAGTGAATCACTGCTGTGTGAAAGGTCCATTTCTACCACGCACTACCAAGTATTACCTGTTTGTCACATCCCTGCTCTCTTTCTTTTAGGTCATTGTTTTAAGAACCTTCTAAGAACAGAGCATCTCTTACTTGCTTAAAACTGCAGATACCCCAATCGGTAATGTTGAACTGCTGTTCTTCTAGATGGTTAATGTCCATCGTTCCCAGTGCCATGTATGGGTTTGTAGCTGTTTTCCAGATACCCTTTTCTTGATCTGATTATCATCATTAACAACTAATTGTATACTTAGATACCCCTCACCTCTTAAAAATAGATATTTGATCAGGTTCTGAAGTTCTTAAACCCTTTCTAGCATATATAAATAAGGAGGTAAAGAGAAAATAATTAGTGGGGAAAAAATGCATTATGACTTACAAAAAAACCAGCCAACAACCATAACCTTCCCTCCCTATATCCATTCATTTAGCCACCTTTTGCTGCGTGTAGGGAGACTCTGCAACCGTGCTGTGCGCATCCTGAAAGTATAAGGCTTACATTGCTTAATGCAGCAATAGATAGCCGGGACAAACAGGTTACTGGGCTAAATGTTGTATGCTCACCACCTTCAGGAGGGCCCCCAGACCATCTCTACTGGCCAGGCAGAAGTGAGGCAAGGTGGGGTGGGTTGCCTGAAGCTTCCTGTGGGAACAAGCTGATTCTCAGTGTTGCTGACTTGCTATTTTCTGAACTCCTGTTTTTTTTTCCTTCAGCATGTTTTCAGCTTTTCATGTTGGTGGTTTTCCTTTTGAGTCCTTGGCCTGCTGACTGTTCTCATCACAATGATCTTACCTTTGTTTACAGTCTTACTTTTCGTATCTTCGTGACTCTACTCAGTGTACTTTCCCATAGCTCTTTCTCACAAGTCAGTAATTTACCCAGAAAATGGAGCCAAGGTTATGCAGCAATGCTGTATGAAAAGCTAGGCCTCTGATCATTGACAGCTGAACCCTTGTAGGGGTGGAGTGTCAGAAAAATTTGTTCTTTATTACATCGTATCTGTGGAAATCATGCTGAATTATGACAGCTTATTTTCTTTTGATTCCTATTTATAAATAAACTCTCAAAAATACTTGGAAATCTCACCTAAGGTTCAGTGGGTTCAGTAATTCCGTTATACTAGAATCATTACTTAGTAATAAGCGGACAAGCAAGAAAGAAATCAGTGACTATCCCAAAAGCACATAGTCTATGCTAAGGAAATACGCTTTTCTCTCTTACAGTACAAATAGAACTATGGAGTGTGTTTTAGTAGCTTTGTGCTACAGGTCAATTTCGTTGTAACCTTTCTATGAAAGAAAAATGCACTGTAAAACTATACTATCATAGGAAGAGAGGAAAAGGTGACTGAGTTGTGCTTATGGGAAAAAAAACTCTTCCTGTTTACTTTTATGTACACATTTGAACCAGCCTATTTTTATTATGAAAATAAATGGTTTGAGAGGTCTGCAGTACTAGAACAGCTTGCTGAGAGACAGTGCGTTGCGTTTGGTGGGGCATAACAAACTAAATGAAAAGGAAACAGATTAATCACTGTTACATAGATTTTTGGAGACACCAAAATATGCACCTATTAACTATGTCTTTTTAAATGTCTATCTGCAGGATTTTGTCTCAATGCCAAGAAATATAAGTGTAGGAAGTGAGAAGGAAATGCCATGACAGTATGTTGTGTTACAGCCCAGGGGCATGTAACCTTATTGAAGTGGGAAGGCGCTTAGCCAGGAAGTTCTGCTGGCGTAGGAAAAGTAAAAGTTTTTCGTCTTTTGCCTGCATATGTTGATCTTCCTTCAGTTGAAGAGTATTATAACACTTAGCATAAGTTATGACTTAACTCTTTGTCTTGCAAAGGAAGCTAAATTACTTCCACATGATTATCACATCTTTTTTTTTGGGGGGGGGGGCATTAGTCATGAATATATAAGTGCATAGAAATTAACTTGATGTCTGACATAAAGGGTTCTTTAACATATACTCCTTAGAATTAGGTATATTGTAAAGATACATAATTCTTACTGCTTTATAATAGAATAAAAGGGATCTAATTCTTTTCCTAAGTTGTTTTTTTTTAATGTTATTCTTAATCATAATGATTTGTTGCTTGATACATTTGTATGTTAATATATGGTTAATACTGGTAGGGATGAAGTGCTTTTTTCTCGTCAAAATAAAATCTATTTTAAATAATAATGAGATTGTCACTTTTCCTTTTTTTCCCTGTGCTTCCTCTTTTGTTTCTCCGTTGCTTCACCAGAATTAATGTTTTCTGATACTATTATTAAATACAAAATTGAGCAAAAAAAAATCCTTCTCATGAATTATGACAGCTTTTCCTTGAATCTATTATCATAAATATCTTATTTTTCTTGTTGTGGTTTACACAGAGTTGATTTGCATTCACGGAGATTCATCAACAAGTGGTGACTGAGATGGGAAGCATAATAAAAAAAAAAAAAAAATTCTTCAATCTTATGATTTACCTAGCAGTGAAAAAAGTTAATGCTTCATAAAGTAGGATGCACTTTTTATAATCACTTAATTAAAAGTGAATTGCAGGAGTTACAGTAAAGTGTCTGTAATGCAGGATCAATTTTGTTGAATCCCACAGCCCGCTCTGTGCCTCATAAAGAGCCCTGAACTTTGTACGTATCTATAAGTGACCCACTGAGAATTTGCTGTTCTCTTTGATTTGAGAAATTTAAATTGCCTTTATTACTTGTAATAGTTAAGTATAGAATGAAGAATATCCTGGAAAAGAATTAGTATCCTGGTCATAGGATGCTACGATACTAGTCAGTACTATGATGATATAGTCATAATTCATAGCCTCACAGCAAGTATAAAATAAACAGTGTGTTATTGGGAATAAAAATCATAATTATATGCTTTAAAAAACCCCACAAAACCCTGACACAGACTGGTTTCAATTTTTATAAGTAACTATATTTTACAGTGAGATTCCTGATGGGTGAACAGACATACTCTAGATTAGCTGTAGACTGAGGAGAAATTTGGGAACTGTTATTCCTCAGACCATACTGTATTCTTACACTGTACTCTGTGGACCTAAGTGCCAGAAGCCTGTATGTGACCTACTGTTTGGTGACTGGACTAGTTAATTCCCTCCAGATGTTGCGGTAACTTTTCTACTTTTTTAAGAGAAGTTAAATGAGAAATACATGTTACATGCCTGTGTTGTTTGGAACTCTCCCTCCCCAAAAGAAAAAACAAAAACAAGAGATCACTGTGCATATGTGATAAAATAAGGGTATCCCTTCATACCTTGCCCACCTCTGCCCCGTTGCTCTTTCGTCACTTTTGGTATATGGATCATTAAAAAGCCAAAGTACAAAAGCATATCTCCTACGGCTCCATGAACCATAGAGTTTCTCAGTCAGTGTTTGACGTTTTTAAGCCTCGAGTATATGGATATACAGCAAAAGTTTTCAAACTTGATAGCAAGCAGTATACTGTAGGTATTCTACAGATTCTGTCAGCTGGTTTATGAACAACTGCAGTGGATCATTTCAGCCTCTGCTACTTCTGTGATAAATTAATAATCTGTTATAATTAGTTGTGTTTATATATAAACACACTGTATAATCTAGTATGTTTTTATATATATAATATATATAAAATTAATATATGCGTATATAAAAGTTGTATACTATATCCAGGTAAGGTAGCTCAGAGAGCAGTAGTCTGAAAAAACAAATCTAACATTGGGAAACGAACATTAAATTGAGATTGGGAACCTTGATTGAGAACTGCAGCACTGCTTTTGTCTTTGCAGAAAGTGCAACACAGTCAGGGGATACATAAGCTTCCAAGCTTCCTTATTTTACCCTGAATCTGTATCTGAAGCCTTTACTGGTGTTATGTAAAGGTACTCCCCTGAAAATTACCTGTTCTAGATCCGTGCAAGCAGATAGGCACCTCCAAAGCTGTTCATCCTGCCTATCTTAGACCTGTCTGCAAGAGAGGATAAGTAATGCTCTGGAGTTACTTCCTCTTACAGACATGCATTAGCACCAGTTATGGAGGTAGCCAAGGGGATTAGTTTACACTAATCTAACTCCTGGGTGGCTAAAATTAAGATAAATTCCACCGAGTGTGCTCAGAGAATTTTGCCGTCTAGGGCCCTTTGCACGTTATTCTAAGTAAGGGCTTTTTTTCTGCCATACAGAGTACTGCAGCACCACAGCACAAAAGAGAATTCTCTGCTTACCGCTGAAGCGGTATGAGGACATAGAAGTGGGATATTTCTACAATGAAATATATAGGAAAAATACTACATTTCAGCGGGAATGGGCTTCATGATAAGATACATACTTTCCATTAACAAAAGCAGAGAAATGTGTCTCCTCTGTTCTTACAATGTAACTGTATCACAGTATATCCTTACTTTTGTAATTAAAAGTAAAGTACTTTGAATGCTACGCAGTATCTTTTGGATATTTCCTATTGGAAGACTCGGATAACTAGACCTTGCTTTAGCCTTTTATATTTTCCAGTTACTCATTTTAATTATGACTGTAAGATGTAATTTATCAAATGCACAATGAGAGGTTATCAAACTCTTTTTTTCAGTAAAAGAAAGAGGAACGCTACCCTCAAGAGATAAATATTTCAATAAACTTTACAAAGACCTTAAGCAATTTCTATCCCATTTATCTTTCTCACTTTTTTTTTTAAATGCTCCAGCTGCTAGTGTTTAAAAAGTAGCATAAAACAGACATCCAAAATAAGAGCTGTTTCCCTAGCCAAATGAATGATTTTCCTCTTCCATAGTTAACATCTGACTTCACTTTAGGAAATTATTTTTAAAATTCCCTGTTTCAGAAAGAAATGACTTTGAACAGGCTCTTGTTTTTAGGATGCAGAAAAGGTCAAATGAAATTCTCATTAGAACACTGAAGATGATGATGGTGAGGAGTAAACTCACCCGTTTCATTTTAATTTGGTGTTTGATTTGTTGCTCTCGCTCATAAATGCGCTAGGAACTGGAAACCTTATGTTTTGATAGGGGCGATGTTCAGTGTCAAATGAGATACATCGGTTTGAGCATATTGGAGAAGAATTATAGAGACAGCTTAAGGAAGTATGTAAAATAAAATAATATTTGCTGCCTACTCAGCTTCTGCCAAAATCAGTTCTTTTTTGATTATCAACGTTATCTGAATTGCAATGCTTTCTTTCCTTCCCTGATTTTTAAAAAGATGTTATGGAACAAGAAAGAAGAGTGTAAGCTAGACAAAGTAAGGATGGGAGAGGAAGCAAAATCATAGAGCTGGGATTAAAAATGAATTTGATTGTCCTGATGAAACAGACTCCTTTTCACGTCACACAATAAGCACTCTTGTTTTCTGTTCAGAAATAAGACTTTCTGTACAGTTCTCCTCATTCTCCTCTACATATCTCTCTATATAATTCAAGGTGATTACATGGGTGTATAACGTGGATTGGAGTGAATTTTAGAAAAAGCCCTCTTCCTCTTCTCTGCTGCACGTTTGCCATGTCTAAGCGGATACTTGATATGGACAGTTCCCAGGCTACTGATCTTTCTTTGCAGAATTTATTTTCCATACTCTCACATAATGATGAAGTATTTCCTGGATCTGTATCATTTTTCCTGTATGGGCTTTATACCAAGTGTCTGAAAATATAGTTAGTTTATTAATTGATTCTGCTATGAAGTTGCATAGAATTACGCTTCTTTTAAGTCTCCTTTTTTCTCTGTTTAACAGTCTGATTAATTTTAGTGACTGTAACATATTCTAGCAAAATCCATTTCATTTTGTAATATCTGTATTGAAATTCTCTAATTTCTTCAAAAAAAAGGCTCCCCCTTTTCCGGAATTTCAGTGAGAAGACAAATGAGACTTGCCCTGTGCTTCTGAATCAAGCCTTTTCAAAATTTATGATAATTTTTAATAATTAAGGTAAGAATTTTTTTGCTTTCATTTAATAAAATCATTAGCAATAGTTTGAAAGCGCAATTCTGGAAATGGTTAGAAAAGAGTAAGAGTAACTGATGTTAAGTGGTTTTCAGTACTGTCCAGTCCAGACCTGTGTAGTATTGACACCCCAGGTTTCATACTCATCTCAGTGGACGTTTACTCTAAGGAATTAATTATAAGTATCAATTCCGGAGAAGTATTGCTCAGGAACTTTTTAGAATGCGAAGTGCTCAGTGTGCCCTTTCAGTATCTGTTTTACCAAAATTCAATATAGTGAAATTGTAAGCACTGTAAGCATTTTCTCGTTCATACGCTGGTGAATATTTTGGCACTGACCTTGGAACTTTAAGGAATTCAGTCAGTGTTGTATATCTGGATGCTGAGTTGCACGGTTTTGATGTAGTGTCTTCAGGGAGATTACTTGTATACTTAGGTGAATACTTGTTGCTTCAAAGCTATAGTAGATAGCTCCAGATAAAATAATTCTGAGATTGTTTTTCATATAGCAGCTACAAAAAAATTTGAGATGAGGTATGGCTTGCTTTGGTTCAGTTTAGGAAGTCTCGTGCTTTTTTTGTGAAGTGGGTATAGTGCGTTTGTAAAATGTCCCTACATTAAAATAACCTATCCTAAATACTGTTTCTTCTCTAACTCCTCTCTTCCCATGAACTTGTCAAAATGCCTTTTTTTAAGCTGCTTTTTGTGCCACTCACAAAAAAGGATCTTTATTCCTCCATCTTTCGCTCTAGTTTGCCGTATTTACTGGACAATACTTGTCTCTTTAATGGCATTATTAAACCTCTTCTCTGTCACTTGATATTGTATATGCTCTGGAGAGACTAAAATGACAAAGTGCCAGTTCTGCAGGCGAGAATGGACATACATCTGTTGGCATATTTGTTTGTGGGAACTCATAGCGATAGTTCTAGTACTCTTAGGTTTGGGAGCATGGACAGTTTGGCATAATTTAAGGTATGTTTCTTACGGTATGTTCTCACTTGACGGTATTGCAGTAGTCATTACCATAGATCTTCTGTATCAAAGGACTAACTGAGGATGAGGTCCCATTTACAGAATAAGAAAATCTTTGGGAAGAGAGTATCTGAGAGTATCTGTTCAGTCTAAATAGTGCTTAGGAGTGTTATATGCTGGGTAATGTTGGATATTGTAAAGTCATAGCACCCCAGGAACTTGCTTTTTAACGTACTGTGAAATAAGGATACCCGTGGTGACAATTGTGTTCCATCAGCTGAGAGACGAGTAATCAAAAACTTTGCTTATGAGGAGGACAGTAGTGCTTTTAACGTCTGGGGTGTGGTGAATCTGCAAGAGAGAACAGGAGAGTTGGGAAGATATACAAGTCCCATAGAGCCTGACAATGGAGTTGTTAAGTAAGGGAAATCTCTGCAAATGAGAGGAAACAAATTTTAAAACACCATTTCTCTGAGGAGGCTTTTATCAGTGTGAAGTGTTTTCAGTCTGTCCCAATGAATCTGAGGCAATGATGTGGTGGAATTTTAGAAAACACCAAGAAATGCCTTCTCTAATGCTTTTTCATTCCTTTCCGGTATGAAGTCAGTGGCACCCCTGACTTTTGTAAAAGTAATAGACCTGTGTAACGTTCTTGAAAATCTTCCGCTAGGAGATCAATGCAGGTGTAATTCACAAAAATCAACGTAGTGGTTAGGCTTTATGAATAGCCTCCATATATTTTCAAGCACGAACTAGGTAGCAAGTAGCAATGTGCACTTTGGTCTTGAGTCACTTACATAGATGCAGTTTCTCTGCTTGCTGGCTTCCAGATAGACAATAAAGAATTGGATCAAAATCCACTGATGTTAAGATTATAAAACTTAGAGTGCCTTGGACCTTACTCAGCAATGTTTTGCTTGAAAATGTGGTACTTGGAAATTTTTTTCTGTGGAACCTTGCATGTAAAAGCTGAATTTAAAGTAGTAAATCTTAACATCATGTCAAAATGAAACTGACATACTTTGTGCATTTTTCTTTTTTCTAGCTACATGGTAATTTTTTAATTTCAGTCCTTTTTATCTTGATGCCACTGTTATGTATAGTTCCCAAATAAACTGATAACAGCCTTGTTAATAACTGATTAGACAAATTAGCCTTCTTCTATGCCTTAATTAAGTTACGGAATCATTTTCGTACTTTTTTTTTTAATTGGAAGGATGGTCTACCTAAAATAGTTTCTTTGATCTTAATGAATTACAAGGTAACTTTCAGTAACTGGAAACAAATCAGTTAGATACTACCTTCAAAGCTAAACAAATATAAAAATGAGTAGTTTCTAGAACTACATTTTTTTCATATCCTACTGCTTCTTAGTTTTACATTGTTGATGGCGTTGTGCTGCATTTTGTATGACACCTATTCATTATTCATGCGATAGTAAAGACCTAGAAATGCTACCATCAATTTTAATATGTTCAGCTATCATTCTTAAAATCAAATGTCACATAGAGACATAAGCTAACATATGTAACTTAATATTAAATCTGTTTAATGAGATGAAATTCAACAAAATTTCAGATGAAAACAATTGAACAGACACATTTTTCTGTTGCCTCTGTAATATCTGGAATTTCATAGTTGTTGGGTTTTTTTTTTAGCGTTTACGTTAGAATGGATGGAATTTGATACACATTAGAATTCAGATGTCAGTAATATTTTGGAACTGCTCTAGAACTCATGAAAGTAAAAATACAGTGTTAAGTCCTGTGTGCTAGGGGATTTTGTGTAAATTTTAAGTATTTACTTTCTCAGTTGAGCGTGTTAGGGGATCTCATTACCAAATACAGAATACAGTAGCTTGCAATTTTAAATATGAAAACTGATATATAAATGCGTGCTCCAGGACAGAGGGGAAAGTGAAACTGAAGTTGAGGAGAGAGCAGGCTGATAAGAACTTCCGCTGTATTTCATGACATTTCAGTGTGGCCTTAATCACTGATCCTGCAAAAAAATTACACGCAGGCCCATTTTCACTGTTTGCTAGCCTGGTTTGTAACTCCTCCCAGTAATAAATTGAATGCTGTCCATTTTTTTTTTAGCAAATTGCAATCTTACATTGCATTTCGTTGGAAAACTTCAGGGTTTCTGAGTATCAGAATGAGAAGGGAAAATCTATTCCTGAGAGGATCCTTTGTAATTTTTAAAGTATTGAAGCCCCTTAAAATTTTCCAAAGGAAGCATTCAGAAACAGAAATACAACAGCTGCTGCTTACTTTGGAAGTCTAAGCCTTAAGAAAAAGACGCAAACGTTCTGTTTTTTCACTTTAAAGGGTTCACAAATAGTTCTTGTGAAACTCAGACAGCTGAAAACATAAAGGCTACACAGTCATTTGTAAATAGCCAATAGCCCGGCAGTTCAGAGTGGGAGACTAGGCAGGAGAAGGAGAAGTAGGTGGCAATTAGTTATCAGAAGGATGGTAGAACTCATGTTCCGCATTAAAAAATCATAATTAATATATAATATGAAGGGTGCACAGAAGAAAATGTGATATTTAAACACTTTTAGTCCCTTCTAAACAAACAGAAATATGGAAATTTGAAAGATGAATATCCAAATCATTCCTAAAAGTAGAGTTAAAACAGGTAAAAGTATGCAAACGCTAAATGTGGACTCGTTTCATTATTACTTTCCGTTACTGTCCTATGATATTTTGAAACTAGTACTTGTGCACCTGTCTTCCTTGAAAGCTGATAATCAGGAGAGTAGTTTTTATCTGTTTCAGCTGAATTATATTCTTTGAGATTCAAGTTCAGCAAAATGCAAATGAAGATGTAACAAGACCAATTAATAAGGAGTTTTTTGTAATTCT
This sequence comes from Struthio camelus, assembly GCF_040807025.1. Taxonomy (NCBI): domain Eukaryota; kingdom Metazoa; phylum Chordata; class Aves; order Struthioniformes; family Struthionidae; genus Struthio; species Struthio camelus. The sequence goes on along the minus strand of NC_090955.1, from coordinate 4,564,021 downwards.
GTGGTGTGATTCACATTGCAGTATTGTTCCCCATGGTGAAACAGTGTTATACTTCTATGTAGTACAAAACTGTACCGAAGAAAATAAGTCTAAAATAAAAAATAAGTTAAAGTAGATTTAGTATATATTTCAGCATCTTAAAAAATTAGGAAGAGGAGATTGAGCTAGATGTTTTGTAACATATGGAGATAGAAGCAAAATACACATTTTTGAATTGACTTCTAGTCTGGATCATTATTTCTTTCAGTGTTTTCACATATTTTGTGAAAGACCGGTATGAATTTCAAGGGTGCATTTTTAGCTGTGTTTCTGAAAAAATCGCTATTTATTTATTTCCTGGTTATATCTGTGATTACTCCTTCAAAAATAGCATAGACGATAGGAGAGGGAGAACATTTTTGCTGCAGATGTTGTTCACTTGTTCATTCAAGGGTATTTGTAGAGAATGTATTGTTTCTACTGGGTTTGCATTAGTTAGATGAATATGAAACAAATATATCTTGCCGGAGGTTATAGGCGAAAACCTTCAACCTGCAAAGCCTGATGCTCATCCTCCATGTGAACATCTATTCATACGAATACTGAACTCATGCACTTTGAAACAAATGATTATATGTAAGGATTTTTGATACAACTCTCTACTTTTGATTCTTGGTCCAATGAGGTGTATTACCGAGCATGGCTGAGAAAATGTACTTAACACCTATTATCGGTGGTTGGGATGGATAATACAGACAGTGTTAAAGATTTTGATTGCTAAGGAAAAAGTACAGTGAGACATGGAGAGACAGAGAAATGCATTAAGTAGTTGAATTGATGGCAAGAGGATGAGAGAGCAGGATGGCATCCTGCCAGGGTGTGCGGATTAGATGTTTTCTCACAAAAATGTTCTTAAATCTTGGCTTTGTTCTGCTGCAGAGTGAAAAACTGAAATCACCATGTTTATGGAGGTGGTGGTGTTCTCTGGCCATCAGTGTTGGCTCTGTGTTTAGGTCAATATTATGACTTCATAGAAGGAGACTGCAGAACATGTGTACAGCACCCACAGTAAAATGCACAAAACTCAAAACTGGGCTGTGTGGAAGCACATAGTTTAAGGCTAGAGTATGCAGGCCTCCAGCCTGAAAGGAAATTTGGCCATAGATCAAGTTGTACACATAGAGAAGCAAACATTACTGTAGTGTATATTTAAGAAAAAAACGGTTTTTTATTCCTGTGTGTTTCATGCATTATTACGTAGTCTGCTCTTGAAAGCTATGGAATCAAATAAGCTCACAACATTTTTGCTACTGCAAGGTGCCAATTTTATCTGTCCTGTTTTATTATGCCATAAATAATTTTTACAAGCAATTTAAAAAAAAATACAAATCTTGCATAATGTGCTTAACATCCATTATCTCCAATGAAAATTTTACTGATTTGCATTATGGGGATTATGCAAAATAAGGTGTAATCAATCAAAATCAAGCTTCCGTTATGCCCTTCATGCAATGCATCCCAAAGCACTTCAGAGGATAATAAAATTAGTAGCTTGGCTAAGTTGGAATAAGCTAGGTCAAACAAATAAGTCTTTAGCCTACACTTGAACAGTGAAATATGGTAGTCACTGAATAGCTTAGGATAAGCTCTCTTATATTTATTGTGCGCCATAATTAAAGCTCTCATTATAAAAAAAATCTTTCATGGTCAGAGACCAGGCATACCAGAAATAGACAGAGCAATACTAGTGCAATAGCAGAACTGTCTTTGAATTGCGGTCTCACTAAAAGAACAGCTACACAGCTGATACTATCTTCTGGTTTTGCACGTCGTTTTTCATTTCAGTTCATTTGTTGTTCTTAGCACGGGTAATTTTTAAAAGGTGGTAGTGCATGTAGTTACAAAACATCACAAGACTTAACTAATGAGTAGTAGTAATGAGTTCTTTTAATTCTAGCTATACTTTCCAGCAACTTTGCAGATGAGCATAACTTTCAGTACGTATCTTAGTGTCATGAGTAAATGCTTTCATTCTATCTAATGATTAGTCTTCATCTGCATGCATTCCTTTTGGAGAGGGAGTGAGTTAATAAAAATGTGTCTTTTCATTACTGCGTGGAAGTGTTGCGTACACAAAAGAGAAACGCTGCAGTGATTACTGCTAATAGGATCCTGCCTTTGAGAGGTTCTGCCTGTGCTGTTGTTCAGATTAGAACACCAGCAATTTGAAATTTCAGCAATGCTAGCTAAAACTTCTTGATATGTGAAGACATGACTATACAGTAAATTTATATTTGGTTTGCTCCAGGTCATAATCTGAGCATATATTTTCTTAAATAATAACTCGTGTCGTGATTTAAGATTTGTTTGTAGATTATAGTTTGTTTTTCTTATTTTAATTGATTGAGGAACTTCTGGGCAAAATCGAGGCTTTAGAGGTTTATATCGGACTTAAAGGGGAAAAAGATAGGGATCAATTGCTCCTGTTCCAGGGGAGGGTAAAAAAAAAACAAAAACAAAAACCCTCTACTTGGTTTTGATAATCTCAATTTAAAGACTCTCAACCTCTCTCTTCATACAGGGCTTCGTGGATTAGTTCGTTCTGCTGCAGATATGTGATGCTGAAAACACTGCAACTGTGTGGTTTGTTCTCCCTCTTGTGTTCATTCACCACCTGTTATTCTTGTTAGATAAGCTAAGAGAATATTTGAAGCCTCACTCCTATTCCTGCTGCTATTCATATCAAAATTTGCTTTAGCATCAGTGAGAAAAGTAGGGTCAAATTCATGGTGAGTTATAGACATTAAATAGAGTGCACAAGATTAAGTGTACAAAACTTTGGGCAGTTTTCTATATTGTTTCTGTGCTCAAGGGAAATGAAATGAGGAAGAGAGCAGAGGAAGGGAAATCTCTCTCCCGTAAAGAATCTACTCTCTCATGGCCACTTTCTACCCTTCTCTGTTTTGCAGTGTGTTACTGCACAGTTATGGTTTATAGAAGTGAGAATTTGCAAAGAGACTGTGTACGTACAAAGTTAGAAATTTGTTTTTGTTTGTTCCCTGAAAGTATGTAGCTAAGAAAAATTTCACTTTCCCCTGCTCCCCATGATGTCATTTAGTATATATACCTTTTAGCTGGCAGGTTGCCATTTACTCTTACTTTTCCTTCTCATTGCTTCTAATCTGCACGTGACTGTCCTACGAAGCATTTTATTCATGTGTGGGAACTGTGGCTCTGTCCCCTGAGTAGTGCATTAGACACCAAGTATTCTCAGTCTGTCTGTGACAGAACCTAAGCTGTTGTTGGGTGTTACAGAGATGAGAGTGGAGGAAGAATAATTTGCCTGTCATAGTGCATATGTGCATGTACAATTTCTTGCCTTAGAAACTGCAGAAGTTGAGTAAGGTTTGAAGACACTGGAGCTATCTGCCTACCTGAGTGGGAGTAAGCAGCTGGGACTGGAACTGAAAGAACACACTTAAAACTATGTGTGTGCTCAAAACAAGGAAATTCAGTTAGGAGTTCAGACGCTGCACGTGGTATTGTATATAGGGAGGAACATGTATATGAAGGATTGAAAGAAACACAGAGAAAATGAAGTTGGTAGCTTGGAAAAGGACAGGTTGTAGTCATTAGAGAAGCCTGCCCCTGTCTCTGTCTGCCTGTCTGTTTTTTTGGGGTGGTGGTTTTTTTGTGTTTTTTTTTTTTTTTTTTTTTTTTGGAATGCCCTGGCTAGTAGTGGATCTGAACTCTGAAAAATTAAATAATTTTCAGGAAGGACTGGACTCAGGGACTGGGCTTTATCATCTAGTACTCAGCTGCAATTGAGAGTTTCTTCTCCCAGATGGAATCATTTGCGTTGTTTCAAGTTTTCAATAGTCAGTTTGGATTTATAGGAGTAACACATTGACCTAGTGTTTTTCTTTCTTTTGCATACTTCCACAAAATCTAGCAGTGCCCTGAATAATTATGGAAAGCCAGCAACAATAAAAAGGGAAAAAATGGCATTTTTAATGTTTAGAACATTTTTCTAAAAGAAATAATTTCTACTTAATATATTGCATTTCCCTTAGCTGAAAAAGTTAAATCTACAACTTCTAAAAATTATGAAACATCTAAATCAGTGAAATTGGCTAAGTGAAAAGAATACAGTCACATTATTTCTGAATTAACTGACTGTTTGCTAGATCAAGTGAAATTCTAAAAGTGATATGGGTATGAGCAAGAAGCATTCAAATGAGAGTTTTTGCCCATAATAGTCTAGTGAATTAGATTTCCAGGTGTAAAACCTGGGAAGAAATTTTGTTATTTATTTAAAAAAAAAAAAAAAGTTATTGATGGCAAAGCTATTAAGCTGAATTTATACGTAACAAACAACCAGGAGGGATTTAGTGCATGTCATAAAATTCTGTGTCTGGGACCCATGACAAGGCCAATAATGTCAGAGAAATGAGAGGCAATAAAGCCATGCTTTAATTTATGAATTGCAAAACATCTGCTCAGATGAGCATAAACCGTAGGGCACATGAGTGAGGAAGTCATGTTATGCAGCGGCTTTAAGGAAAAGACTAAAATTTGGTGTCTTGGATTGGTGATAAGATTTTGAATGACTCCGAATAATTCTGTAGTATGATTCCTCATTTCAGCCAGCGTAATAATGTAACTACTAGTACCAAGTGGAATTTGGTTCTGTTTTATTTCTAGGCTTGCTGAATTACTTGTTTCTCCTATTCCCCTACCATAACTGATACTATAATTTGAATGTTGACTTCATTATGTGTGTTAATGCAGTCACTCAACCAAAGGATATTTCCTCTGAAAAAGATGTACAAAGAAGAGATGAGTAGGTTTGCACATAAAACTCACCCCACCAGAAAAGATCAAGTGCAGGATATAAGTCTTTTTCATGATATATGCTGCAAAACTGGCATCCATAGTGAAGGTAGTGCTCCCATTTATTATTTTATTCCATTGTGAACAGGATATATCCTTCTTGGAAAGGACAATGATAGGATGTATCCTGATTCAGGTACACGGCACATCCTCTTATCAAGCCAAGAATTTGGACTGGGATTCAGGAAAGTGCTTACACACACAATCAAATTTCTCTTAGTCAACAAAGCCTTCAAAATGTGTGCTCAGCAGTAAACGTATATGGGAGTATCAATAGCATAATACCAATATCTTAATATCAATAGCTCTTTGACCGGTTATGATTTCTTGTCTTGACAGCGTGGCAACGTAGGCCTGAAGTCAGTGTACATATAGAGTTTTTAGACAATTTTTTGTAAAAATGAAAAATACATATTTTACATAATTGCTTTTACATAACTGCTTTTAATCTTAGCATAGCTATATTTGCATACAAAGTTTTACTGTCAGAATGGTTAATGCAATTGGGAATTGTGTTTTAGAGTAGTAGCCATCTCAGTCAGGGTGTGTTCTGCTTTCAGTACTTGGCTTCGTGATGTTAAGCTGCTAATGCCAGGCAGAGCTGGTGGAGAAGCAGCCTCCAAGAGCAGCACAGAGAAGGTTGAAGAGGTTAATCACAGAGCGCGGCTGTCTCAGGGCTTTGTTTTGACCTCAGTGGGATCCTCTCAGACTAAGGTTTGTGTGGAGGCTGCAACTTGACACAGCATCGTAGTTTTTAATTTATTGCTAAATTCCTAGAATATATATATTCTTTCAGAGTTATGTAAATATCACTAAACAAAATACTCATTCGAAAAAAAGAAAATAGGAAAAAAATATTTTTCAGCTGCACACCTGAAAATGTTGTTGGTGTTAAATAGAAAGGTAGAAATAGAGAAAATGATAAAGGGTGGAAATTTTTCTTTTTTCTGCAAATGTTAGCTGATATGACTAAATACTGAGTTCAGAAAAAATACCTTTTGTAGCTTTCTGTGGAAAGGAAATTTCTAAGATGATTGATTGTTTTTTCTTCATCAGCTTTTGGGGTCACGTGTTAAGGAGATGTTTCGTATTTCCTTTACCCCATCCTTTTAAACATATTTCTGTGTTTGGAAGACTGGTTAATGCAGTGTCGTTCAGCAAGAGAATCATCAAGAATTTTGAAGGTCACCTTTGCAGAGAATAATTAATATGACAGTAATTATTTAATTTGTGTCTAGAGCGAGAATGTTTTGAGATTAAGCCCTTTCATTTTAGCATCTTTTCCTCATTCCCTGTCAGCCAGAACCTCTGACATTGCAATTTCAAGGAATATATCTCCTGGCAACTGTTCCAGCAACGATTCCCCAAACTGAGGGGAAAGAAGTCCAGTGCAAAAAAGGCAATGAAGTAAAATCTCTTATTATTTTTCTTGCAGAATTTTAGTTGGATTTTGCAGATAGTAATCAATCGATTGCCTACCAATCTATATTTATTGCCTTTCATTCTAAAGGCGTGGGTGGACTTTTGATGGTTGTTGGGTTGAAGACACATGCTGTGTGGAATTGAGAGCTTCAGGAGATGGAGAACATCTCGATTCCTTTGGTGATTAGTTTTGATGACAAATCATCCAGGTTTTTAAAGTTGTGTGTCTTCTTCCCACTTTGAATTTGTCTGGCTTGTAACTTTCAGCCCTTCTTTCTTTCTTTACTTTTCTATACCAAACAAAAAAACACCTGTAGTGTCTGCATTTTCACTCATAGAGATATTTATGTACCAAGGCCAAATCATTCTGAGTTTCTCTTAGTTTTTCACTGACAGGTATTTTTCACATTTTGAATAAGAGTGATATTATTAATGTTGAAGGTGCTGCTTGTTGAATGGATGAATGACAGTTTAAAATGCATATAACCAGAAGGGCATCTGAAATGTTGATGGAATATGACCTGCCTATCATAAAGTGGAGGTGGCATGTGGAATTTCATTATTAATATTGCAGTTTATGTTAATCTGAGCTATGTGGTTTGGGTTGCTACATAGAATACTCAATAAAACTGAAAACCAGATCCTGAACGTGTAAATTTACTGCAGGCTGACCCATACTGTGAGTCTCCCATACTTTCAGATCGTGTGTACAGCTCCGGGACATTAAACAAGCATGTCACGTGCAGCTTCTGTGCTCAGTCCTTCAGCGAAGTGTATATGGTATGAAACTATTACCAGCTTTTCCAGACCTCTCTAGTAACTGTGGCATGAAATCAGTCTTATTGCATTTTGTACGTATGATCATGTTGCATGAGTTCATTTTTAAGTTCCACTAAAGCTGAAGGTTTTCCAGTTTTTCCTCCCTTTCTTTGCTAATTATATGGCCGTGTGTACATATAGCATTATTGCTTTTTAAACATGGTTTAAAATTTTAGTGCTCAAATCTGTGGTTTTTAAATGTCTTAATCCTTCTTTGTCAGAAATTGCACTCTGGCAATAAAAAGTTGAGGAATCACTATGATTAACTTTTAGGCATAGTTGTAAGCAAATGCAGAAATCCAGTTCTAGCTTTCAAAGGTTTGTATTGTGTGACTCACATTTTGATATTTATTTCAGTAATTTTAAAATGCTACGTATTATAGAGGTACTAAACATCATGCTTCAGTTGTCACCAATTTTAACTGTAAACTGATGCTCAAATTTTTTTGTAGATAATTTTGGATGAATACTATCTGATTAATGATAGCTTTATATTTTCCCTATCTTCTTACAGCCCTTTCTTCAGCAAGTGGCCCTGCAGTCTAGATAAATTGAAAGTGGTCCTAAAAGAGGATCACTGAAGAGCTTGAAGGCTGAAACAGCTTACTGGCAAATGTCATAGGAAACCCAAATCATTGCAGTGAATAAAAATATTGCAATATTTATTACTTGAAGATGTGATTTATCTCCGCTAATATGAAGTGAGCTCCCATGTCTAGTGCTATTCTCGATGCCCTTGGGACAGCCTCCTTGCCTCCTGCTCCTGAGGGCATGGATTTCTGCTAAGTACTAGGTTGCATCTGCTACGTGGATGTCTTGTACGTCCTACGATGCCTAAGATAACACTAGACACTTGTGTTCATGCACCTGAATCCCATCTTTCTTTAGGTGTTTTGTCATTGTCTCGTATACCACATAGAAAATGTCTCTGACTGACAGCAGAGGGGTATTACTTATTAATCAACAGATATCAAAGGATGTTGATCACCCTACAGTCTCATATTTCTGTATATTATCTCTTCCGCCCAATATGAATATTTCCAGAAAGATTCTGGCCAGCTCACAATGAGATGAGATGGTGTTCCTCACGCTTCTGTTTCTTCTGCCAGTCTCACATACTCAGATTCCAGACTCTGTTCAGAAAAGAGTAGCATTTTCAAAATAGATTCAGAAGCTTTTCCTTTGAATGGTGTCAAAACAAGTGAAAAAGTGAATTGCATGTAACAAGAATCTGTGTTAAAAAGATAACCATGTTTTGAGCAGATACTCAGCTCTTCTTCTATACCGTGAAAGAACGTGAAAACTTACTTTCCATACTGCTTTTCAGCTGGTATGGAAGTAGGAAAGGGGTGCAAAGAACTGCAACATTTCCTGTTTCTCTGTAGCTTAAGAATAGGAAAAAATAAAAGGTAACAATATCAGAGAAAAAAGGCAGCTATGGATGTAAAGGTTTATCTGTATTCATTTAAAAGGTTTTAGTGTATTGTATTTAATTGATGATTGGAAAACAAAATCGTTTTTTTCCAATTGTTACAGAAGAACAGTTTGTTTAACAGTTTAAAAGTGGTTTATATAAGTGACTGCTGGTGCCTAGCTCTTATGAGTCAGATCATCTTCATAGAAATCAGTAGATCCTTGCTTTGTGTACAGCTGAAACATGGTGGCTCATTGTTTGTACGTTTTCTTTGAGATGGTTGTTTTCAGAGAAAGTTGGAGATAAATGGACAAAAATGGAAAAAGGGCAAAGATGTTGAGGAGGTTAAGTTTTCTGAATGTGGCCCAAAAAGAGAAATGATTCCGGGGTGAAATCTAACTCAAACTGAAGAGCATCTTATTCTACAAGTAGTCTTACTGACTTCTATGTATTAAATTCCATTTAGAGTGATGTAGAATACCAGCAGCTGGCCCTGCGCTCTTTCCTGATGTCAGTACATGAATTTTTGTAGATACAAAGTATTGTATGTAGTAGGTATAGAAGTCTCAAAAGATAAACAAGTAGAGCTAGTCCTATTGAAAGAGAGAGGCAGACTTACCCTGTAACTGTTGTATGCTTTTTTCAGTAGTGTAAGTGGTTATTCTTATATCCACAGTCTTGTACATCTCAATATTTTATAGTGTATTTTGTGCTCCAGATGCCTGAGACAGAAGCTGCTGTATTTTCAAAAGGTAATTTGGTGTTAAGATGCAGAGTTAACCTTCTAGGGAGCTGTGAGAAGTCCTGTGTGGTGCTTGTCTGCATTCTGTGTGCACTTAGACAGTGGGAAAATCTAGTCTGTAGTGAGTTGCACTGAAGTGACTGTAGAATCTAGCAGTGAAAGTCATTGAAGGGCAAAGAGAAATATTTATAAAAATGGCCAATTTAACAAGTTTTGTTAATTAATTTTTTCCGTGAATGATTTGCCCTCCTGAAAGAGGACATAAAGAGATATTTGATAAGCATAGTATATATAGTATAGAGGTCATGAGGGATATTCTTACTCTTGTAAAGTATATCAGAGGATAATTAATGACCACTCATAGTCATTTCATTTAGACGTTAAATGGTTAGGAGTAGCCTAGTCCATTCTCTCTGGTTAGATATTTGGAAAATGATGACTCTTCTCTAAGGAATCACCACTATGGCTTGAGAAAAGCTGGACTGTTTTTCCACTTACAGGTATAATACAAAAACATGTTTTTCTAGCCACTGATCTTACAGTAGAATGAGTAAGATGGAGACACAAAGACTATAATGACTAGTGTAATCATTCATATTGGTGAGAATTTTAATTTCCACGAGCACAGATCCAGCCCTAAGAGCTGCATGCCAAGTGCATTGAAGTCATTGGTAATATTTTGAATCCATTTATTTGTATAAACCCCTCAGACGCAAGCATATAAATGACATTTAAATATTCTTATTATCTGATGTTATTCCTTTTCTTTGTGTCATTTCTTCCCCCCACCATGCATTCTTGTTTTCCTTGTGTCTTCTATTCTAATGAAAATATCACCAAGGAGAGCAGTAGATCTTTGTAAGGTTGTATTTGCTGTAGAGTGCAAGAAGGAAGTTCCTGTTATTATTGAAAACAATTCTATGCATTTTCCAGAGATCAAAAAATGTTCTTCTTAGGTGACATATTCATAGTCAGCTCTGCATTTTGTCTCTGAGTTAAAAAAACAAAAAACCTCCACTGTTTTCTCTTCTCTTTTTTAAAGACTAAAAGATGTTAGTGCTGCTGCTAACAAGCAGGAGGCCAAAATGATTCTAGTCTCTGTGTGTGCACATGCACATACATATGCATGCACATACACACCCCCATACAGAGACGTACGAAGATGTCAGTCTATAATTATAGAGAAGGGAAAAGATTGTATGTTAAGAACACACACATGTCCAGTCCACCATTGTATTTAGATGCGCATACCCATGCATACAGAATCTGATGGACTGGTCTGTGTTGGTTTCTTTAAGTAAGTGTGACCACAAAAACGAGAGAAACTCTAATGGGGTTTGAGGATTAAAAGGCTGAGTGCAAGACTGGCTTTGTACTCCCACTTTGTGCGTTTGCATGGTGAACTGAGACTGCTCAGATAACTTACCTTCAGATGTTATTCAGCAAAGCAGAGAAATTACAGTTTAGCCTTGATACTATATCTAGCTGAAGACTTAGTACTACATAGAAAAGATATATAGCTGTGTGCCTACACAGAATATTTGAAATCCGAAAAGGTAGTATTCAAGAGTTCTGCTGTGTGAAAGGGCTTTACCTGAGTCCCAAGAGCCATGGGGGCCAGGAGGAGAACTAGAAGGCAAAGTGCCCTTTCCCCAGGATTATGAGACCATGCCTCATTACTGCATCTTTTAGCTTCTAGCTATCTGGCCTTATTTGATGATAGTTGTTTGTAGAAAAATTAGCAGAGAAGACTTGGTACCTAGGAGAGGCAGAGACCTTAGTTGTCAGGGATTTTATTCTGCAAGTATCAATCCACTGTCTATTTTAATGTGGATATAGGTAAACGATCTCCAGGTTTTCTGTGGTGAGTTTCTTCTGTGGCTGTCAGAGTTTGCTGTCAAAGGCTGGATTATGTGTATCGTGGTTTTCAGTGAAAGTTTCTGTATGTTGTTTCCAGCTGCTGTGATCAAGGGGATATATGCCTTCGTTTTGCTGCCTGTATTTTGAGAAAAGAAGGCACATGAGGGCCTTTTTAAATATATATATTCTTTTTTTTTTTTTTTTTAATTCACTGATTCCTGACAATTGCATTGACTTACTGAGTGTGGTAAAAGGAGCAATTCAGTGCGCTCTTCAAGCAGCATTGCGTTGCATTGAAACACCAAAACATGAAAATGAAGAGATGTATTTTCTAATTCGAGTATTTTCCCTAATTTATAAGCCGGATCGGAAGAAAGCATATTACATTATGAAGAAAGCAATTATTACATTATGACTTTTGCAAGCTGACAAACTGTTACGTTTGTATTCATTGGAAAAAATAATGTTTTTGAAATATTTATTTTCTTTTGTTAATTCTGCTAGTATCTTTAATCTGTCATTTTCCTATTCAGCTCAAATTTTGAAATAAAAGGTTACTTTAAAATAGAAAATCAAATTTTGTTTTTGAAAATGTCAGAATAAGATGATCTGATAATTTTGATAGATTTAAAAAATTCTGAGTTGTAGAGCTTTTTAAAAGAGGTCTCTTTCTAGAGATAATTTTTTTGGAGGAATCAGTAGTATTTTATGCACAAGAGTGTGTTGTGAGTTTTTTGTCATTTTGTTTTTTAATCTCATTCATAGACTGGTGACTTCCATCTCCCATGACTTCAGAATTAAAAAACTGCAGAGAGCAAGGCTATACCCTTACTTCTGTACTGTTTCTCTGTGATAGTTACAGTTTGACCCATCTCTCAGTATTCTTCTCTTGCTTCTAAACTGCAGTCCACACGTAGCATGTGGACTCTTGTGAGCGTCATAACTAAGGAAATCCTTTTCTCTCATTTTTACCTGTGCTGGATGTGTACCTTAGCTGTTCTCCTGCTGAAGTGATGCACTACTAAGTTTTAGCTAAGGATCTCAAATATTGTCCTTAAGGCAGCTGGACTTTAGACAGAGTCCAGCTTCAAAACAAGGCAGAGTCTCTACAACTCTTTTTCGATAATTTCCATATAGTTACCTGTTTTCCTTTGTTTTTTGAGCATTCCATGCACTTTTCTGTTCAGACTCCCGGGAACTTTTATCAGATTGGTTTGCAGACTCAACTGAAAAATTACAGATTTATTTCTGAAAGAGAAATGCTTTCTGTAATTGGTGGTGCTACAGAAAGACCCAGGTTTTATTAGCATATGATTGCATTTTGAAAGTCTGAAGTGCCCTATTAATTAAGAATAAATGTAAGAGAGGAAGACAAGACACATTATCTATATTAATAAACCTGATTTAAACAGAAAAATAGGTAGACCAAAAGCAGATTATTAATTTCTGTTTAAATTTGGCAGGAAATACACTGATAACAGTCCTGGAATATTTCTACTCAAAGAAAAGGGGAATATTTCCTGGAAGCACCACCTGCATAGTAGAAAGACTCAATATATCATAATTTCACATCTGTTTGGAACAAATAATACGTTTCCCAGAAAATATCAGCTTCATAAATTTACTTTTAAAAAATAAAAGATACTTGACTGTCATTGCTGTCAAATATCTACTCTTTTGGCTGTGTAGGAGGCACGTTACGGATCTATCCTTACACTGCTGAAATCATCAAAACTATTGTTATCAATCAGCTTCATTGGAAGTGTATCAGCACCTCTTTCTCCATTCAGGGACCTGGCTCTGACCACAAATGTACAGCAGTATCCAGTGCAAACCAGATGCCATAAGCTCACTGATTCGCTATGAAACATACATTTCTATAGTACCAGTCAGAACTGGAGAAAAATGGTCCTCGTCTCCTTATCTGCTGGTATAAATCAATTGTGAACCTGTTGAAATCAATAGGGTAATACTAATGGAAAAATGGTGAGACAGGCTTTAAAATTAAACTGTATAGCCAAGATAAATGTGCCTCAAAACCTTGGACTTTTGCCAGTCTGAGTCTGAAAGATACTGTAGTGTTATCCCATCCTTCCAGAAAGATGAAACACCTACCTATTTTCTCTATAGAACGACACATCCTTGAATGTTGTCCAGAGCAATTAATAGTCATCTTAAAACAAGGTAAACCATCACAGTGCTTTTTGGAAAGCTGTTCTTCAGTTTCAGAGCTATGGTAGCTGTATGTATACATACAATGCGGATTCTCTCATGTAGGTGTGCATGTATACATATGTATATGCATATGTGTATTAGCACATAAAAGTCTTATGGAAAACTTCTTGAAGAGTAATTAAGCCTCCTATTTTGATAATTCATTACACTGGTAGATATTGCACAGAAAACCTGAGTTAATATTTCCTTTTAATATATAAATTTACTTTTTTTTCATATTTTATATGTTTGCTTTACAGGCCTAGCTGAGAACTCAGATATTACTGACAAAAATGTAGTAAGCAGCAAAATTCAAACAAGCTCACATAAGCATGGGTGAACTGTAGAGCAAGATTCTGTGTCTTTCAGAAATATTTTATTTTTTAAATTTTACTCATAGTAAAATACAAGGACTGCAAACTCACAGGAGCAGAAACTGAAAGAAGTTCCTTTCTTCCTGTATTTCTGTGAACTGACCCTGTGAGGTTTCGCACAGCTCTGAATCACAGCAAGCTCTCTGCACTCCAGAGGGTTCTTCCTACGGAACTCCTAACAAAGAGAGAAACACTTACCTGGCAGGAGGTGCTGCCCTCTCACTGTCAGCAAAATACCTGTTTGTATGGCATGCAGTGTATCAGTTAATAATTAAGGTTTGGCCAAGCTACTTTTTTGGTATTTATCATTTTTCAGAATTCTTCAGAATAATTTTTCTATGGCTATTTTCTCATAATATTTGAAAATTAGAAGCGTAGGGCCCAATTCTTAGTTGTTCTTTCTCTGGCCTGGGGATAGGAGCACAGAGGGGAAGACTTTTTTTCAAAGCACTATGATATTCCCTGTTTTCTGGTGTCATGAAGACTACAGCATCCAGCTGAAATTACTCCAGTTTGTTCCGACTTCCCACGTGAAACGTGGACTAGCTTTGTTTGCTCAGGTTTCTCTTCCTGTTAGTGGGATGGTGCAGTGTATTTATATCAGCCAGAGATGCCCTTCAAGCAAGATGAAATTTGAAGGCATGTTTTCGCTACCGTTTTAGCAATGGCATAAGATGTCCTTAACTAAGAACAGGACATCTCATCTGTCATTTTTATTTCATGTCCAGCTAAGAAAGGTTTTCCAGTGTGAAACTTGGATTCCAGTAAATACCACGTGAAGCTCCTCTTGATTGGTTTTAGTCAGGATGTCATCCAAAATATCTTTCCACAGCCAAGAAGTTCCTTTTTACTGCAGTCTTCAGATTCCTCCCCTGCGCCCACCCTTCTAAAGAAAAAAGCATTTCTGCTTTCCTCAGAAAGACAGAATTAGCTGCCGCTTCTAGCCCTGATTCAGGTCTTATGGGAAGAGGTTTTAATTTTGGTATATTTAAGTGGTTTAATTAAAAAGGTTAACTTGAAAACTGATTCTGATTCATCTTCTGTGTCCAAAAATGTCTCTAAAATAATCTAAAAGTAGAGATAATTGCCTTCTGCCTTTCCAGTTCCTGATTCATTAAAAGAATTGATTGACTTTGAATGGCTGCAAAGCTTGACGGCAAGTAGTCTATTAATAGATTAACTTTAAAAGAAGAAAAAGTCCTGCCCTCTGTTGAATAACTGCTGCTCACAGTTAATGGGGGCTGTGCCCAAGTCACTAAGAGCAGAAAGAGACCCTGACAGGAAAAATGTCAAGCGAGCAGTGTGGTTTGCCGATTCAGTTATTCCTTATAAATGATGCAAAGTCAACATGCTAAAATGAACTGATAAATAACAGAAGTGCAATGTGAAAGCATTTCATTGGGATTACCTCATGTCGTTCAGACCGAAGAAGTATAAAAGACACCCGAGAAGAGAAAAGTTTGTAAATGCAGTTCTCAGCTCTCTGACCTGCTGGAGTACGGACGAAGCAGAGACCTCAGCTTCTTGGTTTAGTAGCCTAGGTTGGACTCTAGCTCCCGTGTCTGCGCACAGAGGTAGAAAATGCAGTGTCGTCAGTTAAAGAACTGGGGATATATGGGTATATGGACTGCTGTTAATTTCAGGCGGCTTTGAACTGGGCTTCTAGTACTACTCAGAAGGCATGGACTAGAAGTGAGGAACCTCTTCCTCCTTTTTCATACCGTCTCACAGACCCAAAATGGCAATTCTTCCTTTATCAGTAATCCTGAGCAGCATATTGGGAATGGAGTCTGCCCCCTTAACTATACTACGTTGCTTACAGATGCCTCTGCAGGACCCACTTGCGTTACGGTTTGATTCAGAATAGGTGACAGGACATGGAGAGTTAAAAGCAAAGTGAGAGAATAGGGAGGACTAGGTTATGGGGCTTCTAATGAACACTTCTGTATTCAGAGAATCAGAAAAGATAATTTTTATTGAAGTTTACAATCAAGTCAGTGTATATAGCTTCCAAATATTTTTTTGAATACACTTCCAGTGTTTAATCAGTATTTGACTCCATCTTCAAATCAAAATTTTAAAACTTCATTATGGTCAAAAAGATCCTTTCCCCCCCCCCCCCCCCCCCCAGAAAAGTACGTGTAGACTGGATGAACTGATTTAATGGAACATGGGTTAAAGTAAACTCTAGATGAGTTCCAGTCATCTCTGTGTCTGTCGTGATCTTTGTGTTACTGCATCAGTAAGACTAGTACTTTTACTAAACTGATACTGCAAGAATCATTCTACGTGCTTATGCTTTTGTATTTTTTCGGTGTGTGATGTGTTAACCTCATAAAGAATAAGAAAGTAAAATATAATTAGTTGCAGAAATGGTTTTGGTCACAGTGGAAGAGCGTGTACTATTATTGGTAGAGGCGTTTGTAGAGCTGACCCACAAGACCAGCTGCCATATGAGGTTTTTTTCCCAAGGTAGCCCCTACAGAATCTGCGCTCAACCAAAAAGAGGCCCTTACCCCTTTCTTTGACTCCAAAAAAAATGGTTGCCCAACTCTTGAAAATACTCTTAAGGTCATACTGCATCGATGTTAACTCCTGCTGCAAGTGTCATTAGTGTAGGATGAGAGGACTAGTCAGAGCTTCAAGGAATTTTCCTCTCTGCTTTGCTTTTTCCATTTTTTGTTTTTAAGAAAGGTTAAAAATCTTCCAGATACTGCAAACTTTAGGAAGCTTGCAGACAGGTACAGAATAAATAAAAGGTGACTGTTAAAGTCAGTGTGGTGGTTTATTATACAGTGGTGGCTGTGAATGTCCAATGTTAGACTCGCACTAGATTTATGTGTAGTCATACATTATGTATCAACTATAAAAAAAAAAAAAAAGGCTAAATTATGATATAGCACTAAATTTTTAGAAAATAAAAATTCTGCTGAAAAAGAGACTGTGCTATGTTAAAAATGCTAGCCTTATGATCAACACCTACTCTACCTCTCAGCTGCCTTTTATGCATTTCAATTTAGATTGATGCTAGTATGCATTGTTAAATTTACATCTCATGTCAGAGTCAAAAGTTAACTTCAAAAGCGGTAGAGTTAGCATTTACTTCTAAAATAGTTAGAAATAACAAGAGATACAGGATATCAGCTTTAATAAAATAAAAATACTAGAATCAGTTATTTGCAAAAGATTAATTAGATTCCATTGTAAAGCCTTTTAGCCCTCAGATTTTTCTAGTCCATGGATAGCTCCAGTACTTGGACACATTTTCTGACAAAAATGTTTTATTTCAAATATGAAATTTGTCATAAGATTTTCATTTTTAAAATTACTTATTAATAACATCATTAAAATATTATTTTCATAAACGGAGTTTTGATGATCCATACTTTGATCAGGCATTTCTTTAAGTACAAATATAAACAAGACTAGTCATCTCTAAGTTTATGACAGAAGTTGAAAATATAATGACATTTTGGAAGGGAAAAGTGGTTCTTCTGTGTGGTGTTTGGCTTTAGTTTAGAATTCCTTGAAATAAATCAGTGCTATAGGTCTGATTTGACGGCACTAAAATTTAATTAAATTGTGTAATTTTCTTTTTAGATTGTAAAAGACCCATAAATAGGGTAATTGCACAACGCTTCCACCATATTGATTAGAAATCTAGATACACAAAGGAGTTTATATTAAGCTGAAAGCAGAAAACCGGAGAACAGTACAGAATAGCAAATGTGAGGTGTTTAGAATTAGGGAATGAGATGCATGACTGTGCATGGGCACGGTCACCGGTAGCGAGCATGTGCCAGTACACCAGCATGCAGCACTGCTGTTCCGGGCTGTCGTAGTGGGTTCTGCAGCAGCTAGAATCTGCTTGACGAAACTGGCTAATAAGTCACGTTGATGTACATCGTGTACGTTGATATGTGACGGCTTCAAATATCTTTCAGCTTTATCCTGCAAATAAGCAGCAAAAATCATGCAGTTTTCTTATTTGATAATCAAATACAAGCTTATTAGTATTACAGAAAAATAATACAGCATTGGAATCTTTGGACTGCCTGAATGACATTGTATGTTCTCCTAGCAAGTGCTTAGAAACAGTGATGGTAATAGTCCTTTAGTCCTGCATTTTATGGATTTCTAATTTCACACATAATTGGGATGCTATGGCTAGAGATTTTTGGAAAAGCATTGTAAATCAAACTGTCAGTTGTCTACACAATCTCTGTAGGACAATTCATAAAGTTACAGGGAGGACTGTCCACTACAGCATCATCAACATTCATGGAAATCGTGGAAAGTGTTCAAAGATGGCTGCTAGCCTCTATTTCGATTGTGAAGGTTTGTCGTTTCATATTTTTCACACTGTACATCTTGCTGGTATGTTGGTAAAGAGTTTATGAAAAAATAAGGTGTTGCAGTGTTGAAAAGTGAGTGTACCATTCACTTTTACTCTTTGTGTAATACTTTTCTTAGGTCACATGAGTACTATTTTGGCTGTCGGACTCGATGACTTAGGCTTTTTAAAGCATTAATTTGAGAAGTAATAGGTAACAGCTCTTTAAAAGTAAAAATAATGGATAAATTTACTTGAAAATGAGTTTCTGTTTCTCCATTAAGTTGTCTTTTGCAAAGAGCCGTTTCCGAAGTATCACATGAACTATAACCACATAAAGGCTTGTAAGTATTAATAGCAGGCATGAATATTGATATTGTGAATACTCTAGAATTTGAAGGAAGGCATGTGGCTATTTTTGCAATGTTATAGCCCTGAATAGTGTGATAGGCCGTTTTTTCCCCTTCAATCCCAAAAGCACTTAAACTAATATGATAACCCCATGATGTTATTGATTCCGTTCACGCTAGGAAAAGGAGTCTAAAATTGAATTACTCTAGGTAACATTTCTTAAATATTCTGGTGTCTTTCATATAAAGATTCATTTGCCTTTTTTTATCTTACTATTGTCTTCACCTGCTGAGCCGTTCAGAAATACATAAAGGTAGGATTGATGCCTTAATAGCATTGAAATATCATCATTATTCCACTTCCGATCTGTTTCCTCAATGTGTTGCTTGCAACTGGACGTTATTTGCATTCCCGATGGGATTCCAGAGTTACGTTTCACTTTGTGAAACGCTGGATTTCAGGCATCGCATCACTGTACAGCATGATTTTAAATTTGTGCTCCTTACCTGCTGATGGAAACGTTTTGATCAACAACCCTGCAGGCCCGGAAGATGCACAGGTTCTTACTTGATGTTTCAAAGGGCCATTTCACCCTATTGCTTTAAGGAGGAGAAGAGATTAGGGCAAGAGTGTTACTGTATTAATGTGCTATGAGTAGCTAGAAAAGATGCCATCTTGAATCTAAAAGAGAATTTTATGTGGCTTTTCTAAGGACTATTAGAATTCTCCAGTTTGAACGGTAAAAAACAAGTAACCGAAGGCGAAGGAATCTGTTTGCAGGAGTGATTGGGTCCATACCTAGTACAAGGCCCAGTACAGCCTGTCCTTCAGAGGTGTCACGTTCCGTGACTACTATAGAAGATGTCCAGAATGACTTCTTTGAGTACTTGGCAAGACGTACGCACGTTTTGGGGATCTCGTAGCAGGGTTACGTTCCCATGTAGTATCAGTCAGGATTGGGAGAAACCCTGTCCAGTGGACTTCATATCGTGAGTTTTCTCAGGCTTTTATCCCGTTAACTACCAAACTGAACCCCTTATTCTGTAATGCTTCAATACAAAAATGTGCATTTTGAATTACCTCCTTTATCCAGCCACGTGCATAGGAGTGAGAGTTGTTAGGTGTTAACGCTCGTTGTAAATACCACATGAAATAATGCAAGAGCTCTATGTTTTTTATTCTCTCCTTCTCCTTCCTTCCCCAGTAAAAAAAATTAAATAGGAGGAACTGCCACCATTAAAACGTCTTATTAAACAGAACCACACCTGAGCAAACAGACAGAGTAATAATCTTATTTAAATAAGAATGCATATTGGGGAAAAAAAAGCCACTAGTTAAGAGGATAGGACAATGAAGCAGGTATTTGACAGAAACCCTGGGCTTGCTGGTTGGCGGTACTTGTTTTGGGCAAGCTTAGCCTTTCCCCAAAGTGAGGAGGGGAAGCTGCGAACCAGCTGTGCTGCTGCTATTGATCTACTGCCTGGATGGAGATCGTGGGATGCCTCACTGCGAATGAAAACATTTTGTTTTTTTAATCTAGGAAATGTTTCTTTAGGGAAGGAATGTTTCTTTTCACTTGCCATTTTAGCTTCCAACAGCAGAGGGCGACAGTACAGTATCAAATCAACCTTGCCTCTTGGAAAGCGCTTGTACAATGGCTGCGCACAGGGACAGGAAAAAGGAAGGGTAAAAGCCACGTACGAATTAATAAAACAGCTGGTCAGCTGTTTCTGTGTGAAGTTAATTTGAACCTCTCTCGAACAGTTAAGACAAAAGACAGATACTGCAGTCCTCCATCATCTAAATTCGGGGTGTAGTTAAGACTCTTCATATTACTGGGTGATAATAAGAAAATTGCGGTGGAAACCTTTTCCACAGTTCTTCCTAGACGATACTCACTTCTTCATTGAGAGCCGATGCAAAGCATGTGCTTTGCGTGTGTATAATCTAACAGCACTTTCTTGAGCTTTGTCCGTTTTGGCTCTCCATCGATACCAGTGTCCCTTTGGTGAGAACCAGTAAATATATGCATTGATTCTGCTGATGCTGCATGTAAGCTGCATTCTCATATCATCTGTGGGCCTCCCCAAGTGGTTAATCCCAGTTTGCAGGGTATGTCCCAAACATTCACAAGATGACTGCTGTGTTTAAGAACCCCCAGCCTAGGTACGGCAAGGAGATAAAGCTGAAAATGAGGTCTGAGATAAGTAGTGTAAAAACGAGTGATCACAGCATATCAGCTGTCTCGCTGTTGTATCTGAAACATTTACGTTCTGAATTTGAGACTCCTGTTTTATCTATGTGGAGACATCAATGTTAACTATTGATTTATAATGAGCTAAGACTTCTTCCCTGTGTCATTGCCTTTGGAGAAGGTAGCCTACCCCACCTTCTCCAGAAAGGATGGATGAGCAGCACCACTCTTCTCAGGAACAGCATGCCATTGGATCGACTCAAGGGTATCATTCAGCTGTTATATCACCTGTGTGTTACTATGTACTTAGTGATGCTGTGACTTCTTAGCAGGAGGTTCCTTCCTTTCTCCTTCATTTCTTTGTTTATGTGCACTGAATGGACGGATCAAGGCAGCATAAGGGATAAATTGGATTAGAAGTGTTCTTCACCGTTTCTTGCCGTTCGTTGACTCTTCTGCGTTTCTAGTCAGCATCTCTGTATTTTCCTCCCTCTCATCCTTTTCTTTTCTTCTTCTCCCCACTTCTATTTATGTTAATGAAGATGTTAGTAAAAATCACCTATTCGCTAAGTTTGTAGTCCCCTCTGTGATGTGATGCCTGATCAGCCTCAGTGCCCACAGTTGGTGATACAAGTTGGTCAGCTTAGCCACCTGTACGTTAGCCATCTCTGTTAGCAGATCTGTTGTACTGGGGGAAAATTGTTCGAAGTTAATGACCTTTAATTAATTATTCGTTCTGTGTGAAGTAGTTCCCTAGATGGACGCTTTTCTGTATTAGTTCTTAACATTTCAAACTGTGCTCACAAAGCAAAATGGAATTTTTTTGACTTTTTCTGATGTAGATACTTTTATATATTAGCAATGTCACACTCAGAAATTAGTTTCACCTAATTTTTTAATGAAGAAAACATTGAAGAGCGGGGAAAACATAATTTTGGGCTCATTGCTTCCCAAATGGAAAACGTTTATTTAAAAAAATGAAAAGAACTTGTATAGCTGCAACAAAAAATAGTTTTGAAACTCATACAAAACCACATTTCAGTGTTTCCATTGACATTATAAAGTGAATGTTTGTCTTTGGAGAACTCTGCGG
This sequence comes from Struthio camelus, assembly GCF_040807025.1. Lineage (NCBI taxonomy): Eukaryota > Metazoa > Chordata > Aves > Struthioniformes > Struthionidae > Struthio > Struthio camelus. The sequence goes on along the minus strand of NC_090955.1, from coordinate 4,542,333 downwards.
TTCTAAAATTGTTCCAGTTGCAATTGTAGGTTTGACTTTGTCTTCACAAACCGTTCCGTGTGAGCTACAGTCACCGAAATTCTCTGGACATTACTGCAGTGTCCTTAAAGAGCGTCAGCCCTAGTCCCATGGCCTGTTGTTTTACCGTCAGTTCTGGATATGCCCTTGGTCACCTCTGGATGACCAAGAAGTGTTAATTTGATCTGGATCAGATATGAGTGTGCAATTACCTTCCTTTCAGGCTAGCATAGGACACAATGTAGAATCAAGGCAGGCTTTATACCCATGTGAAGATATAAAAATGAGCTGGTTACAGTAGGCCTATGAATGCCTGATCCAAGGAGAAGCCTACCATTAAGATGTAACCTGTTAAAAATTTTGGAATATCATTAAACACCAAGATCAGGACTTGGTATGATCTTGTGATATTTTTCATCTGGTACTAAAGCCTAAATCTGTTTCTGTGGAATCACCAACCTCAGCCTGAGTATCTAGAAATATCTGGGCAGCTTAAAGTGAGAACCGCCAGATCTGTTCTATCCTCACTTAATTTTCAGAGGAAAGAAAACCTGGACTCACAGGAAAGAATCATAAGCTGCCTCTCTGGAAGGGATTTCTGGGTGGCTCATGTGTTCTGCATTGCACTGTAATTGCTTATGCTGTGCCTGAGACCTGGGCAGTTGAGATAATAGAAAATAGTGCAGAGGCTCTGATGAGCATCTGCACGTCGCGCTACCTATCTGAAATTAATCCTTTGGTTTCAGCACTGCATTTTTTCACTTTTACATGGAAAAGCCGTGATCTTGACATTTTCTTCTTGCATATCTAATGTTTATGCTGCTTTTGGATCCATTACAAAAAAACCCATGAAATAAACATATTAGACCAATTTAGCCATGCCTCATATGTGCATAAGAGCTATTCTGCTATTCCAGTTAATAACATGTAGAGAGTCTAAAGTATTGTTTGCATTTGCATTCTACTGGGTTTTAATATGACTGATACTTCCTAGTGATGTATTTTACTGCTAAGCAATGCTTGTTCAAGGAATTTACTATGGGAATTTAGTGAACAAGAAAAACAATGAAAAGTATTTTACTTGAAAGCAGTTTGTAATTGAGAAGCTGTAGGAATTTTCTAACCTCTTTGTTTTACAAGAAGAGAGTTATGTCAGATTTCTTCTTGTCTGGTAACTGAAACTGATGAAAGCTTAACAGTCAGGAAATTTTCTGTTACATGTGCTTTGAAGGTAACCTTTACTTATTTGCAGGGAATGGAAAAGGACAGGAAAAATTGAGATTCTGTGCAAATCTGTGGATAACGGTAAATTTTCAGGAATTTCAGAGGTATCGTTTTACTTACGCTGCTGGGCAATTAGGGGGAAGGACTCCCAAAATTAAACTAAATAGAACTAAATAGTTGTCCATAGATTCTGCCCTCTTTCTACAGTTGGTGTTAAGGACTTTCAAAAGGACAGCAAATCCTTGCACAACCTTAATATCAAAACTGTGGGTGCAAGTTTTAGAATTGTATTGATATATTTTGAAAACCAATGACTGATTAGGACTTTGCATATACCGTTCTTAACAATATACACTCGTATTGTACCTATATTGCACATAGGTCATTCCACACGCGATAGTGTGTGACAGCCTCCCAGCTTCTCCAAATGACCCTTCTGTGGGCAAATCTAATACTTCTGAATAACACGATGAAATACAATATGTGATTTTTCTTCTCTTAACACTAACACATTTGAATTGAAGATACAAAAGGAGGCAAATAAGAGAAAGCAACTTCAGTTATTTTTATTGTCACGGACATTCTGTTATTCTTCCCCTTTTTCCTCCTAGTTAATAAGATTTTATAAATCTTATTATTATTTTTTCATTGCACTTTTGCCTTTTTTCTCTTAACTTGATTCAGCTTGACTTGGCTCTAACCAGCAATGTCCCATCTATCAGGAATTTTTTCTAATAGTTCTGGCATGCTAATAGTGTGTAGAGAAAAGATAAAAATCAGTCGATCAAACCACAAAGCCGAATGTGTGAATGTTTAAATTGGGTTACCTTTTTACCAAGTAAAATGTCCCTTTTCTATTGGAGGAAACTATCTGATAGGCTTTTCCGTTTGTTACTTATCAATAGTCCCTAAATCATACATTATGTTCCTTCCATACATTTTCTATGAGTATCTTGGACGTGCATTTTTTACATCCTGTACTATAGGAAAGTAATCAAACTTATTAGACTGATTAAAATAGATGCAGAACTGCATTTTAATATATCTCTTTAAAAAGCTTGTATATACTTCCCATGCTTATATTTTAGTTTTATGGTCCTGTTTTTCACAGTTTACTGTCTGATACCTCACTGAACATTTAGTGGAAGGAATTTTATGGTTACATAAAAATAAAGCTAGACTGTTTCATTTGAACTGGTTATCTAAATAGCAGCTGGTATCTCACAGAAAATTTCAAAAAATTATATATAGAAACACATCTGTGAATATCTTGGCAAAATTTATTCTCATCTTGTGTGCTATCAGTTGCATGATGTGTGGAGAAATACAGGTTTTCTTTTGTTTTATTTTTGTAAACTTGTGTGGTTCATTTTCTACCCAATTTATGGTGTGTAATTTCCATGATGATATCTCAGATGGGGAGTAATGTGAAGGTGAAGAGTATATTTTGAAGAAAAGATGAACTCCATAATCCGGTCTCCGTTCTTAAATAAGTCCGGCATAAAAAACATACTAAAGCCGTAGAATATTTTCCAGTTATAGCTGGAGCCATCAAAAAACATGGCTGTTTCACTTTACCTGAATTCCTTTAAAGGATTCTGCATCTCAGTCTTACGGGTCAACCCAACTTGGATATAAGCTTAAAGTACGCTATAGACTTTGTTAAAGCCAAACTCTTTATATGAGATTAAATTGAAGTTGTTGGCTGATCGTTGAATATGTTAACATTGCAAGTGCATACATATGCAGGGAGTGCAAGCCCGTGTGTAAGAGTTGACTTACAAGATCTAAATTTTCAGTTCTGATACACCAACATTGGCTTTTACCATTTCCCGTACTGTTAGAAACATGGTACAGAGATTTAGGAATATCTTGCTGTAAGGGGAAGCAGCTGTTTGAGAGATTTAATATAAGGACTCTTGGAACATACTGATGAAAACCAGTTGTAGATGTTTGTTATTTCTTCTCAGCCTGATTTAACTCTGACTCTGCAGTTAGCAGTCTCACTGCCTGAGGGACATACAGACCTGTCTTCCTTTCTCAGAAGGGCTTTTCATTTTAGCGTTGGTTAGTCTACCTGTTGTATCAAAAATTAATCATTCAGGCTTAGTGTACTCATTAATTACCACTCAAAAACAATACACAAGTAGCTCAAGCAGTGATTAGAGAGAATATACATGTTTTCATTTAACCCCGCTGGAAGATCTACAATGCCAGTGAAATTAGGATTTGTGCACTTGACAGTAAAATCCTAGGGAACATCAAGTATTCAGTGCACATGTGGTAAATGTCCAAAAAAAAAAAAATCTCAAGCGAAATACTTTTTGTGATATTGAGGAAGAATGAACAGGCACACAGAATCACTAAAATTGTGTAACAGATGCAAATTGGCCCGTTTTTACTGTTTGTCAAATTGAGGCCTAAATTATCTGAAGCTAACTAGTTTGAAATTACCATATTGTAATAGGAAATCAACTTATTTTTTCACTAATTTTATATGCCCAACTTCTTTACAGCTAATGAAAAGGATATGCTTTCTCATTTACAGGGAAATTATTGGTAGCTGAATAATTGCCACTTATTAGGAATTTTAAAAGATGCTTAGGAATTTTAAAAGATGCTAAGCATATAGTATACTTTCTAGGTTTCAACAGGATATTAAAAATGGTGTTAAAGATAATATCACTACTAATCATTTTCTGGCTAGAAAACAACATTTTCACAAAAATATTTCAACATTACATCTACAGTTGTACTGTGCTATGGAATGAGATCAAGGTCATCAGTGTTTTCAGGTGAGAAAGGGAATCAGAGAAGTCACCTGGTATAACTAGAAGTTCTTTGACTGTATTATACATTTACTACTCCAATTTAGGACCCGCTGCTTCCTCGTCTAACCAAAGTTGGGACTTCAACTTTTTTCTCCCACGTTGCCTGGATGTTCTGTCAACCTCCACTATTGAAACGCAAACAAAATATTCAGTTGTACAGATACAAACTGCATGTGGATGACATATGATCTTTCTTTAAAAAAAAAAAAAAAAAAATTGGTACGCATTTTGCATTAGCATTTTTGCAGGCTCACTTCAGCAGTATATTTTGTTCTTTGGGCCTACTCTGATTTTATTTTGTTCTACTGGCTGCTTCTTTCTCAATGGCAGTTCTATAATGTGTCTTTGCGTACAAAACTTAACCTTATTTATTTATATTTTATGAATTGTATAAGAATCATGCTTTTTAAAATCCAGATTTCTGGTTTCCAATAAACTATAATTCTATGCTTTTATGTTGGAAAAAAGGAATATATGAATAGGTATAGGTATATATCACATTGCCAGTATCTTCAGAACATTATCTTCAATAGCTAAATACATTTTTATACAGATTTTTCATAAATGACCTTCCTTTGCAGTAGAACCAAGCATGGAAAATTTCTCTAGAAAGTTATGAGCGTGGAAAAGAAGGTGTTGTAATAGACGCTGAACTTAAGCACATCTACTGCCAGTGAAAGTTGTACATCTCCTATTATGATCTATGATGGTTCAGACCCCCAGATTTATCCCTTATGGCCCATCAAACACAATATTCCTGTACACAAAGTTTTGTGGTCCTTTTAAAGTGATATGACCTTGGGTCTGATGGAGAATTTTGTTACCTCTTAGAATCATATTGGAAGCTTTGTTTCATTCAAAGCCTCCTGAGCAGAGTACGTAAATGCAACCCTTTATGGTCCTTGAGAACTGATGATGTGGGAAAGGATACTTTATGTCAAAATGTTATGTCTGTGTTATGGTTATAGAAAACCGTATTTTTTCCAACATTCATTCAAGTCAAAGAACGTTTCAGGAAATGTACATCCTAAGTCAAATGAATAATTTATTTAGCACTGAGAGTGTTGTATTAACACAGGGAATTTCAAAGGGCTTTAACGGAGTAGGCAAGCAGTCAGCGAGAGCAGAGTGTCTAATGAATTTACCCATTCCAATGGCCAAGTGTATAAATGGATTACCTGTAAAAAATCATCAATGCAATTTATACAGATCGATAATAAATCGTTTCATTACAGTGACTAGTATTTCAAGATTTGAAAATGACTAGTTAAATCAAGTAAGATATGCATGTAAATTTTCATTATGTATATGGATACACCTTATTATATTAAATTTGGTTTTTATATTTTTCGTACTTTATTTTGCAGCTCATTTTTCACGACGTTTCATTCCCTTCACCTCAAAGATTATAAATTCAGCTGCTTTTTAGTTCACAGTAGTGCTTTGGGTGTAATAGTTAGGGGAGGAAAACTTTTTTTTCTCTTATTTTTTTTCTCTCCGTTTTCCTGTGTCAGTGTTTTATACAAGGTCAATAACAAGCTTCAGTGTGTTTACAATTACCAAGAGGATGGGATTTGTTATTGTGTGCAGACAAATGTGCTGATGCTTCCATTATTTATGGATAGGAGATAAAAATCGTGCAACATACTGAGACAAAAGTAAGGTGTATGTTTTATATCTATATTTTTGATGAGTTCTCTTAAGAGACATTGGGCAATGCATGGCTCCGTGACTATGTAATGTAAATTTTTCTTTGTAGTAAAGCTGTTACAGCTTTGTATTTTTTTTATTACTCACTTTGATGCAACTTGGAAGCGAACATCTCACTTTCTGTACCATTTAAAAACAGATCAGATAATTTTGAACAAGGTTTACTTCAGCAATCCAAAGAGGTAAAAATAGGACAAATATATTCCCATAATATTGGGATCATTTGTAGGAGTCTTTTACTGTAAGAATTTGGTTTTTTTATAAGAAAAGATCTGGTTTATTGGGGGGGAAGGGGAGGGAAGTCCCTGAAATATCCTGAAGACCCCTATTCCAGTGGTACTTAGTTTGTCTGGCATTGATTAATAATACAATGAAAATTCAGAAAGGACTCTTGTCGAGCCCAGTTGTGTCGAGGGAGAAGAGAACAACCGAATCATTCAGTTGTTCCAATATTCTGCACTGTTCTAAAGCAACCACCCTGGAAAAAGTGATGTGAAACCTCTGTAACTTGGTTCTGCATCAGTTCCTTTTGCTACTGTGACAAAGCAGGATCAATATCACTTGCAATAGTTTCCTATCATGCGGGATTTCCAGAAACCTGTAATACATTGATGCTTGTCTGTTAGTTAATCTCAGTCTCTAATGATTAAACAGAAATAGCCTGATTTCTATGACTTAGAAATGCTTTTTTTGTTTTTTTTTTCCCTCTCCTCTTAATCTGATTGAAGCCTTGCATATCAATGTGATAGTCCTTTTCCTCTATTCCTTGCCATGATCCAACCCATATGAAGCTGATGGATCCATCCTTGCTACTTAATCTTTCAGTCATCTCCATTGTTTTCAGCTGGCTGTTAATGTTTTGGCAGTTAATGTGTCTACTAATTAGTTACATCTGGAAATGCCAATGCAGTAGACTTAAATAAAAGTACATCTGATAATGGGGGAGTATCTTTATCTCAGTGGCATAAAACTTAGAGGTTTATATTATGAGGCTGCTCTTACAGTCATACGTGAAGCTCACATACAGTCATTATGAAATACCTTCCGTAGTCAGTGATAGGAGAGAGAGGTTTTTTCAGGAGAAACGTGGAGCACCTACCTTAGATATGCCTTTGGAATTGTTCTCAGGGAAGTCTCCCTCTCTTTTTCTGTGAACTGCAGGGTGGAACAGAGAAAGCCAAGTCTCCTGTATAGCTTTGTGGCCAGTAATTACGTGGAATGAATCCTTTTTGTGTATCTGTATGATGAATAATTGTCCTTTCATCTGCACCTTGTAGAGCACTTAATAGTACAAGATTTATTATGTAGTTATTCCACAATGTAGGTGATTTTACTCGGATATAGATCTTTCCAAGGATCAAGGCAGTGGATTTGTATTTTACTCCATCTGTTATCAAAAATTACTGACTAGATCCAAACAATAGTGTTTTTTTGTCTTTATTATGTAGTGTAAAGCCTATCAAAATAGAATCCAACTTCTTCCCCATTTTCCTTGAGAATTATTTTATATTGCATATAATTTTTTTTTAGCTGAAAAGTATTTGAAAGTGTGCTTGTATTAAGTTTTACCTTTCATTAAATTCATGATTCTTGGCTATTACAGTCTTGATTCATTCTCTAGCTAAGTTAAATAGTGAAAACTAGGCTGACTTTCAGAATCACAGAAAACCTTTTTTAGAGAGGAAGCCATGTTGGGTGTTGTGGCTTTCATTGTGAAAGGTGGAAAATGAAGAAGACATCTTTCTTAAGGCAGAGAGAACATTTCTACAATGGAGCAAGTGTTGGCTGAGAGGTAGACATGTTTTCTGTACAGTTATCTTAAAAATCTTAACAACAGCTGTCCATTTACAGCAACATACCTACTGCTCTAGCTCACAAAACAGTGAACGTTTGAATACCTTATTAATAATTTCTCTGTGGGGCTCCTGACCCAGAATAAATGCTCAGGAAGGTACTGTACACCCCTGTTTCCAGTAAAGTTTCTGTGCCAGTCTCCATGCACCTAACACAGAGCTCACAGACTCATGTATGAGGAAGGAGCTGGACTAGTTTCAGCTTTTGGTGAACTTCTAGGACCTGCTCACCGTTGTCAGGCTTAAGTAAGATGGCAAAGCCATATGAGCTGAAAGGGAGAAAAAGTTCAGGATGAGGAAAAAGGAGGAAATGATTACAACCTAGTGGAAAAGCTTGGTGGGGGAAGCATGGCTGAGATTTCAAGTATGTTGCCAGTGCAGAAGGAACTTCCCATACAGAAGAGAAAAAGCAGAGGGACGGTGGAGATGCTAGATCTCTGCTGGTTTTAAGGGCATCTTGGAAGCTGAAGGTCGTGTCCAACTTACATTTTTTTTTGTTGAGATACGTGCTCTGTTTTTCTAGGATTATGATTTTTTTCCTATATTTTTGTCTGTTTATTTCATAATCCATTTAAAGTTTGATTCTTCCTTGTTTGAAGAACTCGAGCTCCCGTCTTCTGACGTTTTCAGAAAGAGCTGCTGTGGGTGGAGTGCAGATCTCATCAGCTGTGATATAGTGCGCTTCCAAGGGATGTTGCCCCCTCTGCTTCCAGTTTACCTAGAAATTGGATGCTTCCGCCGCATCAAAGTTTGTTTTCCCATTTTGCAGTTTGAGACCTTTCTGCATCAAGGAACTTGCTGATAAATTAAAAAAACAGAGAACCTCATAGCACTTCAGTATCGATCAATATGGCATAATGCCTTTTGCTCTTGGCTTTGGAATATATATCAGATAATTTGCTTGTAGCTAGCTCTTACCACCTTCATTTATTTTGTCTATAGAATTTGGAAGTGCTTTCTTTAATAACCGATTACTGTGAAAAAGCTAGTAAGCCTGGTATTGGTGCTGGATATTGTTAGTAATATACCCCTGTATTTTTTATGATTGTTATGAAGGTAATGGAGCAAGCTAATCAAAATCACTTCTGCTTAATCATTTCAAATTTGGTCCAACAATTCCATTCTCTTTATATTTTTAACCCACGTAATCGTTACATTACTAAAGTCTCTGTATATAGGAAGTAATGCGGATATGACCATTTTGTGAATTTCAAATGACAGTGAAAGTCTTTAAAAAGCATCATCTTCTGCTACAGAAAGGGTCTTGAAAAAGAGGACTCACTAATGTGAAAGGAAAACTGTAGTGAAAATACGAAGTGAAGGAGAGAAGTTAATTTGCTGAGAGCTGTTTGTATGTTACAAATGAAAATAATCACAACGCCTACAGAACATAAAATGTAATAGAAAGCATGAATGCATTTCCTAAGCATTTTCAAGTAAATACTGAATTCAGATAATATTTCTGTTCCATTTTGGTTTATGCTACTGCCAGTTAACATATCTTCAGAGCACAGTGGAAGGATAAACAATGTCTGTCATCTGTCAAATGCTGATGTACGTTAAATGCTTTAGACGGCAAATGCTGAAGCTGAGTTACTTGTGGTATGTCAGTGGAGAATTTCTGATGTAACAGTGTCTGGGAGAATGGATGCTTGCTATGATCATGCAGAATTTGCTTCTTTCGCAGGTTACAAAGGAGCAATTGCAAACCCACAGTGTAGAAACTTAAGCACATGATACTGGGTGATCACAGCTTTTAAAAGATTTTTAAAAGGCGTACAAATAAATGCCCATCTGGAGTGCTGCAGCACTCCACTCCACCTCTTTCCAGGGCGTCAGGCACACACTTCCTTGCAGGATTCATCACCAACCAGATGACACAGTAAGGTACTTTTTATTGCAGCTTTCAGTCCATTAGGTTCATGATTATTTGGGTTTTTTTTCTGGTTTTTGTTTGTTTGTTTCGAAATTTTACCTGCATTAATGTAAGCGCAGTGAGGCTTTTATAGAGTTCTATTTTTCAAGCTTACTAATGTTCAGATGATGCTGTGTAAGTTACATGTAGCCCACATTTTAACCAATCAACTTAATGTATTAATGTAATATTTTGTGGTAACGTTCTTGAGGCATAGAATAGAAAACAGACACACCATTTTAGTCTGGATTATATGAAGTCAGGTGTTTATAGCTTTGAGAATTGAGTAAAGGCTTCTTGTTTGGTGCAGTTTACTGGAAGGAAAGTTAATTTTGGCCAGTTGGGTTTAAAGCACTGAAGTTCTAACTTTTAAAAACTCAGCAGGGAATTCATACCTAGCGCATTACTTCAGCTCTTGCTTTGTGGGCTGATCAGATCTTTGACGTCTTTCAGGATTACTCAAAACTTACAGAGCAGCCCATTAGAACTGTAGAAAACATACGTTCCGAAAAGGTGTTGAGCAGTGACATATGAAGACATTACTCATTTTAGAATTGGTGTTTTATTCTATTCCAGGCTCAGCTTACAACACTGGAATGAAATATTTTCCAATGAAACAAAATCAGGTTGGGTTATTGCTTCTTAATATTATAAACAGTTCGTTATTCGCAGGTTTAACTCTCTGACTGTCATATAGCTATATTTTATTTTCTGCAGCTCTCCATATATGAATGTAAGCTACTCAATAGTGTGTGCAGAATTATGTATCGGATTAATAGTAAGGTGTGTAGTAAAATGGGAAGAACATCAGTATAGCTTAAGTCTTGCAATTTGTTACTATCTTGTTGTTTCTTTCTTTTAAAAGTGGCAATTTTATAATGGTATAGGGTATTGTTTTCTCTTGTTTTCTGTAATCACAGCAATTGAAAGGCTGTGCTATCATCTCAAAGGCTAGAATTCACTGCCGCTTACACACATCATCTTCTGCTTGAATTTCTGTGGTATAAAGGAATAGGACGAACAGGACTTTATTTGGTCTCTTCATATCCTTTTTAGCCTATTTCTCACAAGTCTCTGTCTAACCAGAGGTTTTCCTCGTCCTCCGGAGTCTTTGGAGTTGTACAGGATCCAGTATGTTTCCTGAGTGTGCTGCGTTTAGGGCCTTGCTGGTGATAAAACTGGTCTGACATTAGGGTGGTCTTGTCTGACACTATGGCGGAGAAAAATTCAAATCCAGTTGAAGAAACATAATGAGAAAGCCAAACAGCCGTTTTATGTTTCCTTTTCAAAAGTCAATATGATGGCACTAAATTTTCAATATGCTGCAGGGCTTTTGGATTGAAAGCAGAAAACTGAGGAGAGAAGCAGGGGGAGGGGGAAGAACTAGAGATTTTATTAACTGGGTAAGGTGGCCCGAAGATAAAAATTGCACAAGCGTTAAGCATTGCTGATTGTTTTAATCAGCGTGTAAAAGAGGTCTCAAATAGAATATCTTGCCACGGAAGTTGAATCAACTTGAACTGTGAAGCTTATCACATACAATTGGTCTGCTCTTTTTTCATGGCCTCATGCTGTGCTGAACACTGCCAAAAGCCAGCTACGCGGGGTGACTACCACCCTAAACATAAATAAAGCATAGACAGATCTAGTATCTTGTTTCTCAGAGGAACGTATGCAATTAAGCTATTCTTCATGTAAGTCAAAAGGCTTCGCTTTGACATACCTGCAGTGATGCAGACTGTGTAAAAGGTCCAGGCTGCTGTGTTTGCTAGTAGTTCATGTGGGTGGTTGGTGTTTCAGCTGGCCTATCCTGAACACAGGCAGCTGAACGAAAAGGCCTTATTTGAGTCTGCGTGGCTACTGTATTCCCATGGGAATGCAGTAGGACTTCAAAGCCTCTTATGGGGGGAGTGGTGTCTAGTAATAACTTGAACGAACACAAACTGAACAAGCAGGAGCTTTTACCTACCTTTTCTGTTACAGATATGGAAGTGTTACCAGAGAATAAAGCAAGGCCCTCAGATCTGATAGATACCTATAGTTCTAAAGGTTATCATATCTTTTCGTCATATTTTCCTGAAGTTATTTATTGCTTGTGGTAATTTGTAGAACGCTTTCACATGCCACAATATTTTGGATATGTATTTTAAGACATTAGCTTAAAAAAAATTTTTCCTTAATAGATAAGTGTATCTATTAACACATAAATGTCAAGCATCTATAGTTCCATAAAATTTTAATCTTAGTGATGCTAGTGAATGCAGTGTGGTAGCTTGATTTTTTTCAATTTTGATTTGACCCCAAAGCCCAAGTCTTGTTCCTGTATACACTGGAAAGATGTACTGAAGAAATCCACAAGGTTTACTTTGTTCATGTTATTAGAATGAATTTTGTTTGTTTTTTCATTGGGAAAAAAAGTTATTGGAGTTTTTTTTAGTGATAATCATTTATAGTTATGGATCTGATATGTCAGTTTGTTTTAAGAAAGATGACTTGGTAAAGATTATGATGAACACTACTGCGATGTGGAAGGCAACCTTGTTGTTATAGAAGTTTTAAGAGTTTGTCTTCCAGATATTTTCTGTAAGTCATAAGCACGTCCATAAACTGTCAGTTGGTTTTGTGTATGTCATACTAAGATTTTGATGCAAATTCCATTTTAAATACTGAGGATATTTCCGTTAGCCTTAATGGGTGTTAAATGAGATCCTTTGCCTTTAGCCTGTCTCTGGTTGTTGCTTCTTAAAGACCAGTTCTACTTTTGTCTGTACTCTTCCTAGAATTCCGGTTAACACAAGAAAATACGTAGGGTATTTTCATAGGGTATTTTCATTCATTCAGAGAGCATTGACTATGGAAGTACCTACATGTTTTGGATGAATACCTGACAAAAGCTTACAAAATACAGGCAATTTCAAGTTTACTGCAATTCTCAAAAAACATTTTACCAGTTTATCGTATCCTTCGTTAGCTTTTTATCAGATTGAATTTCTAATCGGCCCTCACGCTTAGTGAATGATTTAGCTGCAGCTTGTATTTGGCAGGGTGATTACTATGTAAGGTTTAGCTAGCCAGTGTAGAATTTAGTGGGAGCTTTACCGAGATTAATATGCGTAAAGCAAGCCAGCATCTTTTCAGAAAATGAACGTTAAACTTTTTCATGAATTTTTCATAGTAATGTTATCCCATTTTTTATTAACCTTCTCACTGACAGTATCATTCTTTATTGTGTTTCTATTGCTGATATTTGTTTTAAAGTTTTGGCTAACACAAGAGAGAAGAAAGCAGAATGATGACAAGAAAATAGAAATTTAGAATCTTTCTTGCTCTTCCATTTAATACAGTGAACCGTTTTGACTCTTAAACAGCTCGACTTCATATAAACAAACTTGTAAGCAAATCCGTGAATTACTCTTCAACTCTGCAAATTGCTATCCAAATTTTGCTCCCGTTGAGGAGGGATGAAAAGGACAGTTCGAAGACTGGCATGGTTTTTATGCCTTTCACACTAAGAAATACTATTTTTTAATAAAAGACGTTTTGTCAGTATTGCAGCAAATGGAAAGTAAGCTTCTCTATTACAACATATATTTGTTTTCCAAAGATCATTACAGCTATCACATACATAGAAAGGTTAGTGGCAAAGTACAAGACGTTATAAATTTACGCTCATAAATTTTTCCAAAACTCAGTCATTCAAACTTTTCCTTGTCGTACAGAAAGCAAGCTTCTCAAATTTACGAAAGTGATTCCTCTAGTAAGATGATATTTTAGACCTGCCATCAATTTCTTCTAGCTATTTTTCAAGCCTGTCACTTTGTGCTGACTCAGACGTGTGCAGTGCAGGGTTGCTATTGCAGAGATGGTTAAAAATGTCTTGAAGTGAGTGGCTAGGATGACAGTCTAATATCATTGTGGAGAGAGTGAACATTTGCGCTGTATATTCCTCAGTCCTGGGCAGACAGAGAGACTGTGTGGGACTGAAAATTAAGTGAGGTCTTCCTGCTTTGCTTTGTTTTGAATAGGATGCCAGGCAGCCACTGCAAATCCTGCAGAGGCTTCTCTTAATCCCTAGGGTAGCAGACAGTTTGGTACTACTCCGCAGTAAACCGTTTACTTTATGATGAATAAAGTGGAATAACAGTTTGGAGAAAGTCTCTTTTTCCTGCAGCTTTATTACAATATTGAAGTTTATGCGGGTTCAGGAGGAGAAAAAAACAGGGAAATCACCATTGATCTAAGAAACGGACTTAAATAAAACTAAGAACACTGCTACGCTTCTACTTTTTTTTCCGCAGTAGCTTCACTGACAGCCTCTGTAGATTCTGTGGATGTAGATGCAAAAAATGTGCGCTCTCGAAATAAGTAAGTCGGATATGTCGGTGTAGAGCCAGAAAGTATCTGTCCTACAGTGCTTGATTTGCAAATGTTATACCCTGGTTATCAGTCATATTAAATCATACAGTTAGATGACTGACTCATCCATAAAGAAACCTGGTAATTATAGTCTTGAAGTCAGTGGTACTGAAATCGGTCACATGCAGCAGCCGTAATTACCACATATGATGCTCACATGATGTTCCATCATCAGAAGAAAGTGTTTCCCCTCTCTACCTCCCAGAAATAACAGGAGAGTTAACAAAATAAAATGACATTAGAATAACATTAATAAAATTAATGAATCCTTATCAACCACTTGCACATCATTTTATGTCCTGCTTACAAGGTTATCATATCCTTTTCACAAACTGTGTTTTTTAAGGCTAAAACAAATTGAATTTTATGTAAAAATTCAGCTCTGAAGCAGAGCAAGATATCTGAATTATTCATACTTCAGGATGTGTTGTAGGAATTGTTTGTTTTTTAATGCAGTTCACAGATTCATAAACTGTCTGAAAATCCAGTGATTTCTGGTGTGTCAAAAGTAATCCCAAACTTGGCTGAAAGCATACTGGGCCTGATTGAAAAGCCTGTATAAGACTAGGGACGTTTTGCGTGGGAAACAACCTGCAGGAAGCGGAATAAAGGGAACAGAAAGAGAAAAACCTTCTTTTAAAAATTTCTGGGCCAGCTTTATGCTTTTACAGCATAAAAGTGACAATTTATGCTTGTCATTTGTCCTAATCATAGTTGACAAGTTGTGGTGTAGCCTCCGGATCAGTCCTACTGCATTTCCAAGAGCAGAGAACTAAAAGAAGGAAAAAAATTTGTTTTTATTCTGTGCTGCTGTATTATGACTTATGTATCAGTATGTTGTGGAGCGGAATGTTTGAGAAAATATAGGGCTAGAGTTGAACCAGAATTTTTTTTTTTTTGTTATGAAAATAGCATTTCCCTTTTGCTGCTATTGGAATAAGCTGGAATTGAAAACTATCTTCAACCACCCTTTGTCAAGGAAGGCTATTGATGGAAAGGTTGCCAGGCAACAGTCATACATCTAGTTGTCATCAGTCTTTGGTTTCCTAAGACTTTGCCATGGCAGAGTTCTCACATGCTGATATTTTTATCTGATAGACTTTCCTGTGAATGAGCACACACTTCAGTGCAGACACTGTAACTCTTCCCTCCTATTTTCTTATTTCCTTTAAATCTGACAATTCCATAATAGGAATAAACTAACGACCAGAAAGAAGGAACCATGGCGGGAATATCCTGCTGTTGCTTTGACACAACTCTCAGAAGTGCAGTCCTCTGAAACGTGTAACGCACACGGCGGAAACGTTTCATGCGAACCTTCCGATAGCTCACCTTAAATCTGTGGAACGTGCAGATTTGGGAGCTAATCTTAGCCTGATCTCAAGCCTCAACCTTGAGTCTGAGCTAACTCAAATTTTATCAAAGCAGTGGGGCTTACTGACGCTAAGAAAGAGCGAACGATACCTTGGAACGTATGCGTGCCCTTTCTAACTGAGCTCCCACAAAATGCAAAATGCTAACAGTCATAAAGTGTAATGCCGTCACAGTTGCTTTCCCTAACCATAATGCTACCCCTAACATTGACCTGATTCTTCCATCATTCTAGGAATACGCTTATAACCCAAAAACCAGGATGCTAATTTCGTCCTCATGTCTCCTTCCTAGAACATGTAAGAAATACTTGCAGTCATTCTGCATCTACAATCTCTGGCTTTTTTAACCTACAAATGAACCTGGACCCTAACCTTAACGTAAAACCTGTGCTAGTATACGAATGCATGGCTGCCAAGAAAGAAGAAAAACCTAGGAGGTCCTGATTTCAACAGGGCTTCCTGGAACTTTCAGAATGCCACGGTTTATTCAGCATTTGTGGTACCTTCCTTTTCTAGCGCTAATCATACACCTAACTCCAGCTAGGATCTTCCACGTGTAAAGAAATACGCTTCTTCCCATCCAGAGAGAACAATACTTGGGAATCCACTGATACTTGATACTGGTTATCAATGCATCACCCTTTGCTTACCGAACACCACAGTCGTATAGGATCTGTGGTTCCTCATTTTCTAACCCTAGGATGTGACCTAACTCTACCTGGAATCCTGGACACTTATGCCCAGAGAGATAAAATAGCAGCAAATCATGGGCTCACTCCAGTGCTCAGTGTGCCTTACAGATGTAAAAATACAAGCTCTTGTATCTATTCTTCCTACCTTTGCCTCCTGAAACTTTAGCAGTAAATTGGTTCTTTTGTCAGTGTAGGAGTATAGGGTTGTCTGGGAAGAGAGAAGCATAACTTGATACACATTGATCAGTTTTGCAATTGCAAATATGTAGAAGCTGTGGCAACCAAGTTGTTGCTGTAATCCTAACCCAAATTGTAATGCTAAGCAAGAGTCTCCATCAGCCTGGAATTGTGCTGCTACCTGGCAAGAAGGAACGTGAGTAAAGAATCTGTCATAGCCATCGGTAGTCCCCCAGGAACTTGCCAAATGGTGCAGTTAATGAAGACTAGGAATCCCCAGTTTTCCTCATCCTAACGTGAACCCGAACCAGAATCTTACATTGTTATGTGATCCACTTGCCTCTGTAATCAGAAGTGTGCACTGTGGGAGGGACTGGTGTTGCGTGGGTTTAGTCATCTGAAAGTTAGGCATCTGAGTTGTTGTAGGCTTTCTGTAAAGTCAGTGGAGGTAGGCACATCTTGAGTGTGAATCCACCCACCCTGCTCCAATTCCAGGGCAGATGAATTGCTTTCTAAAGGTGCTTCTTTCTCCCTGTTGGCTAGAGGGTAAGTCTGAACACTAGGTTTAAACTGGATTAGACTTTCAAACAGGTAAAATTTGATGAAATAGATTCCACTTGAGACCAACAAAATTTTGTAGTTCATTATTTCATCAGATATATTCATCTTGCATATCCTCATCCTATTTTTTTTGTATTTAATTTACATGCTTTTCTGCATTTTAAATGAACATACAAGTGCTTTTGGGTTTTTCACTTGAAGCTATGTCTAGTGCAATGGGACCTCTAGATACAGGTGTACTGTATATAAGGAATAGGAAACAGTAATAGGAAGGATTTAATATCTGTTTGGCTAGCTCACTAAGGACAAAACTGGTAAAACAATGAAGGATAAAGGTAGAATGTAATGTAACATATTTGATTTCCCAAAACTAATAAAGATACAGGAAAACTGTATCTTACTGCTGGACATGTGCTGCTGGAATGGTTCTATTGAGCTTATTCTAAATGTTACGAATCACACTTCTCGGTAAGTGCAGGAATGAAATGCACATAAAAGGTAAGATCCGTGAAAAAATGGGGATCTGAATTAAGCTTTTCAGCAAAATGCATGCGTGCCTGTCCTTCGGTAGCAACGCTTAGAACAGCAACACAGACAGAGCTATTCTTTCCTGGACTCGCTAGAGGGCACTCAGCAATTGTATTTTGCAGTTTTGTCCTCCATTTAAGAGATGTTAAATATTTATTTTCTTTACAAAACAAAAGACAATGCATATATTAAATGCAAAGATTTCTCAAGCATCACAATAGGATTTATTGGTGATAAATAATTCTCAACAGAAATGTAAATTAAATGCTGTGTTTAAATAGTGCTCTAATACAGCACTTTTGGGATTGAAGAAAGATGTAGTTCCAAATAACGGGTTTTTATTTATGTCTGAAGAGAGACAGGATAGTCTTGATTCATTATTGCATCATGACACCTTTCCACCGTGCTTACAGCTGATCAGGGAGTGAAGCAACTCCTGGAGAATATCCTCGGAGCAGAAGAGTGCTGGCAGAAAATAGGTTTCTCGACTGCTTTTAGCATAGGGAATGTGTTGAGGAAAGATAAGGTGAGAGGAAGAAGCAGGCAAATAGGGGGTATGGCTGCAGCGCAGTGGTACGAGCCAGAGAGGATTCGTCAGAAGTAGTAACCCATGAGTTAGCCCTTCACGTTCAAAGATAAACCAGCCAAATATAAGTCACTTCAGATAGTAAGTGCAAAATTGACTTACACCCACCAGCTATATGCCATGTTCATTTTTACCTCAACCACAGAAAGATTTTTTGGACCAGAGTTGTGAGGACAAAGCCCTGATTTTCATTGTGTAGCTGGAATTGCTTGTAACTTGCAGTAACATTTTCTAATGTGCGCTTGGGAATTCTGTTGCTAAAGAATATGAGTTCTCGCAATCTCTCTCAGTAAGCAAATGCTAGATTAAGTGACAGTACAGAGGAACCTACAGGATAACGTAGCGTACCCTTGAAGCAGTTCTGAACCGGAAACGTTGTTACGTGGCAGTACTTTGCCTGGACTAATCAATAACTTTTTTTGACTAATAAGGTAATCTCATCTAGATAAGTTTATCAGGTATTTTTGGTTTATTTACAGATAAATTACTTACTCCAAATGAGAACTGAGCTACAGCCTTGTCCTGAGCCCAGCCCTCCTCTTTAGCTCTTGGGACTGAGCAGGAGTCCAGTTGAATGGGAGCTTCCCCCAGCTTGCGTTTCTTCTGCGACTTTGCCTCTACACCCACCTCTAAGCCTACTCTGTGAAAAACTCTTAGGTTTCTCATAAGTGCACATGTATTTCCTTGCTAAGAAATTTGAGGCCTAACTATTTGGAGGCTGCTCTTATCGTGGTATGCTGTAAGCCCAATGGTGGCATCTATTGTTGAAATAAAGCCTCTTGGTTTTCACCAGAGGCCTTCCTGGTGCGAGAGGAATGTCCCTTCTGTGAAGGATTGGGAGAGGGAATTTGCTTTCTCGTAGATTGTCCATCCTCATGAGTTGGGTGTGATCAGAACGGTGCTTTGATCTCCACTATCATCAGAAAAAACTATGTGCATAACAAACATAGGTTTGTGACCTTGTCTCAGCTATTCAGACCTTTGACAGAGACTAAAAACTAGGTACAGGGAGTCTCTATATCCTCCTCTGAACTTTGTTTAGGATGCTTATTGTGATAGTTGGTTGAACTTTAAAGCCACCGTGAGGGCATAAACCCAACATTTTCCATTCTTCCAGGGACGTATTCTTCTTTTGTTAAAAGTCCGTCATTTGGCAGCAGACAAAATGCATTCTAAAATGTTTTACAGGAACCTGGTTTTACTAGTTCTACATTCTTCAGGTGAGAGCATTATAAAAAGGTAGATGCTCTTTATAATCTTCAGAAGGTAGTCAAAAATGTGTGTGCGAGCTCTGACCACAGAAATGAGCGTTACTGTTTTCTTTTCTATACTGTTCCTTTTATTTTCAGATCAACTTTTTGACAGATCAACTTTAGCAAAAAACAAGTTGCTTCTCTGTTCAGTAAAGGGGAGGTAGGAATTCACTTATTTTGAATTGTTTTAATAACAGAATATTTTTTCGTGCTTAAATGCTGTAAAGCCTACAAAATCTGATTGGTTAACAGGCTGCACAGTTGTTTGATGCCTCAAACTTCTGTTAAAATGCTGCTGCTTCAGCTTTTACCATTGTGAAAAATAGAAGAACTATGAAGCTTAATGTTCTGTACAGTTACATCATAGATGGATAAATACACAAAGGATTTTGGAGGTACAGATTCGGGGGAAAAAATTGCTTAACAGAATCATACGTGTGCTGCAGTACTAACAAAGTTTCCTCTATGGACCAAACATGACTCTGGATACAGCTAAGGATTTACCAGTACTGTGGTGAGCTTATACAAATTAGATTTTTTAATTCTAATTGAGAATGTGTCCCATTGTTTTGGAAGAGAAGAAAAGGTCAGACAGGTATTTGAAAAAAACATTCCAAGTGTTTAATCATCGTTGTATTATATATCTGGGAGCAAAGACGTTGTGTCTGGCTTTTGTAGGTATTCTGTAGCAGAACATCAAACACATGCACGAAAGGGTAGAACTGATCACAACAGAAAAGTAAAGAAATCAGGTGGCGAGCTGCTAAGAAAAAGATCTAGTCTTTTTAAAACCACATTTCGGTAGCTGAATTTTGCTATGATTTTTAACTGAATGTAATGAGAAGTAAAAACCAACATTTAAATTGGCCAATGCAGTGTAACAGAACGGGTTTTGAACGGAGGCCTGTTGTAGTTTGTTTTAGAAGAGGTTTCTTTTTATAACCATGAGAAGTGCTGGAAAAACATAGGTTGATGGGTGCAGGAGATGATTAATTCAGACGTCTGTGGTTTTCCTGAGAAAGGGTTCAATAAGAATTTGTGGGTGGGAAAATAAGGAAGAAGAATGAATGAATTAAAGGTGTATCCCAAAACTCATATCCCTCAGTGTCTCTCTTAATGTCAGAGAGTTCATATGTGTTCAGCATGTAAGGTCCTTAACATTTGGATTCTTGCATTTCACCCATGTTCCATAAATCTGAAGAAAGAGATTTCTGTTGTGTACCTACAGACTTAGACATTTTGTTATGAACACATTTATAAGTAAGTTCTCAGCTGAATTTTCTGTGACTTCATTTTGAAGGAAGAGGCCTGGCACTGACCACCATTTTTGTTCTGCTTGTTCATATACAAATCATTACACTTGTAACAGCACCAGACGGTAGTGCTGGCATGCGACAGTACATAGGCTCCTCCAGTTATACCTCGTTAAAAGCTGATTTTCCAGCCTGCTACTGCTAATAATCATAAAGGAAGAAAAATAATTTGATTTGGGAAATAATATAAAAATGCCTTATAGAAAATCTTACTCAGGGGTCTAGTGTCTCTCTTCTCCTGTGTGGGCCATACTTGCTAAAAATGATTAATGAAAAGTGATAGAAAACTAATACCATAAGTCGCTAATACAGTTTTCCTCAGGCTTCCTAACTTTCTCACCCAGGGAACAACGTATTCTGGCATGTGACTTTCACTGATGTAATTATAGGTTGAGATCTCTAATGACCTCGACTGCAACACTTGATACCTTAAGTCTTGTCTGGGTGCCTGGTGGTGCAATTATTTGACTCCTTCAGTCACAGCCATGAGAGCTAATGGAGAGAGTACAATCCATTAAGTCTGTCTCTGCCAGTACAAGGTAGATACCCAAAAGGTGGAGTTCCCTAATTCATTTGGTGGCAGCTAAATACAAAGTTAGATTGATTTAATAACTGCTGCTGAAAACCCAGCCGTCTCGTTGCTTTTAAATACAACCTGTAGGTGTTTAATGCCTACAGTAAATAGACAATTTTGACTTAGATACCTATATGAAGATTTCAGGAACCTGATCTTAGGCATGCAGGTTTGTAGGCTTTGGCTGTTTCCTTTAAAATCATCCTCTATTACTCATCTGAATGTTTGCAAATGCTATAATCCTCTCATTATATTCTATTTTGCATTGCCCAGCAACAAATACCAGTGTGACTAGAGTGATAAAAACAACGAACTGGCTCAGAGTAGCATCTCCTAATAAAGATCAGAGGAATGAAGAAGACAGTTTTTTCTCATTTTTCTGCATGGCATGATGCACGATGTGAAAATTCATAGTAATTTCACTACATAGAAATCAAATTTAATCAATACATTCGAATTGCAGTCCCAGCATCTACAGAAATAGTTTTCAGGATTAATCTTTCTCTTTAATTGTGCTACACGTTTCAGTATGCAAAATTTTATATTTAAATAGGAATAAGATGATTTCCTTATTCAAGCTATTTAAGACAGACAATTAAATGCTACAGCTAATATATTAGGTATTTTAGATTTTTATTTCCATTAAAAGTGATTTTTAAGTACGACATAAATGACCTGAGACTCTACATAGGCTTTTCTAACTCTTTTTCTATATTGTCCTGCTTTCTATTTTTCCCTCAATATTGCCACCTTTGAAACAAGGATCAGGACAACCATTCATGCAAACCCATACAAGCTCACTAATTTGCAGCTACTTATTACCATAATAGTATCTTAACTTTTAGCTTCCTCTTTTTCCCTTTCCTAATAGGCTCAGTAACGGAGGTCAAATTATCCCCAGTAACTTCTCCATACTTCTCCCACCATCTTATTTTTATATGCAGCTAATTTCTTTCTTGATTTTTACTTCAACCTCTGCTTTCAGAGCAGAGCAATTACTTAATTTACTTGTAGGTAAACTGTTGAAGAGTGGTACAGCTGTCCTCTCCAAGAAAGGAGTGGTGGTTTATGTCTAGCCCAAGTCTAAAGCCCTTCTTTAACAGGTTAGAGAAGTTACTTCTGTTCAGATTTGATACTGTTTATCTGTTCTTAGTTAAGGTGGCGAGGTCCCTGGAAAAAGGTTTATTGTTGGAAGCCTCCTGGGGTTTTTTGGGTGCCTTGCTATATCATAATTGAGAGTAAGCAAGTAAACAAACTGGAAGATATCCGAGATGTGCTTTCAAAGTGGCACTTCTTTGTATCACACCACTAAAATAGATAGGTCTTGTCATGCTATTATATAACGTTGAGATAATGAGCTGGAGAAGTTGGCTATCTGTACTGGACCCTATAGTTAGCATAGTAACACTGACCATGAGTTTCTATGCATGCGTCACGTTGTTTCAAAACAATGTTAGAATGAATTAGTGTGAAATCCCAGTGGAAACATGACCTCTAAGAGCCATCATGTCCCTTTGAGATGATAGGACGTAGTTTTTTGGTTCTTGTATTTCTTAATGCCTTTTCCCTTCCTCAGTCGTTTTAGCAAGGAGACAGTCCTCAAGAGCTAAGTTTCAGGCAGACTTCCACATCTGGCTTTCCAGTTGGCACTTGCTAAGGACTTGCTAAAGTTTACTAAGTTCCAGCCAAATCCAAAGGCTTTATGGCTACCAGAGGCTCCTGCTGACTCACATTTTTGTCTAGAGACAATGCAAAATTACAGCTATAAAATATCACAGTGATTACTTTTGGTCATATTTGAACATAGGACAGTGAAATCTTTTGACTAAACAAATTAACAAGACATATGTTTAGGAAAAAACAGTATTAAGACCTAGCTTAAAATGGGAGCGGGGGAGTGTTAGGCTGAATGAGGAGCACTCCCTAAATCCATGCTGATGGTGTATCTCTTGAAGCTTTTTTCCTAGGACTTTTGTGCTCTGTCATGAAACTGTTCTGTTTCCATACTGGCCTTTATACAACTGCCTGTAAAACGATCTTTGGCACATGGCATCTATAATGTATTTCAGAAAGAACATAGGATGCTGGGTGCTTTAATACAAGAAATCTTTATGGGTGTTGCAAGACGGGGTTCAATGTACTTCACTGCACAGCGTATCACAGCAAACATGCTCTCCCGTTCTGCCGACAAGAATATTTGCTTTTCGCTGCACAACTATCGTCCACTTGGCTGACAGAAGCTGTTGTGACATTACGGTGTGTATCTGGGTTTTAAGGCTGAAAAGTAAGGCTGGTCTCTTGTGCGTGAATTGAGTTTTTGTTTGAATTTTGACCCACTGGAAAGTTGGCTGCTTATTTTACTAAAACAATCCCAGAATACTAAGCAGGTAATTAATTTACGTTCTTTGCCAAGAGTCAAAAGGCATTGTTCACCAGGCATTGAAAAGCTGCAAAGATTTTCATGAACGTTTCAAAAAGACATGACTAATATATGACTAGATTTTGTGTGCAAATTCTAGCAGCAAATATTAATATAAATATTCCATTTTATTTTATTAGAGCCTATATTTTCCTAGCACTTGCTTCAGGTGCACTGTGTGGTTGTAATTGCACTTACTGAACTGGCTGCAGTGCACTCGGAGATGACTAGTTTACTTATACTAAAACAGTTTCTTTCTTGCAAGTGAAAGAGAGCGAGACGAGCGACATTAGGAGAAGGCACTGCCTTCTAGCAATAGCAGGAAGATGAACAAAGTCATTCTGGTTTGCCTAAAAAACCAATCATCTTGAGTATTTTGACTTGAGTTTTTTGCCTGTATTTTTCTGTTGCAAATCTGTTTAAGGAGAACAAGGCTACTCTGGCAGAAGGCTTCCCTGGAAGGACAGCTCTCCCAGGAGCTGTTCCACTTTACTGGGGGGACCTGTTCAGTGGTCCAGGAAGTCGTGAAATAAGTGAAGCATTGCCAGTCAAGAAAAGGGATAGCTTAAAGAGAGATCCTGGCAACCTCGCTAGTAAGTGAAACCCCAGGGAGCAGGCCAGTCATGCTTGAGCTAAATAATGAGGGGAACTGTAAAGCTGACTCGGGACAGTCTGTTGAGCTGAAGAAGTTACTCCCTCTTGCAAGTAAAAGAGTGAGAGGACTCACTGGACAGGGTATTTGAGGAGATGCTAAGGATTAATGACATTGTTACGTGGGCAGAATTGGTAAATTAGGGACTCCAGTTCCCTTAAGTGGTAAATGAAGGACCTCAGAATGAGGCAGGACTTATTGTTTGGTGGAGGAGACCTTAGAATGAGAAATCTAAAGGTTTACAGTGTACGGCTCCTTCTGGTGGAGTTCTTGAAACTTGCTTGTTAGATATCTTGGGTCAGATGGCTGTAAAGGGCGGGTGTGTGGATAGGGGGAAGCCTTCATCAATCTGTTACCTGTTTGCTTTTGGGGTCCTTTGCGCAAGACCTTCAGAATTTCTGCTGCTCCTGCCCCGCATGTGAGTCCTGATAGGAATATTTGAGGCACTGCTAAGCCCAGGCTGCCTGACAGAAGCTCGTTTGGGAAAAGGAATGATGTAGTCTTGAGTAGGGTGTCTCTAAATGCTGCTACGTTTTAGCAGTTTGGGACTTGGCTAAATGTTCAATGCTAGCTTCACTCCTGTCCAGATTGCTACAGCAAGGATGTTGCAGATTTTGCCACAGGTCAGTCAGGAACTAGTTTTAACTCTGTGCTCTGGAAGGAACTGTGTCACTTCTACATATGCAGATTTTGAGGACCTGAGTGCATCAGCCTGAAGCTGCAGGCTAGTCAAGCAGTTTAACAACACGTTGAAAAGATAATTAGGTGATTTTACAGAAAGATCTCAGACACTGGGTTTGATTCCTCCCTGAATTGCTTTTTGTGAAAAACAAAGCATCTCAGACTTCTGCTGGCTTCTCACTGTCTGAATTATTACACAGCTATCAGCCATATGGGTTTTAAAAGGCTAAAAGAGAATTGGAAGGCCTAGATCTGTGATGTGCCCAACAATCTGCAATATTTTCTTCAACTGAGAGAAAGAAGCAAGGGGAGGTGACAAGACAAAGCCTTCTGGAAGTGCAAATTAAGCAAGAGCCTGTACAACAAGCAGTTTGGCTGAAGAAGTCAAAACTAAGAGAACTCATGTTTATTTTGCTTCTTAATTTAGATTACAGGCTGCTCTTTGCTGATGATGTGTTTCCCTGTGTTTAACATCTATGATTATTTTGACATGCTCTAAAGTGCATGTACATATTTTGAATACCATGTTTTTATCAAAAATACTTTGGCTGTAGTAGAGTCATCTGTAGGCACCATAGCTCAAACGCTTTTGGTCAAAAAGAAAAGCAAACAAAACACTATAAAGCAGCAAGGCAGTAGCAATCCAGTCCAAAGTGTTCAGGAACCACCTTTCTTATAGCTGAAAACAAATTCGAAAAAAGCTATGTTTGTCTTAAAGTTTCAAAGTACAAAGTATTTTGAGAAAAAATGGCGGTTGTCAGTATGAAGTGTTTTCTTTTTCACATTGGTCATTCAGTGAACTATATGTGAACTAATATATTTATTCATTTCCCTTAATGAAAAGAAAGTTATTGTCTTAAAATCTCACTAAATAGCTAATGGAATAGCTTAACTAAATTATGACCAGTATTGATCCAATTGTGTAATTATATGCTGATGTCCAGTCACTTAAAAATGCATATAATTAATTGTATGTATGGCAAGCACATTTCTAAAAAAAAAAAACAGATTAATGATTTGATGGCGTGATCAAGCACTTAGTGGCTTTTGGGTGATAAATCATTTGAGCTCTTTCATACATGTGGTATTTAATTATGGTCATTTAGATGTGTGCCTATTGTTGTGCCAATCCATAAACTGAAGCAATCAAAACATTAACTCAAATATACATAATGGAAAGTTACTATATCCACAGCCTTATAGTTCCTGTGTGAGCAAAGCTGCCATTCAAGTCAAGGCAAATTTGGCTTCTAGGGGAATATAAATTTCTGGTTTTACACAGAACTTAACATTTTGATTGACTTTTAATTGTTTGGGATCCAAAACTTTCTGCATATACTTCTAAAGCAGAGCAGTCTTCATGCTACAAAATTCTGCAAAAATAATAAAATAAATAGATAAGGAAATGAATACATGTGTCCTCCACCTGTTCTGTCCATATTCACTGGAGTGGTTACGAGGAAGTGCTTTCCAAAGGCCAGCTATAAAATCTGAAGGCATACTAGCATCGCACAAGAGGTCTCACACAACTACTGCTAAACCGGGGGCTGTCTGTCCACTCTGGTATGAATTTGGAGATCTGACTTTGATATTTGTCTTCTTTTGCACACTAAGAAACTGAATTGGAACCAGTGGACTAATCGATTTTATTCCAGAAATAGTATTTCATACACAAAGTCTCCAAACAAATTGATTTTTCTTCCCCCTGGAAATCACCTTTGTCTTTTGAGAAGTGTTGAGCGCACGGCAGGTTCATTTCTTTCCCAAGGAGAGCTGGCTTGCGTTGGAGATAGAAGTTCATCTCTCCTTCCCTATTTCTGCATCTGTCTTTGGGAAAATCCCTTGTCTGTTTAATTTCACAGCCTGCCTTCTGCTAGTCTGTACCTTGTAAGAAGTTGCGAAGAAATTCAGAGGAACAACAGAAGTTCACAGCAACGCAGCAGTTCGCCCATTATTTCTATACTGTAGAAAGAGAAAGTGAGATTAAATGTGGCTGGGGGCTGCATTAACAACTCAGGTGGTGAGAAGCCTGTAGAAGCTTGGGATACTTGTCACAGATTTCTTTATAAAACCACGTAATCATCTTTTCATTTTGGTAACCTGCTGGACTAACCTTCAGTCTAACAGTAAATGAATTGAGCATTCAACCGTTCTGTCCCGCTTTGTGTTTTGAATGGGTAAATCAGAATAATTGCTGAAGTTAAGTGAGGTGGAGATTAGTACATCAGAGAACTGCACTTGCACTTTTGAAAATCACTTTCAACTAAGAAACTTTACATAATTCTTTTAGTGATTTGGAGTTTTTGTTTGTTTGTTTTTATAGGGCTAACCCAGATCCCAGTACAGTCAGTGGGAGGCTTTCCACTGACTTCAATTAACTATTGGATCAGGCCTAGGAGATTCTTGTATGTTAGTCAAGGATTTCCTGATGGCTCCTGATATCTCTATACAGTTAGTGCCAGTTGCCTTCAGCAGCTTGAGCTGTCTGTTGTTTTTGTGCAGTGGACTCAGATGAACTACAGAATACAGCAGGATTGCTGTGCTGTCCTCCTCCTTTATAAGCAGGCAGGAGATGCGCTTTATCTCCACCTTCCTTGTATTTATTTATCCCTTGACAGAGTATTTGTTTATTATACTCCATCTCCACAGGCAACCTGAGGAAAGCAAACACGGAACTTCTTTAGTGAATCTTCAGAATGTTTATTATTTTTGTAAAATTTCATTTAATACTGTCATATTTTTTCTATATTTACAAGCACAAGCAAATAAGCAAAACAGGCAATGCCCTCAAGAACCCATTGGGTTTATTTAGTCGCCAGGGTGTTCTGAGGTTAGCAGGGGCACCTATTCAGAAACTTCAGCAGTAAATGTAGGCTATTGAGAGGTAAGGGGTCTAGCAATGAGGCCTAGAGCTGGGGCTTGGCTGATGATTTCTTGCACATTAAATCTTGGGTTGCTTTGCGTATCATTTTGCCGAATATGATCTTAAACCAGAAAATTTAGAAATCTGTGTGTAGAACTCCACGTGTTCTGGTAATGTAAGCACTATCTCTGATCCTTCTAGATCTGTGTAGTGACATCGATGTCCATGTTGAACTCTGCTGAAGTTAATGTATTGAAATGAAGGATTATAATTTACATCTGAATATTTGATGAGGAAAAAAAAAACTCCACTATTTGAATGGACTGTAATAAAGAAGGTCAAATAGGAATGAGAGACTATTTCCTTTTGTGTTGCTTAGAGCCAGTCTTTCATGGCTTCTCTTAAAAGGACTATTCTGATGATTTTTGGTGTAAGCAGGGGGAGGAGCTGTAAAGAACATGTGTCTCTTGCTTAAATGTCATTGCAAGCTGTTACTATTAAGCAAGCCCAGAGAAGGAATGAGAGGAAACAACACAGTGATGTATAAGGCACTGCAACGCTTTTGTTCTGTGCCAGCGCAGCACTGAGAACTGAAGCAGAATTTTAGCCATGCTGCAGTGACATTTGTAAATGAGAACATGGCAAGCCTGTTAGTTTGGCCGGAATAAAATGCTCTTTTTTAAGGGTGGAAAAAAAAAGTCTGGCTTAATGAAAAAGTGGAATGAGTCCAGGAAAAAAAAAATAAAAAGGTTTAAGAAGCAAAACAGAATTTAGAAACAGCAGGCATGCCAAAAAGCAAGAGTAATCAACACAGGAGAAAGGGTCTTGCAGAGGCAGAGTGAGTGGGATTGCAAGGGAAAAGACAGCTAAGAGGAAAAGAAAGGCTTCTAGAAGGGCACAGAGGGTTTGAAAGCTAAAATGAAAACAAAAGGCCAAGGGGGAACATTCAAATGGTACAAAGAAAAATGAATGATTGTAAGGCATCTCAAGAATGTATGTGTTACAGAGTCTGTTGACAGGAGATTTTTTTTTCATTTTTGCTTGTTATGAGTTTTATGCTGCGCTGTTTTATATTTAATATGAGAACAAATTGTTATGTGGAATATATGATCCCCATTTCAGGGAGCTGTGGAAAGCTGATGTTACTCCGTTGCATTTCATGGGTCTGTAACATAATTTGCCGTTTTCTTTCATTTGCCTGAGAGAGTGACTGCAGGTGTCTTTGACCCTGTGTTTATGCACGAGGTAACTAGGTACTATAGCAAGTGCAAATTGTAAAAAAAATAATAAGCAAGTTAAAGGTTAAAAAAAAAAAAAAAAGTAGAGATTCATTTAAAGAATAAGAAGAGGAATTACCCTCTCTCAGGACTAACCCAGCACAGCAGCCAGTCACATCTCACAGGAGATAATGACTAGGCCATTTAGGAGCCGAGATGGGCTATCATGTTTGGTTTCACCTTTCTAGCTATTGCTGCTTCTTGGAAAAAGCATAAGGCTGTTGCTGTCTCTTTAGACTTAGGGTGCTGGCTCCTCATGCTGCTTCTTGCCCAGTGAGGCACCAGCTCTTTCTGAGGTACTGCTAAGACAGAGTTTGAAGTCGTCTGGAAAACCGACTCTTACACATGTACTTGTCAGTAAGTTATGGACAAGAGTATAGCAGAACACCAGCACATCCATCCTGGAAGGCAAGCTAAAACTAATCTATTAGAAATAACCTCTCAGCTTTACTAGGCTCCACATCAGAAGGGAAAACACCTGAGGCTTCATTTATGGCCTCTCTCATAGGGGATTTGTAACCTCTGTCCCTGTGAGAAGGTGCTTGCCCTTACGGTGCAGGCAGAAAGGAACTGTTTAAAATTTCATGAAATTAAGCAGAGATTATCTGTGGGATTTACTGACACAGCCCATTTCCAGATAACTCGAACTGCCCCTCTGAGTCATGGCCGCCCGGCTTGTGGGCCGCGCGGTGCGGCCTCAGCGCATCGCGGGTGCCTCGCGTCGCTCCGGGCAGATTGCCTAGTGCTGAGGGCTGGAAATCGGGGTCGAAATTGAATCTCTGGAATGAATTGGCCCCTGGATTATTAACACAGCTGATGAACTCTGAAACATTATTTCAGACGAGGGAGGGGCTAGTCACAAACAGCATGTGTGGTATCTGGCTGATTTTCTGCAAGAAATAACAATGAAAAGACAGGCTTCCTAGGAGCATAAGGACTGTTTCGGGAAATCTGAATACTTCTTGGAAGGCTCCTGAGGATTCAGGTTATTTACCTAGTAGCTGGAGTCCTCAAACATACAGATCAAGGAGACAGAGTAAGTGTGAATTGGGCCTGTGGCCTGTTAGAGAATGTCTGTGGCCGTGCGAATACAGCAGGTGTAATGCCTTGGGAATTAGTAATCGGAAACGGGAAATCACAAAGCATTTTACCAATTTCAAATGCCAGATTTTAAATTTTTTCTGTCTTAATGAGGATCCTAAAACGGATCTTTTAATACGAAACCTTAAAAGCAAAGGCTTTGACTGTCATCTTATTAAGGTGAATTGATAGAGCGTGAATTGATTATTAGAGTATTGATTTTTTTATTGGGATGTATTTTGATGTTTACTTCCAAAAAGTTGAAAATATTGCTGTACATTAGCAAGGGTTTTTGAAAGCAGTTCTTGCTGTTTCACTTCACAGAGATTTACACCTTCAACCAACGATGCAGTGATTTCATTAAATATGGGATTTAAGTAAACCTCCAAACTGAAATTCATCTGGTCTGACATCAAATCCAGGCAAAAATGAAACACATGGAAAACAGTACTTTAGATAGGGCTATTAAGAGTAATTAATACAAAATATAACTGACAATTGCTTAGCAAGAGTGATATTTGGCTTTAAGAGGCCCTCTATGTTTATGGTGCTACACAGTACAATAAAAAATAACAGTCTGATTTACCGAGATGAACATAAAGCGGTAGCAAATGCAAATATTGGGCTTTTTTTATCCACACACAGTGCCTTCTCTCAGAACAGTGCAGGTGGACAAGGGCTAGTACATAAACATTAATGAAAACTTTGGAAGGCATTTTCTAGTTTTTTCAGGTTTTCATTTGTATCAGTGCAGACTGGATTTTAATTCTTTTGGGAAAGGAGGCGATGGCTTTTAGTGTTGGTATGATTTACATATAAAAGATTCATCTGTTAACGTCAGCGGGCTGTGTAGTATAATCAATTATCCAAGGGCAGGTGGCTCATATATGCTGCATATGTGTATACATGTATGTTCTTTCTCTGTTACTTTGTGATGGCTTCAAGTATTTTTTTTATGTCAGTTCCTGCATATAGTTTAAATGTTGATCCTGTACAATCTCATTTGTTCGTATGCTCACACTATTACTCTTGACGCACTAAAACCTCCAGTATATCTCTTTTACTCATCAGTTATTTTTCCACTCTGTGGTGTCTCTAGATAACAGTATAAAGGAGGAAAGAAGGTAAAGAGATGAGCAAAATAACTAAAGAATATGTAATGGAATGAATTTTAAAAAACCCAGCAACATAAGGAATCGGTAACTAATGAGTAGAAAGTATCATACAGTATGTCATTCATTTAGCACGCTCTATACGTGATAGTACCAGATGGTGCCCTGAGGGACTTGAATGTTCCCATCTATGCTCCAACACCACTAAAGAGGTGAGATGAGAAAAGGAGATGAGATAGATAACACCAATCTGCCCAGCAGAAAAATGATTATGATTACATAACTAATGACCCAGGGAATTAGACAATATCAAAGATAGGAAGCATGCCAATTTGTACTGTGACACATTTGAACAGCAAAAGCAATATGAGGACAGTATAAGAATAGTTTATTTGAATGCAAAAATAGAGTGGCTAAGAGGAAAAGGTGGTTCCTTATAAAGCCTTCAAAACTGTTCTGTTCCTTTGACAGCAAATTCTTTAGAGGTTAGTTGATGGAAATCCACTGTTTTGTGTTATTGCAGTAGTACTAACTGGGATGTGCATTTACATGGTCTCTCTTTGTAGTACTTAGCTCAGCTGGGACCTTGTTAGAATCTGATTTTCTTACACTTAAGTTAAATAGTGCTCCTGTTGAACGCAGTAGTAACAGGATTGAGACCTTAACGCTGCTCTTGAGGAAAAGCAGCTTGCAGCTTGTCTATATAAGAACTGTCAAACTGGTTCTTAGTCTGTTTTGTGGCACAGTTTAATGCTGTGTGTCTCCTACTACTGTTGGCTTTAGGGCACTGGGGAACAGCCAGAGGGCTGAGTGTCATGGAAATGTAGTCTGATGTGGGAGCAGGCAGAGAGCTTGGGCCTGGATCTTAGGAAAGAATAGGACAGTGACACTACCTAACTAAAGGCTACTATGAGTCAGTACAGGTGATTGAAATATTCCAGATTAAGAGAGTTTTATTTTGGAATGCTGGATTATTTTGATGAAAGATCAGATTACTCAAAAAAGGCTTTGTTTAATCACCTCCTCGCCCTAGTTATTCTGATTTTTTTTTTATATATATTTTCTGTATTGTTTTCCTTTGAGATCTGGGAAGAGGATGGCAAACTCTCTTTCCGCTGTAACACTCTGGTGCTTGTATCTGCATACACCCTAAATACACTTTTACCAGATATTTTGATTTCTAAAAGTAGCTTTGGTGTGCAGTCCTTCAGAATGGGCTTAGAGGACTGGCTCTAAGTCCAAAATGGTATAAATTGCGGCTTTTTACCATCTGTTGGAAAAATGTTAATGAGCTGGTGATCTCATTCTGTGTTTTAGACAGGTGTCCACATCCCCAAAAATGTGACTACAAATGACATCTTTGTTGACAGTCTCATCAGATTAATTGGACTTCTGGACTGAGCTAATTCTCACATCAAGAGGCTTGAGAACATACTGTCAGAGCTGTGTGAAGAACCTTGAACTGCTGTTTCTTGTGCTGTTGCCAGATCATAACAGCTTTGATGGGCTGGATTAGGAAATCAATATACACACATTGACATGCTAATCCCTTCAGGGACACTCATTAAATAACCTTCAGATAAAGGGGCCGTAACAGTATGCATAGAATCAATGACTGCAGCAGAGCGCTAGATTTTGTTTTGTTTGTTTTTTTTTTTAAATAATTTAATGTAAAAGCATATAAAACATTAAAAATCTGAATTAAACCTGTAAAAGCATGAAATTGGGCATTAAAGTGAGCTAAAGCATTAAAAGTATGAAAATAGAACCCGATTTTCATTGTACACAAGCATTAATGTGAAGAAGCTCATAGGAGTGAAAGGGATCTTGCTAGGTCATGAGTTCAGTCCTCTGCTATAGGAGATACCCATGTCGTGTAATACCTCTCATAAACCCATCAAGCACCATTTTAAAACTAATTAGAATTTTTATCCTCTTGGGACCCTGCTCTGTAACCTTCTCCAGTAATGGTTAGAGACCTTCATCTAATTTCAGACTCAATTTATTCCTGGCTAATTTATACCTGATTTTTTTCTTCCTTTAGCTTACCAGTCCTTTCCCCCTCCTTGTTGGCCACATGGTATATTTGTTAGACAGGAGCATCTTCTCTCCATTTTTACATTGTAAAGCTGAACAAGCAAAACTTGGCAAATACAGTCTCATAAAAGTACTGCATTGCCCTGTTCATCACAGTAGTCCTTTTCTGCCCCTGTTCCTGTACAAGTTCAGTTTTTCTGAACATCGGTGTCACCAATTTTTCGTGCTCTGCACAACATGCCACCGTCACACTTCACCATCTGATTCCTTGCCTCATATGAAATATACTCATTTTTGAAGGTTGATGGCAGAACAGTGACAACCCTCCCCACCCCCCCAAGACATTTCTGATGGAAGGCAAAATCTAAAAATAACATTTTAAGTTAAATGCAGTGACCTCTGTTGAAAGAGGGAGTCCAGGATCCCAGGCTCCAGCCAGGAGCCGGGGTTCCCAGCCAGGCATGCGTCTGCGAGGTTATGGAAGTCGAGGCTTGCAGTTCCACGCAGGGCAGCAAATGTTAGCTTGCCCAGCAGTCTGCCAGGGCAGATGGCTGAAACCCTGCCAGGGTGTTTGAGAAGTGCTATATTTGCCCTACGCTTTCTGATTGCAATGAACCAACGACAGTAGTTCATTTCCAGTGGGGGAAAAAACACTGAACTATTCTAGGTGAATTTCGCTTTATATTTTGCTGTTAAAATTGCTGTCACCATATTTAAATAAACAGAACTACCTCACTCTTATGCCATTTTAAAATTTGCACCAGAGAGTCAAACCATGCCTTGTGTACTTGTTAATACTTGAATATTTTGTATAGAAGAAAACTCTGGCATCATGTTTTCAAATGGGATGTTTTCTTTAACTCCTCAAAACATGCTTTTTTTTTGCAGCACATTGACACTGAAATGATATTGGGTATAATGTTGAGTGTATCGGATTTATTCTGAAAGTTACATGTGATTTATTTTTTAATTATGTCTGTAGGGGCACTTCTTCGGCAACTCGTCTGAAGTACCCAAGGCTCCCAAATGTTGTGTTGTGGAATTTTTCAAGATTATTGAGCAGTCAACCCCAACCCCCACCCTGGTGCTTTTAGGTAGGTCTATTTATTGTTCTTGTCTAGTTAAATCACTTCCTATTGGGTAAAGAATGTTGCAAGTTCCAGTATTGTAGCTAAATTAAATGATAAATAGGGTTTAAGGCATTTTGGGAGCGGAGTGGGAAAGAGAAGGAGAGCAAAAAAGTTCAGATACCTTCATTCTTGTTCTTTACTGAGACCGTATGTTCTAGAGTCACTCTCATGCTTTCTACTTAAAATACATGGACAGCTAACAAGGCTTCTGTGGCATAAGTTTCTATAATTACATGTATATTTTGGTAGTTGTGATTACAATGTTTTAATGAGTAATTATTCTAATTACCAGTCAGAAAAAATGTCTCTCACATATTTAGCAACTGTCACAGGGTATCCCAAACACACACAAAAAAGTCCAATGAAAAGTGAAATGGAGTAAGAAAATTTCTTTTTTACTCATGCAAGGAAGCTGCATTATCCTTTATAACTGGCTTCCTCAGTGAAAAGAGCAACATAAGATCTTCTTGAGTTTACAAGATGAAGCCAAAATGAGAGTACTGTAATGCTTTTTTTTAAATCAGCTGCTAACCTAACCTTGTTTTACAGCAGCATGATTCATTGTAGTTTTCACAAAAAAAAGGAATGCTATATATTATTGCAGTGTTACTTTTTTTCTGTTACAATTTCTTTCTTTTTGGTTTCCTGGATTACTAAAAACAAACAAAAACATCCTTTCACACTGAAATAGCCTTTATCTCAGGCCAAAAGACTGATTTTCTAAAAAAAAAAATTGCAGAAAAAGAGCTCAGTAGTTTCTAGGTTCTGGAATGGAAATAAAATAGTTTTCATATATTCACATGGAGTTGTGCTCAAGTGGTAGATGAAGCTAAGAATAAAAAGCTTGCCTTACGCGATGGTCCTTCCAAAAGAGGTTCAGCCAGCAAGAAATTTAATAACAGTATAGGCAGAATATAGAAAATAGTATTTCATGTAGGAATATTAGTGAAAAATATCTAGGAGTCTTGAATGAAAGCTTCTCAGAATAAAGAGGTATAGATTCTTCATAAGAAAATATTTATGGTTTTAATTATAATACATATAGCCTTTATTATGAGCTTTCTGTTACCAGACTGTAGTTTTAACAAATGCTGCGTTTATTTTGGGTCAGCTGCCTATCTTGGACAGAATTACCTATTCCTTCAACAGTTCCTAAAATATTCATTCACAGAGTTGCTCCAAATATTTTGTATTTACCTTTTCCTTTTCCAGATTTATGATGTTACGTAATTCCAGCAGCATTATTTCTGAACATGATTTGATGGTCGAAGGCTTTCTAGCTATGAGGAGTACCCCCAAATGAGTGGAACTTTGCTTTTCTGAAACCGTGGGAAGTCGAGCTTCCAGCAGTTGTTCTGTTGGACCAAACAGGATAGAGTACAGGTTCTGTCCTTGGCTCTACTTCTGAGTTAAGTTGGGCAAATTACTTCCTTTTTCTTTAGTATCTCTAGTCCCATCTACATCTCCATCAGTGCAACTTTACTACATTGTGATCTATGGGAATCAGGATATGCTTGCACCGTGTCTATGCTGACACCATGGGATTCAGTGTCAGACAAGGTCTGATCATAGTAACATGTATTAGGAGGGAAAGAGGAAAGAGAGAAATAGTGTCAAGTTCCTGAGAAGAGGAAAAAAAGGGCTAATCAGGATATTTTAGCAGTCAGCCCCAGAGAGGGGGCAGCTGGCTAGATAAGTCCTAGTTTATAAACAAAGAATCAGCATCCCTTTTGAAAGGGATCCCCTCCTGCTTCAGAGGAAAGGGAGAACTGCAGACTAGGTGATTTTCACCTTGTAACACAGCACTTCTCTTCGTCAGGAGAAGAGGCCTTATTTGCATACTCACATTCTGGCTTGCTTCTTTCCTGCCAAGAAACTACTGCAAAAGAAATCTTTGATTTCCTACCTGTTTATTTCAGATCAGACTATACATAGGTAGAAAGATGAGGACTTCAGGAAGCGACGTAAGTGGGGTCTGAGGCCTTCTTCATAGGAAGAAAGCAAACTGTGAGTAGACAGAGCAAGTTCCTGCTGTTACTGAAAGCACTGTGAGTCAACATTGCACATACTTCTTTGCTTGGAGTGAGGCACTGAAATGTTTTGCTCAGGTAGAAGAGGATCAGCTCTTATCCCTCCGTGATGCTAGTCGTTCCTGTTTCATGGGATTATGTTATCAGTTTTCACTTCAAATGCACATCTGACAGAGTTTTCCCAACTGTAAATTACAATTTTTTTTCTTCATTTGATCTCTCCACTGCTTCCTGATGCTCTTTTCAAAGTAGGCAATGTGTGACTCCATTTAATTGATTATTTTGCTATTATCTGCTTCTTCTAGTATTATTAGCAAGTGCCGCCTTGCCACATTTTGGAAGGTTTGTTAACAGAACAGCTAGATCAGTATCCGCCTAAGAGACGTGCTAATTGCTTTGTCTACAGCTACGTTAACTTTTAGTCCTCACTGCCAATCTTAGATGCTGCTATAGTGTAAATTCTTGATCGACTCTCAAAGCGTGGTGCATAGTTTAGTTCGCTGGGTTGCCGTATAGTATACATTTCAGATTGGCCTCAACTGAAACATTCCCCAGAATTTTGGAGAAAATCAGAAGTTTCTGGGCTCTTTTTGGGTATGAATAATAGACTTGATTTTCTGCTGTCTTGCATCCTGTGGTATCGAAGTGCTGGCAGAAGGTTACTACAGAAAAATGAATCATTCTTTTTGTACTCTGTAGTTCTCGCCACTTAGTTTATACATGTTTCCCTAAATTGTTTTTATACAGCCATGTAGTTAAATCACTGTTGATGACTATGTAAATATTCTTAGTTTGGGCTTAAGAGTGACTTATTTTAATACATAAAAATAAACTTACACTTGTTTTAACCTGATTTAGAGTAAAGTGTTAGAACCTTCCTGCATGAGTTATGTTTAAGTTAAATCAATTTTAAAAATATATCTTCAATGTATCTTAAAAGTGTATCTTAGATATAGTTCAGGTAAGGTAGGAGACGGAATTTGTTCATAAAGTTTCTAGCATGCTGCCATGCAATTAACAAAACTTTAATGTTGCCACTGGTGAGGAGCAAGAATTTATGGAAGAGATTTTTTTAAAGGCAAGATTTGTCTGTCGTGAGATAGAATATTCAACAGAGATTATTCTCAGTTCACATGACAAATTGACAGATAGTTTAGGGAAAGTTCTGAAAATGCTACGGAAGATGGAGGGAAAGGAACAGAGCAAGTTAAATGAAGAGTCTGCAGGAAGGATAGATACACAAGCTAGGTCAAGGGCATGGCAGCTTTTATGACAGAAAGTTGGTTAATATGTTGACTAATAAGCCAGTGGTGAAATCAAAGCAGTGATAGAGCAGTAAGAGAAGAATGTGACTGTCGTTTGGAACTAGTTTGAAACTGGATAGGTTTAAATAAAAAGAAGAGAATTAATCAGAAATTGTGAGCTGACAAACATATCAGTAAGGAATTCTGAAATGAATAAGAAAGTATTTGGTTATATTAAGGAAGATGGATCAACTGATTATGCCACACATCATGTAGAAAATCTCTTGTTAGTGTACCGCAGAGATTTATATTTTCGCTTGAATATTACCGTATTGTCTTGATACTCTTTGGGATAGTACCCTTGATTATTAAACGCCTAAACTTTGTTGGATCTTGCTTTCTCATTACAAACCTGGAATCACCAGCTAAATATACAAATACAAGGAACTCTTTGCGTTGTCTGTCTTTTTTTTTTTTTTTTTTTCATTTCTGTTGTGTTTGAAAAGCAGCTGCCTTTTAAAAGATAGATAGAGAGGGCAAAGAAACCAACAGCATTATCTTTCCTCCCTTTCCCCCTTTTTTTCAAGCCTTAGTTTTGGATATAGTTATGTGAGCAAATTTGTCAGTGAAAGGACATAGCCATTTTAAGTGTTTAGGAGGCACTTTCTAACCATCAGCATAAGCAGTCGTTCAAGGTCAGATGTAGGGAGACCAGAGAGATCTTCTACAAATTCTGTTATCAGTCTGTTCTCACATTTTTCCATATCCTCTTTTTTTTTTTTTTTTTTGCTGTAGGAAAATGACAGACATAATTTTATATGTGCATGTATGTGTATTTGTACAACACAGAGCACGTGTGCGTGTACAGTAGAAACAGAATTACTGAAGGGAGCGATCATATCTGATAGACTATATCTCAAAACACATATAAAGCCCTCTTTGTTCTTGTAAATAATAATTGTTTCTTTTTTCCTATCTATTCTGAGTAAATTGCGCAAAGTATCATTAAATGCTAGTCTTCCACAACGCAGCATTTTAACATATCCAAATTTCAATATTAACATTGTATTCCTTTGTGAATTCCGCTTTTATTCATTACATTCCTTTTTAGTCTAACAGTTATTATTATGCTGCTCATACTTTAGCTTCAGAGCTAATTATAGTCTTTAGCTATCTCCTTCTGGAATATAGACACTGATATGTATTAATAACACACACCTTGTTCTCCAGCCAGCACTTATTTCCCAAGGATGCTGAATCTTGTCCTCTTACATTTATGGAAATGCCCTGATTCTTTCTGCATTATCATTTTGCTATACTGAAATACCTTATGTACTAGAAATCTCTGCAAAGAAAGATTCCCCCTGCTCCCTGTAGATGGAAATCCCTTACTATAGCCATGTACTGTCAAGTAACACATAATGAAAATGTCAATAGTCCTCAGATTGGAACAGTTAAAGTACTGAAACAGATGTAGCCGTGTACAAAATAAATCTATTGAGCAGATGAAGAGGAAGATGGCTTGGTCACACATTCATTAAAAAAAATGCCGCAACCCTCAAACCTAAATTAACTGTGAAAATCCTGCTAGCAAGATCATATTACAAAAAATGCAAAAGAATGGAATCTGCCCCAGAAAAGCGGTGCATTTAGTGCAGTGCCAGAGATTTGATCCAGAAGGATCAAAGGGAATGAGAACTTACTGCCTGGTCCCCACTGAAGAGAAAGCAAGTTTTCTTGCCTCCGTTCCATTTCTCAGCTGTCCTGACCAGAATACAGGAAAGACTCAATTTTATCCATCTATCACATTTATTTTGCTTATACTTAAAATGAAAAGAGAACACTAATCCAGTTTTTCCACAGGTTCATAATTTTAGTAGCTTGTCTTCTTGTCTTGTCTACACACATACAATGAGATTATAATTGCCTTCAACAATCTCTAAGATGACTGAAATCTGCAGACCGTGTATTTGTCTTCTCAATGGTTTTAACACACAGTTTATTTTATATTTATGTTTGAAATCACTTCAATTCAAAATCTTAATGAGGCTATTTATATGGTGACTAGTTTATTAGAAAGCATTTTCCTAGGAACTCTGTGGAGGTGACTTCTTGCAAAGACATCTAGGAAAGAAGCAGGCAATATCTCTATT
This sequence comes from Struthio camelus, assembly GCF_040807025.1. NCBI lineage: Eukaryota > Metazoa > Chordata > Aves > Struthioniformes > Struthionidae > Struthio > Struthio camelus. The sequence continues at coordinate 4,502,631 of NC_090955.1, read as the reverse complement.
AATATGAGATAATCTCATTAATGAGTGAAAAAGAAACAAGTGTGTTGTTCAAAGGATAACAGTTGAAAGACAAATAATACTATAAAGAAGTTGCGGAAGTTCTCTTGTTTTTCTAGAAATTCTCATCTTTTTTAAGGAGTATTTACAGGAGTTCTGTATAGCAGTAAGATAAAGTGCCTGTACCATCAAATGTTTCAGTTCTCTGGCTGGTGCATGTTACTCATGAATGACATGTCTTTGCCAGATGCTTTGTCTTGTGGCCTAGATTGCTGTAAAACCCATTAGGATATATTATGCACATAAAAAGGACAGAGCAGTTGCAGAATCATTGCTGTAAGGGATTATGTGTTACTTGATTGTTATCCATTAAACAAAAAGAATTTCATCATCCCACTTGAATCTTATTTTCGATGCTTGCATTTGAATCCATAATGAAGATTAAAGGCTTTAGTTGCAATCTGCCCATGTAAATTCTCTCATCTTATGTTATTTTTCATTAAATACTGTTTATTCCTTTTGTATTTGTGTTTCTCTGAAAAGGTAACATGGAAGCCTTGAAGTATGAAGAACCTGCACTGACATTTTAAGTCATACGTATTTATGCAAAAGGAGAAGGGTTAGAGAAGAAGATCCGTGAACATGCCTCTGATCCTTCACACTCTACTTGAGACTAGCTTTACCCGTATGGGTCACTGCATTGTTTTCTTAATGAAACATATTCAAGCCTAAGCAAGACAGAGCTTATTTATTAACAGATCAAAATGGTGACATACTTACTTGGAGATTCAAGGCTCCAGTTTGGCACACATGCTCCTGTTTGGCAAGCCCCTGACTTCAAGCAGGTGTATGCTGGCACTATTTAGAAGTCTCTGAGACTTAGATACTCTCTTCAGAGCAGACTCAGACCATAACACTGATAACCATAGGTTTGTGTAGCATAAAGTATAAAGCAGCAACAGTGGCAAACACATCAAGACTTTTGACTAGTGTTATATGTGTATTTGTCTGATCAGTAGAGATGGTAAAAATACAAGGGTAATTTTTAAAAATATTTTTTAGCTTAATTTCTGTGAATATCAGTTTTCTTCCCCAGGCATCCATGGTAATTGCTGCCTTTTACATTACATTTTGAGACCTTGGTTCAGACTTTAAAAAACTCGGTGAATCTAGGACAAAATGGCAGAATTTAACCGAGTTTTGATCCATTCACCTCAGTTTCACTTGAAATGGTTTTATTTTAATTTAGGATTTACAGTCTCCTTTCTTAAAATCTTGTCACTGTGATCGTTTAGCGCTAAAGAATGTATCTGGGAATTGACAGCATTTGCTTTTTCAGTTATTTCAGAATTTTATTTTCCATGTGTGACAGCAGTTGCCTGACCTTTCAGCAAACGTTTCTGAATTACCACTAATTTGGCTGAACACCCATCGAGGGTAATGCGGCCAGAGAGTCAAAGGTCTGGACACCTTCAGTCAACTTCTGCTTCTCCCATAGATTTTCTTACTCAAAGTTATTATTAGGCAGGTCACTTCTCCCAGTCGAAAAAGAGCTTGTGAAAACTGACAGTCTCAGATTTAACGTGTTCTGCCCCAAACTTATTTCAGTAATGTGGAGAATGGCATTTCCCTCTGCAGGACGATTCAGCTCTCCTAGATCAGTGTGAGAGTCTCTATCTAATTTGATCAACTGTGACTAGGATGCCTGGGTTCCCAAATGAATTCAAGTAAGAAGGATTAATCTTGACTGAAGCCACATAGTCAGCTATCTGATCGTGTTACTCTGGCATAGATGGCTGCTTTCCAGTCCCTTTTTCTCCTGAAAGTGCTACTCCGGTTAATCTAAAATGCAGACACTGTTTGGCATTCCAGCTTGGCATTATGCCGGGTGATATGTTGAGGGAAGGTGAGATCTTTTATTTGTCTTTCTCTGGGATTAACATTCTCTCCTTTCTTCTCTCTACACTTAATAGAAAAATGGTAACTATGCATTCACTGGTGTATCTGTAGAGCTGGGACAAAATGGGTGCCAGCATCACATATGTTTCCTTGATAATTTGGATTCTCAGCAGTTTTATGAGTACTAGATATGAGGATCCTCTGTCACTTAGAAAGGTAAGAAAATGCTATGAGAAGAATGTAGATTGAATTGCTTCCTGCTCCTTTCCAATAGGATGTGGATAATACCTTAGGGCTTTATTGTGTTTCCATTTTTCTAAAAACAATACACTAGGTATTGTAGCCTAGCTCTGCTGTTATCCACCTCTTTTCAAGTTGAGTCTCAGAACTCTGTTTCTTTATGAGGACAGTGAAAGGGTTGGGATTGTTTTTAATATTAATTTAGACTCCTAACATGATTTCTTTTCAAGTAGAGAATTGCTCCTGATGCTGAATGATGCTGACGTGTGTGCGGGGTTCAGAAAAGAGAATTGTGTCTGGTTTAAGCTGAGAAACCAGCAAAATTTTGAGAAATGATGGCTGCATAGATTTCCTGACTCTTCTTAGCACATAAGTCCCTTAGAAGATTAGATACTGGAGGGATTTCATGCTGTGTAATACCATGTCATGAGCAGGAGGTTTTTTTGGTAGTATGCACAGTACAGTGGTCTAGTAAATCATACTGCATGAAAAGCCAGATTTTAGGTCTTACAGTTGTCACACTTCAATGAGAAGCTTAAAACCTAATGTTAAAAACAGTGCTGCTGTCTAGAAGTGTCTCTCAAGCTAGAAAGGTGTAGTTCTTGCCTGCTAGTGGGAGAAAACTATCTCAGAAGTAAAATCTGTTTACTTAGTATTTAAACTAACTACATTTGTAAAGCAGCAGAATAAGATCTTTCACTCATATATGAATAATCGGAAGGGGGAACTGATGACAATCATTTTTTTGATTTTGACTGCCTATTTAAAAAAAACAGTCTTACTAATAAAAATATAACCTTTGACTAATCTTTTGTGATGTTTGAAAAGTAAATTTGAAAGTCAGTGTTTGAGTACTTTGTATTACGTTACTTGTTTGGGTAAAATATACTTCAATTAGATTTTTTAAAAGCTTGTGAAGTCTACTAAGCATGCAGATTGAATTATTTTCTAGGATTTTACTCTGCAGTGAAGTTGATAACACTTCTATCAAAACAGTAGTGATACTGATGTGGTTTTTGGTTAAACATTGATTAAAAGCAAATACAAGCTGTTATGAAAACAACTGCCAAAAAGTCCTAAGGCTTGGGCTTTGGGGGAAAGGGAGTCATTTAAAAGAGTATTTTGCAATGCCTGCAAATGAGGAGACTAGGATATTCCTGCCTGCACTGAAAAACAGAATGATTAGGGAGACATTGTGAATGCGAGTCTAGTGAAGAACAGAGAAAGAAAATTTGGCCAAGGAAAATATTTGCTTCTACCATTTTCAGGGAGATGGAGTTTGGTTACTTTCTCTGACAGAAAAAAGCTTTCTGACAGAAGCTGAATGCAACAGGGTTTGAAACATCAGAGAGAGAAAGTAGTTGTGGGACATGCCTTGACAGACTGATCAGATTCACTGTGTTGTTAAGTCACTGTGTGGGTCTGATAAGTCACTCTGGCAGAAATACTGCTTGATATACTTTCTGTTTATGCAATTGAAGTTTTTAGACGGCGCAAATTTAAATTGTATAAATTTAGATTTGTGTTTGGATGTTTGTTCTTGGGATAAATATTCATTATGGATCCCCTGAGGCCTAAGGCCTCTATTTTATGCATACATAAACTCATTGTCTTCATTAACTAACAGTATGGGCTGAATTAGCATTGTTATGCTGATGACGTTCAGCTCTACATTAGGGATATTAGTTTTGCTTCTTCAGTCAAGGCTGTTCAGTGCTCTTCAGCCTGGGAACAGCTCTAGCTGAGGCATCAGAAAGAAATGTTCCCAGGTGCAGCACACTCAGCTCTGGTCCTAGAAATGTTTGTGCATGTGGCTTTGAACTCAGTGGGTCAGGGCTCAAAAAACTGCCTTTGTTCTGGCAGCGGTACCTCTTCACATACTCTGCTTTGAATTTGAAGCAGGAAGCCTAGCAGGCAGGAGGTGTAGAAGACGGTCAGAGCTAGCAACACTAACAATTTTCTCTTATTTTAATATGATGTTGCTTAGAGTTGAAGGGAGCAATTCTGTGATTCTTTCTACTGGCACATGGTATTGTCCTTGAAGGCATTTCTCCTTTTAACTTATGATGATATCCTGCAGATGGTCACTAGGTCTTTCAAGAGGATGGTACAGGTATTTCCTTGCATTTATGCAGAGCGCATGATGCACTGGACCAGTTACAGTTCCATTAAGCAAATGTATATGAACATACTTAGTTTTACACTTTGCAGATAAACCCATTGAAATTATTGGCACGGATTGGTTAAACTAAATAGTTCATAAATCTCTGCAAGGCTGGTACTTAAATATTTAGGTAGTGGTTTGAAATAAGAGTTTTTCTACCCTATAAAATAACCTCTGTGGGACAGTGGCACACAGCCTGTGACCCCCCAGCTGAGTAGTCAGGTTGAATAGGCAGGCAGAAGCCTGAGATACGGAATAATACTATTTTGTAAAAATAATAATAGTTGACTACTGCAATAGCAGTGTATTTATATCATGCCCATTATTGTATCTAGACCTCAGGAACGTTTGCCTCTGGACTGCTTCTGTCTGCTAGCGCCCAGGGCCTCTGGTGGGTAGGTGTGCCTGTGCATGTAGGGGCTGTGCCGGCAGCTCCTCCTTGCTCCGTCACCAGTGGCTCAAGTTGACTGGAATAACTGGGGAGTTCTTGCCGAGCCCGATAGGGAAAGGGGGAGAGGCATGTAGATCTGTAGGTGAAGTCAGAGGGCAACTTAAGCTGACAGAGGAGAGGAGATGTTTATTTCCTTTCCTCTCAGTGAGCAGCATGGAAGCAGTGTGCTGCAGCATCCCGAGGCCCTGACTCCTCCGCTGCACGGTCTCCAAGAGTCTTAGCTGCTGAAAATGGAAAAAGGGCAGAAGGCAGGATTTTCCCTAAACTGTTTGTTTTTCCTAAGCCCAAAAAACAATGAAAGTTTCTGCTTGGGAAAAAAAAAAAAAAAAGTCTCGATCAAAGAAATCTAGATTCTGGTCCTGAATTCCATGGGGTTTTCTTCTCAGACAGGATCCATCTTCACTTAGGGGGATGGGGACACCTGGAAACTCTGTCACTGACTTGGGACAGAGTATGGGCAGGAAATTTTGCTTGTGGATGTTTGACGGTTGTTGCGATCAGAGAAGAAAAAAAGGACAGTGCTGCAGTAGGTTTTGAATGATAAACTAAAAGCAACTCAAATTAATGTATTTCCTCTTTCCTCCAAGACTGCCCTTCCCTTTCATAATAATTTCTGAAGGGCTCAGTTGGCTGAGCAGATGAACTTCTTGTACTCTCTTAAAGTCTTTTTAGTCCTTTGCTGGGAAGGGGGGTGGAGGGGAATGAGAACTGCGGGGAAATTGTAGTTCATTTGAGGTGTCCTCAATGGGCACTTACAATTAACAACTGAATGCATCACTTGCTTTAAATAGCCTGACTACAGTCATTCATAAGAATAACAAAAGGTAGCAGACTGATTAACATTTGGTGGAGTTTGAATGTTGAACTTCTTAAAATTTATTGATGTGAGTTAGGAAGTCTTTCTCTCTCCCCCACACACATCTGCTTGCAAGGCTGTGATGCCTATTTAAGAGCACTGACAGAAGATTTGGCCTAGACTGACCAGTGCAGCAAGCTTTTGACGGTAACTGTTTTTATGTGTAACTGAAGTCTCAAAGAGAAACCAGCAGAAAAGAGCAACAGCCTGGATTTGTGCACTTGTTTGTATCCATTACTGTAGTGAAATCAGTTTGAAGAGATGGGCAAATATTTACAGCTGTTTAACTGCGGAGCACAGGCTTGAATAGAGTGCTCTGAACAGAAATCTCAATTTTAAATTATTATTTCATACAAGAAAAAAAATGAATTCCGTGGGAGAATACTGATAATGAACTTACTCTATTCACTTGAGTGGTAATCTATGGATTAGATGAGCTCCATGTGACTAAATATTCACATATGAGAAGCAACTATATGAAATAAGAACTTTGCTCAAAATGTAGCTACATCTTAACACTATGTGCAAATTTAAATTCAGTAGGAAATGCAGCTGCACACTTGGGACGTGAACTTGTTTAGAAACCAAACTAAATATAAATAAATAAGTAAATGTTGGAAATTAGGTTTTGATGAGAGAGCTCCTTTTAACCAGGTCTCCGGACAGCTTAAGAGAGTGTGTTGCTATGTTTCCTGAAATGAAAATGTTCATAAACTGAGGCAGTTTTTGACCATGAACATTTATTTCAAATGAATGGGTTAAAAAAGCTTTGGGAAAGCAGAAGGTGTATATTTAAATGCAGAGTGCAGGAACTGCATCTATGAAATCTATAATTCAGTCTTGGTTTATCATCCTAAGCAAAAGATGAATTTCCAGCAATGGATTGTCAGTTTTAAACTACACTGTATTTTTTTGTAATAAGCACAAGTAGATTTTTGTCAGCTCGGCATGGAATATTTTTCTACATTAATACTTTTTCTTACAACATTTTGTACTAGCTCCTGTACTAAAGACCAGATGTTTTGTAAGGATGTCCATTCACATTACCCATCATGGCTGGAGAAGCAGTGAAAGTAAAATGCTTTTTGCAATTAAAAATATCCAGCTGTAGTTGAAATCTGCCTTATTTATGTTGGGTAGAAGCCCATCATAATTTAGTCAATGATTTTTTTTTAATTTGAAATCAGGTTTTGCAAGTCAGAGGTTCCAGCCCGGGAAAAAGAAACTAGTAATTACACCTGCCAGCATTTCCCTTTGGCCACTGATGGAATTACTCATCAAGGATAACCGACAGCTCGCTAATAGGGTGGGGTTTTATTTGGTTGTTTTTTTTTTCTTTCATAGATTGCAGCAGCATACAACTTGGCAAGAAGAAGTCTAAGAACTTGTGGGGTTCTATCAAGAAGGTGTAAATAGGCACATAAGGAGAGTAATTGAATCAAACTGAAAGGGACAGACATCATGGAAAAGCCAGGATACAGAAATAAACAAATGTCTTTCATCTTATTTTTGACGTTAAAATTCCCAAAACACCCACTGCCCCTGCCTAGAGCTGCTCCAAAAGGAGCAGGTTGCCATGTCTCATCTACCTGAGGCAGTTGCTTTCCCTACACACAGGATGGGCTAAGAACAGCAGCAGGTCTTCTCAGGAGTGGGCTCTTAATGATTTGCATCTGTGGGCACTTTCTTTCAAGGTGTCAGCAGCAGTATCTGCCTTTCATATCACGGCAAAATGGTTAGACAGAATGAGACTCATAATCATGGCATCAGTATAAGAGGGGTAGACTCACAAATCCTGAGAGTTCACAAATGATGAGGCTGTTAGAAATAGCAGCATCCTTCATCTTTTTCCCTGTTCATAGTGGTCACTGTTCAGAGGAAGCAGCAGTCACTGTTCACACTTGTCACAGCAAAGATTGCAAGTCATAAGGCCAGCAAAAGGCAAAAAGTGCAAGAGAGAGAGAGAGCAATTCACAGCTCAGGGCCCTCATTTGGAAATGGAGAATCCAGAGTACCGGCTTCAGCATCACTGACTAAGTTTCCAATTTATATTCCATTGCTGGTTGTTTAGATGTTCTCCTCAGATGCGTGCTAGGTCCTTGTCAGACTGAGAGGGAAAGGGAACATGGATCTTTCACTTCTAGAGACGAGCAGACTATAAAATGAAATAGACCAAATCCCTGCTAATTTTTCTGAAGTTCAGTCAACCTCTGAAGATAAATTTGGGTGCAGAGTTACAAATGAAAGGAACACCTTTCTAAGTCAGAGAGTAGCATGAGTTCAGTCTGTGTTTAATTTTTGGTATTGGCTGACTCTGAACTCTGGCCACCCCTTGGCCAACCTATGGATGTGTTTTATGTGTTTTGCCAAATGCTTAACTACCTTCATGCGCTTTAACTCCTGGAGTTCACCTCTGGAGACTGGCACTATAGTGCTTTGTTCAAAAATATCTACATCCTTTATGTAGCCCCAACTGCATTTATTCAGGGGTAGGAGAGTGCTCTCCTAGCTCTGTCACAGGACTCTCTTAAGTGGCACATTTCTCCTGTGCATTATTCCATAGTGATTACAATTTTGTGGCATTGTAATCTTTCCTACACAGCTAGATGTCTGCATCTCAATATACGTTTAAATATATGACGAGATGTTATTAACTCATATTATTTGTACTTAAAATACGCAAACCCATTAATCCAAATTACCTGCTGGTTTCCTGCTGAATTTAGTTTTCAGCATAAATCCTGTTACCTTTCAAAGCACGCAAAAATTGGATTCTAAATAGCTTCTATTGTAAAAAAATGAAAACTATAAATAAGAATATTTTAAACCCTTTAAACCATCTGCACTCTGGCAGCTTACCTATTGTGCCTTTAATTTAAAAGGAACACTAAAAGGAGTGCAAACACTGCAAATTATGGCTCTGTATGGAATACTAGTCCACAATATTTGCATGCTTCTAACATTTTAAAATTCCTCTGACGCATTCCTTGAAGTTCCTTTAAGAGTATTTGTGAGGAAATTTTACAGGTAGGAGTCAGAAACAAGCTAGGAAGCTCTAATCGTGGCGGCTCAATAAGCTTCCTGTGTGACTTTGAGAACCTCATTTAGGACTTCATCAGATTAAAATCAGTGCTTATTCCCTTAATATTAAGGTAGGATGTATGAGCCATTACTCCATCAGGAATATCATAACAGGTTTTTTGTCTCTTTCTGTTGCTACAGTCTGATTCACATCACTGGTGAAAAGCATATTTTTTCTACAGCCAACTCCTGAAACCAGAAGAACAAGCATCGTTCTTTCTCATTTTAATATCATCTCCCATAATAAATATTTTACTATTGGACTGTGATTATCAGTCCTACCAACAATATAGAAACCAGAATGATGTCCTTCTCTGTGCTTCTGAGAGGCCGCTAGAGAGCTGATGAGTCAAAGCCTTTATTCCTTTCATTAGGTAACAGATACGATTTCAAATATGCGAAGATGAGGACAAGTCTGGACTCAGACCATAGATGCACTAAGACTTTTATAAATTGCTTGGATAGCGTTGTCTGGAGGAGATAGAGCAGCAGTTTTCAGGAGTATTTGAGACTTGTAGGCTGAGGCCAAAATTTGCACTGTTTCTTCTGCCTTAGGTGACTGTCAGCTACTGCGCTCTTCACAGATTTTGCCTGTATGTCACAGAAAGACAGAGCCTTTAAAGATCACAACCTCTGAAAATACTTGCTCTAATATCTTTAGTCAAATGCGAAGAATAATGCTTTTGGATTGTGAATACCAACTTCCCATATCCTACATACGGTGGGTAAGTAGGCAAGAACCTTGGCAACACGTGGCTTCCTCAGCCTCACTCTGAGGCAGAGGGCATAAATTTGGTCTAACTGATTTTCTAAGGATTTCAGGGTGTATCACGAAATGTCCACGTGGCATAGGCGAAAAGGGATTGTGCTGCAATTCCGCTGTTCGTCTGTGAGCGGTTTCAGAAGTGTATACAGTAGTATACAACTAACATTAGTCCTGAGACTGCTGTAAACTGTGTTACACCCAGAAGCCAGCCCTGAAGACAGTGAAGTGGTATCAGGCCATCTTTGGCAATTGTGGGACCTGCTTGGCTGAACTGAAGTAACTTGCCTAAAGAGCAGTTTCCAATTTGGAATGGGATTCTTTGTATCTGCTGTGCGCTCGGTTTGCATAGATGTAAATGATGCTAAATATGAAAGGCAAAACAGACTCATTATTTTGGAACTCATTCTAAACATAAAGTCCATCCAGTTGCTAATATATTGCTCATTTTTACTCATTTTTTTCCAGTGCAAAATAACCGAGGACTAGAATTTCCACTTTCTGAAAAGATTAGACCTTATCTTCATCATCCTCTCTACTATTTCAGGAGGATGTGACTCTATGCAGTTAGCATTCTTGATGCACTTCACCACACAATTCCTAGCCTTAATTTTTTTTTTCCATTAAATTCATCGGCTCAGTTTACAGATGGCTTATTTTTTAATCTAGTCCTTCCCTTCCATATCACAACAGAATCTATGCAATAAACCTTCTGCTGGATGGAGAGGAATATCAATTATTAAGTACTCCCCACTTATCCTGGCCAAACAGGGAGTGGGCTTGCTTTGCTCTATGTCTTGGAGAAAAAATATCCAGAATACGATGTTGTTAGGATGGGACTTTATTTTGTGAGCGATCCAGGTAATTAATGCCTTTCACTTAGCTGCTGGTGAGGTTAGTCTCTCTGTTAGGATACTTCAAGTCACAAGAGACAGCTTGGCTTCGGTTGTTTTTTCATTGAATCGAGTTTGTTTTATATAGAGTAAGAAACAGAACAAATGTGTTTGAATTCTGCAGCACTTCATTGTGAGTAAATGAATAGCATGAAAGAATACCACAGAAATCCAGTGAACCTGAGGTAGTCTTGAACTTTCTGGGCTTCTTTTGTTGTGGATTTCTTTTCATTACCACGCAAGGCATCTTACTGTTGGTGTATGTTCATGCAGTCATAGTAACAACCTTTTTCAAGGCTTGGTAACGGCACTTGAGCGAAATCAGACCTTTGGTAACACTGGAAGCAAAACACTCATAGAATTTGACACAGATAAGGAATCTTTCATCCCAAGAATGAAGAAAACACAGCAGAGGAGTGCCAGCCTTAGGAGATGCCTACAGGTGAGGCACAGTTTATTTAGGGACTTAGCCAGCCCCCTTTACCACTGGTGTCCAGCAGGCCTTCTCCAGTGTCTCCCTATCCTACTTTTCTTTATGATGACTTTGAAAAGGGTGTGGACCTGGCTGGCTCCTTCTGCTCCATTTGATACACCATTATTTTTCATAGTTCTTCATGTTTTGCAAAGAAAACTGGAACAGCTTCAGTCAAGAGGAAGGAGAAGCTTCCGCTTTGCACCTGTCTGTAGTTCTCCTTTGCAGAGCAGGCAAATCTGGGGGCTCAGATATTCTGGTACTTTGGAAAACAGTAATACAATAGATAGGAATAAATTTTCCCTGCCTCAAGTCTAATTTCAGAATATGTTATGGTTTACCATTTCCGTAATTATGTGGGAATTATATGATATTTTTTCCTGAGGGGAGGAATCCAAACAATAAACTAATCGAGAAACTGACAGTATAACATCTACTGCAAAGTGCTATTTGTTTTCAAAAGCCCTGTTCAAGCAAATCTCAGAGCAAAATTTGGAACAGCTTAACTTTCAGACCATGTACGAAAAGGGGAATTCCAAGGGAAATAGACACGAAATGGTTGCTATTTGTAAATCTCAGTAAATCGGGGATGGACGTGAGCTGGCTTTCAGTTTTGCAATAAAATAAGAAACCTACAGTCACATGCTCTTGCGCTTTTTGTCTTTGTTTTTCGTTTTGTTTTTTTGGTTGGAATGTCTCGCTGCCAAAGGAAAAAAGGCCAAGCAATCTGTTCAGCCAAAATCAATGGAAATTTTCCCACTGACTTCTGTGAAAACTAGTATGGGTGCAGGATCTGTGAAGATGACTGCAAAGGGTCCGTGGAGAATTTCAAGGAAGGCAGCTTTGAACTGGTGTATGAAATAAACGGGAAGCCAGTGTTAGTGTCTGCCAGGGGGCTGAGATAAGGAAATGTGCAAACAGTACCTCTGATGGTAATGGAATTAGCTGCTATTAAGTATGATTTCATTGAGGAATACTTTGTATTTCCAGTTTATCACAGGGAGAAACATTTGTGTAAAATGACAGCTGCAGCAAACTGTTTATAAGTCTCCAGGGACATTTCCCAAAGTTGGTGAGCTAGTTTATTTGCTGTGTTCAAAACCAGTGGAAAATTCACGCTTCCAACCATGGGAGAAAATGGTGAAGCCTGGGGACTAGAACTGGATGCCTAGTAGATTACAGCACTCTCTTTTAAGTTCAGAGCCTGAATGCTCTGGACCAACGTGCCCAGGGGAGCCCTGAGGTTATGCAGGTGGCTGAGCCAGTGACGCAGGAGTTGAAAGTCTCATAAAATAGGCAAGTAGGAGCTCCAGGATTTGTATCTAATTGAACGTTGTCAACATGTGACCTACAGGAGAAAGGGCAAAGGTGATGGCGTGCAGCTTTGACACGCAGTCCAGCAGTAGCCTGATGGCTCATGTTTCCACAGGTTAAGCTGGCCTGCTCTAATTTATATGAACAGCCCTCGAGGGCCTGTGCGCCATTCAGACCTCACTGAAGAGCAGCAGTGCTGGTCTCGCTGCCTTGCGTGGTAGGGCTGGGAGTGGCGCCTGTGTAATCGGCCGGGTAACATTTGGGCTTCGTTCATGCCAAGAGACGCCTTGGCAGGGAAAGCTACTTTCTAGCTCCTCCCCACCCCTGGCCTCATCACCTACTGTTTCCAGGACCCAGTCTGTAATACTTGTTTTAATAAAACTTTGCAGAAGTTTTAGAGGAGTAACAGAATGGTACTGGAGGAGCACCCCTAAGGGAGGCATTTGATTTTACTGGTTTTGTTTTGCATTTATCCTGTTTTTTCCGCTATTATTATGAAAACGGAAAATGGCAGGTCAGGAGAGCAGTCCCTTCTCTATAGACTTGGATTGCAGTTTTTGCCAAAAATGAGTTTTAATCATTTAAAGCATTTTATCATTTAATGAGAGCAACAGAAAACTGTAAAGTGAGGGTAGTATCAGAAGCCTCTATGAGGAGCAGAAAAGGGGAAGAAATGTAAAGAGAGCGACAGACTGGAACATGACGGACGGTGTCCTAAGCAATCATCTGTCTTGGGTCTACAGCTGTTGTGGAGCAATCCTGGCCCTCACTGATGTCTTTTTAATGCATGGAAAAATCAAGGTTTTGACTGAAATAGATGGATAGGTAGATGACAGAGCATTTCTATGCACTGTAGTAAACATGATACTAAAAGGATGTGATTTTCACATTCCTGCTCTCTCTGGCTTTGTTTCTTCTCGCTAATCTGTTACGTTGGTGTAGGTGGGATGGTGTTTTGCCTCACTGATTTTTGAAGTGTACTGTTTGCATGTTTCTGCTTATACAGTGTTTAACATAGGGGATAGTATGGAGCCCTTAAGGAATTCCCTAAAAGGCAACCTTAATTAATGTCACCAACTGTATGGAAATGTGTCTGCCCCTGGCAGTGTAGGGGAGTGATACTGAATGGTGACAACGTTGTCCGCCTCCTCTTGAGCATAATAACTCTTAATCTTTCTTATTTCAGCACATGGAGGTGTTGAGCCTGTCTTGTAACGTAGCTACATTGCAATGCATCTGCTTGCCCACATAAATTATATCAGTTTCAATCGTTTTCTCAGTAATTGTGTTTTAGGAAAAAGTGAAGAAGAAAATTCAGTGAATAACATCTGTAGACCGGAAGCACAAGTAATCATCAAAGATGATGTCCTGATTTTTAAAAAGCCTCACTGAAAGTAGCTGAACCGTGACACTTTCAGGTAGAATTTCATAGAAATGAAAGCAGTTGAAATGTCCAGTAGGAATAGGTTCAGGACTGTCCATTCAGTGCTGCTGGCAGGATTGCTTATCAGCATAGGTGAATGGTACTGTGGGAAGCATGGGGCCCAGCCAGTGTAACTGATTTCTGCCCTCAAGGTGCTTGTCAGAAAATGTTGTCAGATGGTTGCATTTTGCAGTGACAGGTTTTGTCTTCATTTGCCCAAATAGCGTGTGTGGTGGTGGTGGAAGGGGTGGGGGGTGTCTGTTGAAGGTTGTGCACGTATGTGTGTTTTGCAACAAGGTAGAGAATATTTTATTTTGTCTCACAAACACTAGTTTGGGGTTTATTTTGTTTTATTTTGTCTGAAAAATCATTTTGCTGAAGTCCGGGCTACAGCTCTAGTTTGTAGGCATTTAGGAACTGAACTATGATCATGCGGCAGTCTAGTTCAGATTTGAATGAGCCTGCTGACATTGTGTGATCTTTCTTGACATCCAGTGGTACAAGCAACTATTTGCTTTGTCTCCAGCTGCTGAGAGAAACTTGTTCACATGTTTTGGTTCTTTTACTCTTTGGTTCTTTTGCCCTTCATATCTGTGGTGGTGCAGTTCCCTCTGCTTCCATATGTTGTGGAGATGGACTCTGCGGCCACTGATGATTCAGCAGAGATCGATGCAGACTTCCTTATCGTTTGGCCGTGCGTTTTTGTGTATTGAAACTGTATGCTTTATTTTAGCGTTAGTCCTGCCATCCAAACTGTTCCAAAGGTTGGGAACAGACTTACTCCGGGAATGATCTTGCAGGAGTTAACGTAACCTTAGTTCTGTGCGCTACAGGAGTCCTGAAGAGGTCTGAGATTGGGTATATTGTGCATATATGTAAACGCAGGTGAATCTTTCCTGGACTGGGGCCTACATGACCTGACAGGGAGTAATGAGTAGCAAAAAGTAGAGCTAAATTGCCTGCATTAGAAATCTGTTTCATTTTCTTTCCCTTTTTAAGAGCTTTCAGGTAAAATTCTGCTTCAGATTATTTAGATAGGGCTGAATGTATTCATCTGAATGATCTTTTGGTCCTTTCATTTTCTTCCTTGGACTAAGATGTGTGCAGTTTGCCAGGATATCATAACAGGAGGATCTTAACAGCAGCACCATTTAGGAATGTGGTTTATTTACGGTATGTTTATACTGGCAAAAGCCTCAGTGAGGATGCAGTTATGTTTTGGTATAACTTACTTCATTTGGGCAACTAATGCTACTTAGCTGAAGTTATTAGCCAGGAGGCGCTACATGGAAGGCATTTTAGGATAATTCTGTAGTTTAGGCAGTACTTGCATAGAAATTACGAATTAGTGAAATCACTGGAATTGCATGCATTCCTACACATGATTTAATCTGCAGCCTCTGATCTGATCCGGATCCGGCAGCAGCTCTAGGCAGTAAGAAAAGTTTGGGTTTTTACCTTTGGTGAGTCAAGGAATTGTTCAGTGCTTCTTTTTGTAACTCACCAGTGTGAAGAGCAGTAGGGAAAGTTTCCTCTATAAATAGCATCACAACAATGTGGGGCCTGCACAGTGGTTCACAGCGGTGGCTTTTAGTTCATCTCGGTAGGAAAGAAGGAAACTGAAAACTCAAGCTTCTCTACAGCTAGTCTTCAGAGCTATAGTGTTTTCATGAGTTACAGCAAAGCTCTTACAAAGTGAGAGGGTCGTAAAGGCTTCTCAGTGGGAAGCATGTTTAGGAGCGTTATAACAAAATGCCTTTCAGAGATAAGGAATTAGGAGCTTGATCCCACTTTTATTCAGTGAGATTACTCAAGTGAGTAAGAGCATCAAGATTTAACTTTCTTGCTTTTCAATAGCAATACAATTGTGTGTGGTTTTTGGCGTGATGTCCATGGAGTGACCTTCGAAATAGGAGCATTTTTCCTAGACTTAGAATTCTAGCTGCATCTGCCAAGCAGAAAAGGAATAAAATAAATGCTAGCATCTTCAGGTTATAATTCTGAAACAAGCACAAGCACAGCAAATCTCTTTACCTAAGCCGAGCAAGCTAACTCTATCTTGAGATACACTCAGCAGGAAGCCCTTGTAAGGAGACTGATTTTTCTCAAGAAATGTTGATTACCTTTTGAAAATCGAGGCTCTTCAAAGTGCCTGAGATGAGGCCACCCATTAAAACTGACAAAATCACAGTTTGATTTAAAGAGAAGCTGTGCCTGCCTTACTTATAGAGCTGTATCATTCACTCTTTTTTGGTACTTTTTCTCTCGGTGCTAACGGCAAGCCCCAAGCAGGGCGTGATTATAACATGTGCTTTGCAACGATGTGGAAGGCGCAGGCGATATAACCAGGCGGTGAGATAACGTGAGTCCGTCCGCACTCCTGGGAGGATATTGTGCACTACACCTATAAGGCAGGGTAAATTAGACGTGTAGCTGATCGGAATGAGTTTGCTGACCAACGGGAAAAAGACGCAGCACACACCTACTCAAGAAGTCAAATGTTAAGTATCTATGTCGTTCCTTAGCACTGGTGATAGTGTATTGCAAATGGTGGCCAGAACCAATGTTGCCAGTAATAAAATTTAGAGACAAAGATCTGGGCTTCTTGTGGAAAACACTGTTAGCGTTTCTCTGAGGGAAAGCACACTGCACGCATATGTCTCGGAGAAATATTTTCCTATGGCGGTGCTCCTTATCGCCCCTTACCTAATGTTCCATTTTTGTCCAAGATTACTGAGAAGCTTATGGCAAGACCAATCTCAGAGATTTATCACCTCAGATCAAATAATCATTTTCAGGCTGGTTGAAGCCTAACTCCAGAGCGGGAGTTGTGCTCATGTTCGTGGTAGATAATCTGTCTGCCTCTGGGAATAAACAACGAGGATCGTAAAGGGTGGAAACACAAAGCACTGTGGTGTGTTTTGAACTGTAAGGCCGGGTGGTGCAAGGTGCAGCACCCTTTCATGTAAGAGTGTGGCCTAGTAAATGCAACTTTTTAGCATCTTTTTCTGGCTGCTCCTTGACTAAACTCATTCTCTTGACACACAGAAAATGTTACTTCTGGTCATCTAGGGATGAGAACAAGTTGAGTAATCACTATGTGAAGTCACAGCACTACACAAAGATTTTATCAATTGATTAAAAGCCAGTGCAACACTTTTTGATGTGTTTGGCATAAGATTAGTATGAAAATACTTTTAGAAGGAAAAAGTCAGCTGGTTCACAAAGTCTGAGCATTAGGCAGCGTGATGACAATTTTTATTGGTAGTTTCAGGCTACCTGTATTTTTTCCTGATAATTTGTATTACTACTCAGGCCCAAAGTACGTGATATAATATGTTTGGAAATTCATAGATTGAATGAAAAGTTGGCTTCAAACCATATCTCGGGGCTTCACAGGAAATTGTTGTGGTCTGGTGCAATATTTTCCTTTTATTAGCAAACGTGAACTGTAAAACACTCGTTTCTAAGACGCATTACTTAAATTCCACTTTCAATGTTATTTATTGTCATTCTTAGTGCTATTATTTGATGCATAATACTATTCCTATTTTAGACAATCAGTAATCCTAAATACCGCTGTCACATCTAAGCATGATAATGTTAACATGCAGAATTCTTATCTCTGGCACTGAATATGTATGTTTAAAACAAAACTGTCTGATACTTGTGATAATTATTATTCTTAGCTCTAAAATCTTCAACTGTTTAAAAGACAGAGTTCATTCAGTGATTTACAGTTTCTTGAGGGCAAATCATCTTGGCAAAGTCGATCTCTATAGGAGACCTAAGCAGCCGAAATGTAATCAGATGCTGCTACAAAAAGTGAAATTAGTTCATTTTTAACTCTGGGCAGACTCTGGCACTGTGTGCCAATCCTTGATTCTCTGTGTCTTCCTTTTGTCAAAAAATTGATTTTGTGTATTGTTTTTAAGTTGGCTAGTACAATAGGTAATTCATCATCACTGTGAGATAGAAACTCAAGCAGTCTCCAAAAATAATTGAATTTTGCAGAAATTCTCTAAGGGGATGAAAAATCCATAGCAGCCATTAAATTCTGCTCTTTGTAGACGGAATCTGTAATATTACAATTATGACCAAGTAGAAAAAAAAACTCCTTAATTTTAGGTGGTGAATCTAGTAGGAATAACTTGGTGCTTTATTTTTCTGTTATATTATTTTGGTGGATTTCGTATCAAAAAATAGGATAGCATATCAAAAGACGTCATTTGCAATGGGAAGGGGAAAGCTGCTTAAGAAGTCTAGTAATACAAATGCAAGAGATTTTAGTTTTGATCTGAAGCTACGCTGATATCTGAATGTGAATTAGAGGACAACTGGTTGCTAAATAAATGAGGAAGTGTTTGGTGTATGCCCTCCTATAGGGGTTCTGCAGCGTCTCTTTGTTTTTAGAGGATCTCCTGGTCTCCTTTAAATTATGCCTGTCTAGCTCTGATTCCCAGGATGAACTCCTTCACTAGACAGCTTCAGGCAAGCTGAAAGAGCAATACTCATGTTGGAAAATCCAGCTGTTCTCTAGAAACCTCGTTTTATAGGAGTGGCACAAAGAACAAGAGTAGGATTTAGATTTAAGCTCTGTATCAAGTCTATTTTGGAAGGCAGACCAAGTGTCATGGAAGAAACTTTCTAAAACACGAGTGGGAATTAGAACTGCATCTCCCAGTGATTTTGTTCATTTCAAAATCCCTCCTGATAGCCACAGGATTTGACTTGCCCATCAGATTCAGTGATGGATCAAGATTGCTAATGTATATCAGTAAGATTTTAGGCCTAATGGTCATATACAGAATTTACACTGTTAAGGACATTCTCTTTCCTGGAGAGATAACGCAACGTCTTGTGGTCCACGCTGATGAAGAGTTCATGAATGTTAGGATATGGATCTGCCTTTTTGTAAGCAGACTTGCGTTGGCATGGGTTAAATGTGAAAGTAAAGAGACACTGCAAAATAAATAGATGCTGTGATAATTTACTACAAGTTAGGTTTTATCTACATGCATAATAGCATGCTGTAGAATGATAGATTGTATCAGAGGAGGCCGTAAGATGACAAAACGTATCATTTAATATATCAAATGATGCTGCTTTGTGTATTGTTATATCCAAACTAAAAAAAAGTATCGTCGGACTGTATTTTTTTCCTATTGCGCTCATATGCCTAGAGCTGGCTTAGCAAGTCTACTGCATCTGCCCGAATTCAGATTTTAGAGTGGTTTAAGGTTCTATAGCCATTTCATTGTCAGTTGTCATTTCGTTGGTGTTTGTTAGTAAAACAATCATTTGGAAACAAAGGGGAGAACTGACCTTGCTCTTCAGTAAGGATCCGTATCCAGAGCTAGCAGGAGATTTACAAATGAAAATATAATTTTGTCTTGGTTATTAAAATCCTTTTCCCTGACTTATGTTACATTATTCTTTCAGAGGGCCCTCAAGAGAGGAGAAAGCCACGGCTGCGTGTGGGGCAGCAAGTGGGCGGCAGCGTAGGGACATCGCAGAGGAAGGCTTGCTTAGTGCCACTACCCCAGTTGGAGTGCAGGCAGCCTCCTCCCATTGTGGTGTGACTGTACTCCACGCTTACGTCGCAGTGATAGCACATTTTAAAAGACGATGAAGACAGGAGCGCAATAAGTTGTTTATACTCTGTTGCTTGGGATAATCAGCCCGGTCCATAACCTCACTTTGCTGAGTAGTAGTTGTGGATCGCAGACTCATGAAAATAAATGGCATTCTTTAAATGCTCTGACCAAGTTCCTTATAGCAGCTCTCAGCAAATGAATATTATCATCTGCATTGTAATAGGTTCTCTTTCTACATGGTCCCATGGCAAACAGTAAAAACAACTTCAGGTCTTCGTAACGTATGGAGGTATTGATCTGTATTTTTTCTTTCCTGGACTGAAATAGATAGAGGAAGCAGGTTGTTGCAGACCTTTTGAAAGTGCACAAAGATGAAGTCCTTTTTTTTTTTTTTTTTCCTTCCTCTGTGAGTTTCAAGCTAGGATCAGAGACAATTGAAGTGTCTTTATTTAAGGGAGTTCAAGGACACCTTTGCTTTTGTGTTTCTACAAAAGTGAAGTAGAAAACAGTCTCAGACCAGACATGGAGAGGGAATATTGCTGCACCACTTGGAAAGGTTTTTGAATGCTTACCAAATCCTTGAGAGATCAGGAAAGGGTTGTTTGGGCCTGTGGGTACTGTTTGGTCATGTGCAGCGGAATCTAGGCATCTCTGAAACCTCCTGACAAGCGCGTGTATGCCCTGTGTGTGCCACTAATTGCTAGTGTCACCTCTGGCTTTCGATTTCCGGTATACCTGGAGAAGATATATGCTCTTCTCACTGAAGATCAAGCGCGCTTGCCAGGCAGGAAGGGGGCTGAGAAGAGAGGAAGAGAAGACAAGGTGAATGCCTTGGTGTTTCTCAGATGGCAGCTTACAGCCCCGGGGGATTGAAAAGAGATAAAGAGAAGTTAGGAAGTTTGAAAATTTTACTGAAATTTTAGGGGGAAAGAAATCCAGAAAAGACTGAGGTAAACAAAACCCTCAGAAGCCGTGAATTTGGGTGTAATGATAAGTCCATTCGTATATACGGCATACAACCTTCTCCCACCATCAGTATTTCTTTGGCCTTGCTCTCTGTTACCCTCCAGTATTATGTATTGTTTGTCTTTCTCTGGAGACACGCGCTCACACCCCCACACCTATGTACATTTTAGGCTTAGCACTGCTGTCGCTACTGTGTTTCATACCTTTTAACAATTGCAAGGGGAGATGCTGTACACTGCAAGGAGGGTATTCAGGGAGAAGAATGCTAAAGAAATCTATTTAAGGGCCTGACTCTATGTTCATTGGAAAGTAAAAAGTCTCCCATTGACTTCCGTAGTCCCCGGATGAGCCTCTTCCTTTCCTCGTCTCTCAGCTTTGTTCTCTTCTGTCCGGGTTCTTACAGAAATGGGATGGGGGGTTTTGTAAAGGCTTGCGTTAGTTCCCGGCAGGGTTCAGATCTCTGCGCTGGCCGCTCCTTGGCTCTCGGATCCCCCACCGCTGGAATCCTGGAGAAAGCCCTTCAGCTGAGTGAATTCGGCAGGAACTGCTCCTGTTAAAATTAGTTCAGCCTAGTCTGGGATGATTTTGGCAAAGGGGCTACCTTTTTGTGAATTACTAGATTTAAATTTTCATCAAAAATACACAGTTCATAGCAGAGATACAGTTGATCACATCCTAACCTGACGTGCATCAACACAGCAACGTTAATAATGCTTTTCACCAGCTGAATATCGGCTTCTCTATATTTTTATATTTTTATCAAATTTTTACCTCAATTCTGTGAGAGAATTGGCACTGAAGAAACCCGCTCACAGCAGAAAACAAATAGGTCATCAGATATGAGGGATGGAAAGAATGTCCTAATAGATAACATTTGAATTGAGTTGTTCATCTCATCTGACTTTGCAAAAAGTTTCGGGTGCCGTTAGTCTCCAATTCTGGATGTGGTTTTAATTTATGACCTGACTTAAGGCTGAGCTGCATTAGCTCCTGCTCTTCTCCAAAATGACCTCTGCTAATGCTTGTTGAGGCACGTTGCTGCTAGTCTTCGCACGTTACTGCTACGTGAGGGCAGGACTTTTGATCCAGATATTGCTTCCACCAGTATAAAGGTGAGGCCATAGCGGATGGTTGTAGCTACTCTGATGGCCAATTTGTGTTAAACAGGAGAGTTTCTAAAGTGAAAACATGACTGCAGAATTCTTTTTACAAGCCACTGGCATCTGCAAGCATTAGCTGTCAGAGCATGGCACAGCGCTTCATTTAATTTAATTCCAAATTTATTTATTCAGTAGCTAAAACAGTATTTCAGTGAGTTTGAATTAAGCTTCCCAGCCTTCCCCAGTAATGACTTTCAGCGCTGCTTTGGAGGGACTGTCGTAATAAAGGCAGCTTCATTCAGTCGCTATCCTTGCTGCCCCTATTAGGGCAAGAGAAAGAGTGAGCGCTAATAATACCGTTGATTTTATGAAGTGGAAACATCTTTCTTCACAAAGGCCACCGTGGTCATAAATTCTAGCCGGTGTTGATGGGAGCATGAGCTGAGTTAGTAACCTAGGGGTAGAAAGCAGCGCATAGCTATTCAGTGCCCAAGTGAGCGTGTTTTTAAGACAATGAACCTTTTATCTGTATGAAGGCTGCGAGCTGTCATTTTTGGCTTTTCTAAAATTTGCAACGACTGCCTTGTCCTTTCTTTCCCTACTTCTTCTGTCTTGCAGCATTTCGTATTTCTGAGATGCGTTATGAGGGGCGGGATTGCCTTCTACTAAGGAATTATCTACTAGCCAATGTTGAAAGAAGGATATAGAATTTCATGGACCAGTGAACTAATACGATGTGAAATCCTATTTCCCTATCTTCCAAAGTGTCTGCAGAATACCAAGTTAATGTAGTTTATATTATATGGTTGCCACCTGTTCATATTGTCAGTACTTGAATATTTAAGCATCACACACTCCAATTCCTACCATTTTGTCTGTATTTCGACACTGGTTTCTCCTAGTATTTCCATACTTCATTCATTCATTTCTCCTCCTTTTCTCCTCTCCAAAAAGAATATTATGGCCTAGAATTACTAGATTTAAATTTTCATCAAAAATACACAGTTCATAGCAGAGATACAGTTGATCACATCCTAACCTGACGTGCATCAACACAGCAACGTTAATAATGCTTTTCACCAGCTGAATATCGGCTTCTCTATATTTTTATATTTTTATCAAAGCGCAGAAGGGTACATTTTCAGACACTAGCTTTGAAGCTGCCTCACTCTTAGTTCAGTTCAGAATCCCATTTCGTTATCACATGCATATCTGAGAAACATCATAAATCTCATGTAAACAGTCTATAGTTTCAGTGCATATATTTAAATGTATGATGATCCAAGGGCCTATAGCATACTGGTGCACAGACGTGTGGGTGGGTGCAAGCACATCAACTCATAAGGGGTCGTTGGATCATTTCTGCATCTGGACTAATAAATGGCAACTGCAGTTAATGGCGAACAATGAATCTTGGAACAAAGGGAAAAAATAGCGCATCTGCTAAAAGGAAAGATGTGTCGAATACTGATTAGGAAAGAGATCTGGGAGTTGTTGTAGAAAATCTCTAAAGCATTCAGCTTAATGTGCAACTGCAGTGAAAAGGGCAAACAGAATGCTGGCTTGTATTGCTGGAGGAAGGCAATATAAATCAAAGCAGCTGGCTTTGTTCCTGTAAGGCATTGTTTTGACATAACCCAAAGAACAGAACTTTATTTGCTGTTGGTCACTACCGCTTCAGAAGAATATTTTTTTTTTGCTGGAGGGGATTTTCTCTGTAGCAAACTAAATTACCATCTTCTGCGTTCTAGGGCAACATAGGGGAAGAGAGAAAAAAAGATTCAGTTCCTTAAGAAGTAAAGCCCCTGTATTCTGAGTAGTGCAATTGTTTTTTTTCCAGCAAAGAACAGTCTACAACTTCGCTTGAGTTTCAGTTTCAGAAAAAAAGATAGGAAAACGTTATCTAAAACTTGGAGGATTTAGATTGAAAAATAAATGTTTTGTTGAAAATCTCATTTCTTGACAGCTCTAAAGAGGATGTGAGTTATCAATACAAAGACAGCAAATGATAGAGAAAAATGTAACTGCTGGTGAATGAATGACGCAGACACAATGAGCTCAGTGCTCTTATCGGCTTACAAGCATTTGAATTTTGTTGTGTTTTAATCTTACAAGATTCTCACAAAGAGCTGAGCAGGCATTATGCTTTAACAAAATACAGTACAAAACTTGCCTTGCAGGTTTGGTGGATAGTATTCTGTCAGCATTTGCATTATGATTCCCTGCATTGAAAAGGTTACAATTCATCCATAAATAATCACTGCTGGTTAAAAATGTGGCATGTAAAATTCTATCTAGAATCAAGTCATAGAGCCTATGTAAAAAGATACATAAAGAAGTTATTTTAAGCAGCCACAAAGATTTCGGTCACTCCTGTTACAGTCAAAGAGAGTATCTGAATCTTACAAAATGTTCTTACTGGATTTGGAAAAGATCTAGAGTACCCGTCTGCCTTTCTTCCTTAGGTCGTTGGAACGTTAAGGCCTGTGTGAATCTTCAGAGCCTCCCTTTAAATTCAGTGGAAAGAAACTCAAAGGCACAACAGGTATAACAGCTCTGTCTTCCTCTGAACAACGTTCATAAATGCCGTATCTGTACACCAGAGATGTGGGAAGCAAGGCAGCCCTGTTTTGGTTGACACACACTGATTAACATTGTTTGTGGGCTGAATTCCAGCCAGCCCCAAAACTCTGTCAGAACAGCTTCATATCACTGCAGATTCCCCGTGTTCTCATGAAGAAGGGTCAGGGTTTTAGACCATTAGGCTTCTGGACAAAAACCCTAACCCGCAGGGACTGGAAAAAAAAAAAAGACTCTCTGCGTAGTCAAGTCATTTCACGATTGCTCGTAACAGACTTGGATCCTTTTCTCTTAAGAATGTGAAGTACTGTGGCAGTGCACGGTCTGAAATACCAGATGTTTTGACTGGAACAGAAAGTCCCTCATTCCTGTCCTCAGGACAAGAGCAGAAGTTCACTCATTTCCCAAATCTCATTCTATTCTGATTGAAAAGAATTCAGAACTAGTATTTTCAGATTGTGTTTGACTGTCAGATCAAGTGAGGTCACGATAGCTAAGAAAGATGCATCCTTACCTTTCCCTTAGCCGTGTCCGACACAGGATGGGTCATGTTCACCTTCTCTGCCTGAGAAAAGGCAGTACAAACTGATGGTAAAGATCTAATCTCGTGAAATATTTTCCGTTTCTTGAGCCTGGTATAGTAAAACAGATCGTCAGCTAGCTCAGCTCCGCTGACTCCAGTTTAGTCTCCCAGATTCGTTCCTTTATTTGCTGGCCTTCTGCTTGCGCGTCTTCTCTCATCCTCACTTTGTTGAAGCTACTTTTTTTAGGCTTATATTTCTGCATCCCTGATGGGCTTCTGCAGCGTTTCAGATACTAATGCTTGTCAAGGTGGTCCCGTTAATGCCATGACTCACTGTTGAAGAGTGCTAAACCCTTTTCCTCAATAATTTTATGCACTTCCTAACATACAGACACAGGGGTAGAAAGGGCACCAGCATAGATGTCAATATATATGCTTGTTCATAGGTATTCAGAGAACAGTGGCTTCAGGAAAGCACAGGGGATGCCTCCTGCAGCAGTGTTGCGTTTCTAAAGCTGCATATATATCTCCTCTTTAAAACCGGTGTAGTTTCCCAAGGATACAACCAACTTGCCAGCAAGTGCGACGTCATTCTAACAGATGTATGTGAGGTTTAGTAGCAGAGGAAAAGTCTGTGCGTATCCAGTGAATTTAGTGAAGGTGGGTTCCCTGCTGGGAATTTCTCAGCAGCTGCCATCCTTGGTGTGTATACCTCTAGTTAAAGGGGTACGGCGTTTCTCGTCCAACTCTAAAGTAGATTTACTGTTCGGAGGTAAAATTAACCTTCCGTGGCCATGTGACACCCAAGATACATGGGGACCCTAGACCATATCTATGCAAAATAATAGGGTACACTCAGTCTTCCCAATAGCCCACTTTGCCCCATCTTTAGCAGGCTGACTATCCGTCCTGTGTCTCAATCTCTAGATTAGAGGTATTATCTGCAGTTATATTCCACTTAAGGTCAAACAAGAAGAATAAATTAAGAGGGCAGTGTGATGTGAGCTGAACAGTTTTCGCTTTAACGGTATTTTAATAATCAGGAAAGTCACCCATGTATAGTTATGATAAATTGCTTTGCTACAGGGTAATATAAACTTTAACAAGTATGATAAATATTTCTGCTTGACCAAGAAAACTGAAATACTGGAAGCTGTTTCAGTATGTACATCAGAATGAACAAAGATGAAAAACTGATGAATATTTAAAAAAAAAAACCCTTATGTTTTGGTATAGTAATCTCAACGTATCTACGTAGAAACAGAAATTTAGGCGCCGGTTTGTTTCTAAAAAGCCTCAGGAAAGGGAGTGATGGCAGTGATACTCTAGCAATTAAGAACAGAGGGCCATTTTTAAAAACCAGTAGTTTTATTTTTATCTCTGTTTTCAGGTGTCAAAGTAGCTTGACTTACCTGTCTAAAAACAGGCCTCTTTGTGGTATCTTTCATTAAGTTCATCCTAAATAACTATCCCCCTTTGAAAAACATGCACAGCAAGAAAATACCTGAAAAAGCACAGACATGGCTTCTAAAATAAAGCCATAAATGCACAAAAAAATCAAAGAAAAGGCTAGTGAGAGATGGAAATTAAATGCACTATACTATCCCACAATCAAAAAACCCAAACTTTAGTGTCATGGGTGTTTAGAAATTCCATTGCACGTGAATTGTAAAAAATGCTGGAGGATTAAGTACTCTGAAAAGTACATACGCGTTACATTGTCCGTTCCTAGTATGACCTCGCATTTATGATCTGTCTGAAATCAGTGAGATTTTGGTGTCGTGTAGCTACAAATTTGGGATTTATTACTCTCCATATTGCGGAAAAAGTAAGATGAGATTAAAACATTCAAGATTATTTAAAAGAAAGGTGTCCATCTTAGATTTTTTTAAGATAAAGATTTGTTTGTGGCAGACTGTTGTCTGGTAAATAAAAAGATATTTTTTTCATAGGAATGCTCCTTTTCTGAGATTTACGGGTGTCATCCCTGAAAGAATCCTACTTAGAGCAATATATTTCAGTGATATTGAGACAGAATGAGATTTGTGTAACAGCATTGCAAAGTTAGCTTGCCATTCCCCATCAACAGCCAAGGGATGTGCGAATTGTATCATAGGACCTTGGGCCATGAAGAGCTAATCTCTTATGAAAATACAGATAATAAAATATAGTAAAAACTAATAAGTTTATAAGGCCATTTTATCCCATTGGTGATTAACTGCAGTGGCGTGTTAACATGCAGCAGAGGGAACAGGAGTAAGTTAAAGTCGAATTTTAAGTAGCGTGTGCTTGACCATGCGCACCATGATTTTGACTGTTTGAGTACTCTGCATGGCCTCCAGAGGCCCTGTTCCTCTGTTTTGTTTTTTTTCGGCAGAAATCTGCATGTTTCTTTCTCTCCTTTCTCCTCCCGTTCAGTTGGTGGCATTTGCTTTCCAAAATTACTTGTGCTCATGGGTAAGAATTGACAGAAACTGTGAATCACAGATCAGTGCTGTTCTGTAAGCGGTTAAGAAGCTGAAACCATCAAAGCTTAAGAGAGAAAGTATTGTACTGCTTGAAAATTTGGGGTTCAGCATTGTTTTTAGTGCTTGCGATACCAGTCTTCAACTCATTCTGTAGAGGATACTTCTACCTTTACTTAATTTTCTTTCCAGAGCTATTGTATTTCTCTCCTACTTCGAACTGCGTAACTTGACTCAAAGCACCTGCCTGCCGTAGCCTGTTTCCCGTCTGTCATTTTGCCTCATTAATACTGTCAGTCAGTTCAGTCTCAGGAATCCTTTGTATCAGAATTATCTAATTTGAGGTTTCCCAAGATTTTAGAGATAGATATATTTTTGATATGCCTTTAATATAAATCCCTGGGTGTTCCAGCAGCGCTCTCTCTCTCTCTATGCATTTCCAACATTTTGTTCTCTTTTTTTTTCCCTGTGCATCTCTTTTGTTTTGTTTTTTTGGGAGAAGTGGAAAATAAGGAAAAGGTGGACTGCTTTCCAGTTTCAGCTTCTATTTATAACTTTTTTTCATGACCTTTTTCCTACTTCTCTCTCTTTGCTTCCCAGCCATGTCTCAATAGGAGCCAAAAGGGCTCACTGAGGGGAGATGTGACTAGTATTTACACGTTCTCTGCAAGAGACAAATGTCATGGAAACAGGTGCAGAATAATACTCTGACAAAACCGTTGTCTCTGTTGCTGCAGATCATTGCAAGGTCAAATTATAACAAAGAATATATATATAATTCCAAATATAGCCCAGGATAAGAGCCTATAACTACAGGAAGAGCTGGAAACTTGAAGCTGACCTTTTCATCTTCGGGCTGTAAGTTTTAAATAAAATCTTGCTGATCATGTCTTCCAATTTTGTTACGTATTTCTTTCTGTATTCTCTGATGTATGGTTATAACCTCTGGAGATACAATTCATACTTGAAAGAAGCATCTTTCTGTCTTTTCATCAAATAAAGGGAGGGTGTTGTGGTACTTGAAGGGTTGGTGTATATTGCTCTGTTTTGGTCCACTACCCTGGCTTTTCAGCTCTGCTGAATAATTACGTTCATTCCTGATTTTTGTAAACACTGTGGACAGAAATTATTTTCTGAGAGATAGCAGCTTTCTGATTCCTGCGTGGCTGCTCTGTGGTTTTATATCAGACATTTCAAAATGCAGACACTCGGACCTCAATGGATAAAGATAAACAAAGGCTTCTATGCTGAGGTGAGCAACTGCAGTGAAATGGCACTGCAATAGTGAGTACAAGCTGCCTGCATTGACTCCGATTTTTTAACTGTGTTTTGGGTAGACATTGCTAAATATCTTTTGTAACTTAAATTGACTTATTCATGTATATGAAGGAGCACATTCAAGAGTCTAATATAAAAATAAAGATGATTAAATGAAACATTGCAACCCACTCACTCCTTCATATTATAATAGTACCCATCGACAGGAAGCTTGATTGTCAGGGGTGCTCAAGAGGTACTTAGAGTGGCTGTAAAATTGCCTATGCATGTGCAGTCATTGATGATTTTCCTGGAGCTGTTGAGATCAGACCAGCTTCCAGTTTATCTCAGAGCAGTCTCAGGATAACTACAGAGTGAGCCAGCAGATACAGCAGCTTATCCTGCCAGTCATGTATTAATTTTGGCGCCTGCTTCTGTCTCTGCCTCCTCTCGGTAACCACGGAGGTTACCCGGATTTCTCCTTCTGCGTCTGGCATGCTTTATGAATGGTGGTAGGTGATGCCAGTATTCACCCGTAGTTGGATTTTGCTTCAAGACAGATTTGTGAGTCTGCAGCAGAGTGAAGGGAATTTCCCAAGAATGGAAAATTTAGTTTTTGTGTTATTACAAGGAGATTAGATTATTATAAATTCCCATCTGGCTTAAAACCTGCGAATCTCTGTATTTTCTCTTGGGTGAGCAATTGAATTCATCGTTTAGAACTTCCTGTTGAAAGAGAGGTTATCGTTCTGTTCTCTCTAGGATGCAGTTTGTTAAAAGTTTTATGATTGTTTGTCTGCTTGAAGCAGTCATTTGTCAATATGGCTAACATACATACTTCTGATATTCTCCTGGCTTGGCCTAGGACGAGCATTTACTCGTAGGACGGTAACAGGTTCCCACAAGAAGGAAGTTGTACTGATCGCCATCCATGTGAATAGTGTAGTGTTGGGAACACCTTGTGTCCCTTTGTGTGTGTTTGCGCAGGAGAATCATGCAGGCAGTGGGGAGTAATTAGGATTGATTTCTGCTGTCTCAGTTGCACACATGGATTCTCCTGTAATTGAGAGAGATTTCACTGATAGAATTGAGGTGATTACCCTGAACAAAGTAATGTTGCATCCACATGCATCCTGCCTTCACATAATTATAATTGTTGATCTTCCAAGAACAGTTGAGACCAGATCACTTTTAACTAAAGGACTATATGGATATGTAGTAGGAGATAGTTCCTGCTCCAAAGTCCTTCCAGTCTAAATGGAAAATTAGAGGGTAAGACTAGAAGAGATAAAGAAGGAGATGAAGTAATTTGCCTGAGATTATATGTCAGGACAGTGACTGTACTGGAATAGAACAGAAATGTCTGGAGTCCTTGATCCCTCCTTCCAACCACAGGGTCACATTCATTATCTTTCCAAGCCATTTTAATACAGGCACCTTTAAAATTATTCTGAAAATGCTCTGTGTCTTTAAAAACAAAAATAAATGTGCTAGCTTGCAAAGGAGGATGAAAAATATGTAAAACACTATTGTGAGTGCATCCAGCCCTGCATGATGTTACCTTTGCTTTCAAAACTAGCAAATTGTCCGCGGATACATAATGGAAACCTTCACGCACAGACGTATATACACAAAAAGTGATATATATTTGCAAATCTACTGCTTAGGAAGGTGCAAGCAAAGTTTCTTGTTTCTCTGAACATTGCTGACCTTCATCAGTCCTGGGCGGGTGAAATCCCCGTGCAGACCTCCATTAGTAGAAATATACTTTTTTCTTCATCATTTATTGGGTTTTAGAAGGGTTTTACTGTAAATGGAGCTCTGCCATACCTCATTTACGAAAGGTCTTTATGTCAGACAATATCTTTGTTGTTTCTGCATATAGTGTGCATTTTCCCTGTGTTTAAATTTGGATTCACATTTGGGGATGATAAAAAGGTTTGAAATTAAGCTGTTCCTGAATTAACTGCAGTACCTTGTTTCAATTAGGCGTCCAGACTTTGTAATAATCCCTGTTTCGAAGACTACTCCGCTATGTAAATGAAAGATTATAAACATGAATGTCCCTGAACAACACCTCTCCCCTACCCAATTAAAAATACATCCTCTGAATATTTGCATGTAACATCTCTCAACCTATTTGGATCTAGTTGAGCCTTTCCCTCATCTAAGCCTCCCAGATGTTGCACATTGGTAAAATCAAACCACCCAGCCACTTTTACAAACACTTGTTTCTTGGTGAAATGTTAGGTATGGTTTTTGTTCTCATCAGCACCTGGGGTATGAAATGCAGTATGATGAGCTGTTAGAACAAGCTATGTGAAGAGCAACTGAAGAAATGGTATATTGTTCCCTTAGGTCATATTTGTTTTATCAGTATTTTTTTTTGGAAAACACATACGTTGAATTTATTCTGAATGAAAAAAAGTATTTAGGTGCAACACTGGTTTATCTCTTTTGGTTTGTCTGGTTAATGAAGGCAAAAAATACATATTTTTTCAGTTGAAGATACTGCTTAATACTCATTGCCGTGCAGAGAACTGTGGAGGGAAATATAAAGCCCTGTATCACCTTGTCTTTCCTCTTTGCTGAAATCTTTCCTTTCCAGGTCAGAACAGCTTCTATTGGTGCCGCTTTAAACTAGAGCCTGACTCTAGAGCTTCTCCCGATTGGTGCACAGGGACTGTATGTATTGGCTAGTGCTGTCAGACCTAGGAGTGGGTCTTTTCAAATCAAACTCCTTTTTTGCTGGTGTCAAGTTCAGCTCTTGGCTGAAGAGGGAACTACACAAGGGCCTGTTTCGTTCCGTTTACTACTACCATGGCTGATGGCTGCGGTGTCTTCAGTGATCTGTTGCTTAGAAGAATGTGAGGGTCATCACCATGTTGGCTCCTCCAAACTGAATTTTTGAGGACAGCTGCGTTACATACCCCTGTTTTCTGCGTTCCTTATGCTGCTGCTGTTTCAGAATGAACTGTTCCTCAAGGAAAGTTCTCCCTCAAAGTAGAAAAATCATTGAATATATTATGTGCCTTCATATTGAAGAACCTTACCCCTGGAAACTGAGGGATGAAACTTGTCTGTGCGCCTGGAGGAGGCAGTGTGATTCAGCAGGCAGATAATGAGACTTTGTATTCTAGTCTAGATCTCTTATTAACCTGCCTTAGGATCGTATGTCACTTGGTGTCTGCTGTAGGCTGACAGCAGAAAATGTCTTCTGTATTCTACAGTAGTCCTGCCATAGGAAGGCTCAGATTGCCCTGTTTGTGCAATCAGCGAAACAAACAGCTATAAAATAATAAAAGTGTGCACTTCCTCGTCTTGTATATAGCCCTGTTCTCCCAGTCTGTCTTTTGCACTTTTTCTCAATACCTATTTAATGTTAGCTTCATCTGTTTTAATTCATTCAAATATACCGCAACACCAGCAGCTGAAAAACTGATTTCTCCAGTTAGCGCAATCTTGCTCGCGCATGCTCATCTTTTCTCCAAGCTGCTGGCTGCTCTGAGAAATGGGCTTTCAAGATAACCAGTCCTTCAGTTCAGTTCAGTTTAAGTGAAGATAGTGTCACCTTCAGGAGGAAACACTGATGGAAAAATACTGTCTGATTTTCTTTTCAGATGGAGGCAACGAGGTAGTGGTACATTCTAGATTACCAGGTTCCACTTCTTGTGTACTGAAGTTCAAGATCTGATACACTATTAGATAACAAGAAACTCTCTACGCATCATAGGATTTTATTCTGTCATTTGTCCCATAGTATCACAACGCCTTTCTTGTGAATCCAGTGGTTATGATAATATTCTTAGCTGATCGCGTCACATCTTTGTATCTTCTGTTCCTAGGAATGAAAGCACTGCCTGAGGCAAGAACTTGTTTATCTAGTAGGTAGGGACAGAAGAAGTTCACTCTGTGTAATTCTGGTGAAGGAAAGATCTTCTCTTTGTTTCCTTTTATGCCCACAAGAGCCCTTCTGTCAGTGATACCTGCACTAAAGGGCTAACGCGTACGGGTGGAATATACTTGGGAAATCCCCACGATGGCAACAGGCCGGACTGTGAGCCTGTGTCTTCTGTTTGTGAGCATCTCCTTACACAAGTAGTCGTTTTCACATGACCTGTGAGTAGGAAAGACTTCTGGCTATATCTACATCAGGTGGTGCAGAGCAGTGCAAAGCTAGCTTTGAGTAAACTAGCGTCAGATCAAAACAGTTGATGTTAGCTGAAAAACTGGGATGATTTAATGGACTTGGCCATACAGCTGTGGTACTTCCAAAGCCAAATGATACATCTGTGTATTGCTGCAGTATCATTCATTTGACGCTAGCTGGGCAGTCTTGGCATGGCCATGCATCTTGTGGGTTTGCTCAGGTCCCCTCTTTTGCAGTGCATGAAGTTTGCTGATTTGAATTTGGAGATTATTGTAGAGCAACCAGTAAATAAATGCACCGTCAGTATCTAGAATCAGTTTACCATGAGTAGACTATGCTAGTGGTTCCCCTGCTATGGACAAGACTGTGATGCTGTGGGACCAGGAGAGGGCACCAGCAGCCTTGACTCTTTTCCTCTGTCTGCCACAGGCCTGGAAGTGCACGTGAGGAAGTGTCCCACGAAACAACTTTTCCTCTTCTGCACGTGTTCCTTTTTTCCCAGGTTCAAAGATACCTAAGGGTCTAACCTGGAAATACTGGATTTTTACCTGCAAGGGCTTGCAGTGCCCTGTGAGCTGAATTTTTCTACAGGTGGTACTTAATGGACACATAGATTCAGAATGATTTTCATAGTTGGCACTAACTGGTATGTTGATGAGCAGTTTTAGCAAAGAAGTGAAGATATAATTGGGAAGAAGAGTGAGCTGCAGACAATCTCACTTTTACTACGGAGGTGTGAGGTTCATCAGTGCAGTAGTGTTGGAGAATTTGTCCTTCTTTTATCCTGTGGAGACTGCATAAATTGGCTTGTGATGGTTTTGTTCTATGCTTAAATATTGGCATCAGATTTACAAGCTGTGAATATTCTTAAGTAAATTGCACAGCTGCCTAAAAGCAGAGCTGGAGCAGCAAGGCAACCA
This sequence comes from Struthio camelus, assembly GCF_040807025.1. Taxonomy (NCBI): domain Eukaryota; kingdom Metazoa; phylum Chordata; class Aves; order Struthioniformes; family Struthionidae; genus Struthio; species Struthio camelus. The sequence continues at coordinate 4,469,520 of NC_090955.1, read as the reverse complement.
AGCGTGCTCTGAGTAGAATTAGAAAGGAGCGTTCTTTCATTGGTGGCCTGCAGAGAAGGTGGGACAGAAAGCCGGAGGAGGGGACTGGTCATCTGTTCTGACCCTTTTGCAATTAGACACACGTGCCTGAAGTGTTCACACAAGTGCATGCAGCTAACATCTGCCTCTTGCAAGTTCATACTCGAAGGTGGTAATTGAGTTTCTGGGAGAAAAGTGCCTTGGCCCCCAGACTGAGCATCGGATTGACTCCACAAAGGACTGCAGGTCCAGAAAACAATCTAGTTTGCCAAGCAGAGAACAAAAGGCAATGGCTTGGCTGATGCTTGTAATCCCAGCTGAAATAACACTCTTGGAATGATTATCTCCAGCCCTAAAGCATCAAGAGTTGCTGTGTTATCCGAAGCGTCGGATCTTCTTCTATCTCTAAATCACTGTTGTTATGCTGGCACGCTTATATCATCAGTTCTTTGTTCCTGAAGCTTCAGCTTGGGTACAGCTTTGAAATTAATTGGAGAAACATAAGGCATCTCTTTATGAAATTTGCACCAACTACAGTTGTCTCCGGGTATAATCAGGTGTCTCTTTAGACAGAACCTTTGGCCTTCAATACAGTGACGCTGTACATACCTACAGGTGGTTACAGAAGTTCACACCAACGGGCTTTCTTATAAGCATTGCAATCTTAGAATTGCCTCCCATGTATAAAGCTTTGGCTGTTTGTGTTAATTTAATATATAGAGCAAAAATAATATCTATGTCTTTATTCACCTTTGTTAGTTACGCATAGGGATCACCTATACACCTGCACTCATCATAGATCCAGGATTCAAAACCGCAGTAGCCCTTTGATGCTTTTATCAATCTTAAAATTTTCAGCCTATGCTTCCATAAGAAGCAGAAGAGAAAGAAACTCAGAAGTAAACTGTAGTTTACTACTGTGTGGACTGTGGGGATCTGCTAGGCCTCCCGAGCTGTTTAACTACCCCTAGACTCAAGGGAGAGCCCCAAGACTTCCCTTCCTCCTTAAACTGAAATGTCCTCTGAAGGACTCAAAGAGAAGAACCAATCCTCTAACTCCCATTAGGGGAACTTAAATTCTTCCATCAACTGAACTGAAATTGGAAGCTCAGCTCTGAGCTGTAGATCCACAGATTCACGCGGGTGTCTAATTCCTTTGCAGATCTATCAGTTAGTTTTTATCCATTATCCTTTTGCTATTCATCGTCCTTTCATCCCAGCAGTCAGGGTCCTGAGTGCACTAATAGGCCTTAATTACTCTGACTAGCCTCACCTGGGACTTCCATTCAGGCACCCTCTGCTTACTGGCCAGGACCTTCATTTAAGCTCAGCCCTGGGCAGCAGGGTGTTGTCTGGGCTGTGTTGAGAGTTGTACTTGTGCCTGCTTCCTTTGGTTCACTGATGCACCTTCCTGGATGGACCCTGAGTTATAGGTGTTGCTGCCTCCTGGATGGACCTGAGATTCTAAGTAGCCTTGTCTCCGGTCTTGTCTTTGGCTCTGCTGTTCCTGACTAGACCTCCTGGATGGACCCCAGACCTGACTTGTCATGTTAGCTTGGGACTGTCAGTAGGACCTGTTGCTGTCCCCAGCCTGGCCAGGCTTGGGGGGGGGGCTGTGCCACTGTCCTGGCTGTGCCATGGTCATCCTCAGCTCTGAGCTGTGTCCAGCACACAGCCCTGCTCTTGCTGCTCCCTGGCCATCCATTTCAAAGACTTCTTTTTCCTTTTCAGCTCTTTAATTTTCCATGTGTTACTTACTATTCACTTGATTGTCATTCCTCCCTCCTGTTCTTTCTGTTCATTCTCTTTATGTTCACCCTCAACTTCCTTTCTAGTCTCTTTTCTTTTCTCTTTTCTAACTTCAAAAGAACTCTTCTCCTGCACCTGGGGTTACCTTCCATTAGAAAAAATAATCTGAAACAGCCTTTTAATGTTATGATATGAAAAGATGAAACAACTTTGTAGTTAAAACAAACAAAAAAACAGTGGTCTGTGAAGTATGTGGCTAAATCACCAAAATCCTCTCTTATATTGTTGTTTGTGCTGTTCTTTTTTCTGGTTTTTATCTTTCCAAATGTTATCCCAGGAATGCACACACAGCTCAGTGTAATGTAGCACCGTTAACTCGTAGTCATTATTGCAATATAAACAAGTTAATCTATAAGCAAAACAAAATCTTGTGTAAATCGGGTAGCAAAAACTTTCTCAAGCAGCTTTGATTTAAGGTAGTCTTGTTTATATGTTTCTGTCCTGATTCGGAAGTGACTTCTTCCTGTAAGCAGTTAAAAGCAGTTGCATTCTGATCACATTCGCTCCGGTTTAACAGAGATATAACTCTACTGCCCATTGACATGACTCCTGATTTATACCAACGGTCAGAGTCGTTCTCTTTCTCTCTTTTCTTATTTTATTAATTCCAGCTTGTCTGTGGCCTTTTTTGGATTCTGCAGTTCCTGGAGGCACAAGTGAGAGCGCTTAAACAGAGCAGGGGGAGTAGGGACTGCTAGTTAAGCACTCATAATTCACTGTCACTCCTACACAAGATAGAGATGACACCATTAGAACAACCAATCTTACTCGTTCCTTGGGTCACAATCCAGCTTACTAACCTCAGAGTAAACGTCCCTTATCTCCCTTATCCCATAACTATTCCTTAACCTCTTCAGTTTGATCACTTCATATTTTCCTTTCCTTGCCTTTCAGTGATTTGCATGCTGAACTTGCAACATGAGTTTCTCCATTGCCTTGCCAAGCTCACCACATTGACTTGCGTGCTTTTCAGCTGAGGAATGGTTTCCTCAATTGAGGCAGCTAGTGGAAATCTATGGCCTCTCACGTTTCCACCTAATAAGAGTATTTTCTTTTGTGGCCCACAGAAGCGTTCTCTGGGAAACATGTAAGCTAGGTTTCCCTTGGTGTGAAGGGTAAACTTCATGTTTAGGGTACAGATTAAATGTGTACCTTGAAGCCTGAATACTTTCCATAAACCAACATCATAGCAGTTATTTAATCTGTACCATTGTCTGTTACCAGTGTTACATTTATGGCATATGTAATGAGATAATACATGTTGCAAAATACTTTAAGAAACCAGAATTTGGGATTTATAACGTCTGTTCCACTTTTTAACTACATTAGTCAATTAATACTTTGTTAATCCTAATAGATGCCCATAGGGGTTATCTGATATATTTGGCTTTATTACAGAGGTATTTAAAATCAGCCTTGGTTGAATGGTCTGTGACCACATCTAGATCAGCTGTGGCTTAAAAGAGCCTTTGTCAGCACAGGGCGCCTCGAAGCATTCATAACTCTATCTGGATGTCCACAGTCATACCCATGCTGCAATTTACTGATGTATTTTAAGTTCAGATAGCATCTTTTGATGAGAAAACTTCAGTCAAAACACACGGTAATTCAGATATTTCTCGCTGGTTTTTTAGTGAAGCACAAAGCTGTATGAACCAGTGACAACATTCACACCTTCAGCAATAGCTTTGAAGTTTTCAGTGATTTTTTTTATTTCAAGACATGTTTTTTATTTTTTAATTGGAAGATCAGCTGTTCTTGATAAACATAAGTTGCTATCCCATTTTGCATTTTAACTTAGAGCATTAAAAATAATCAGCTGTGGATGGTGAGTGAATACCGTCTCCTCTTTAAATATGTAACCTAATCTAGAGTGTGACTAGCTTCTCAACTTTTTAGAAATTTTTAACTAGTGTCACAGAGGCATTGCTAATAGTAGTTGAACTACCAATCAAGTAATTTTAATTTTCAATTGTTCTGTAGTATAACTGGGCTGTATGCGATGCATGCAGTGTAATGCAATACAAAGATGATAACCCACTCCACCCCATTGCAATGCTATTCTAAATTGTTCGATGAAGATGGCACAGCAACATACACACTCTAGCCACTTAGACTGTAGACTTAAATTCACTAAGAATTATAAGACTCTGACATATAAGGCCTAAAATCATCCAACTCATTGATCTTTCACTTCCCTCTTTCGAGAGTGTAAGCAGAGAGATCTGTCAGAATGCATTGGTTGCAGGATAAATTAAATCCCAGAGTGTCCTTTCACCCATCTGGAAACAGCAATTCTAGCTGTTTCCCATCAACCTCACAAGATTAATTGGCAGTTAATGGCCTTTATATTCTAATTTTCCATCGAAGGGCCACATTATATTTTGAGTCAATGCCAGAAGAAATGCATCTCCATGTGGAATTAAAACTTTCCTAAGTGCAGAAACTCAGATCAGAGGAAGGATCCTGCCTGTATCAAAATCTGTCTTTCTTTCCATCCCTGCTTATTCCTTCCTTGGATAAACAGGTAATTTCCTACGGATTTTTTTTAAAGTGATTTGTATTAGTTTCTTAGCTTTACTTTGGCTGCAGTTGCTTTATTTAACATCCCTGTCTTTGTTTTCACTTCAGTCCCAATCTCTCTGCAATAAGGTTTGAAAGCAAAATCATCCATTTTCAACAAATACATAAGATCACATGTACTGACTATGGCAAGAAGGGAAGAAAAGATCCTTTCTACAAAATTGGGGGATAAAGTAATCAGTGAATCCAGTGGATATCTGTATAGTTTGGTGTAAGATGTCACACAGAAAGAAGCAAAACGTGAAACAGCTTCGCATTTTATCTGTGGTTTTAAAAAAACAAAAAACAAAAACCACCTCTTTCTGCCTTCCTGCTCCCCTTGTGAAGTACCCAGCTGAGCCTTCTAATATGTTTAAGTGCATCGTGAATACATTTGTATAGAACTTGGGAGAGATACTTACTCTAGAAAAGGTAAAGAAAAATGTAACCGGTATGGGTGCCTGCAACTTTGTGCATGGGATGGAATATAACTCTCTAGAAACAATTTCTTTTATAAAAAGTTCCTTTTGTATGTGGGTGATTGCTGTCATCGTGGCAAAATTATGTCTGGCTTGCATTCCTGTTCAGAGTTTGAATGTTGGCATGGGGATTTCTTTCTTCAGTGCTCATGTAAAGGATGTGTGCGATTCTACAAGTGTGGAATATGTGCTAGGCTGTGTTCACAGACCTTTGAAGAGGTTGGTCTTCTCAGCAGTCAACAGTGAATACTTTGCAAAGAAATTTATACGCAAATGTATGTGTTAGGTTTTGCTATTTTTTAAGCATTATCCACTTAAGTGCATTTAATCACAAATGAAGCAAGACGCTTTAAATATACTTGTGCCATTGTAGTATTCGTTGCTGTAGTATATTCTACAAAGTCACTGTCGGCGAAACACGTATGAGCCCAGCAACAAAGCAGATGGCAGAAGGACTGAGAAAGTACTTCCAGTGAAGTTGAAATTAGGGAACTGTTAGAAAAGACGACTATATTTGGAAAAGTATATAGGATAAACTCTCAGCTGGTGGAAACTCTTGTAGCTGCATTAACTTTGAGCTGGAACTCAGCTCAGCCTGAACTTCAGGTGGATTTACACTGAAGCTCTGTTCTGTATTCTTAAATTACTGTGGAATATTGTGTAGCTGTATGAACTCAAATAGAGCTGAATGTGACACCAGTTTTTCTCGGGTAGTGTTCTTTTCCCTTGATGTTGGATTTAACATCTAGCCCAACCGTATATAATACGACATACGTATCTGTTCTTGATGTTGATTTCTGAGGGAGCATATTCCTTCTCCGAGAGACTTTTTCAAGCCCTCAAGCAAAATAAACTTGATGTAGTTCACGTCTTCTGCACCATCCCAGAGCCGGACTCTGTGAACAGGAGGATGCTAGAATAGAAGGAGCATGTGTAGTCCACTAAAGCTATAGCCACTTTTTAGGCTTCCGGGCTAGACAGGTCTTAAAAGCAGTTTGTTTTTGCTGGTGACAGGACTTGGTTTAATGGTTTTCCTTTGAGATCATCTTAGCAGCAGCATATCCTTGGTTTGTTCCAGGATCCTCTTGGCTTGGACTCTGTGCTTAGTTGTGCTTTTATCACTGCTTTGTATTGGCCACAGCTGCAGTACAACCCTTGTGACCAACTCACATGAATTTCTTATGTTATGCATGCCTGATTTGGTCTTTTTTCTTGAACTAAAAAGTATTTTTAGAAGCATATGCAGTTGTGATGTTATAATGTCCCATAATGAATAATTTACTACAATTAGGAAAATTTTACCAAAGGGTTAATTAAACTTAATTAAACTGTTTAAAAAAAATCTCCTCTGCCAGTCATTAGATGTTGTTGTACTTTGTCAGCTAGATAGGAGCCCTCCATTACCAAATACCAATTACCAAAATAGTTGTTCCTTGTGGTATTACAGCTGGGATCTGATCACCTCTTAACTACTTGATGAGTTTCTCTTGCTAACTGTAAGATGGACTTCCAGTTCAGCAGTTGTTTGCCTGACTCCTTCCTGATTCCTAACAAGTAGTTGGACATCCACCTGGAGCTGCAGATGCCAGAACTAGACACTTTAATTCTAAAATATGTACCAGCAAGAGAGAAACAAGTAATAAGACTCTCTATACCTACTTAATATCCTCTGCTTATGCAGCTATAGGTTTTGTAGCCCTTGGAAGAGGTGTAGTCCAACCGATGGTTCTGCAATCTCTTTCAGAATTATGTCCCGCTCAGGAGAGAGATTCTCTGTATGAGCCCTGATATTCTGACTTACATTCCTTGTGTCTTGCTACATCCTATTATGTTTACTGGCTGTCTTGAAAAAGCATACTGCTTGCTTAGAGCCAGCTAACCCAGTGGTTAAGGTCATCTATACTGCTGGCCTCCACTTAGTGTTATATTTGATTTGAAAACTTTTGAAGTGTTTGCCCTCTTAATCTAGTTATTGATAAAAATTCTAAGCAGTGCTTATGGAGTCTACTAAAACTATTTGGGTATCCTGTCACAGCTCACAAGTATAGTTCTAACGATTTTGTTAATTCCCAGACTCTAAAGGGAGTCCTTTGTTTCAGTTTCATTCATGAGAATGTAATTTATGACCCGTGTTCATCATTTGGCGTAGTGTCAGTTTTTCCAATATTTACTGGTTGATATTTATTTTTAATAAATTTTACTGCGTTCTCATAACATCAATTTAGATTTCTTTTCTTCTGGCTTAAGAAGGGCTTAAGAAGGTTAAGCCAGAAGTATACCTGTTTTTACAAAGTATTTTCGGAGTTACTGTCTGTGATGTTCACGGTACTGATTTTTTTTCTCCTTGAATGTCTTGTGTGAAGGACACTGAAAAAGGATGAATCATTTATGTACTCTGTTACATGAGAATTGCCAGTATTTTTTAAAGTCTTTTATTTGAGAACAAGCTATTGCTTCCCTGCTTACATTAGTGATCTTGTATAACAGCTGATAGCCTGGACTGTGCAAAAAGCTTTGTTTAATATACAGGTATTTGTATGTTGCTGTTTCCTAAGCCTGCTCTTCCTGTAACTTTGTCTGGTAGAATTTGAAAGTGGTCTGAATTGCAATTGGAAAATATGTATCATACCATTCAGTGTTTAAAAGCAAATTGTCTAAACTGAAATTGCTGATGCTGGTGACCCGTCGAACGCCCCAGGACCCGCCAGTCAGACTGAATTGGCGGAGGAACGTAGGGAGGCTCAGCAATGTTCTGTCTAGTATTTTGGTTTTAATTTGGACTCTTAAAGTTGTTTTAATAAAATCAGTTCAATATACGGATGTAAAAATGGAAGAATACAAATGAGAGCATTAGCCAAGACCACTCTCTGTGTGAGAAGATCAATGTCATTTCTTTTCTCGTAAAAGCCAAACAGACCCCTCAGTAACTGTCTTGTTCACATGTCTGCAAAACCTGGGAGGGTAGTCGCTGATCGTTCTAAATTAGCTGTTGACTGTCACAACTGACTCTGCACGGTTGCAGGGGTAGCTAAAATACTTCTGTGTGTATTGCCTGTTATAATCCCCGTTTATTTGACTCTCGGTGGAAAAACATGCACATACCATTTCTTTAAAATACTTTGTTTTTATTTTTGCATAGGGAAGTAAAGATGATCAGGTTATGTTATATCAATGCAGGGTTTTGAAGGAGACATTTTGTGCGGGTTATGCCATGGTAGGTCTCATCTACATTCTTTAATAAGCTAAGATTGTGCTCATGGGTTATCTGTGCAAAGGCTTTATTCTACATATTCCACCTCCTCAGCAGGCATGATAGGAACAGCCTTGGAGACCTTACCCCAATGTTTTGTCCAGTGTCTAGCGCTCATTGTTCAGGACATGGCAAATCTTTACCCTAGGCCTCTTTGATCTCATTCATGTGTTTAAGAGATCAATGCTATTGTCCTGACGTGAGTCATGATTCCGTTTCTCGAAGTGTCCTGAATTGCCATTTCTGGGATTAGTGCCAATTCTGCTTGGAGAGCAAGATATGTTTTTCGATGGCACTTTCTGCGAGTATGGTACTGCTTTTCTTCATAAATGAATTTGACCCATTGTATGGTGGGGATGACTGGACATGCTTTAGTGTGGCATTTTAGGCACAGTATTTTTGTTGCAGACTGAAGATTTTCAGTTTCATTGTAGAAACTGGTATATGTCAACTGGATAGCTGGGGAGGGCACAGCTTATAGTGAGTAGACTGACGTGGCAGATCTGTGCTTTCAGTACCTCTATGTACTCGGAGCCTGTGCTGAGGAGGAACTACGCTGTTTAATTCTACTTTTAGTGTTGTATCTGGGAATCTCAGAGCAAAAAACCCTCCCCAAACCTAAAACCTAGAATGGTTTCATTCAGAAAGAAGCTTCATGGGCAAATTCTAGAACCTCTAGTAAATACTTGAAGCTCCCTGCAAGTGTTCACTTGCATAAGCATAAATAACCTGTTTTGGCACCACTGGAACCCGAGCCTTCCTTCCACAAATGCCTTACTCAGTGAGGCTCATTCTTGCTCCCTGTTTGGTCCAGTGAATCTTGACCATGTTCCCTGAAGCACTAGAGAGCTCGAAGTCCTTCCTAGAACAGACTGTAAACTGCTGATTGAGGAACTTCGGTGGAGCTCTCTGGTAAAGTTGCAAATTAAACCTAAATCCCCATCTCCAGGCTGAGCGCTATTGTCCCTTGTTACAGCTGACTTTCAAAGAAAGTGACCTTGGCCTGTTTGGGTTTGGTGGGGGGAAGGGGGAGGGAGGAAATAAGATTGTCTTCAAAAGCAAGTTCCTACAAAATGGCCACAGGAGATCCATGAGCCAGCCTGCTCATGGACTGACTTGACACTCCCTAAATTGGTTGTTTCTCATCCTAATCTTTGGATCTTAATCTAATTATGCAGGAAATGACTCTCAACTTACATCATGGAACCTGCTTGAAGATTCATGCTCCTAAGTTGTTTTTTTGGATCTGGATCTTAGGGCTGTCTTTCAAAAAGAATACAAGAAACTAAGTGGAAACTAAGAGCCAAATACTTCACTGAATCTGGTCCTAAATCTATTATTGTACGCAAAGCAGATAGGTATATAGGTATCTGAATGTACTTTGGTGTCGTATTTGTTATTACAGATCATTTGCCTAGCTACAGTAGCAGTCGTTCTCCTTGTAATGCACTTAGGCAATTGTAAAATCATGTACTCGGCAGGGGAAAAAACAAACCATCGTAGCTCCTTCACGCAATCAATTTATGCCCTGAAGCATGAGATTTGATTACCGTTGCTGTTATCTTAGCTTGCAAAGCTACAAATGCTATTAGCAGTCATAAAATTATCCTGCCTTCAAAAATTAAGGAAACCCCCCCCCCCCAAACATTCGACTCCAGGTTCTTCAAAGAGTAAATTCCTGGGTTTGGCTCTAACTGTGAAAAGTGGTACTCTTTTGTTTTTAAAATGGCTGTTCTTTGATTGCACATTTCTTCCTGTATTCTCATTATGAAGCAATAAGTTAGCATTGTAGTAGGTCTGTGACTTCTCTGCTGTGGTCAAGGCCCATCTCACTTTCATCATTTCAAAAATAAGCACTGCTGATGTATACTCACATACATGTTAAAATAACCCCATCAGTCAGTGTTGCATCACTCTTATAAACTTATGGTTTCTAATGCATCTCTGTGCTTCTTAGTGTATATCTCAGCTGGTATAATTAAAACATTCTAAAAATTCCAAAGTTAATGAAAATGCTCTGAAATGTTGCACCAGAACATAATTTCCCATACAAATTTTGTAATAAATGTTGGTTGGCATGATACCAATTACATTGGCCATTTTTAACTTGTCTAGTACCAAAAGTGATTCCCAGAAACTGATCTTTTTTGATAAACAGTATCAAATTATGGTTCCTGAATATCAAGTACACTTGCATTTTTTCATATCTGCCTATTCGGAAAAGTATATGATCTTCATTACTTAGCTGTGGTAGTGGGATATGTACTCACAAGTATGAGCAAAATACATTTTCTTTAAGGAAGATCTGGCCAACCTGTTCTTTTGGCGTGAGTATTTTGTGCATCTCGAATGGCATTTAGAGTGAAGTTGGAAGTCCTCTGACCCTCCCATCAGACTGTGAAGCTCATTTTTAAAAGGGTAGGTGTTTCTTGAGGGAGAAAGTTCAGTGAACTGGGTAACAAGGTCAAGTTGAAATAGCTGCAAGCACATCCGGTATTGCTTCTGATTTGTTTAGAAAATTCCTGAGAATGTTTCTGTTACTCTCTCAAATTTGTAATAATATATGCTTTTAAAGTGTATTTTCGACAGATAGTCAATACTGGCCATGATGGACTTATCAGATTTTTGCGATGTCTCTAGCAGTGTTTGTCTTGTTTTCATCAGCAGATAGTGGGTATGATGAAAAGGCTCCTTGATTTTCAGCAGGAAATCCCAAAATAGCAGTTCTGTAGAGACATGCACATAATTGAACTGTGCTTCTGTCTATTCCTTCTGTGAAGACTTAATGTGTTACATTCATTCTGTTTCATTGTCCAGTGAACTCTGAAGTACAATGGAAGACGTCTATTATACTTAATTTAAGGAGAACTTTACTCTTAAATGAATGTGATTGGTGCCATGTCTTGTTATTAACATGAAGAGATTTTGTAACTGTAGAGCTGTTCTTCTTAAGCTGAATTATCTTGATTTTTTTTCCCCATCTGTTGCCTTCCTAATGGAAGGAAAACGTCGAGATTCTGTATGAAAAATCTAAAACCATGTAATGGCTTTCCTGCTATAGAGCAAAACTTGAAAACATGCAAAGGTCGTCTTGGCAAAATTGTGTTACCAGAGAGGACCTGAAAGTTGGGCCAGGTAGGCAGAGAAGTGTAAGTCTAGGTGGTCACCCTAGAATTAAGCAAGCCCTGCCTGTTTCTGTTTGTGCTGGTGTGTGTCCGAGCAGCGGATGTGGCAGCACAAGTGCAGGCACTGGAGGAAGCTGTCTTTGGCCATGGCAGTCTCAAGCAGTCACTGCAGGTAATTAAGTTGCTGTCTATCTTCTCTATGTCAGAGCCCTGCAAAAATCAGCCTGGAAACTCCTGGTACTGCTAAGGCATCCCAGGAAGCGGCCACTATTGGCCAGGCATGAGTCAGAGCCCTTGCCCCTGTTTTTCATCCCGCTGGCAGCGGTAGAGAAGCGATGCCAGCTCTCCACGGCAGTCTCCCAGCTCGCCCTCCAGCGCTGTCCTTATCTCTGCACCCAGCTGCGGAGGCGCACAGCTGCTCGTCCTTGGCATGCTCAGCTCTTGCCAACACTTCAGCAACTCTCCAGTCATCTCTGGATTACGACTTGCTATCTGATGACTATGTTTAAAGGGGGTCAAATGGATTTTCACTATATTGGCAGTCCTGACACAGTGAAGACATTCCTTTACAGCTAACTCCTTTCCCATTTGTTTTGAGAAGTTTCCCTAGCCCAGAGACACAAGTCTGTTGCTTAGCTGTTGGTTGCTTTGGAAAGCAGTGTGCTGCAAATACAGCATTTTACTTACTGTCTTTGGATAAGCAGTTAGTTCAGGTTTTGGCTATGAAAGCTGGATCCACAGTGCAAACTCCCATTTCCTTATACATACTTTGGGCTAGGCCTCAGCTGCGTGCAAATCCGATTGCTCCACAGTATAGTACAGAAGCACAGCACATCTTAAGTAATAGACGCTTTTCTCCATACATCTGGTGATAGGCTAGACATTTCTATAATCACAAGTTGTCTTGCACATACTTTAATATGACAGTTGTATCTGTGAATTGCCTGACTTTGCATGACTAAAATATCAAGCATAATATTGCACCAGCAGTTTTGCATTCTTTCCTGTTAGTTTGTAGCTTTTCTTTTATTACCATATTTAGTTTATGACAGACTTCTTAAATTTATGTGCTACGTTATTTGTTTCCTGTCCAACAAGTAACCTCACCTGCCTAAATCTGCTGGAGATGAAAAACAGGAGTTTGCTAATGCATTAACAACTTCTAATCACTACTGTCCAAAGAATCTTTAACCCAAATGATAATAATCCCCATGAGTGTTAACAGTGACTTGGTAGGGTGGTTTTATGGTTTAATGTCTGTGAATGTTTCTTTATGATTATTGTTCATCGCATTAGACAAAGCTCAGAGGAAAAAGTCAGCAGTGGAACAGAAGATTTTGTGGTAAGTCCAAGCCCTCGCAATTATTCCTGACCTTCACTGCCTCCACATAGTGTCTGTGGATGGAGTACTCAAGAAAATGACTTGCAGATTTGTGATGACTGTCTTCCCCAGTCACTTAAAAGTTTGGTCTATGCAGCAAGGAGATTACAGAGGTACAGGTACAGGTTCGTACGGGCAGAAAGGCCAAGTGTTGCAAGAACATGCAGGACCGATGTGTTTTTGTGGGCAGGTGCGCTGTACGGCACATGCAGCAAAGAGGAGTGTTAGCAAAAAAACCAAATAGGACAGATTTTTCAAAGGTTTGACCAAAGCATTGGGCACTGCAGAGAGGAGCGCACAGAGCAGCCTTGGGCTTGCTAGCAAGGGAGAACGCAGAGACGGACAGGGAGGATGGAGCTCATCCCCTCTTAAGGTTTGCTGACTCCTCAGCCTTTCCCTTGGGAAGAAGTGCTGCTTCTGCTCCCTGAGAGGAGAGGGAAAAAAGCTTTGGGGGTGGAGGGGTCTTAGTCGGTTCCCTGAGAAGGCCGGTTACCTCCTTCACTATGTTTTGGAGGCCCCCCGCTGTGGCAAAGTGAGGAGCTGCCTCTCCCTTGCGCCATCCAAATGCATTTTAGGGGAACTTCCCACAGCGAAGACACGCTAATTCAGCCCAGTTTTCTCCTCTCTCTCTGGTTTTCGCCGCCTGCTGCCGGGGCCGGACCCACCTCGGGCCGGGGGAGGCGGCGGCTCGGCCCAGCCCCCGGGCCGGAGGCGGGCGGAGGAGAGGAGGTGCGGCCGGGCGGGCGGGCCGGACCCCCCTCTCCCTCCTTCCCTCCCTGCCCAGGTGCCGCCGGCGGGGCGGGGGCGGAGCGCGGTCGGTCCCGGCTCTCGCCCGGCGTCCGGGGGACCCGGCAGGTGGGAGCGGCGGCGCGGCGCGGAGCGGAGAGGAGCGGGGCCGGCCGGTGCCCCGGCCCCGGGCGGGAGGCGGGCAGAGATTTGGGGAGGTGCAGGGGCTCGTTGCCATGGTTCCCTGCAAGCTCTGCCGAGGGAGATACTGATGCCAGTCACGCAGGGACCCTTCTTCCTTCTCGCGTGCGTGTAGCGGAGCTTGGTTGGGTGTGTGTGGTTTTTTGGTTGGGTGGGTTTTTTTTTTTTTGCCTTTTTTTTTTTTTGCCTTTTTTTTTTTTCCTGGGGTGGAGCGATTAATTCGGGGAGGTGGGACAGGGCTCCGGAGCCGCCGCGACCCGCCGCTCCGGCTGCTGCCTCGCCTTCCCCTGCGAGCTCCCGGCGAGGGCAGGCGCTGCCCCCTCCCGCGGCGCGCCGGGCTGCAAGGTAACCGGGGCCGGGGAGCGGGGGCTGCCGCCGCCTCCCCCGGGGCCGGCTGCCTGCCGCGGGGCGGCCGGCGCGGGGCGGCCGCGGGCCGCGCGGAGCCGAGCGGGCTCAGAAAGCCCCGCCGGGGCGATGTGGGGCGGTGCGGCAGCAGGGCCCCAGCTGCCGCCTCTCGTCCTTCTCTCCAAAAGCATCTTTTTTTAATTTAAAAAAAAAAAAAATCTTATTCTCCTCCGCCCTGGAAAGTAACGAGGGAACGGAGCGGGCTCGGCCGTGCGAGGCGGGCGCAGGTGGCGGTGGCCCGGGGGCCCTGGCCAGCCCCGTGGCCGCGAAGCGGCGGCCCGCGGTGCCGGCAGAGGAGCTGCCGCCGGGAAAGTTGGCGGGACGGGCGCGGGGGCAACCCTGCCCCCCCCCCCCCCACTGGGTGAGGCTTTCCAGCCTCATATACCTTTAGGTGGATCCAAATTTGCAAGCTTGGCTGCCGTTCATCTGTGGCAGAAACTGTTTTTTTTTCATGTTTTTGGATATTATTCTGCTTATTTATTTATTACTATGCCTAGATACCGATGTTCTCTTTTTTGTTCAGGGGAAGGGGTGTAATGCAGTGTTGCAGTACAGTATAGCTGGAAGAATCTTTAAATCTCGGTGTCATGATAACTTATTAACTTGGGTTGTGCAGTCGGAATATCAGTGGCCTCAGCTATGTTTAGGTTTTCATAAGGAAAGGAAATGTTGTTTTCTAATAGTTGTGGCATGCAGGAGAGGTAAATAGCCCTTTCATGTATCACTTTCATTGCTGATGTTATTTGCTTCATATGTTTGGGTAGAAGGGAGCTAAGCTATGACATGTTGGATAACATTCACATATGCAGCCATAACTCACCGGCTATAAAACAAACATATTTGTACTCAGCAATGCTTCCTAGAAATAGTTTTGTTTGAAACACAGTGTGGAAAATGTCACAGTGATTTGACAGGTAGTATTTTTTCTTCATTGTGAAGGGTTTTATTTGATGTGACTAAGTTAAATATATGTGAGGTGGCTCTCCCTGATACTGTTCCACAAGCAATAAATAATAAGTATCATGCGTATAGTTATAGGTCTGAGGAAAGGAAACAGGAAAAAAAATGCACCTTCAAATGAACGTGTAATTTCTCCCCACTAGTGAGCAGGTTTGGCAGCGTTGCCTCACTGGTGGGACCAGCTGTTCGCGTGGTCCCTTGCCCATTGCTTCCCGTGAGCCTTTGCCTAGCTTTTACTGACATAAACCTGGCTACTAATGTGTTAACGTTTCTCTGTTGCTTAAAAGTAATGATTTTTTTTTTTCAAGACAAAGAAGAGAACTCTCCAGTGTCTCTTTAATAAAATAGAAAGTCCTTGTGAGCCATGTTCAGTAGTCCTCACTTGGGCGAAAGCTCTGTTGTCTGTGGAGTTTTGCTTGCATAAGAGCTACAAGACCAGGCTATGTTACACGAGAATAAGACGTGAGAAGTAGTAGTTTTTGCAAGAGCTGCACTGGATTTCCTTCAGGAACATCACGTGAGGTTCCTGAAATATCTTTAAATATCTTTAGTCAAAAAAGCTGTGAGCAATTCAAGGCTTGTGAAAGTTTTATTGTAACTAACACACAGCCTTTAAATGACTTCATTCTCTAAAAAGGTGCACTTCATTATCAATTTTTATCAAAATATGAGTAAACTGAATTTTGAATGTGAGACTGAAATAAAGGGACTGCTTCCAACTATGTACGTTTTTATTACATTTAACTCACTCTTAGTGTAAGTGAATGTAATTATTATGGTCATTTAGTATGTATTACTTTAGTAATTAAACTTAATGAATGGAAACACTGTAGTCCACATATGTAGTCCAAAGCCTAGCAGATAAGTCTTTTTTTAAATGAAAGATTACATTATTCACAGCGTTTATGCGTACCTCAAGTGGCTGGATTATTAGCCATCCTGTGTGCCAGTGAAAACACAAATTATCACTTATCTTTGGATGGAAAAATCAAAAAAGGTAGCTGTAAATTACCTACAATGATGTTGTGGACGGCTGTTTGCATGATAAGGAGGCGTCCTCCTTCATTTTCCCAGTGGGAGAGGACAGTGACTACTTTAAACACTACTAATTACTTCAGTTTATCTTGTATGTGTTACAATGGTGGAGTTAGTTAATTATAGCTTTTCCCATTAGCAGTATGTTAAGAATAATGAATTAACATATCGGCACACATCAAAAGAACATCTACAAAGTTTATCTTCTAAGAAGGGAAGTGTTACTGTGTTGCAGGAAGTCACTGCGGTTTCCCAAGGCGCAGATTTGCAGGAATTCCTGAGCTTGGCGCTTCAGAGCCTGATGAATGGCTTGAATTGATCACAAACAAGTGACACTGGGACTATGGGTTGCTTAGCAACCTGCCAGGATGCCACAATTTCTTCTGGTATATTCGTCCAGTAAAGTAGAAATTTTTTTTGTTAAAGATTTTTTTTTTTTTTTGGCTAGCACAAAGCCCACCTCATAACAGAGCCTAGATTATGTAAAATTGAAGATGATGCATCATTACGGAGTCAGAGTAGCAGCATGGTATGAATAAAAGATAAGGGAATTGTTACAAACGTTACTTGTAAACCATATTCTGGTGTTAATGTGCTTACTGTTTTATAATGTTTTAATTGTCCTTTCTCAGTTAGACATCAGTTTAAAAACAAAAAAAAAAATTAGTGGGACAACTAAATCTAACAAAGACGCTCATCTACCACATGCTTTCTGAAAAGTTTCCCTCATGCTGTCTCAAAGCGTGAGATCCTGCATGGTCTTGCGGAGTTGCCTCATGCTCCATTATGTGGAATGCAGTGTTCAACACGCGGTTTGGTCCTGGCCCAAATTATTTCAGGACAGTCTGGCATATCCTGTATTTCATATGTCTGGAGATCTTTGCTAGGTTGTCCTCACAGAAATAGGTTTCCTAGCAGACTCGTTTTGTGTATTGTGTGTACTTCCTTGTCTAAGGAAATAACAGATTGAGTAGTCAAAGAAGCAGAAGCAATATAAATGTTATCATAGTCAATATACACCCAAAGGATCAATATTGGCTTTAACCTGCTTGTAGCATCCTGCATATACAATTCATACATGCTGAGTGGTATTTTTATTTTTGTGAGCTCTTTATTGTTAACTTTTGGGGTACCTACACTGGCATCTTACGCACCTTTGAAGGGAATCTCCCGGTTATCCCAACCCATCCAATTTACTGGCCCTTGGTTTGCCTTGTGGGGAGACTGTACAAACTGGATTCACTTCAGATAAATCTAAGCACAGTATGTGCTCCAGGAGTGTATTTTGTGCGCTTCAACTGCTAGTGGGCTTTTCATCCTTGGCCTCCTGACTAGAGCTGAAGTAAAGCCTTTGAAACGTGTATGGGGTGGATTTGGGGTTCTCGTCACTGTTTTGCTCTACTTTGCTACCGCTGTTGTGCTATGGTACTTGCCAATGTAGACGTATCCTTTTTCCTTCTAGAATCGTTACTAAGGAAGGCTAAGAGAACTGCAGGCTGTCATGGCATTTATATTTTACTTAGATAATAGTTGGCATTCCTGAAGATGTCCTCTTCCCTCTTGGTGAGAAAAAGGAATCTAGGGAATCTAGGTATTTTTCTTCTTTCATAGGCAAAGAGCCTGGGTATTGCATGAGTTAGTAACGTATTAGACTAAAGGGGGATGTCCTCACAGTGCACATCATAACTTCTGCCATGTTTAGAGCACAGTGAACTGGAGTCTCAAGCCGTTGTCTATCTGTATTTCTAGGCTAAGGTTCTTACTGTTTACAGTCTGTGTACTTGTAATTGCGTTTCTAGACTTGGGCGTATGGCACTAATCTTTCTGGGTGTCTGCTGGATCCAGTGTTCATCTTGCCTTCAGATGTCTCACTGCAGGAGAGGACCCGTTCAAGGGGAATGGGTCAATCTGAATCCTGTAAAACCAACGGACTGTTTAAAACCTACTACAGCAAACTATAATCACAAAGAAGAAAAAACATTTTAAGGGCCTGATGTTAGTGGATACATAGGAACATATTCTTGTGTTACAGGGAACAAATCCATCTGATGATGGTGAAGAGGGTGAGAAAAATATTTTCATTAGCTTTCTTTACTGAGGAGGGCGGTATGTATTTCTGCATAGTTTTTTTTTGCATTATTTTTTTCAGCCGTGGAAGAGATTCCATGCTCCCTAAATGTCCATGGATTCCCGGCAATATAAAGGAAAACATCCAAGTCATTGTCAACGGCCACATGAGCTCAATGGGGCAATAAATTATCATCTTTAAGAAGACTGAAGGATTCCAAGAGGAAGGCATTCATATATGTGTTGTTGAGAAATCAGAATTAGTCCCAGTAGCTAGAATTTTATTAGCGTAAGTGACGGGGTTTAGTTCTCATTAGAGAAAACACTATTATATTTCAGAACAAAAAATCCTCCATGGATCTTTTTAATACTTGATGTTTTTTACTCGTGGTGTTATACTTCTGGCCCAACTGTAACTATAGATGGGCTTGTTTTTTTATTTGTTTGTTTTTTCAGTGTAGCAACGTCAATGCCCAAACCCAAGGATTTCTTTCTCAGTTAATCTCTTCCTATCTGCTTTATGCACTGATTTCTGTAGGTGCATTTGCATACCCAAATGCTGATTAGTGCTTGCTGTTGCAGTAATTGCCTCTGCATTATGAACAGCTGAATTTACATGGTAATATTTGGTGCCTCAGGTTTATCCTCCTGGCTTGCCCAGGTACCCCTGTGTAAAATACTCCATGTGGTGATGTGATGGCATTTGTGATGTTTATTTTCTGAGGTTGCTACATTCCCTAGCAGTGTGTTTCCTCGTTTTGTCATTGTGCCTGACTATATGAGAAGGTAAAACTCCATAGAGTGCAGATGGTGTCACCCTAGGAAAAGATTTGATCATTAAAAGTAATACTTATATTTTTGTTACAGCTGAACTAGTTTCAGTATGAGCATGAGCTCCAGACCCAGATCTCCTTCATGTAAGAAGGACAAGATTTATGTTACTCTCTCTGCTAGTGTTTTTACATGTTTGTAATGTCTTTTGACCCTCACTGGGCCTCTTTTTTCTTTTCCACTTTAAGTCACCAGTTTTTCTTTACAGGTGTTTTTCTCCATTTGCTGAGGAAAGGCTAGCTGCTTGAGTTAGCAATGAGATGGGATTAAAAGGAAGGTGTGGTGGGGCTATGACTCACTTGGTCTAGGGAGGGTGAAGGAGAAAGGGGGGAGCTAAGGAATGGGCCAGGACAGAGCGCCTGCTTGGACTCATCCTCATCTCTGCTCCTGCCCTCCCATGGAGAAGAGATGCCTCGATTCCCCCCTGAGCAGCTGGAGGGAAAAGGAGCCTGCAGTCAAGGCGGGGTGGAGTAGTTACCGTAAGAGGAGTGCAGCTTTCTAGGATAATTCTAACAGATGGTTCAGGATCTGGCTGTGACTTCAATAGCTGGTCTGTCAGCCAGGCTGAACTGCCTCCAGTGCAGCCCTGTGTAGGAGTTTCCAACAGGTAACCCACAAATAATTATTTCAGTTGTAGCAAGAGAATAGAGCTTCTGCTAGTGTCCCCATTTTGTCCTCTGCATGTTTTGCAACGAAGCAGGTGGGGAACGGTGAGCTATGGCCCTCTTGTACTTTGCTATGCCCTGGCCTGTCCTGTCCTGCTGTGGCTGGTGCTTCTTGGCAGCCAGACATGCCGCAGTCTGTGGGCCTTTGCACCTTCCTGCAAAAGGGAGACTCCTCTTCAGCCTGCTCTTCTGCGCACGCTCTTCACCTGCATATGGTCTTTCTGCACACACCAGCTCCTCCTCTTTGTTGGAGAGCAGATGGCAACACGAAGGTCATGCATGTATGGAGTACGGTTGTGCATAACTGTGAATTGTTTTTTAGAGGTGGTCACAGCTGTAACTTGTAAGATGGGATGTATCCACGTGAAGGCGTCTCTAACAGCCATTAATTCTCACTGCCCTCTTGAACAGAAAGTTTAATTGTAAACAAGCCAAGTAGGAAAAGCACAAGACTAACTTTTCAAAGAGGCGTATCTAAACATTTCAATGAGCCAAAGTACTCTTAGCTTTCAGTATAGTTTGGACAGTTTAGATGACTTGAGTGCATTTATTCACATTTCAAGTGTCTCAGTTTTTGGAAGATCCTAGAGAGGACCATGAAAGTTGGCAGTCTCTGTTCAGGTCAACCTCCCAGTTGAAATTAATCTCCTAGGTGGTGGTCTTCTGTGAGGAAGAAAAAAAGGAGGAGTTGTAGAATTGGGCCCACCCCCCGTTCAGTCAGCGTCTCCTTTGCTGTCCCTTTGAGTGTGAGATAATCAATTCACTGTCAGCCTCTGTGGTTAGCTCGTACATGAGAGGTGTCTTCAAATGCTGCCTGCTGTGCTCCTTTGGCGCTTTAAAGGAAGAGGAGAGGACTGCCTTTAAGGAGTATGTTCCCACAGCTTTAAAGTATGTTTCAAAAATGCATCGTTCAGTTGATGTCCTGCGTGTTGCAGTGTTAAAACTGATGGGATCCTCGAACAGCGTTTCAGTAAATAATGGCTGCTGCCCTTACCGTGTCCCTGGTGTTTGAAATAAAATTAGTCTTGATGAAAGATTGCTCTACTTGCATGAAAAGCAAAATTATTATTCCAGAGCAGACTTTTTCCCCTTAGAAAATACTATAACAGTGCTTTCAGCTGACAGCAGTGATTAACTCAATGGATGTTTTTATACGTGCTCACAGAACACACTATCTTTTGTAGCTTACTGATCGTTCACATTCAGTTGTTGAAATCAGAGAATTGTTAATAGTAAAAGATTATCTGTGGTTTTTCAAACACCTGTGAAGTACTTCAGGAGTGATTTCGTAGCCCAGTGTGGTCTGAACATCCCTAAAATCTTTCCTGCTGTGGTATTGGTGTGGTTTGTGGTGGTTGATGTCAGGTTTAATTTGTTGTTTCTACTTCTTCATAGACAAAATACCCAAGAGCACAATATGCTTGCTGATTTCAGGGAGCTCATTAACTAAAATTTAGGCTACTGCTCAGCTATTTGACTGGATAAGGACCCTGTTCTTTCTCTCACAGGTTATTCTTTCATCTCCCTCCAGCAGTGACTCTGTTTCGGTGAAATTTCTTTGCAAGGGATAGATTTTAGAGGAGTTCTGCTTTGACTGAGTGTGAATCAGAGAAGGTCCCATCTGATACTCATGTGCATGAGACAGTTTTACTGCTGAATACGCTGTAGTCAATACTTACTTTCTGTGACTCTTGCTGAGGTGTTGATCAGAACAGTAGCCATTTTGGTGACTAAAATCCAAAATATTTTAAGGGATAATATTCCTTTTGTTACCTTGGGCCCACCCAAGAAGGTAGAAGGAAATAGCACAGAACTGAAATACTAATATCTGTACTAATCGAAGATTTTATTCTATCATGTTCTTAGAAAAGTAATAAACCTGATACACGGTGTTGGTTTTCATGTGCAATATTAATCCTGAAAGTCAGTGCTGAAGTCATGGCGCCACTGAAATAGATGGTCAAACTCCCTCTGACCTTAGCAGAGTCAGGTTTTTGTCCCAAGAGTGATGAAAATGTAATTTATAACCTAACCTATTTGAGAAATAGGCATAATGGCTCAGATCCTTGACTGATATAAATCACTGTGGTTGAGTTGAGGTTGATTGAGTTATACTGCCTTACACCATCTGGGGTCTGGGGAGTCGGGGCTGACATCCCGCGTGGGCTCGTTGTGCCCAGCAGTAAGTACTTTGTAACAGGCTGCCTGCACAACTCTCTCTAAACCAGGATGATATGAGCTTTTAAGTGGTGTCTCCTATCAAGTGGCATATTCTTGTCTTCATACTTTGGCTGAAAACAAATAACCAGGAGCAGTGCTGACTATTCCTCTTTCTTGAGTCATACGAATTACAGATGTCATGCTGGCAGCGATAGAATAGTACAGATTAAAGGACTGTGTTAGCCTCACAAAGCTAAGGCCTACTTCATTAAACTTACAAGGTTGCCACTGAAATCCGTAGTAATTGCTCAGGGTTTACTACTAACATGACAAATATTTTTCCGTTACTGACCGCATGAATTCCGACTTAGGCTTTCACTTAAATCTGGGATTTCGTTATCTCTGATTACGGTGTTGAGTTCCACCATCCCTGCTGTTCGTATCTGTGCCCCACTCACCTGGTGATTGCATGTGCCCTGCTGGCAGGGGCTCGTGTGATAATACCTGCCCAAACAGCGCGTCCCTGCTGGGAACGCTGCTAGTTGGATTTTGAGCTTCTTTTACTGTTACATCCCAGTGAGCTGCTAGAAATCGAGATCTGTTTGAGTTATAACGCAGCACAAAGCTTTAAACTACAGTAACCGTGGCAGCAATGGAAAGTAATAAACCAGGTCTGGTTATGCAGCCACCCCCCCCCCCCCCCAAGAAAATGAAGTTTCTCTGATTTACTTTGGCGTGTGCAGGATCCTGCCTTTCCTGCATTGTACCTAATTATCTCCCAGTGCAGCAGATTTTCATTGTCAGCCGTTCAGTCTGTCAGACCCCACTGTACAGTGAAACCGCACGTAATTCCAGCTGCATATCGAGATGAAAATTTAATCTTTGGTGCATAATAAATGTGCCTCAGTGTTTATAAGAAAAACAACAGGCAACAAACATCAAGGCTGTTCACAAATCTTATCGTGTATCACAAAAAAAAATTGGAGTAATCTATATTCAGCAGGCAAGCAGCATTCTCAGTACAAAACTCATCCCGTTATCCTCCAAAATGTATGCTAAGCTTGTCTGTGCACAAAGCTTCTTGTAATGGGTCACGGTTTGACCAAATTTCTTATCCTTATATAGTGCTGCTATAGAAAGGAGCGCTATATTTTGCTGTGTTATTTATATAATGCGCTCACGGAAAAGAATAACGTATGCAAACCTTTGAAGCCTGGGCAATGGCGAGCTATTTAGCCATTTATAGTTTTATGTATCTTACAGTCCCTGCTTCCAAGTGACCCTAGAGAGGGAATGGAACGGGCCCTTAAAAATTTTAGGCCTTTACGTTTCAATTAAATGAGTTTAAATTCATTCATTTGCCCCCCTTTTTTTCTTGTTCTGCCTGGATGAGATGTTACCTCAGTAATGAAACTCTAATTTCACTAAAGGTAAATAATGTAGGACAGCTTATATTCAAAATACTGCCTACAGTGCGTTATGGTTGCCCGGTTCTCATCTAGCACTTTGCAGGGCTGACGCCTGTGAGAGGAGCTGGTGCCCAGTCCGCTTGGGGCCACCGAAGCTGCAGGTGGGATTAACGTGTGGTAGTAAACACGCTTGCAGAACGGGGACTTGGGAAAGGACGCTGTCGGGTGATGGAACAGCCATCGCTGGCAAAACCTCTTGTTGAGGCCATATTATGTAGTTGGGCCAAAGCTGAATTCTTCTAAAAATCCCACAGCTAACGTGCAATAGGCAGCTCCCTGAAATAGGTTTCACATACAGATTCTGGGGACGGCCTTAGTGGGTTTTGTTGTTCTCAGGTGCTGGCTCTGGTGTCTGTGTGATTTATGCAACAGATGAACTGGGTAGGTGGACAGAAGTGGTAGCGGGAGGAGGAGGTGAGACTGGCCGAAGGGATAAAATGTCTATTAAAAAAAAAAAATCCTTTTTAGTATTTTTGGAAGAGATGGGGTGATATAATCTCATAAGGATGATGAAATATTTTTTCCACTCCATCAGTAAAGTGAGAAGGATGCTGGGCAGCGTTTACCAGGCTTAAACACTTCCAAATCAGCAGGCGTAAATATCAGTCATTCAAGAACCCCCACGTGTTAGCTGAGCAGATTTTTTTTTTTTCTTCCGATATTGATTTCTCGTGTATCTTGGTGTATCGCAGCAATAGCAGAGGAGCACATGCTCAAAGAGAGGAAACAGAATGAGGTAGGGAAAGATTGTCTGGAGAGCTTGGCATCAATCCCAGAAAAAAAAAAAGAAAAGTTGATAGAAGACAGAATTAAGAAAAAGTTAAAGGATAGAAAGATAGTTAATGCCAGTCACTCTAGCTTTCTGTGGGGGGAGTCTGTTCCTGATGGGATTACAAGTTTGATAGATACAGGTAACTAAGCATTGTGACAGAGTGTTCTAGGTGTTAGTTTTAGCGTCTTAGGAAATTTCAGGTTTTTCTTTAAAAAGTTAGTATGCAGCATTGGCAGTGCTCTTGTGTAATGGATTAAGATATAGCTAACTGAACGCTCAAAAGGTATTTGTCCATAGGGATTCTTCACTGAAAGATGTATATTTTTAGTGCAGTCCACCAGAATGAGAATGAGTCCTGAAGCTGATTAACACCTCTGTCAGTAGTCTGGAAACAAAAGTGAAATGACTGCTGCTAAAATTGTGGGTGGGGCAATAGTGGTAGTGTGGAAATAATAACGCAGAAGTTGCATGGAGTAGGCTGGCAAGGCTTGCAAGGTGTTCCTTCCTCTCCCTCTCCTCCCAGCAATGTGTGCCTTGACAAAGGCAATGGAAGATGATATCCTTAAAATAGTTACCTGAAAAGGTTTTTAGGGGTCACAGTGGACAAATAAAGATGACTTCGCAGCATCATGCTGTGGCCAAAGGACTAGTGGATCCTTCGACACATGAGCAGCACTAATGAGTACGATTTGTATCCGTGTACATTAGAGTACTGGAATGCTCCGGCCGGTCTAGGTGTCAATGTTTTGAAAGGAGTTTACAAAACTGAAGAGTCAAGAAGATAACCGCAGTAATGATTTGCGGAGTGGAGAAAACGCCCTGCAGTGGGAGATTTAGAGAGCTCAATCTGCTTAGCTCATCAAAAAGAGGATTGAGAAGGGGCTTGATTACAGGGACAAGCATTTTCATGGGGAAAGCATATCCAGCTCTTTAATCAAGCAGAGAAAAGAATAATAAGATCCAATAGGTGGAAGCTGAAGCCAGACGATGTCAAGTTAGATATTAGACACAAATTTTTATCTGCGATTAACCGTGGGAATGAACTGTGATTCTTCAAATGGAGACTGATGCCTTGCTGTATGATACGATCAGTCAAATGCAGGTTAATGGGTGTGACTTGCAGGCGAGAGGATCAAACACAGCAACCCGTGGCATATAGCAGAGCGCAGGGGCCTTAAACGCCGAGTATTGAAAGGACAATCAAATGAAGAACATAAGAAAAAGGAGGAAAATACGAGGGAAGCATAAAAAGGAGAGACAGAACCAGTGAAAGGGAAAAGAAAGGAATTTCGTCTGGGGCGGCACCTTTTGTTTCTGACTATGGCAGCGTATGTCTCAGCAAAGTAAGTTCTGGCGTTGGAAATACCTTGAGCGTCGGCAGAGCTGGAGCCATCCGTTTCGTAGTCACAGACAGCTTTGTTAACGATGATGGAGAATATCCTCAGTTTATGGTTTGGGCTTTTGGCACCTTTAGCTCCCTGTTTTGCCGCCACGAGAGAAGATGGTGCGATTAACCATTGAGCATAGCGAAGGCAAGGGCTACTTCACATAGCGAGAGGCATGTCACCTTCCTCACAAGTGAAGGGCCTGTCGTGCATTGCCTGGGGTATGTTGTGCTTTACTTTTTTGGCTGTGGGCTGTCACTATGGTCTCTTGTTTGTGAGCCCTTCCTTTTAGTAATATAAGCGTTACGTGCATAACGTTCCTGATGTCTTCTAGAACATGTATATTTGTGCCATTAAAGACAAATTTTTGGAGAATCTAGCAGGGAAACCTATGAGGTCTAGTCTATTTTTAATGTGTGGCCTCAGTGTCTGTGTTTATCCATTTGAAACAGTTTCATCAGAGCAGTGATTCTCTCTCCTCTTTTTCCGAAGAAACGTAGTATATTTCAAGCACACGTAGTGCCTGATAACTGGCTAATCATTAATTTAAATGTAATATTGTGTTTCTTCTGCAAGAAAGTGAGATGGTTGAGTCCAGATCATGGCCCGGGAGTCCTTAGCGCTCAAATCTATTCTTTTTCTTTGGATCTGCAGTTATAATGGAAGTTAAACAGAAGCCTTAAGGATTTTAAATCACTTTACTGTTGTAGGAGTGCTTTTCTGAGGACTGAAAAGGAGACTCTTCCAGAAAAATTTTCAGAAATGCTGTGTTACATCCACAATAGAGCATATTATTGACTTGTTATGCAGAGAGAAAAAGCTCAGATGTTACTTTTTTACAGCTCTACGATGAAGCTATTACCACTGTGTTTAGCTGATCTGCAATATTTCTTATATTGTTTTTGCATTTGAAGAGAGTAGTTATTTCAGGATCTTTTATGTGGAAATTAGCAACTTGTTTCCCTCGCACTGTTTAACAGAAACATAAACTCTTAGAGACCAATTAGGACTCTGAATTATTTGCAGCTCTCTGTAGGTCAAGTATTTCTGCCTCATGTGGCCGTAAAGATTAACAGTGTATAATGCTGGTAGTACCAAATAGTGGTAGTTTTTTGGCTTCTGGGCTGGAATGTGGATATCTTTTTAGGACTGTGCTAGAACCTGGACTCATGACAATATTCTCCTTGGAACTAGCACAAAGGATAAATTATAAGAAACTATTTTCTTGGAAGAAGTTATCATGCTTGAACATCTGCACTGATAATTGACTAACTGGACAGTAATTATTCCCAGATCCTGTTGGAAGTATATTGCCCTTGATGACTGTTTTGTTTCTCAAGTGGACATCTGAATGTTTCTGTCTTTGCCCAAGGATTCCCTAGAAGCTGTTCTAAAATCAGAGTGGCACTTCAGCATTTAACTGGTGACATTGTGACATCCATTAGGAACAGAGAGAGACAGGAATTACCTTATTCAGTCCGATGAAAGATCCAATTAAGTTAGACTCCTGTCTCTAATAGTAACTAATACCAGTTGACTCAAAAAAAGAAAAAAAAAAAAACCAAAAAACCCACCCCCTCAGTCTCTTCCTCCCCACCCTAAACTTGCATTATAGCAATTACAAAACAGTCTATTCCTGAAAGAAGTTTTTTCTTCTTACCGAGCACTTACTGTTTGGCTTCCATCCTGAAACATGAGATCAGTAGCCCTTATAAATTCTTATCCCGGCTTATGAAAGTATCATTATTAGCACTTTAAACATCTAATCACATTCCTAACCTTTATGCGCTTTATAGCAACAATATTTTGTATCGAAGAGTTCACAAAGTTAATTACTTACTGTGATTTTCTTCCCGTTTTAAATTTGCCGTCTCTTCATCCCAGTAAGATGAAGTGGTTATTTGACCTTGTTTCACTTGTTTTCATATGTATGTATCTGTTATTCCTTAAAATAGTTCCTCTGTACACTAAATACTGATAATTCTTTTCATTTCCTTTTTTAAAGAAGCCTTTAATATTGTCTTTATTTTTGACTTTTTTAGTCTTTTCTATTTCTGTAATGTTTCAAATGTCCTCTGAATGCAGTTGGACTTTGTATCGCTATATGTATTTTTACCTTTGATACTTATAAATACACTATACTTATTTTTAGTCCTCTCTAAACTATTCTGTACTGAACCCCCTATCTCAATTGCATCTTGACCACCTTGGCCTGCTGAGCAGATGCTTTCTGTTGAAGTAAATAGGGTTTTTCTGTTCTTTGTTTTATAAAAAGAAAACAATCCAATAGGAGCACTGTCCTTTTTCAGCCTTCTAAAGGCCAGGGGCTATTTGGTGAATTTAACTTTAGTTAAGTAAAATGAAACAATCTATTGTGCCCCTCAGATAAACTCACGTTTTTGATCGTAGGCCATCTTCTAAATATAGGGGATCGGAAATTAATGCCTCCCTGGGTAGATTTATTCTGTAACAGCCTCCTGCTAAGTTTCTCATTTTCCTCTGAAGCTGACTGTCCTGGCCATTTCTTAAGAGATACTAGGTTTGATTGGATAAGGGGCTAACATCCTACAATGTAGGATATACCTACAGTTATTTAAATAACTTGCTATTTGTGTGTGTTTTGCATGGAATTATTTAACCATCACGGCATTTCTTAGAAAAAGAAAACAGTTTGGGAGATAACAGGTCTTCACAGCATATATATTTTTTCCAAACTGTTCTGTGCAACAGGCAATAGCCTTTGCCTTGGGCTTTTGAATATGTTATTTCCTTATCTTCCTGGAAAGGAATTGGTGTGCTAGCAGCATCTGACATGACTGGAAAGAAAACAAGCAAAAATGAAGAAACCTGTTATGGAAAATGTCAAATTTTTAGATTTATTTCAGAGTGGTGAATTTTGAAACTTGTAATTACCTGTCTATAATGTGTGTTTTCATGAGTGTATAAGTGCACATACACTTTCTGTTATAAATACATATGTCCCTAATTGATATCTTTGTCTTGTGCAGGCACATCGGAAGTACCGGAAAGCTCTTGTACTAATATTTACTGGCTCCTAATATTTAATTGTTACTTCTCGCTGCAGCTATGGAGAAGCGATTCAGTTTTTTTTGTTTTGGGGGATTGCTTTCGGTAGGGGTTTGATTATGTAGGAGAATGTCTTCCAGTATTTGGCTGCAGAAACTCACTGTGGCAGATGTTGTGACTCAGAGCAGACACACCAAGATTCAGACAGCTTTTTTTTTTTCTCCTTCATAAGTGGCTTGCCCCCAGGCATGTTTTGACAGGGAGGATATCATTTCAAATTAGAATGTGAACGTGGAGGTTTTCCAAAGCTACAAATTGCAGACATTTCTCAGCGTGACTCAAAGAAAAAGTGTTGTGCATGCTGATCACTTTCTGTAGTGGGAGGGCACCGCTGTAGTGTAACCCTGGGACTGAAACCAGGAGTTTATTGTTGGGTTACGGATTTGGACGCAAGAGGGGCAGTGTCCCTGAGTAAGCTGCTTTGACTTCGTTCTTTTAATAACCATTTTCCTTCAAGCACTTGCTGCTTTGACCCCTTTTGTTAATTTGTTCTTAGTTGGTGTTGCAAATAGGGTAGAAATACAGAAAGTACTGAAATACTAGTTTTGATCAAGAAATGCAGTGAAAGGAGAAAAAACTTGAAGCACAAGGAAGAGAACACCATCAAAACTGTATGAGTCAGAGCTCATGAAAGAAACAGTGACTCCACCTGGGCGAGAGCCTGCGAGGGGCTGGCAGCGTTCCTGGCGGCCGAGTTTGGTAGCCGCTCTCAGAACCCTGTGAAAGTTATAGAGGAAATCTGCTTTCTTTCAGGAGGCAAATCTTGAAATCGTTTTGAGATTTATGGTATTGAGAGGGAATCACACAAGCATGCTAGGTGAGTAAATGAGCAGGTCAAGGTTTATGTACTAGTATTAAATGAAAAATAAAACATGGCATCTGTAAACTTCATAAAGGCCAACCTGACAGAGCTATTTTTTCATTAATCCAAAGACAGGAAGGGTCTGCTTTACCTGCTTACATTTTATGAGAGCATTGACCAGTAGCTGATTCCTTAACTTCTAGGTATTTCTTGAAATGCAGTTTCTGTAAAAGCTGTATGATTTTCTTGCCCCTTTTAATAAGAACTGGAAAATGCAATTAGGAAGATGGCAATGGAATAGCTGAAGAGTCTGTCATGGATTAATTTGGGAAAGCATGCCTCACTGTCATGAGTGAGGAAAGTATGTTGAAAACTGTATTGTCCGCAAGTAGTCAATGTCTTGCTGATTGCAGGTGGGCTGGGATTGCGGCCAGTGGCTGAAAATCTCATTTCCCTTACTTATTTTAAATGGTCAGGTGAATCTCTGACATCAGTCAACAAAAGATATTTCGAAGAGGACAAAGAACGCTGTCTCAAAGTAGACAATCCAGAGGATGTTCCCTGCTGAAGACTTCCAGCTGGCCACAGAGGAATTTTTGTCGGTGTCAAGGTTGTTGCTTTTCCCCCTGTTGCATGGGGAGAGATGCAATAAGGAGAAGAACTCCTTCTTAATTGTGTTTTCCTTATTTCAGGAAAATTAATGGACACCTCTGTAGTTGTGAATACCATCCTACGAGCTGTTGGTGTCTGTATGCGATGCAGGCATCTTTTAAGTGAGATGATTAAAACCTTAAAATACTCTAGATCTTCTCAGTATTTTCAAGTTTCTCCCAAGTTTAAAGGCAGAAATTCTTCTTTCCCGTGAAACAAACAGAATCCCCCGTTTCTTGCCTTAAAATCTCCACGTTTATGAACAGCAGTAACTAAGGTCTGAGAGCAGATTTTTAGTGTTTGAGGCTGAAATTGGAAGTACTGACTAATGTAGCCGCATGTGCAGAGACTGGGGGCACAGGGGAGGTAAGTAGTGGGTGAGTTACAACTACTGTCCCATTAATTCCCAAATTCCTGTTTCGTACTGGAAGTGAGGGCAGTGCTGTGTTGGGGCAGGGGGGAAACAGACCTCAGGCCCCAGAGGGTTTCCTCCGCGCTCGGGAGGAGACCTTTTCCATGCCCTGGCCCAGCGAGAAGGACACTGTGCTCTGACTCTTTGAGCAGGTTCTGATTTTCTGTGTTTATTGTTTGTCTTCTATGAATACCACTTTTATTCAGCTCTTTCTTTATTCTCCTCCTCAGCTTTTGTTCTAGCTTTTGACCTGTGTTGTATCTGTTTCTCTGCTTCTCCCTTTTCAGTGTTCCTCATCCTATCATTGCCTCGTTTTCTTTTGTGTGAGTGTGTGTGTGTGTTGGGGGGGGGGGGGGTTGTTTGGCCTAAACCTTTATCTGATACTGAAATTTCCTCCTTTCATAGTATGGCCCTTGACAACCAAAAATAATAGCTTGATTGAAACGGTGATTGCTTTACTTGTGTGTCGCCTCCTATTTCCCACTCTCTTTCCCCTAATTCAGCAAGGTAGTGAACTGTATGCCTACGTGCAAGCGTCCTGGGGTCCTCTCCGTTTCAGATAGGAAAGGCCCTGGCTTGCTTTAGCCATCAGATTGCTAGGGACTAGCTCATGGGTCAAGGCTGCTTCAGAGCTTAGGTGTTGCGTGGAGCCGCCGGGGGTTGTGCTGCTGGCTCTCGGAGCCGCTGTAGTCTCATGCTGCACATCTCTGCAGCCATCCAGAGCAGTCTGGGCTAGGGCGCTCGGGTGGTAGTGTAGTGCCAGTAAAGGAAATGGTGCTGATAAAGGATTGGTCTCATCCATGTGCGACTTCAGTTGGGACCCAGTAACGTACGCTTACCTAGGTGGAGTCCTGGAGATCCCTGGAAGATCCCTGTTGCTCTGTGTGCGGACGGGATCTGGCCCTCCGCCTTTCCCGCGTTAGCCCAAGGCCCACAGGTAGGTTCGTAGGAGCCCTTTAGGGAGACGCGGACACACGCTGCCTCTGTGTCACTGTGTTCAGAGGGTTTTTCCCTTCTGTGCTGAGATGCACTATAAGAAAGGGATGCGAGTGAGCTCTGATCGGTTTAACCCGTAATAAGCCTGATGTCCTCAGGGAGAACAGAGATTAAAGAGCCAAAATTCTCTAGGAGATTGTCACTTGGCTAATGATGATAGTAGCCTGTGGCGGTTAGGGGTGATATGGCTGATACTTAGCGGGGGTTGTGAACCAATTAGTCTGCTCAACAAAATACTCGGTCCATTGGGTGCAAATGTTAAGAATATTTATAGGGCTGGCTATGAAGTCAGCTAATCAAAAGTGGAGAGAACTGCTTAAGAAGCTGTCCCAGGCTCTGCAGAAACTCTGAGATTACAAAGCTTACAGGTAAACAGACATTTGCCTGTGTGAGTATCAGGACTCAAAAATTATGTTTGAACTCTTTCTCAGTTTCCTAGCATTGTAAAATCACAATTAGAGATGCTTAAAAAAATCTAGAGTCTGCTTCCATATTGAGAGCTGACTTCAGCAGTGGTGTGGCCAAAGGTGAGCTCATGCAAAGTTGTCTTGCTCCAAGTTAGCCCAGCGTGGTCTTACTGTGTCTCGCATCCTGCAGGTAGGAGCCCATCGCCCTGACGGCAGAGGGTATCGTACAGGCTGGCCAAGGTACGATGGCAGCAGCACAATAATAATAATATACTAGCTTCTAGCATGTTGGTTAGCATTCAGCAGCCCCTTATTCAGTGTGTATTCCCAGTAACTGCTGAACCCATTAACTTGCTTAAGTATCAAAATATTACTAATCAACATTGGTATCATAATCCTGTCCGTTATCTTAAAAAGGTAGAGTCCATACTATCTTCTAACCTCCAGTAGTGCAGTTGGAGAAGAAATGCAGTCATTCATCAAAATTCGCAGGGTAGCTTTCTTTGTTAGTTTGCCAATTTATTTATTTGCAGTTCATTGTTTAAAGCAATAAAATCATTTTTCAGTTTTTTGCCCCTGTAATCTGGGGCAGGGCATCATTTAGGAGAAGCGCTTCTGTTAAACAGATAATGTGATGAGAAAAATCCACAGGCTTCACTGAAAAAGCTTTTTGAAACCTTAGAATATTGATTCCTCTGATTTCAGACATAAATGTGGTTTATATATGTTTTGCAGAGAATCTGTGAATGAAGCAACAGCCTCTAACCCTACTACTAGGCTTCTGATCCAAATCTTCTGGCTTGCTATCTTACAGCTGTTGTTTTACAGCAAGCAATCGGTTTGAAATACAGCCATTTTGAATTTGAGGCTGAAGGTGGTTTTCTCTAGTGCTTATTTGAAAAATCAAACGTTAAACTGGCGCATTTATTGCACCTGGCAAGCTCTACACTGGGGCTTTATTTATAGAAAGATAAAGTATTAAAAAGTCAGATTGCAGATTGTTCTGTTAAGCAGTGTGTGTGTGGGGGGGGGGGTCCCTCTCTCCACACCCTCGTATGTAAAAGCCTCTTTGTGTTGCTGCTATTCTGGCTGCAAGTGCTTTTAAGTGCAGTGGGTTTTAATATGCAGATGTTATTTCTGGTGTATCTTATATATTGAAAATGGCATAATGTCGCCTTTGATCCTGAGAAGCGCAATGATTATTGGGACTGATAATTGTGTTAATAGCTTTTTTGTTGTTGTTGTTCATGTATGTATCAGAGATGCAACCTACTGGCAGTTAAATGGGGTAAAAATGGTCTTTTCAAGAGGAAGATCCAAATCTGTGGCGACTCTCCAGGGATCTCATTAAAGCGCTCTCTTCTTAATATAGTGTACTGCAATAACAGCTATCAGAATCCCCACAGTGTGGTTTCCTGATAGGTTAGTTTACACAGAATTAATTGTCTAATTTTGCAGGCAAGCAGTGCAGTGCACATTGATTTTTTTTTTTTTTTTTTTTTGCATTAGTCTGGATTCTGCTTCTTATTTTAAAATAGTTTTTAGATTCCATCTTCATTTACATTGTTCTGTTAGAGCACGTGTTGCATATGAGGTATGACTTATTCTTATCATCTTTTTCCCTTCCATACATAAGAATTACGGTTAATTTAAGCAATTCTTGCATAAAGCCTTGTTTTTAAAGGACATAAATAAAAACATGCATCAGAAAACCAAATTCAGATTTTATAAGGCTTGTGTAATTTAGATGCTCTGGAGACTAATCCTGAGTCAACACAATGGATTTCCCTTGTTCTCAGAGGTCAGCTTTCCGCTTTTACGTGGTACAGGAGTGGCAAAGAAAACACAAGCTTTACAAAGAACAAAGGACCATCAAGTTGCAGTCAGTTGACACAAAAAGCACAGAGAAATGTATCTGAATAAAGTCTTACTGGCTGTACTGAGAATTTGGCTTGAACAAGGATTTTAAATATATTTGCAGGTTCCCTTCTTTAGATGAAGATCTTGCAATAAAGTTTGCACATAGCATAGGAAACAAGGCAAAAAGTCTACTGCTTGTTTAACCACATCAGAAAGATGGAGTTAGGCAGGATGTTCTTCAGCTTGGTGCGGTCGAAATGGCTGGTAAAATCACTGCTAGTCTCTCACCCAGCTACAAAAAAAGATGCCTTCCAGCTTGGCTTGTCGTTGCTGTTGCCCTCAGGAGAGAAGTGTCCTTCCCCGTACCTGCTCAGGCGAGGCTGCGTCCTGCTGTTTTTGCAGGTGGGGAGAAGATGAGCAATGCCTGCTGATTCCTTGCCCTCCGGAGCTGGCTGTATTCCTGGAGCCTGCTGAGATGTCTGCCCTGAGGGATGGTTTTACTCTGTGGGGACCATCACAAAGTGCAAACAGCTGCGCCTGAGCTATTGCTACTCTCTTGTGATAAACCGGTTTGCTAGGGGAATTGGTGACTAGTTCCTCAGCTAGTGCAAGCTGGAGAAGTTATGAGGGTTACTTGCTGAAAGGGAGCTTCCTGCACAGGAGGCCAGGAGTCTGGAAGGAGTACAGGAGGGAGGCAGTGAGCATACATTGGGTACGAGCTGGAGTAAACTTGGTAATCTGGAGACAGATGGAAGAGAGAGAACCTGAATGTCAGAAGAGGCCATACAGAAAGGAAGAAAATCCCCAAGAGCGTGAATTTATGGCTGCTTCGGTTCCTTTGGTTCTTGCTGTGTCAATGTGGCGACTGATTATGAAAATGTCTCCTGTTTCTGTAGGATGAAGCGCTGGGTGGGAGGGAGTGAGGGCTGAGGACTGTGCCGAGGAGGAACAGGCTCCTGTTACTTAGTTGCATGGGGAAGGGGATCCTTCAGCTGGGAGGAAAAGGATGTGAAACTGGAACACTGCAACTCATGCCCGTCTGCAGGGGAGGGAGAGCAAGGCAGTAGCTGGGTGAGAGGGTAGCTTTATTGAAAGCAAAACCAGCCAAACGATGGGCAGAGCCTGGACTTCACAAGGTGTGTGCTGTCAGCGTTTAATTTTCTCTTTCATTTCTCATTTACTTCCGAGAAGAAAGCCACGTTTTTTTCCTATAAGCAGCGAGCGTTTTGGACGACGCTGCCTTCCTCGCGGCCAGCATGTCTAGGAGGGGGAAACAGAAGTCAGTGAAGGATGAGATTCATTTTACCTTTTCATTCAATAACTGTCTGTTTAGTTCTTGCCTCTGTTAAAGAAGTTAAGGTGCAGCATAAGCTGTGATTTTATAACACAGTAGTTACTCCAGACTGCTTCTGTAGAGAGGGATTGTTTCTTCCTGTTAGACGCTGTATGGGAAAGAGCCAACCTATGGGCGGCAGTAGGGGGGCAGCCTACCGAATGAATGAGCTGTCTCTGTCAGGTGGACAAAGTACAGTTGTCCCCAGATGGGAGAGTGGTGCAGATGTATGTTATGTGCTCAGGCTTGACCAGACGGGAGGCCGTTTGCTGTTGTGGGGCAGCTGAAATGTGAACATATGACAAGCCTGTCTGGTCCTGTGACAGGGCTTTGATGGCATGGGGAGCTTTTGAGTGCTGCTTTAGGGAGCTGTGTGTCCTGTCCTGGCACCACTGATAACGTGAACGTGTAGTTGTTGTGTCAATTGTTGTCTAGGTGTTGACATCATATACTCAATAACACTTAAGTAGGTCTTTTTCCATTAAAAGACGAAATCCCGACACAGCTGAAGTCAAGGGGGCTTTTGTCACTGACTTCAATAGGCCTCAGATTCCACCTCGAGATTCCACACGAAGAAAAATAAATTGCTGCCGAAAATGCAACTCTCTGACAATACAGTGGGAGAGGATAATTAGCAGTCAGTCGTGGAGCTGCCATCCTGGTTGTCTGATGAATAATAGAACTGAGTTTAAGTGATACGGTGTCTTCCAAGCAGGTAAAATGATTTTAGCAGATTAGCATGAGCGTAGGCAGCCAAGAAATATGGCTTGGAAACCAAGCGTGAGATGTATTCTAGACAGTAGACGTCGGCTTCTCAGTCTCTCTGGCCTCCAGCATCTACCTTATAGTTTTACAAAAACGCTAAAACAGATGAATGCTGGGGATCGCAAACAAAGTCCTGGAAGAGAAGCCTTCGCCGTTGTTGTTGAATTGAGATTCATGCTCTTAAAAGAGCATGAGAGAGATTTAACTGAATACCGCTTCTCCCTGTTTGTGTCGTGCTAAAAATACCTCTGGAACTGGTTACTGCATGGCTTGGGCTCTGTTGTAAGGATGATGTTGAAAGGAAAAGGGTGATGGACCGTGTTTTATGAACTTGCATAGTTTCCATACAGTGAGAGCACGTTGAGAGACAGCACTGGATCGGAGACCTCGAGTTCCTCCTTCAGAGAGACTGGACTGTTGGCTCAGCCAACGTAGCTGCCCATTGGGATGAAGGACAAAGATAGGTACTTGATTCATTGAGCTATATCTTTTGAGCAAAATGAACCGCAATTAAAGGAGAAGAAAGAAAGCCCAAACTAGTTTTAATCATTAGTTTGTTTGTAGCTGGTCTTAATACTGCATGCAGCTTTGTTAGATTCTGTAAGAGCATAAAGAGAGCCCTGTAGTACAGGGGCTTTTAACTGGGCCTGCTTATGCGTTGTGATTGGCAAAGCTATTGACTTCAGAGTCTTTCATGTTCTTTATGCTCTCTTCTGTTTTGATGTTATCGTACAGTCGTCTTAGCTACGTATTAAACAAGAGACTACTTCAATATAAAATGATCAAAGGGGTAAAGGAACACAGGGTCATCAAGAATATATGGAGCGTGCTGGGAGAGTGATAAGTGAATTTAAAGGCTTTTCAGGCTGCTTAATTTCTGCTTATTTTTCTGGTGCTGCCAATAGGCAACAGTCCTTTTCTTTAAATCTTTTACGAAGGACGGACTGGTAGAATCACTGTTGCAAGCAAAGTTTGGAAAGTAAAAGGCCACCCTGAAGGTCAGGCCCTAAGAGATTTCCTCTAAGAGCTCATTGATTCTAATAGATTTTGACTTGAAAAAGGACCAGTCTTCCCTAGATCTGCAGCTTGGATACAAGTGCCTTAGTATCTGCCAACGCAGAAGGCAGGAGCAAAAGTGTAAGTGCAGGAAAAAATAGAGGAAGATGCTGTGCAGCAGGCAGACAATGACTGCAGTCTCTCACTTGTACGTTTTAGAATCGTGACATGATTAGCTACTGGTCCATGAAAAAAGAAAGTATTATTTTATTGGTTTCAAAAATGGACTACATTAAGAGTGAAATTGGGCAGAATAAAGATTTATGGTTATATCCTCAGCTTGAGTAAACAGGCAGAGGACCTCTGCTTTTAATGGAGATACGAGGGTTCACTGCAGGTGAGGATCGGGCCTATAAATACTCTAGGCCTGTTTTTTTCACGTATATAAATGAATGCATGATTGCTGTGCCTGGGTGCATAGGCCAAGATTACAGAATGTAACCTTCATTGTTTTGCACCAAAATTAAAAAGTACATATTCTGTCTCTTGAACCTTGTTATAGTATTGGCTTTGTAAGTTGCCAAATGCTGTAGTAGTGACTAGCAAAATGAATCTGAGAGCCTACCCAGTAAACAAACTGGGCGTTTGCACGATTACCCACTCTCGTGATGTTTCAATTTGATTCATTAGAAAAATAAGCATTTTTATGGACTAATTAAGGGGAAAAGGTCAGCTGTACCTTTTGTGACATACAGTGATTTCACGGCTTAGTAAAACTCAATTGCAATGAAACATGAACTTTCCTAGAAAAAAGAAAAACAGAAGGATTATTCAAATTAACTCGAAAGGTTAGGAAGATATAAAAGACAAAAAGTTGGATTAAGATATGATTAGATCAGTATAACCTTGGCAATACATCCATATTTGAATTCAAAATTCCAGACTTTTCTTTTAGTAATTGTGTTTCCTCAGAGAGTAAGCATATTTTAAAAGCTGTCACTCAGCCACCATACTTTTCATGACAGTCATGAAATGAACAGTAATGAGAATAAATAGTAATGAATGCATTATTCAGTATGTATAAATACCGAGTAGTTGATTTTTTTTTATATATTTCACTGCCAGTCCAAATATATTTTAATTTTTCTCTTCTCTTTAAAATGAGTTGAAGTCAGGTTTTATTAAACCCTAACTGTTCATTCAAATATTTCTTACTTTTTATAATGTTATGCTAGCAAACTACTTTTGAAGTTTAATTCTACATATGCATGTGCGTCTGTTGCCTCTCACATTCTGCGTTTGCCGGGAGGGTAAAAAAGGGCACCTGTGACTAAAGATCTGAACATCCGAGGTCTTTCTTTGGAAAGGGAAGTCTTGTTAAAATCTCTTGTTTTGATTGTTACATTTAGGTAATGGTCTTGATTTACAGAATCACAAAGCAATGAACTCCCTGTTTTGGGCTTCTGCAGAGAAGGCAAAATCTCCATGTCATACGGAGGGTACAAGTTCGGTTAGGCGTTTTGGTGCTGTGGGAGGTTGATTATGCTTTAATTGGGTTCGGCTGACTGGCTCTTAGACCATGATATTCTTCACTTGCAATTGGATGCTTCTCAAATGCGTATGGAATTTTTTATTGCATTTGTAAATGTTGCACAAATGCAGAATAATTATTTCCAGATGATTCTTTACAAGTGAATGGCCCATCATAAAAACAAGTGAAGGAGAAATGATTAAAATCGTATAATAATTTATTTTGAAAGGCACCTTTGGAGGTCATCTGGTCCAACCTCCTGCTGAAAGCAGGACCAACTTTGAAGGTAGATCACATTGTGCAGATGAAGGTCATCTGGTCCAACCTCCTGCTGAAAGCAGGACCAACTTTGAAGGTAGATCACATTGTGCAGATGGAGGTCATCTGGTCCAACCTCCTGCTGAAAGCAGGACCAACTTTGAAGGTAGATCACATTGTGCAGAGCTTTGTCCAGTTGAAAACAGTAATTACGCTTCTCTTCCTAAGGCTGACCAAACACGGTTTTCTCGGTCGCTCCTGATGTGTTATGTGCTGCAGCCCCCTAATCATCTTGGTCCTCTCTGCTGAGTTTTGCCAGTATTTCAGGGTCTGTTTTGTAACAGGGAAACCAAAACTAGATAC
Source organism: Struthio camelus (assembly GCF_040807025.1). Classification (NCBI taxonomy): domain Eukaryota; kingdom Metazoa; phylum Chordata; class Aves; order Struthioniformes; family Struthionidae; genus Struthio; species Struthio camelus. The sequence continues at coordinate 4,430,759 of NC_090955.1, read as the reverse complement.
TGTATTCCAGTGCGGTCTCACAAGTGCCAAATAAAGGGGAATAATCACTTTCCTTGGCCTGCTGACTGTGCTCCTACTAACGCAACTCGGTGTGTGGTTGGCTTTCGTCACTGCAAGGACACGCTCCTGACTCATGCTCAGTGTGTACCCCAGCACCCCAAGTTCTTTTCTGCAAAGCTACTTTCTGTGCGGTAATACTGTACTGCAGTGTGGGTGCCAGGTGCGGACTTTGTTTATTTTTGCTGAATGACATGAGCTTTCTGTCAGCCCAATTCTCCAGCCAGTGGAGATCCCTCTGAAAGGTAGTCCTACCCTGTAGCATATCCACTGCTCCCTCATTTTCTAGTGTTGTCTGGAAACTTGCTGAATGTGTATTCCCTCTCATTGTCCAAGCTGTTACTGAAGACATTAAGCAGTTAAATAGATGGCCCTAGAATCAGCCCCTGAGGAACAGTACTTGTAGTTGGCCCTAAGTTGGACTTCAGACTGCTGACCATTAATCTTTGAGCCCAGTGGTCCAGCCACCTTTGCACGCAACTTATAGCGCACCCATTCAGTCCAAATCTCCTCCGTCTGGCTGCAAGGATATAGTGGGAGACTGTGTCCAAGCCTTGTGTAAAGTCATGGTGAACAACGGCCACTGTTTGGCCTTATCCGCTCATCACAGAAAGCGATCAGGTTCAACAGGACCTTTTGCCCTTGACAGTCTGTGCTAGCTATTCCCCTTCACATTGCTGCCCTTCATGTCCCTGGAAATTGCCTCCAAAAGGATTTGTTCCATAATCTCATAATCTTCCTTGGGACTGAGGTGAGGGTGACCAGGTTTTTGTTCCTTGGATGTTGTTCCTTCTCGATTTTCCTGAGGATGGCGATGACATTTGCCTTTTCCAGTCGTCAGAAACATTCCCCAATTGCCAGAGTCTTTCATAGTTGGAGCAGCCTCACAATGATGTCAACCAGTTCCCTGCACTTTTGGGCCATTCTATGCCAATCCGTAGACTTGTGTATGACCAGTTTGCTTAAGCAGTCACAAACTTGGTCATCTTCTACTGTAGATGTTACTTTGTTGCCCCAGATGAAGACAGGAGGAGCATGAACCTGGGTGGCGTGAAAGCAGGCCTTGCTAGTGAAGCCTGAGGCAAAAAAGTCACCGAATTCCTCATCCTTCTCTGTGTCCTCTGCTGCTAGTTCCCCTGCCCTATTCAGGAGTCATTCCACATGTTCCTTGGTCTTGTTTTTGCTGCAGATGTACCTATAAGTGAATCTTTTTTGATGTCCCTCACGTCCCTTGCCAATTTCAACTCCACTTGGGCTTTGGCTTTCTTAATTCCCCCCCTGCAAGCCTGGGCAGTGTGTTTTTGTTAACCTCCTGGGTAGCCTGTCCCCACTTCCACCTTCTGTTCACTTTCTCTGTTTGAGCTCAGTCAGGAGTTGCACGTTCAGCCAAGTCAGCCTTCTGCCACGTCTGCCTGACTCCCCACACATTCGAGTGGATTATTCTTGTGCTTTGAGGAAGCTGTCCTTGAAGATCAAGCAGCTCTTCTGTGCCCTTCTGCCCTCCAGGGCAGCCTTCCATGGCGTCCCGCCAAAGTCAGCTCCCCTGCAGTATGGGATCAATATTCTGCTACTTTCCTTCCTTACTTTCTCCAGTCTTGAACTCTGCTGTCTTATGGTTGCACTCAGCCTTCACCTCCTCAGCCACTTCTTATTCGTGAGTAGTAAGTGCTTCAGCAGAGCACCTCCTCTAATCAGCTCATCGGCGCCTACGTCAGAAAATTGTCCTTGATGCCACTCCTGAAATCTCCTAGATTGCTAGTGCCCCACTGGTTGCCTTTTCAGCAGACAGCAGGGCGCCCCAAGCCTTTGACTGTGAAGGCTGTTTAAATAAGGTTTCATCCACTTCCACCTCTTGATCTGATCATCTGTAGCAGACACTCACAGCAGTGTCCTCCATGCTGGCCTCCTCTCTAAATCTAACACGTTGAGCACAAGCTCTCAACCAACCCATCACCTGTTTCATGCAGAGCTGCATGCGTTAACAGCAGTGGAAAAAGTCTAGAGAAGTAAATCTGACTCATTAGTCTCTTCAGAAAACAGAATTTTCCTCAGAGCATGAATTTTGACATCTTTTAAACCTATGGCAGTAGAAGCATAGAGTTTTTTGTCTTCCAGGCAAAATATTTACACTATATTGGACTAAAAGCATCTGTGGTACCATGCTAACCTAAACATATGTTTAAATACTTTTCTGGATGGAAGGTTGTTGGTATAAAGTCTTTATGCATATCTATGGACAGAAGGAGTGAACAGCACGCTTCAAGCCTTAAGTGCCAATGCAGAGTACTGACTGGACTGATCTCATGGATTTTTTTTCCGTTGCACTTTCCTCTTTGTACTTTTAGCAGTTCAAAAGTTACAGTGCTGAAGTGTGGCCCATCTTGACCTCAGTCTTATTTTGTGTTAATAAAATGCTATTACTTATTAGTTAGGCCATTAGCCTGGGCCTCGGAAGTGTTATTTCTGGCTCTGTAATTACCCTAGTGCTGCAATCTCCCTATCTGTGTGAGGGCTAACAAGGCTTTCCTTCTTTGTAGAATGCTTTGGGACTTGCTGGTGAAAAGTGCTATATAAGGGTTCAGTATTGTTATGTGAACAAATATGACTTTGTTTCCATGGCATAACCATCTTGCAAGCAAGCAGAGAGCTGATGACCAAATCAAGATTCGAGTTGGGCAAATGAATTATAAGGAATAACTTAAATCTATTGATTGTATTTTTCCTTCTATTTCTTTCTGCTGATTTTATTTCTTCCTTCGTTAGTCTTCCTAAGTCAATCTCTAGAGAATAATTTTTAGTTTGTAAATCAGTTGCCATTTGGATTTGGAAAGTTTGGTTATTTCCTAGTTTTACTTATCATTTTTAAGGCCAAATAAGCTATTTGTAAATTTTATCACCTATAGCAGCCTGAACATAGAATAACGTATTACAAGGTCAACTTTCCAGTTTCAACACTGAACATTTTTCAGTTGCACCTAAAATGCATCTCCATGGGAAAAAAAAGTCTTGAAAATTACAGATTAACATCAAAGAATCTTTAAAATGGGGGGAGGGGGGGAGGAATTTCTTCACTAAAACTATACTCTCAATCCGTTATGAGCAGAGCACCAGCAAAACTAATGGTATTGAAAAGAGTTTCAGAATCCTTTCCACATTGTTTGCAGTTAGATGCGCAAATTAAGTGGAAGGCGCGAAGATCTTCCTGTGTTGGTCTGTCATTAAGGACAGGTGTCTTATGGTGGACTTTTGGAATGTAGAGTCAAAAAAGCAACCTCGGTTAAATTCATACCTGGCCTGCTTTAACATTTTTAACAACGAGGAAGTATTAGGGGGCTACTTTGTCAGCTGGTGTAAATAAAAAGAGCTTCAGTGGAGCTATGCTGCTTTAATCCAGTTGAAGTTTTGCTCTAGAATATCTGAGAATGTGGTTATTGGCACATGGGTATGAATAATGGAAATGTAATTTGACTCCTGAAAATACTGAACTAAGATTTCTCTTGGTGTTCTCTTCCGAAATACTGATATTGTCATAGGAATCCACAGATCAGCTGAAAAATGATGTCTGGATTTTGTTGGTTGGTTGGTTGGTTTTTATTTTTGTGTAGTTTTTTTCCCTCCTTGCCTGGCATGTAGATTCTCGTGGTGCTGCATCACCAGTTCGGGAGAAAACCTCTTCTGATCGCATGAAGAAAACCACGTGCTTTCAGTGTGCATATTCTCCGAATTTGGGGAGTGCAGGGCAAGGTTGTAACAGATATGAATTACGAGTTAGAACGTTATTAAAATCAAGTGAAAGCATGCTCTATACGTTGGGGACTTCACATGGAAAATCATTCTAACTAATAAGCAGGTACTAAGTGTGCCAAATTTTACCCCAAGGTACGTGCAGGCTCCTGTGGTGTTGTCAGTTGAGCTCGCTGACTTTTATGGGCTATCAGGACTTACTGACCCAAGAGGCAAATATTGGCAGCGGTGATTTTTGCCGGTCGCGGTTTTCCTGAAGGGACAGTAACATCTGGTGTTCACTGTAAATTTAAACTCAGTACATACATGTGTGACATGGCATTAGGTTTAACTGCTGAACATCTACCAGCCTTGATCGTGTGATGATGTTATAGATGAGACCTGAATGCATTTGCACAGGTCTCCTTGACAAATGTCTCCTTGACATTTTCTTTAGAGAAGATATCGGTGATGTATCTGGCCAGTGAGAAGCATGAGCAGTTAAGTGTGTGTGTGTGTGTGAATAGGCATTAGCGCTTGTATGTGTGTTTGAACCAGGCTGATTTTTTTTCCGGTAACGGATATAACAGCTTTTAATACTATGCATCCATATTGCTAAGATCACTACAGAGCTGAATTATGTATCTGCAAGTGACTCTTTCATTTCTTATGCCTGAGTAATCATGGGCCAGAATCTGGCCCAGCATGCTGGATTGATAAAAACTTGTTCATGGCTGCTTTCTTGTAGTGGTACAGTAAATCACAGAAATTGTTAGCGAAGATCACGTGGTGCTCTCACACAGCTGTGATTAGTATGTCAAGGTTCTCTTTGCGTTGCAGTAACCTTTTTTGTAATAAATGAATGGCTATTTGAGGAAATTTGCAGCATTGTGTTTGTAATCATTATTATGAGCTATCATATTCCAGATGTGACACTGACATGAAACAAATATTTTATTCATTTTTTCCTCATGGAAAACCTAAATATTAGCAAAACATATCTGCTAAATTAGATACATTAATTCTATTCCTGTAAAGTTAATACTTTCTTACTGTTGCTAAAAATAAAATAATCGTATAATTTAAGAAGTAGAAAAACATACTGTTGTACTGGCTGTTCTCAGAAGCACGGCGACTATGTTGCACACGGGTATCATAGTGCACACGGGTAAAAACGCATCTCAAATTACACTTTTCTCTTTAATAGTTCAAAGACCCTTTCTCCTTTGCATTTTTTTAGTTATCCGTTTTACTTTGTGTACCTGGTGTTAGCCTGAAGCTGTCATTGCAAATATTCCCTTCAGCACATTTGTATTTGTGTGGAATCCAATCTCCCATTAAATATAAGGACAGCGATTTTTTGATATGACTGCAGTTTATTCATGTAATACTGTGCTCTTTTCCAAGCTGGTTAATATGTCTTTTTGTTGTTTGACAACACTTCCTCCCGAAGAAAACCTTCTGCGATTAGTATGCAGAGCTGAAGCTTTTTCCTCATTCACACTCGCACCGGAGCCAGTGGGAATGGTGCCCAAGCACGGTGGTAGGATTGGGCTCCTTTCATCCCTTTCCCACCCACGCTTCACATACTGCGTCCTGCAATAGGATGAACTGGTTATGGTCCGCAGGGCAAGGCAGAGTCCGCTCTCGGGAGAGATGATGTGAAGAGCGCAGCGCTGTGTTGGCTTCGGGAGGGCTTTCCTGCAGGAAGGCGGCCAAGGCATCATCAAAACGTAGTCTTGGCCTGAGCTCCCCTCTTTTGACACCATTGTGCTTTGTCAAGTCTTCAGTGCCGAACCTATTAATTATTTTCCTCAGTAAAATAAGTTCCGTTTGAATAGCGCTTGTCTAAAGCTGCGGGTAGGCAGTGTTATTCTAAGTGGGCTTAGAAGCATCCTTTGTATCGGAGGGTTGGGAAGAAGGCAGAAGCATGTCCCTTTCTTTGCCTTGATGCTAGCCTTCAGGGTAGGAATTGACATAAGCAAGGTGCTACAACACGTTTTTGGGTGTGCGCTTGCAGCTTGTTAAGGGTTTAGGGAGACCTCCAGCCCCGATGGTATTTGGGGGATTTATTTTGTTTGGTCCTGCCTTGAGTGAAGTGGGGTATCTCAGGAGCAGGAAAGACTCTACAAAGCTGGTGCGTTGCTGACCGCGTGAGCTTGCTTTAGCGCGGGTGGCAAAACACCGGTGAGTAAGGACGCAGGAATACCACCGTGTGGAGGTCTGCAGCAGGCACAGTTCAAGAAAGAGTTAAATATTTAGGTTCCCTCTTTCACAGTATGTCTCAGCCTGCTTCAGAGGCTCAAATACTTCATTGATTCATGTACCTTTTAGAGAGAAAGTAATAATTGGATGGATGGGACATGAAGGTCGCATATTGCAGCAGGGAGCGCACATTCCTGCTTGAGTTTGTTCTTCCTCTTTAGACACCAAGATCTGAGCTCGAGATGGAGCTGGTGGATCTCCCTGGGCCATCTGTGGTGTGGCCAGTGACGGTGGCTGATGCCAGAGCTGCTCCCCACCGCAGGATTTACTCCCAGCGCCTCTTCTGCTTGCAGCCCCTGGACTGCTCTAACCTGCAGCAGAGCCCGAGCTGGCCTCCAGCTAGCTTGGCACAGGGATGAGAGATGTGTTAAAGCCATCTTTGTCCCCTGCTTCTTCTCCCCCTTTTTTTGCACCAAACCTAACTCAGCTGAAACAGAGTATCAAATTCAGTGAATGACCAGCTGAGTGAATACAAATGTGAGCTGCATTCCCTCACTCAGAAATCTATCATCTCCATCTAACCTTTTGGAAAATTGAGAAAACAAAGAGACTGTACTTACAATAACAATAAAATGACATTGCAAAACAGGGAGCAGAGGTAACACTGGGAATCCAGACAAACATGCAGGCAATTTGCATGTATATGCAGAGGAAAAAGATGACATTTTTATTTCTCATCTTTAAAAATCCCAACAGATTTACAAGACCAGGGCACATAACCACTTTTGACTCAGGCCACAGTCTCTTAAACAACCATCATATATCCAGACTTAAAAGGTTGCGTATTTTTCCCCTGTCATACACAGAGGTTTGAGAAACCAAACAGTAGGTCAAGTTTTAAACACAGAATATGAGACAGTTGTTTCCATCAAGGCAGATGTTGTTCCTGTAATGCTTTCTTTTCCTTTATAGCACTAAATGCAATCCTTTGGACCTTTTTGCAGCTGCAAATGGACTGCAGCATAGGAATGGCCACAAGGATACTTCTGTGCACAGGGAGGTACAGCAGGAATAACTCTGCCCCATTAGGAAACCGTAAGCACAGAGCACAGTGTCACAAAATATTTTCCTTAGCCCATTGTGAAATAAACCTTCTGGCTGACTTTTAAACTAAAGTAGCTTTCGTTAGATAGATTACCATTTGTCTAAGTGAAGGAAATGAGCCGCCTGCGCCTGCTGCATAGCCATTGGGCAGGGGAGGAACGGCAGTGAGTTCCTGCGGAGACCGTTATGCCAGGCTGGAAGGTCTCCGAGGTAGACCACGGAGCCGTAATTCTTCTTTCACGTTACAGAACATGCTCAAGCAAAATGATTGATTCCCTTCACCAGACGATATATATTGCCAGGAACTTGGATCGCTTCCCTAGGGAAGTGCAGCATCACTGCATATCATAGAGCATTGGATTTGTGGGTGAGGTGGACTGTGCAGATTTATTATTTAATGCCTTCAGCAGGGCAGTCCTGATAGCTCACTGAGGAAAGCCACAAGTGATACCTTTTAGTAGGCTTTGGGTTGAAGCTGCACTAGGTGGGCTGCACTGAAATGAACTCTGCTGATACTGCCCTCCTTTTAATGCTAAGCATTTTTTAGTGTTTCTGGGAAGTGGTGAGTTCTTACGGTAGGCTTGTACTATACCTGAAACAACAAGAACCACTGTCATTTAGGTGACACTTACGAACATGATACAAAATGCTTAGCGAGGCAGTCCAAGTTGTGTCGTCCTTCTTCCTAAGTTTTCCTGTACTTTTCACTGGAACCATTTGTGATATAAATCCTTTCCTTCATTCTGTAAGCTCTGTTTACCCTTCCTATGTGCCTACAGCGTGCTGATAACTTCCGTCCTCCAGACCTTCTCTCCAGGAAGTTCTCTTAAGATTTTCTTGTAGCAAAAGCAAGTAGCCTTTCAGCACGCCGTTATCAGCTCTGCTCTCTCCTGCTGCGGTGTGTCTCTGTGCTTTTTTTCATGGATAGCTGCAATTTAAAGCTTACCAGATCGATAAGTCCAAGCTGCACGACATAAATGGAAGAAGCAGGCAAACAGCTGGTGAAGATAGGAGACGGCTGATTAAAATGAATTCAGCTATAAGGCACTTGTGTTACTGTCCTTTTCTGTGATTTTTGAGTTAGATTAAGGAGGAAGGGTCATAATTCCCTCTTCCCTCAGTATCCTTGATTAAAATAATGGTGAATTTTCTCCTTTTCCATGTATCCAAATAAAAAGTGTTTGGTTTTGTTTTGTTTTTTTTTTTTTTTTTTTTTTGAGATGTTTAATCAATGTGCTTTGGCTTAACATAGAGATAGCTGGGCAATATGTAATGTCAGGAAGTCTGGACCTTATGTAATACCAGCAACACTTGTCTGGAAATCTCTAAATCCAGTCATGTGATAAACTGCAATTAGCCTTTGTTTTATTCTCTTTCTTGGCTGGGTAGTTTGAGGGGCACAGGGATTTCCGCTCTGCTTTTCCAAGTTAGGCTAGAGTCGTGGTGATTGGGGGACTGGGTTTGGGTTTGCCACGGCTTCTGGCTGCGGCAGGTCTCGCAGTCCCTCGACTAGCTTTGTTGGGTTTTACCCAGCTGGCACAAACCGTACGTCAGGCCGTTTACATCTGGCATTACAAATTCCAGTTACATTATACTCTCTTTACCATCACAAAGTAAAAGGCGGAGTCATATTGCCCCATTGAAAGTAAACACTTCTAAGCTAAAGCCTCTACAGAAGTCAAGAAGGATTAAGGTGCAGCTGAAATTCAGGTTCCTAAATCACTGCAGAGCTTTAGAAAATGTTTTTTGTGGACATCAGAAATCATAATTTATTGACAAAGGGATTGTACTTTATAATGTATGTGCTAGTGCATTGTGTCTCAGTGAAACTGGACGCTTTTGAAAGGGAGGTTTACATAAATGCGCCCATAACCACAGAAACTGGATGAAAGACTAAAGAGGTGTGTGTAACAGTAAGCGTAGACATGTATATCTAAGTATGCTAAATTGAGGTATCTATACCAGAATAGGTAAGAGACATTAAGATACAAATTTTGAGATGTTGCGCGAAGGAGGTGAACGTGCACGTGTGTGCGCTTTGGAAGAGGGGATTGGGTCTGTCTACAGGGAAATAAGTCTGTCGGCAACTGGTGAAATGAGAACAGATAAAGAGATTATCAAGTAGTGACAAGCAAGAAAATAGGTTAGCTGAATTTCTCTTTATCACTTCTTTTCCCTTAAGACATCTCACTGAATATCTTGCATTCATGCAGAGGGTCTTGAAAGTAAATCACTCTTAGAGGTGACCCACACAGGAGGGAGGAAAAAAGGGAGGACTGCTTCTTTTGCTCCTTTATCACATAGGGATATGGCCTGGAATTTGTACTGCGTGTGTATGTTGTTCCCTTTTGGGAGAGCAAGAAAAGCGGTCTTAAAAGTCCAAAGTCTTCCTGTTCCTTCTTTGCTTGCTTGGGCACATCGCAGAGCATCCTGCAAGTACAGAGCAGCAATTGAAACGGGGAGCGCAGCCCGTGGTGCGCAGCGTGCCAGCTGGGGGTAAATAGCAAGGCAGCACTTCCGTAGGAGAGGTTTACCGTGCCCACCTATGCAAGAGATGGATACAGAAATGTAGCTCTTTAGCAAGGTGCTTGAAGTGGGGGAATGTTATTAGGAAAAAAATAAAAGAAACATGTAAGGAATTTGTTTCCTCTTGAATACACTTCTCTTTCACAGGCCTTCTTTTATATTTTATTTTAAATGAGAGTTACTATTAAAAATCGTTTTGAAGTCTTGCGTCACGTTAGCAGACTATAGTAGAGCAAGAGTGTACGTAATAATTGATAAGATGTATTATTTATGTTTGTGTGTTATCTAATGATTCCAATGAAAACTGAGTCGTACCTGTTCAGTTTTATATAAACACTTAACGGACTTTAGAGGACTTGTAAGTAGACAAGAAAAATAAAGAAAGGGAAAAGAGAAGAGCAGGAAAGTAAAGTGACTCATTCCAAGGTCACAGACCAGGTTAGTGTCAGAGGTAGAATTAGAATCAGGTCTTCTCACTTCAGCTCATTTTTCTATTCTGGGGAGTACATTGCTTCTGTTATTCACATACAGAAAAATGCGTCCTTTGCCAGTTAGATGGAGGGCATAAAGAATGAGATCAGGGATAAACTCGGTGCTGTGGAGAAAAAAATGAAAACAAAGGAATTTTATGGATATAATTTTATTATTTCTTAGATCAATGCAACATCTGACATGCCCTTATTCAAATCACAAATTTGTGTTTCCCTCTAGATGCAGTAAAGTGGGGAGAATGATTCAGAGGTAAAACCACAAATTGACCATGCATTGATGAAGAAGCAGCTGTATGTACTGGTTAGAAATGTTTTTTAAATAAGTAGTTGCATTTTGGATGTATATTTTATTCATCTTTATTTCTGAATCACAATAGTCACTGTAATTATTTTAGACCTATTTTATACCTTTTCTATCTTCGGTGTGCGTTCTATGAAAGCATAAACGTGTTTACATGTCTGCGTGTGTATACCTGTAAATATTTGTACATGTGTACATTATATTCTTAAATAAATCTATACGATTTAAATTACTTGAAGTATGCAGACATTTGCAAAGTCTGAAAGCTCTCTAATTTCAGATACAACTTTTGTTGTATCTGAAATTTTTTTTAATATTAAAAAAGATATTTTTAAAAAAAATCTTTTTTCAGATACTCTTTTTAAAAATTAGGCAAACAGTCGTTCATTATGCATGTAGCTGAGACTAAGCTAGGCTTTATCCTGATGTACTATCTAATTGAGGAAGAGCTTTTGGTTTTACATTTAAAAAAAAAAGCGGGGGCGGGGGCTCAGATCCATTTGGTTCTTCTTCAGCCCGTAAGGAAATGTGGTGTAATTATTCTGTTCTTCATATTTCGATGAAAATCTTCCATTCTGCTTTCTCATAGCTGGTAATGGTTGCCATCTCGGCAAGTGAATGACATTCACATTATTCCAAGCGTCTGAGGAGACAGAGCTGAAGTGGTGGATCTTGCCTTTCTTTAAAGCACCCCTGGAGCACGTTGAAAAGAAATAGAGAAAAAGCATGGCCTTAGTGGTGGCATTGCCAGCAACCATTGTTCAGTGAAAGAGGGTCTTGAAGCCATAGCGTTATTTATGTCTTGGGCTTTCCTAGGATCCATTGTCACCATGAAATTTAAGTGCCTGTGGACCCTTCCTCTATAGCTGGACCCAGCTCTGAGGAAATAATCACGCTTTTAATTTTCATTCTGTTCACTTAAAGTTTACAATTTTGTGTTCTGATTTTTCTTTGTGGCCGATGGAAAGGGTGTGCCTGTGCTACCAATGCAGGGAGTTTAAATGTGCACTTTCCTTAAGTCTTTATTAATGGGAGCTGTAATGCTAAAAGCTTTGTAGATAATGGGAATTTTATACACCTCAACTCTCTTTTGAGATAGCATTATTGGGATTTTTGGGGTTCTGCTTACTGGTCTTTACTAATGCAGAGAAACAGGACTGAGGACATCTTTCTTATGTATCGGCTTTTGAATTTCATTCTACATATTTTGGTGATGTGTCAAATTCACAACGATAAAGTTGCTGATAAAGCAAGATTCAGGCAAACTGCAGTTTAACCTTTTTTGGTAAAACGTTTTTACTGTTTTGCTGTAACCGTTAATACATTTATTTTTCCTCATAGCCAGTGACTGTTTCAAGTAGAAAATTAAATACTGATCGCAGTTAAACAGGCAGTAGGATTCAGATGCTATCTGAATCCAGATCTCCATAAAATCTGATGGCGTTTTGATTCCTCTCCCTTTAGGAGTAGGTCTGAACTGAGAAGCTCGCTTTCTTTGTCCGGGTGTAAGTTAGCTTGTAAACTTTCTCCCTTTCAAGACTGGCCATCTGGAAAGGTCACCGCATGAAAGCTGGCTATTTTTTAGGTATGCATGAGCAGAGATGATAAAGACCGACTCTGCCTTTTGTGGGACAGTCTGTCTTGTTTCTTCTTACATACCTCAAAAATGTATAAAAGTGTTTTTTTTTTTTTCTGAAAACCTCCAGTATTCTCCATGATGCTATCACACAGGCTTGGCTCTTCCATTTAGAGGCAGAAATAGAAGTGTAGGAGTAAAATTTGGAGTGTGAACTTGAATAGATGTTTATATCCAACTTTCTGAGCAAAAAAGTTGCAAAATAATGGATGTCTTTATAGCCAGCTGTGCACTTGGCTGAGTGTGCAACAGCAATGTGTATGTTTGGAAAATGTTCTATTTTCTTTCTTTCAATTCACAACTTTCCTAACGTCTACTTTTCTACTTTATGTGTAGTTCTCTCTAGCACTGAACTAGTTTCTCATTGCACAGATTGGCCTTGTGACCTTTCTGCATTGCATGACCAGAGGATGAACCTAAGTCATTCAGATAGGGGTTCAAACTTAAGTTAACATATGCTCCAATATCGGCCCCACAAATCAGTACATTTACCCGGGATCTTTTTATTTGAATGTATTTCTCCTCTTTACCAGATGGGGGAATTGCAATTATGATTTCATTGCATTATATCTGAGATAGAGTTTGATCACAAGCCTTTCTATATTTAGAGTTTGAGAATCTATTGCCTTTTTAAAAGGTATTTGAATGGCAGTTTAAAAGTTAGTACTCATTTGTTTTCATTTAAAATTCAGGGCATGATTAATGAAGTTGTGTTTATAAATAGGATACACTGTCATTTCATTTGCTGCTTGCTTAAGAAGCCAAACAGCTGGTTAAGGAAGTGCCTGTCCTGAGGGGGGGAAAAAAGGACTCATTAAAAACATTAGCTGATACAGAACAAATTGAGCTTCAGTGCCCTGCATAAAGATTATAATAACTGTAATACTAAATGAATTAATAATGCATTAAAGGAAAATTTCTCCAGTCAGATTGTCACACGCTTATCTCTGAAAATTGACTTCAGTGAGGTGTGTCACATGAGCTAATGACCTTCACTGATGGATTCGGGATTCTTTCACACTCCAAGATGCACTTAAATCCATGTTTCTGCACTTTTGACAGTTGGTCTTCTAGACAGAAATGCGGTAGGTAGAACCATTAGGTATTGCCAGCCAGGAGCTGGTTCTTTGCTGAAGCAAAGCAGTCTTCTGTGTTAACCCTGGGTAGTCAGAGCTGACCCCCAGAGTCAAACCCTGACCACTTGCAAGGGAAAATGAGATTAGTAACCCATTGCCATCGTCTGCGCAGCATCACAACAGGGGTGCACGTCGTGGACTGAGCAGAGGTCAGAAATTTATGCTGCCTCTATCATATAAAGAGCTTCCCTGAAGGAAAGCTTCTGGGTAAAGCTCACATTTATATATATTGTGGCCAGATTTTTGATATGAGATACAACGAAGGCATTCCCGATGGCTGTGGGCAGTAACGCAACCCGAAGTGCAACCTGCTTGGGATCGCTCTGTAATGGCAATAACCCTGCACGTGAAAACTGAGAGTGGACATCTGTCATCTTCCTGTTTCCTTTTAGGAGAGCTAAACTAGATGACATGAGCGTCACTAGTGAGTGTCACACTTTATCTGAAAAGCCTACCAAGTTGTTATGCGTTATAAATACCTTGAGATTATCAGGATTTAGGAGTAAGTGATCAAGGTTGCTACTGTAACGTAGGTACCAAGAGGGCTGTAGTAGTGCAAGCGTAGGTGCCTACACTGTCTCCAGACACAGCAGCTACGTGAGAGTTTGGGGATTTCTACTGTCTACCCTGGGTAAGGGCCGGGTTTATAAAGGTAGCTAGGTACCTGGACCTAAAATCTGTGCTGTGCTGGGGGAAAATGGCACTGAGGGAGTTTATTGTGCAGACTCTGTGTAAGCCCATGCTGGTTGTCAGCTGCGTCTTTAGGCACCTGTATTCCTTTACATTGACTCCATCAGTCACTTCTGAAAAGCAGAATGGCTCTCCTGAACATAGGTACTGCTAAGGATGGATTTTGCGTGAGTCATAAGGTTGCTGATTTTTAGACTCTTAAAATTTAATTTCAGTTGCAAGGGGCCACTGGAGGTTATCTGGTTGCCTAAATTCAGAAAGGAAGTGCCATTCTTAAGTGTATATATGGGAGGAATCTATGGATTCCAAATACAGTTTATTGGGAAAAGTATCTCTTTACTGTATGCCACAGTGAAGACAGTTTTACATCTCCCCATTTATACCTGCCAACAGACATTTAGAGGTGTCTGGACAGCTAGTGTGCGTGTGCAAACGCTGATCTTTGTCTATGGAAAATATGAAAGCAGAATTCATTTTGGGATGCTTTTCTGCAGAATCATTGAAAATTTTGCCTTTTTTTTAAACAAAAATCTGATTGAGCATAAAAAGGCAAACAAAAGGAGAACATCAGTGGCATTCTTATCAGTGCTTTGCACCATGTAATACTGTAGCGAACAGTAAATTATGTAGGCGTTATACTGGAGCAAAGGAAAATTATTTTAGGGCCTTTATTTTAGAAGACTTGGGTTGGTTATAAAGTCACACAGTAAGTGATTTGATTTATTTGCTGGCTAATGTGATGGAGGTTAGCTGAATGGCTGGTCTAGTTTACTCCAGGATTCTTCTCTTTCCCAATGCTGTGCCTTAATTTGGTACATGAATTTATTTGATATGTGCCAGAATAATGGTATTTGATACAGCAATTTATTCGATACATTTAAGATATCAAATGAAGGTAACGCATTAATCTACCAAATTGCAAAGGCTTAGCCAGACGTCCAGAACGTTGCGCATGCATCACGTGAAGGGGTCACGCAGGGAGCTGAAAGCCGGAGTCGGGTTTTTTTTCCCTCCAAGCAGTAAGAGACACAGCAGCACTGAGGGTGTTGTATTTTGGAACAGAACAAACAGCTACCTGCTAGTAAGCTGCTAAAATACTGACAGCCCGGGGCTGGCAGCATATAACACGGGAAATACGACTCAAGCTGCCAAATTGGTTCTGCTCCTCCATGTGAATTGCCTATTGACTGCTGTCAGAGGCAGGAGACAGGGCTAAATACAGTTGTCATTCTTAAATTTTTAGTAACGAGACTAGGTTCATTAGGACTCTCATTGAATGGCTTTCATTTACTATCAGTCTGACCTGTATTGGAGTTGCTGACCTTGAGATGAAAGGCTTTTTATTCTATTACCAATCTCCTGAGCCATCAAGTCTTTAATATGCCATATAAAATCAGTTTTCAGATGGTATTTCTTCTATATTATATGGTCATTTATTATTAACAATATCTGATTTTATGTGCTACTAGCTATAATTGTGCACAATATTCCTTTTGTTATTCCTGTTATTTCATATATATCTGCTATATTGCTATATACATGGAGACAGAAAGAAAATAGATTGCTAACAGACTGTGATTCAGTTTTTTAGAAATAAGTTAATAAAATCACTTAAGAATTCAAAGGTAAAATAAATTCAACATCAGCAAAGCTTAGTGTATTACTTCAGTAATTTGAAATCTAAAATTCTGTTTTAGTTCTGAAATAAGCCTGCTTATAAAGTACCATATGGGTAAGAATATGCATAGTGAATGAAGAGAAATGAATAAGAATATGCAATACAAGCCATCACAATGAAGGAAGTGCTTTTCCTGCTGAAGGGCTTTTCCCTAAAGACAATACAGGGTACACCGCATTAGGAAACCAAAAGTATGTTAAAAGACAATACAGGGTACACCGCATTAGGAAACCAAAAGTATGTTACAATTAAAAAAAAAAAAAAAAGCAGGTGTTTCTACGAAGAAAATAGGTTATTTGATTAGAGTCATAGGGTCATAGAGTTACAGAACTATTTCTTGGAAGAGACTTCTGGATGGAGGTCATTTAGTCCCAACTTGCCACTTGAAAGTGGGACTGCCATCAAAACTAGCTCAGGTCAGCCACAGCTTCATTTAGCTGAGCCGTGGAAACCTCCAAGGATGGAAATCTCGCAGCCTCTCTGGGCAGCCTCTTCCAGTGCTGCACCACTCTCCTGGGGAAAAAAACCTTTTTCTGAGGTGCCTGCCATGCTGCAGTTCTGTGGCTCTTTCCCCTCATTGTATCATTTGGCTCTAGCAAGAAGAGTTTGGCTCCATCATCCTTTTACCTGCCCTCTAGGTAATTGTAGGCTGCCCTTCAACCACCTTTCAGCCTCCTCTTTGCCAGAATAGCGAAGCCCAAACTCTCTCGGTCTCTCTCCTTGGTGGTCATATACCCCAGGACCCTGAGTGCCACAGTTGTCCTCGGCTAGGCCTGCTCCTCCTTCTCTAGTCTTGTGCTGGGGCCCGACGCTGGACGTGGTATCCCAGGTGCAGCCTCACCATGATAACCTCCTGGCTGTGCTCGCCCGAGGGAGCGCGGTGTGCAGTTTGCCTTATTCACAATGCTTAAATCGGCGCCTAAGAGCTCAAAGAACTTAGAGCATGGAAACACTCACAGAAATACAGCATATCACCGAATGTGAAGATCAGGTATCAAAATACTAAATGCTGCAGCATGAATACAGAATAGGCAGAGCGAATCCCAGACTGCTGCAGCCAAATCGAAGCCCCCGGTCAAAGCCCGCTGTTCCCGCAGTGATGTGTGGCTCGCAAAACTCAGCGCTTTTGCGCCAAGCAAGTTACATATTGTGCACCAGATCCAGCATTGAGAGGTACAATGTATCTACCCCTTCCCTAGGTGTTTTGTATAGAGGGATGCTAAACAGAGCTATAGCAAGGTAGTTTTTTCTGTTTTGGCTTTAAGCATTTGAGTGTGATTCTTGGGAAAATGTAAAACTGTGAGCATTGGGATGAGAAAGCCCCTTGGTGGACAGATTCTGTGCCAGCTCTCGAGCATGAGTTGCTAATAATATGTATTTGATCTGATTTGCAAGTGTATAATAATAAATTTAAAAGGGGCTATTTGAAGCTGGAGCTGTGCCGAGCAGTAGCAGTCAGTTGTGCCAAATTAAATGATTCTTTTACCCAGTATTTTGTTTCAGAGGAGGTGATATTCCTGTAAGATGTTATTTCTTTGTCTTTGAAGCCATTAAGTATTAAATTGCAAGTCTGATGGGACCTTAAGGGGTCATCTAGTTCAACGCACTGCACCGCAGCCGTCTCCGAGAGGGACGTTTGGCTCAAGTTCTTTTCAGAGGCTCCCCGTGCTGGGCGCCAACAGCCTCCTTAGAGATAACAAATTTAAATGATTAACTCTCTCTGTAGTTCAGGAAGCTTTTCATAATAACTGTCCTTAATTTTCCTTTCTGTGAATTAAGCCAGTCATGTCTCATGCTCATGAAGTACGACTGATTGCAGTTTTCTTAATTAAAACCAGTTATGTGTTGGAAGGTTGCTGTTACTTCTCTTTTCCAGATCTCTCTTTTTAAAGAATGAACAAATATCCTTCTTCCTAGGTCATGTTTTCTAAATCTCATGTGAATAACTACCTCCCATGTCCTGTGTATAACATCTGTTAATATATCCCAAAACAACACTTGTTTCTCTGGCAGCAGACACCTTGCTAACTCAAGTGTAGGTTTTTTTCTGTCTGTGTTCTCTGCTGTGTTTCTGCCTACCCAGTAAAGCGCGTCTTATATTTGGCATTTGTTTCCAAAAGAGGTGGGATATCTTTTTATTAAATTAATGATTTCAGACGTTTTTTCTGCACGTCAGGATCACTTGAAACATTAGTCCTGCCCTCCAGAGCACTTGCAACTCCTCCAAACTTGGTATCCTCTTCCTATTACTTGTCATTCATGAAAATACTGGATCAAGTGCAGAAACCTGTGGAGATGTATTAGTGTGCTCCCTCAGTTTGGAAGGGGACAGCTGAAAACTCTTCTTTGAGTGTCTGTTGTTTAAAAAAAAAAAAAAAAGCTGACAGATATACCTTACTATGGTAGTGGGATACATTGTTTTATTCAAAGTGCATCATATCTAATGCCTTCCCATGATAAGATAATTATCCTGATTAAAAAAAAAAAAAAGATTGGGTTGACATGATTAGTTCTTCACAAATACATGTTGGTAGTTTCCTCTTGCTTTATAATCCTCAGGGTGCTTATAATTTAGTTGTTTAACCATTTGTTCCCGGGTCCTTCAGAGTACTAAATCTAGACTGCATAACCTTCCTTTTTCCCATTTTAGAAAACAGGTTCTGTGTTTGACCTTCTCGCACCCCCTGGGATCTCAGCCATTCCCTGCGAGTACTCTAAAGAAATTGCTAAAGATTTATAGAGGACTTCAGCTTGTACCTAAAGTATTTTAAAATAAATTCAATCCTTAATGACTTACTCTTTCCAAAACAGTCTTTAACTCTCTGTTCAGCTTGCATTCCAAGCTCCTAGTTCAAATTAATTATATTAAAGAGCGTGGTCATTGTAAAACATGATTTTGTGAAGACATAAGGAAAAAAAGGCATTGAATATTTGAACCTTTTCTATGTGGTCCTTGATTTGCTATTCTTTCCCTATTAGATATTGGAGCAGTATTTTCCTTCATCTTTTAAATCCCCTATTAGTTGCAACTGTTGCTATAATTTAGCTGTTTTGATTTCTGTCCCGGTTTGCATATCATCACTACATCTGCTTGAATCCAGAGCTCATGAGGAGGAAGCATGTGTTCTGTCTCCTGCAGATCTTCTGGTCGCGTTTATTTTAAAGCAGTGAGAAGGTAGCTTCTAATTAGGTGGCTCAGAACAGCCAGTATTAAGAATCTTTATGGAAATGAGTGGCTAGAAAGTATTTGTAGCAGCTCAGAAAGGAGAATTGCAGCAGCTGCCCGTAAGTCCCCTTGTCCTCCTGTTAGATAAAATACTCTCTGTTCACTCAGAATGGGGAAGGCTGTGACTGTTGTTAGTACTTTCTCTGGCCCGTGCTCTTAGAAGGGCAGGTCCTGTCTTTGATATGAGACAATCTCTTTTTTGTCTGGTTGGCTGGGAATCAGGATTTGTGCTGTCTGCAGCGCTCTGCAGATGCAAGTTCGGATGGGAGTGCATGGGGCTGTGTAGTATAGTACTGAAGTCCTCCATGACTGAAGTAAACATCTGAAATTGTATCTTACTTTTTTTGCTGGGCTCTCTTAACGCCCCTCTTAATCTCCTGTAGAAATTTTGCTTCAACTGATCCGTTGTGAAGGCGATTTAACACTGTTAGGGTGGAGTACAGAACAGATCAGGGGTTTGTGAGCAGAAGTCAGGAACTGTTTTATGCAAGAATAACTGATGTAAATAACGGATGTAAACCTGTTCTTGGTAAGAAAGCCATACTAATTATCTGTACCTTTTAGATCCTGCTCCTTTTCTTCCTTTTCTTCACGTGGAGATCTTTGGCCACTTCAGGAAAGGATGAGGGTAAAAGCAGTTGTATGCAGGCTTAGTCATGTAGTTTGCGTGCAAGGCAGGAAGAGGGGGTCCTGCCATGAAAAGAAAAAGAGTTTTACTGAATGGCCACCTTTATTTTTTTTAGATTAATTACAGTTAATCAACTACTGCAAGGTTAGAAAAGCTCATTAGGAGTTACATGAAGTATTTTTTATCCCTTAATTAGTCTTCATTAGTTGAACCGGAAGATTTGTAGATTTGCATTTTTGTATTACTCATCAAATTAATTGCAGCATTAATGAAGTTTTTATAAGTGCACCACAGTTGCAGTAGGGCTGTTTTGAACTTCTGCTGCGCTTCCTCCGAGCTGTGTCTGCAATAGAGTTCTGCTGTCCTGGTGTCAGGCAGGAGCGTTGGCCGGGGCTGGCGGCGCCGGCGGCCGTGCCGGGAGCAGGCCGGTCGCTCGGCGCGCCCGCGGCCGTAGGCTGATGGCGGGAGGGCTCCGAGGGCCTTGGAGAAGCTGCTCTTTGGGCTGACAGAGTCTGAGACTCTAACTTGCAGGTTTTCTTGGTTTGAGGCTTTTTCTGAGCTGTGCAGTCTCTTCTCTGTTGTTGTGCGCTGGAATTTTTTCGGCGGCTTGTAGCTCAGTACCACTGGAATGGTTTTCCATGAGAAATGGGAAGGGGCCTGGCCTTGCGGCAGGTGGCATCCTGTGCTGCGTTTGGAGGCGAAGGGAGATAGAGCATTTCAAGGAAAAGGGCTTAAGGATTTGTAATACGAGTAAAACAAACCAATGTATTTTTCCTAATCTTCACCCTGGGAAAAGCCCCCTTGATTGGAGTGAGCCCAAAGCTGCTGCCTTGGAAAACAAGGCTGTGAGAGATCGTTCACTCTGAAAACAAGAAAAGGGAGAAATGTGGTGGGGAGGAGCAATCCTCAGGTGTGGAAAAGCTAAGTGGAAAGGGGAAGTTCCAGTGCGGATTGGAAGGGAAGGAAGCAGAAGGCAAAACTGTGGCAAGCATGACCGAAGGTGGGCGATGGAGTGAACCTTCCCAACGCCCAAGGTGGGGAGCCGGGGGGACTGCGGCTCCGGCTGCTCGTGGAGAGCAGGCAGCTCTTAGATGTTGCCAGCGGTGCCCCAGCTGCCGCTGGTGTTGCAAGAGCCTAGGTGACCTCTTGAGGTCCTTTCCAGCAATGTAGGTCGATGAAACAAAATCAGTTTCAGGCTAACCTTGGACATGGAAAGTTGTTACCGAAAGGATTTTTTTTTTTTAATGTACAGTTTACTTTGTGATTTTTTTCCAGGTGTGGAAAAATCTGTGCAATCTTAACACTTTACTGTAAGAACATATATAAATAAGGATACATTAGTGCATTGAGTTGTAATAGTAATTTTACAGTTTTCGACCGTGTGTAGTATAATGCATTTCTTTGAGGCTCCTGCCCACTGTAATGCAAGTATATAATAGTTGAGACTATTGAAATAATAAATATATGATAAATACCTTTTAATATAATTAGTATGTTTAATATGTGATAAACAGTGCATTATAAGATTTTCTCTTGCGAAACTACAGCCTGTTTTTGTTAAATCTTTATCATTTGTTCTGTTTTTAAGCCCTGCTTGACTTGTTACTACTAGACTTGAATAATGTTTTCCATTCTGCTAAGCAGAATACTCACTGTTTTTGTAAAGCAACTTTCCAGTTAGCTGTTTCTGAGGTAGGATTGATTATAGGCATGCTACAGTTCTGTTTTTTCGAATAAAGGAAATTATTTGAGGAAGAATAGTACCCTCCGTAAAATGAAAAGGTAAATTAAATTTCTCAAAGTGGTTGAGCTACTAAAATCCTTTTATAAATTAATTCTTTGACAGAATAATGCAAGTAAATGATAGAGAATGGAAAGTGATTAAAAATGTAAGAATTAATAGCAAAACATAGATAAGGAAATGTTTGGAAAAGTGATTCATTTATATGTACAGATTTGCATCCTGTGGCATAAAGGGGATTAAAGAATTAATTTATCATTGGCATTTAGTTTGGAAAAGTCCTGAGGCCAGTTCATGTGAACAACACTCTAATACGCTCAGACTCTAATGAAGTCAGTGGGGCAAAACCAGAACAATTATTTTAAAGAAAAAGAAACCGATGTCCAATTTTTTTCTCATCCTCCTTCCAAACTTTCTGGGTAAAACGCTAAGTTAATAAAAGATATGAAGGTGATCAGACTAGAAGATGGATTTATATAGTTTTCTGTGAATATTATTTGTGGTAAACAGAAATAAGATTTAGAAAAGAAACGTGGTTATATAAACATAACTGATTTGTAAACCAAGTTATTATTAACATTACCAATATTTTGTCTCGAGGCAGCAGTAGCTCTTTTAGTCTTCATATGATGAGAAATTGCTTTGTTTTCTGACAGTCTGAAAACCGACACTGACAGCCTGATCCGTTCTTGGTTGGATGAAGTGAACCGACCTTCTTCCAGAAATGAACAAACCAAACACACAGCGTCAATCTGACGATGAGTCGATACGGGCAATATTCACAAATTCCCCCCTCGCCGGCTTGCATCTTGGCCACGTGCCAGCTGGCGTTTAGCATCAGCCCTCAGTTTTTCTTCCTAAATCACATGCGCTTTGCAGAGTGCCCCCATCTCCCACGTATGGCAAGGGCTGAGGGCAGCGAGCCTAAAGGGCTGCAGAAGTTACTTGGCTTAATGACTGTATAACTGGACTGTTGCCTTCTCCTCCGTCGCTTTGCCAGGTATTGCTTTCATATGGATTGCTTTTTTTCCGTGCTTCCGCTACAATGTGTGCTTTCACTGTGATGTAAAAGCATTACTATTACAAGTATGGGGCAAGTTTAAGCAAATAAAACATGTCCTTAAATAGTTCTGACCGATGCACCTTAATCAAAGGTACCTAGAATCAAATATTATGTCTACACTAATTGTAGTTAACTGTAGGCTACCTCTGCAAATCAATATTGGTACAATTTAACTTAGTGCGGCTCCTAACCAGTGGAAAAACCCTGTACAGAAATGTCTGGCATGCAAGATTAACTCAAATTTTAAATCATTGTCATTAAGCTGTAAGAAGTGACTCCAAAATCAATATTGTCCTTGACAAAAACTTCAGCTGGTGTCATTATCACGCTTACAAAAGTATAGCTCAACTAGTGACCGTTTCCTTACTAAAAACACCTAAGTCCTAATGAAAGGCCTTTAAAAGATACGATTCCTCCCAGCAATTTTGCTGTGGAAAGAGCTGTCTTTATTGATGAATAAGCTACGTTCACTTTAGAATTGCCATCTACAGCAGCGAGTTCACGTGGCTGTCTCCTCTTGAAATCCATGGGAGTTTATTCCTGGGGGATTTAACTGCTTTACGCTTTAGATCACGTCCCGGTGTCTCTTTTATACAGCGGTTAGTGTATGCCATTAGTGACCAGTGGTGCGTCTGGGCGCAGGCGCAGGCGCAGGCTCAGGCTCGGAGGAGATGGTTCCTGCTGCGCCGTCCAGGGCAGAGACTGCTGAGGGTGTTGCTTTCTTGTTCTCTTACTCTCTGCTCTTAAAAGAAATCCTTAAGAGAAGGGATACCACGTTTCTGTGGAAGTAGAAACTCTACTTGTACCTAAGTGGCTGTGTAATATCGATATACATTATATTATAACATTATTTATTTTAATATTACAATATCACATTATATATTATGTATATATTTATTATTATATATATTGCTATCATAATAATCTAATAGATGTGGATAGAGGGCTGCATTACGTTCTTGCGTTATGTCTGCTCTCCCCTGCATTTAGCCATGGCTATTAGTCACCTGACCTATTCTGGTATTTCCGTTAATATGAGCAGACTGACAAAATTGTACCTTAGCTGACCAAAATCAACCATGTGTTAGAAACTTAGGCCTTGAAAGTGACTTGAGAGTGTAACTTCAGTTCCTAGATGCTGAAGTCTTGCGTTAAAATGATTTGCATGCCTAAATATGACTTGACATAAAGGTCAAACAAATAACGTCATAAACGTCATAAACAAATTACTTGGGGATTTTCTTTAAATGCTGTTGTACTTTTTCAGATATTTCCTTGAATCCTGTCCTGTCTTGGTATTCCTGTGTATCTTTAAGATAGATTGTTGTTCGTTTGTGCTGACAACTGGCGTTTAGTGAGCTAATTATTTTGCTGTACTGTCATTCTACACTTCTACACTTGGCTGTGTAGAGGTAGAATTACCAAGCAGGCACACAAAAAAACCCCAAAACCTTTAGAGGTACCTCCCTTTGCATATTTCTTCAGTACTACCTTAGAAAGGAGTCATTTGTTTCTAAATACTTTCCTGCCAAGCTAGCGTTATATATAACCTGCCAGAAAATTGTTGATTGAGTCTGAATACGGCTAAAGAGAAAAAAGGACTTAGTGCGAGTGGCCTACCACGCTTTTTCCCTTTAGTGTAGTTGCTGTTTTGTCCTCACGTACGAAGAGTAACACAGTATTCTGGCTGTTCAGTGGCTGAAATAATTTGGATGGAATTTATTATCATTAGCGTACAGAAAGGGCAAACCCATTTGCCACATGAATTCATTACAAAGGAGATTGCTTCCTTACGTACCGTGAGCGAGAGTCAGCCCTGAGTGACGTCAGCTGATTAAATTGGAGTACTTGGGTACCGTTGTGCTTTTTCGGAGGGGCTGCTTTTCTGTAATCTGCTGCGAAGCATGCGGGCACCTGACCGGCGCCCCGTGCGTTTCTGCATCTGCTGAGGGCTGCGACTTTGATAAATATAGAAGAAGGGCAGTTGGAAGGGGCTGAGATGTGAGGGCGCAGGGGCTCTGCAGCTCTGTATGTAGCGAGTGTTTAGAAGAGGCTGCTGTGAAATGAAC
Organism: Struthio camelus; assembly: GCF_040807025.1. Taxonomy (NCBI): domain Eukaryota; kingdom Metazoa; phylum Chordata; class Aves; order Struthioniformes; family Struthionidae; genus Struthio; species Struthio camelus. Next base: position 4,406,485 of record NC_090955.1, on the reverse strand, counting down.
TTGGTTTGCTAACCGCTTACGTGACAGCTTGCGTTGGCTGGAGGTCGCCGCAGAGTTTCTGTCGCCATACCCGAAGTGCCGTGGCGAGAAGCGCACCCGCTGGTCGGGGGCTCGGCGTTGTGGTCCCCAAGTGCCGCATGGGAGCACAAAGGCATACTGTCTGTGCTCGTTACCCGTCACTGGAAAATTAATGAACAAATGGCAGGCTGCGGGCGTGATGACTGTGAAACCTCTTATATTAGGCAAGAATTACTTTCCCACTGAGTGCTTTCTGGTTAATGATTTAGTTGCAAACTTGAGTAAGTCTTTGTTGCTGTGCAGCGGTTTTGGGCAAACGAGTTTGGGGGAGGGAGAGACCTTTTGAAGGATGCTTATGTCTACAGTAGGAAAATACTTATTCTTGTTCTTCTTAATTTATGCAAAGGCTGTCTCATGAAATCATGCAAATTAATCATGCAAAGGGTCGTTGTGATCATCTGGTAAACTGCTGTCTCTCTGCAAGGCTGTTCTTTTCAGTAACCAACTTGGCTTTACGTTCCTAAAGTAAAAGTTCATAATACCTATATAGCACAAAATAATAGGGAAAGTCATTTTCTCCAGAGAATTAAAAATTGAGCCTTAAACAAGATATTCTATATCCAGTGGACCTAAAAGCCTGACTTGGTTTCCTGGTGGCAAAGAAATAGTGAAGCTAAGAAAGCACTTCCAAAACTTTTGGTTGCATACTATACAACTAAGGAAAAACTGAGACCGGCTCTTGATGCCACTCATTATTAAGTGCTTTCTTTAGCACTTGTGCTTGAATACAAACATAGCCATTCATCTCCCTCTAAAGTGCTAATGCTTTTGACGTATTTTTTGAAGTTCCCAACTAGAGCTGTAGCCTTTGGACTCCCTGTAGTTTGCTGGCAGTGTCCAGACCTGAAACTGTTTTTTCTTCTTGTAGTAAGTATTAAAAAACAGCGAGAAAAGCTTGCTTGGGATTAGGATTAACTTGAGCTTCAGTTTCTCTTTGCTCCATTTTCTGTTCAAAGTCATTCTCACACTTCTAGAACAAGAGAACTGTCATTTCAGAGTGCCCTGCTTGACCGAGAAAGGCAGCGTTGAATCCCCCAGGAGTCAATAGCCATAGTCCAGTTGCAGTTGGCTGCAGGATGATCGTGCCGTCAGGAAGCAAATGAGCGTTGTGCCGTCGCTTGATGAGAGGTGTCCTTAAAAAGGAACATATCTCTGTGAAAATAGGAAGAATAACGTTTTAGATGAAATGTTAAATGAACTGGATTTATTTGCGGTTGTGTTTTATGCATATATGGCGATAGACCTGCAAAGAATAACAGTCATGAAGTATTTAATTGACGCCATTGATACAGCTTCTTGACATGGGTTAAAAGAATGTCCTTTACATTACCTCATATATATGAATATATGATTTATATTTTCCATCTCATATATGTACTTAACCTCTGTTCTGTATTAGCACATAGCTGCCTCTTCCATCAGAGCTTGCTACAGCCATCCGGAGGCAGTGAGGATGAGGAAGGAAAGGTGATAAAAGTGAGGTTCCCTGTGAAAAGGTTCTGACATTTTCAAGCTGATGAAAAGTTGATCTGAATCATGTTAAATCCTCATTGATGTCAGCAGACTGTTTTACCAATGGGGTCACCAGAAGGGAGCATATGTGAAATATATTGTCTTGTCAAAATGTGCCACTTAACGGTGTGTGAGACAGGACTTGGGAGCCGCAGTGATACGGACCGCTTTTGTGAAACGTATGCAATCCGTTGATGCACAGACTGTAGTTAGTACGTTGTATCAAGGTCCCTCTCTGCATCCATCTTTGATCTCTTTGCCATTTTGTGTCACGCAGCTTTGTTTGCTGCGCATCTTGGTTGTGAGATCAGGATTTTTTCTATCAAATCAGTATTTCTGGATTTCTGTGTTAGCCCAGTTGGATGTTTTTTTTTTCCTCTCTCAACAGAACCTGCTCTTCGTTCTCTGTAACTGGCCGCTCGCTGGTAAGCGGTAGGCTCCCCACACCTAGCTCTGCCTGGCTTTGCTTGATAGCTCAACGCGCAGCTGAAGCAGAGTGGACGTGACAAGCGTTGGAGTAATGCAAAGCTGAGAGACCCAAGTTTATTCCTAGCCGCGCGTCTAGTGCTTTTTGATTGTTAAAATACACATAACATCACTTTTCCTACAGTAATTCCTTTTAACGATTTGTTCTTCTTTGTCATACCTGAATTTGATTTTGTTGGTTGTTTAGTGACCGGATAGACGAGACTTTCTTTCCTAAATGTATTTCTGGCACTAAATGCTTTAGGTTAGAAGTACCTAAATTTAGACACTTTTTAGGGTTCTGACCTCCAGAAAACACTTAGCTACATCTTCTGAAAAAGATGCCCTTTTAAGCATTTATCAGATTTTTAGGGCAACTTACCACAACCATTTGTAACCTTGAGAAAGCTCAGCTGGCCAGGCTGCGTAACGCCACGAGGAAGATGCCGGCGCGCATGCCTGGTGAGGCCAGTGTTTGGCTGCTGTGGTAGGTGCCAGCTTTTAAGCGACAGCCGTGCTTGCCTCACTGCTTCCTTGGCAGTGGGACCAGCTTCTTCCTGTCTTTGCAAAAAATGGGAGAGCTGCATATGGAGGCACTGTCTTTCATGTTTACTTCTCATAGCTTCTGATCCACGCTTGAGGAACCTTTACTGAATTCTCTATTTAGTTGAGTGCATTGATATATTTGTGCTTCCTTTGCTCAATTATTCATTTTTCATCTTTGAACCTTTTGGGGTGGGGGGAAGAAATCCCATTATATACATTTCCAGACACATCAAACTGTGTTGTAGCCTCTTGCAATTCTTCATGGAGGAAGGATGCAAATTCTGCTGAAGTTGAAGTGAATCTTTCTGCTAACTTTCATGGTACCTTAGTGGTCATTCTGCCTTTGGATCTGTTTTTCTGTGTTGGCTCTCACACATGAAATAGTGTGAATGGATACACATTGGCTCTCTTTAGAGGGAAGAGAGAGATTTATGGTTGTGAATTTTCTTAGTGTAAGGTAGATGCTGTGTTCAGTGAGGTTGGCTGGCTAGCAGAGTGGAGACACAGGAGGCTGTTAAAGAAGGAGGACATTTAATTTTTTATTTATTATTTTTTAAGCTCTTAAGTAACACACCTGACATTTTTATTTTTATTTTTTTGACCGCTGCAGTTTTTGTCAGTGTGAATGAACTTTGGTCTTCTTCCTTCGTGAAAGCAGTGTCCCTCGTCACGAGAGCTAGGGAGTACCTGTGCCTGTGACCTTCTCAACAGCTGCCTTCCTCTTCTGTCTACAGCAACTATCACCTTTTTTTCTGAATTTTCTTGTTGGTGCGCAGCATCTTTATGTGAAGTCATTCTTACTGGGCGTTTGGTGTAATGTAGCTTTCTAGCTGACATAGGCAGCGGGATGATATTCTCGGCAGTATCAGTCTGAGGTGGCTGTGCATCAACAGCGGAGCATGTGACCAGCATGTAATTAGTTTGCATTTCTGTATGGTTCCTCTTTTAGGCAGGGGAATTGCATAACTTAATTAATGTGAGTAATACTAATTATTTTGGATCTGTCATTGCACATCTGATGATGAATAATGCAGGGACGGCTGTGATGATAAATGCAGTTGTTGGGGTTATTTTGCCTTTTGCCTTCATCACCCATCTTGAATTATTGTGACATTGGATGACACAGATAAACTTGAATTCTGTAATTAAGTCTTATTTTAACGATCCTAGGAAATACTCAATTTTGCATGTTCTTGTAGTATAAAAGTGTTTTAATGAGTCTTCCAGCCTTCCTATCCACTTAATACACTGCTGACATTTCTCCATTCAGATAACAAGATGCAATAGGATGGAACTGTCTTGAAAATGCTCTTCTCTGGCATATATAGGTTTTCATATTAATAGACTGATTTTTGTGCCATTAGATCCGTGGGTTCTTCCATTTATCTGCGGAAGGCAGGGTCAGGCCTATTGCTAAGCAAATATCCCCAAAAGACGAGGGAGGAATACTGTGACTGTGAATTTGATTTTTCTAAATGAGTTCACCTTATTTTCCGTGAGCATTGGTGTGATCAGGATTTTTTGCACTGCTGCTTGTAGGAAGCTAATTTTAAGCCTCCTTGCATAGATTTTTTCACTTGCAAAAAATGTACGTCCTGAGAACCGTGACAGATGATAGCACAAGCTTCTCACACCCTCGCCACAAACTGCACAGAAAAGGCAATTAAATATGTAGTTACACAGAAAAGGCTACACTTAGGTGGAGTCTTCTCAATTCTTTACACAGTATGCAGGCATAGTCACTGACTACCTTCCTAAAGAAAAGGCAGTTATACATATTGTATAAGGATATAAGGAATTTCTATAAATTCAGGCTGGCTTTCTGGGCTGGCACTTAAGTTATAACAGTTCTGTCCATGACTAATGCAGACCAAATCTGGATATTTTTAGAGTGAAGTTGGTTGGTTAGCTGGTTGACTTTTTGCTTTCTCCCATGCCCTCTCCTTTTTTTTTCCTGTGGTTGCTTAACATTAAAAATACTGTATCTTCTAGTATTAAAATCAGTACGAATTCTCCCGGCTCCAGAGGCGAGCTGGGATGTTAATTATTCATGGTACAGGATTCCTGGACCCCTCGCCGAGGCGCTGCCTTTGAAGCAACTGAGCGAGCCGGGTGCATCACTGCCGTCGCGCTGAGCCACCCACTCGCAGAGGCTTTGGGCTCTCAGGGCTGCGGGCAGTCCCTGCCAGCTTTCCTAGGCTCTCACAGTGTATCCTCAGGGAGAGGTGCCCCAGATTTGCTTGTGTCAATAAGGAAAGCTAAGCCTGATTTTTAGAGTTACTTGCTGTAAAGCAAAGATGCACTGTTTCAGCTAGCCCTCAGAAGAGAGGGGTTTGAAGGATGTGACTGGACTCCAGAAAGGTGGTTTAATTTAATCTTAGATTTAGAAATAAATCTAAATATCAGGGTCGCTGAGGGTATGAATGATCCATTTCCAGCCACGTTCTCCTTTCCCAGTTGTAGTTTGGAAAGGGTCTGCAAAGGATGTGTGTGGTGATTCTTGCTGTAGGAGAGTCCTTGGAGATCTACCAGCTTAACTTACCCAAGTCAAGAGCCGTTTAAGGATACGTTATAGTACTGGCCGAGCTGGAATTTCCAGAGAATAAGTGAATGCAAGACACGTTTCCTCTGTGTCTTGAATTCAAAGGTCTCTAAATGAAAAAGAAGTTTCTTCAGAAAACCTGACTTTCGATGTCCGGCTCTTCAGTTTTCCCAATAGAAACGTTTATAAATGGAAGAGATTCTTTAAAAATTTTGACTTTAGCCTAAGGCCGAATAGACCCAATCACATAGAGGCATGTCAGATGTATTCTATGTATAGAATGGTAGAAAAATTTGTTACGAAGCATGAGTTAACACTATCGCATTATGAGTTTTAGGTTTGTAATTGCAATCATGCTGCATTTAGTAAGTATGACTACTTACACTCCAGTGATTTGTTATCAAATTGGACAAGGGGCTTAATTTAGATTAAATTCAGGAACTTTGTGTCTGAAAATTGCTCTGCACTTTATGCCTCACAGGAAAGAAAAACATGAGGAGACAGGAAATAAACACCCCAACTGTGAAGCCAACGATATATTTATCTTTCTTTTCTGGTTTACAATGAAGATCCAGACATAGTAATAGAAACAGATCAGCTTGACGTAAATCCGTTCCAAACTAGAGATGTACCACATATATCAAAAAGGAAGGTTAAGCACCCAAACTAGAGTCCTGTGGAACTTTTTTTGGAATTGAGTATTGTTAGACTAAGCCTAAGTAATAAGCATAAAATACTCATTAGGCTACTAATATATTCACTCTCTCAAAGCAAAAAGTAAAGATTTCCAGCATTAAGAGAAATGAAATTGAGCCAGATTTAGAAGAAACATTTCCTAACGTTTTGTGCAATAGGCTAAAGCAAATATTGGCTCAATAGTATGTTAATGCAAATAAATTAAATTATTAGGGATAAGTGACCAGTTTATTCAGTACAGAATCCAATGTAGAAAGCTTTAACTATTTTGCTAGTCTTCCTGGGTTCTTTTATCTTCAGCTCTAACAGCAGTTATGCCTATCTGCTGTGCTGAAGCACTCATATTCTCGAGAGACATCTTTGGCCAAATTAGTCCATAATCTTTCGTAATGCGCTCTCCAGAGGGTCTTATTACTAAATGCTCTTGATAAGTAATAGTATATGCAAAATAGATCTGCCCTCCTAGGTTGTATCACACAGTAAATGACTGTGAAGTATAGCAGAACAGAAGTCTGCTGCAGTAAAACCTCTATTAACTGAACCCAAATTACTAAAATTCTTGCAATCTGAAATTCCTGTATGTCCCCCCAAGGCTTGCTTATCCCCACAGTCCTGGATTTTGAGTTACTGAGGATCATTCTGCAGTGGCATATCGTTTCTGTAACCTGGCTCCTGATGCATGAGGAGAAGCACAGCAAGGACCAAGAAATGGTGCAAATCTTTGCTCCCTTTGGCAGGCGGCACTTGGTGATGCCAGTGAGGAGGTAGGCAGAACTAGTGAGGAGTTTTGCTTTCCAGGTCTCAAAATGGCTTTTCATTCAGGGCCAAAGTGAGTAGAATTTCATAGGCTGTTGCGCTAAGATATTGCCGCTACAAATGTAGTTCTCTCTGCTAGGGAGCATTCTGCGGGGAGGTGGGCGGAAGGCGTCGCTGGCATCACTTTTCAGTTTTCTGTTGTTGTCAGCACTGACTCCTCCAGAAAGGAAAATCCAGGAATTTTGATCTCGGTTGTTTCTAGCTGCGTGTGGTTTATACCTCCTGCCGATAACCACAGCAGTGCAGAACCAGCCCCAAGCTCTGGCTCTGCAAACTGCAGAGGTAACCAGGGCTCCTTTGCACCCTGTGAGGCTTTCCAGTTTCCTGATTTTTACAGCAGTAGTGAGTATCTGAAACACAAATGGCAGTCATATATATCCTGTTTTCCAAAAGTCATTTACTATGCGCTCAAAAGCTCTGTGTGTGGAAAGCTGCTGACCCATAGAGCTATGCAAAAGCAGGAGGTTTTTCAGTTGAATTCTAATAAATTCACCTTGCGAATTATTCTTAATCACTTTGGTTTTCTGCACTGCAAATCGTTCTTTTTATAGATCACCAAAAGGAGCACAGGCATCGGCATTTTATTCTTTAAACCACCTTGTAACATTTACTGTTACAGGGCTGGTACATGCTCCCTGGGTGTTTTAAGTTCAAACTGCCATCCTTTCATCTGAAATGAAAGGCCCAGCTTTCCTGACAAATTGGGAACAAAAGGCACCTCCAAATAAGACTTGAATAGGACTTTCAGGCCGTTATTTGATGTTGTTAGAGTGGATCTGTGTGCCCCATCAGAAGTCAGGGTAGCATACTATCGCACGCAGGCCACATCCTGAGGAAATTAGGGTATGAATAGAGAAGGCTGTCAAAAAATGGAAAAAAAGGTGCATCATGGCTGCAAGACCGGCTCCTCAGGTGAAAGCACCTTGATGATTTGCAGTAACATAATTTTTGGAGCTAGTGTTCTCCTTTTGCAGATATTTAATCCAGAATGCAGAAGCTGGGCGCGTCGTTTGTGCGTACAGCTCGCACAGCTGTAACTGGGTAATGACCCTCGAACGGCCCTCGCAGCCGACCGTGGCTGGCCACTTCCACCTGCCAAGTTACCAAGAAGAACGTTTATTTAGGTCCAACAACAATTTTGCTAGCGCACCATGTATATGATTAGGAATTACTAGCCTAATTTCTTGTTTCATTATGGATGACAAAATAAAACATTAATAGGATTTTTAATATGTACTGGAATTTAAATATTCATGATTTCTTATGGCTTCAAGGTCAGTAAGCTTTTAATACGCTATAATTCAAAAAGTCTTCTCCCTGCTCTCTACTTGTTCTATTTTAATTTACAAGTGCAAATGTCATACGAGTGTCACTTCTGGTCCATTTAATTCCAGAACAGATCTTGGCAGGTCTGCATGTCACCGTGTAGCCTTGTGGCACGATCCTCACATGCAGCATAAACATAGTCTGACTTCTGGGATATGCTTGCTTGGAACTAAAGCTGGACGAGTCCTGGAGAACTTCTGCTCAGGGTGTTTCAGATGGTTTGTGCAATGCGTTATACAGGTGGTGGGTAGTGTCAGCTGGGGGAAGACAGTTGTGTGATAGGAGAAAAAAGAAGCATTAGACTGTGAGTGTGCGCACGGTCTACTAGCAGCGTACCAAAGGTGTATCAGAGACGCTCTTTGGCGTTGTGATGACAGCGGAGATGAATGGGGAGCGTCACATTCGTCATATGACGATGATAGCCGACGTGTGAGAGCCCGGCAGGCCCACGCTGTGGATCAGGGGCCATAAGATGCTACTGTGAGCTGATCTGTCTGCCCCAAGGGATGCACAGCCTGAATGTGAGGCCAAACGTGCAAACAATGAGTGTAAAGCAGTTCAGATAGGAAGGAGAAGGATGGGAAGAAGAATGAATAGGAGTGAGCCAAGTCAAACAACATTATTTGAACAGGAGCACTGTATACTCTGTCCTCTCTCGCTTTCCTTGTTTCTTTAATGCTTGCTTTCTCTCTGAGGATGCAGTGACTTCCCCTGAAGAAGATCTTGCTTCTTTGCATGAACCGCCTATGTCTTTGGTAGTATGATAGGAAAGACTTCCAGTCTTAGATAAATTAGGGTATTTTTCCCAATGTTCACTTTGCAATTTCTTTCTTTGTTAAGCTGCTTGTGTCCTCTCTTTCACCTTTTGATGTTCACAGCTCTTTTTTTTGTGTGTGTGAATGATTATCTCATTCCTTCATCCTTCAAAGCCAGCTTTAGTGAAAGTTTCCATCCTATAGTCTCCCCTTCAGATCTGATTTTGTGTTAATGTGATGTGTTCATACTTGTTTCTGAGTGAGCAGAAAATATTGACAGTCTATTGTACTTGCACAGCAAGTATTTTACATAAAAAGTATACTTGAATGCCACAAGCATTTTTGTGTCATGTTTCCACAGAGTAGGAGCAGAATCCACAAACATGCATATAAAGTTTTTGTCTCAGCCTTACTGAGAACCCAGTCACAACCAAGCCCTGCTACTTCAGACTAAAATACCATGTTCATTAGTTTTGTAAGTCCTTGCATGTCCCTACAGATAGGGTTTTAGTTCTGCTGACGCGGTTAAGTGGCAGTGGGTAAAAGGAATAAAAGTTGATGGTTTTTTTTCTTATCAGTAACAAATAATTATCAATACCTATAATATGAGTAAAAAGTGGGCCTGTAATTCAAGCTTCTTGTTACACAAGTTACATCCTGTGGCCACGGGGACTGAATTTTCAGCTGCTAGAATAGGAAGGCACTGTCCTCCTAAAACGTAAGCATCCAGTGAGAGCTCGGTGCACGTTCTGCACGTGGGTCCTGCTCTTTACCTGGCGCCAGCATAGTCTCAGACACTGGGCAAGCAAGCTACTGCCCTACCATTAGTATCTTCAACCCCATGGACTCTTTGCGATCCATCTCCTTTGCATTGGTAAACGCAGTGATGAGAAGAGCCTGGTAAAGTGACCATTTTGTTTTAATAATCTAAATGCAGTTTGTTGCACTGAAGCTGTAATGACATAAATATTATGAAATTCTTTTGTGCTATATTGTGTCTAGGTTTATTTAAGTGTTAAGATCCTCGTGACCAGGTTAAAGAGAGTTCTCTATTAGGTATATGATCTCCCCTGAAAGAAACTGTACATTTTGCTTTCTGTATGATTAAGTATTTTGCCACCAAAAAAGCAAACTAACTGTTGTGATAGACCTACAAGATAGTGTAGACGCTTAACTAGCAAGGTGATTGCTTTTCTCGGATGGCCTGGATTTTGTCTCTATGCGGTAGTATGTTGAGCAGTAAAATTAAATTGTTACTACTGATATAGCCTTAGAATGAAAGATGTTTTCTTTTCATAAAAATAAATTTCCTCAGAAGTCTGCATTTCTGATGCAGAGAAGACAGAAATGCTAATTCTCACTACGAGGAGAGAAATGTGTTTACTACCATGAGCAGGGCCACTGCTAATATCAGCTTGGTAGGAAGAAACAGGAATAGCAGTAGTCCAAGACGGAAGTTCCAGCACTTGATGAAAAAATAATACAATCAATTAATAGATAATCAAGTATTAATAATTTAAGCGAACTTGGGGATGAATGTTTAATATTTAAACATTATTCTCATATATTACAACTAATCACAGTATTACCTGTCTAGCTGGAGGCATGCTAGTGATAAATTTGAGTCTACCTCCAAATTTCATAGATTTCTGTACCCACTTCAACATCAGCTTGAGTTTTTTGAGTCAGAAGATGTGGACAATATTCCCTATGTGGCATCTAAATTTTTAAGATCATGTGGCAAAAAGAACCTCGATATCAGCAATGAAGTATATTCAACAGAAATGGAATTTTTTTGAAAATGCAAAGCAGTGGATGTTGCTTTGTTTTGTACACCCCTACCTGACTACTTGTGCTGCCGCCCACGACGGACTAGCAGAGCGTTGCGGCTAGGGCTGATGCCAGCGGATGGTATTGGGGTCCCTGGCCAGCCTCGGAGCCAGCTCTGCCAGTGCGGTTTCAAGCACCTCTAATGCAACTCTCATCTCTGGCACTGGCTGGGGGATTTTTGCAGCTGATACACTGTTTGTGTCAGAGCTGCCCCGACTGGCTATGACATTTGAAGTTTTAAATGAAAAGGGATAAGTCTACGTGAAGGTGCTTCTTCACGTGTGTGAATTTGAATACTTTCAGGAGAAGAGGACCCCTGCTTAAGGTATAAGGGGATGTGTCTTGATTATTCCAGCATTATTTCTTTAATATTTCTTTGATGCCCCTCCATCTTTGAACATTCTTTCATGTAGTATTTCAGTCCTATGAATTGTATCAATGAACATTGCAAAAAGCTGGAACGTTACAATTTTTAATGAATTTTAATCCTAAATCTTGAGTATGGGAATAGGATGTTTGAATTCCTTATTTAATTACATTGTTTGTTAAGGACAATATCTGTTATCATACAAAAGGCGATCCACCCATTTGATTGTCCTTTATCTTTCCTGTTCCAGTCCCCTGCCCTTTTCGTACCATAGCTACAGCTCCTGTTTTTTGTTTTTTGTTTTTCAGGTACAAGTGAATCATCCCAAATTATCTGTGGCATTAAAAGTCATAAGGGCTATTATTGGTTTGAGATGGCATGAGTGGGAAGCCAAGGAACTTCAGGAAAGAGCTAAAGAGAATGCTAAGTTTTGCATGTTTCTTTGGAAAAATATACACAGTTGTCAAGTGGATGGTGATGCTGTGTCTGAACCTGCGCTGCTCTCCATTTATGCGTTAGCTATTTTACTGCCCTTCAGCTCTTACCCAACCTTAAACCTGCTCTTGTGTTTGCATCTACAAAAAGCGACTTTAGAGGACGATAGGGCAGTGACCATTTGTATCTTCTTGAGCAGTCCTCATGTGGTGTCACTGGTGAGTTTTGTATGGCGGTGCCTGGTGGTGACCGCCCTGGCTGTTCTCCTCCGGCTGGGCCCCTCCAGAGGCTGTTCCCATCCAACAGACTGTCCCTCTGATTGTCAGGCTTTCTTAACAGAGTCCAGCCTGGGTAGCTTGTCTAATCACTGCTCTTCTGCAGCCTCAGGAATTTACCTTTTTGGTCTTACTGGCCTGAGTGTAATGTTAACCTAAGTGGACTGCTCTCCAGGTCGCAATTGCCCCCGAAGTAATCCTGGGTTGGCTGAATGCAATAATACACGAACAACTTTGGTGGATTTTGTAGGTGCTAAGTCACCAAAAGAAGCAGGGCTCAAACTACCCAAGATAATCTTGAGTTAATGAATAAATGGGAAGGAAATCTTCATGCTATAGTCTGGGCTCCTACACGTGCTCTAGTTTTACAGGTAATTTTAACCTCATAGTTTTGTAGCAATTCATACATTTCTATTTTGAAAACATGGCAGTCACCAAGTCTTTCTAAAGACTTGTGTCTGTTGTCCTCTAGTTCTGCTTTCCAGTAGAGCCTTTCAGCTCTACGTTTTAACCTGCAGCATTTTAGATTACAGTAGTTAGTCTTTCATTCAGTGATCTCTGAAAACAGGCAGGGATAAAAATTTGGATTCATGAGGAGCTGCAGAGACTCTCATATTTTTTCTCACAGTCAAATTTTATTGCTTCCTGGCAACAGCTTTTTCAGGTTTTATAGCCTCTATTTTCACTATAGTTTGCTGTTGTAACTCCTATGTTGTTTGCTACAGCTCACATCACAACTGTATGGTGTTTGCAAAACACACCATTTCCTCTAATGCTCTGACTTCCAAGGCTCCCTCATCTGGCATTCAGGTGTGAATCATTTCCAGTGAGGAGACAGGGAAACCGAGGAAGGGAGGGACGAACTGAAGTTTCTCAGCGAGATCATGGTGTCTGTCTGTCTATTTGTCTCTCTCTCTCTCTCTTTTTTTTAATTCTAATAAAGGTCCTTGTTCAGTGTTAGAAGAAGTTTTGGGGGCATTGGGAGGAGGAAACCCTAAACATCATAGATTGCTTTAAAATGGAAAAATGAAAACAGCTTAGAATGATAAAGCCTACTTGCGCTATGTGGGTGCAGTGATGCATTAGTTGAAGCGACTGTCATTCAAGCTGATTTATTCTAAAATTGCAATGCTTGTGCATACATAAACATAAGACAAAGATAAGTGTTTTTTCATATCTTTAGTTTGTAATGGGCTTACATGCTAGAAATCTTAGTAGAATATCATAGAATAAGGTATCAAGATTTGGATATATAATAGGAAGAATTAAGTTTAAATAGTAATTAGTTTAATATAATCGTTTAGTTCTGATGTAATTTACTTAATCTTCTACATTAGATTTTGAGGTATCTTAAAATTAGGAAGCCATTCTCGTAGAAGATCATGTTGAGATAATAATAAAAACACGAGACAGATTTATCACAGTCAACATTACAAAAAGGAGAGAAACAAAGAACATTTTCTTTGAGATGGACGTTCTTATCTCTCCTGCTTTTAAGACACTTGATTGGAGAGCCGTTTCAGGGCCCTAAAGGCTGTTTTTGTGCATGCTGCAAAATTCAAATGCAGAAGTCTTTTTATCATTGGAATTTTGAAAACGAGTCAGTGAGATTTGTATTCTAGTGCTCACTCGATTGAGCTGAGAGACACAGAGGCAGCCACAATTAGCCAGTGGCACTAGCAGAGCACAGATGGATGGAAAAAACCACTTTAATGTTGTTCCATCTTCAGAGCTCTCTGTTACATGCGGAGAGTTTCTGTATTTCAAATCAATACATAATTACTGCAAAGAAAGTTCCCTGTTCATTTGTGTGTCTTTCTCTTTTCTAAATACCTTGTGATTTTCACTGAAAAGCACCTAATTCTCTCAGGATTTACCAAAGTCAACTGACATCCCATGTATCTGTTTAGATAAGATGGGACCGGCGAAATGTTACCTCATTAGGACAAAGTAGTCTGAAGCATCTGTGTTCATGCTGCAGCGGGCATTGCTAACCACATAAAGAACTAGAAGATACAAGAAGGCAAACTCAGACAAATTGGAAACTCGAGAGCCCTTCCCTGCACGTTACAGGTGTAGAAGATCTTTCTTTAGAGAAGGATGCTGAAGGACGAGGTGCTTGTTCTCCGAGAGCAGTGTTCTGATTTGAGCATGCTATGGCTTGTGAATTGGGAGGCGCTTGTGGCAGCTCTTGGAGCGTTCATATATTGCCTTTTATTGTTTTAGGTGTTTTTATCTTACCTTAGGAAAGTTGTTTATTACAAAAGGGTGGACACTAGGCAGTAATGCACAATAGTGCTCTTGCCTTTCCACTTTTCACAGCTGAAATCAGATCTTTATTATGATCACAAGTGAAAACAGAGGAGCTCATTGCAACTTGCCTCAGTTTCTTTTTCACATTCGGGCCTACATACCTATGTGAGCACATTGGACATGGCTGGAGAAGCCTGGTAGCCTGCAGATATGCTAGCACGTATATAGAATGACTTCATGCATTATGCCCACCTAAAATGTTAGTGCTCTAAGGTTGTGTATTGGCTCACAAAAATATCTGCGCTATCTCGGCTTCCCGTTTACTTAATGGGGGAAATAGCACTGCTCTCTCTCTTTTTAGCTTGCTTTTGAAGACAATTACATGAGAGGTGTTGCGAAGTTTGGAAATGAGGAATGTGGCCAGGAAGGGAATGTATATGAGTTTCTGGAGTAAACAGTTTATCAAGGTGCTTCTAATTAGGGGCTTATGTTCTTAATTTCCTTTCCTGAAAACTGGTTTTAATTTTGTTTTTAGGGGGCAATGTGGGAGTAAAAGTAAGCATCTCATAGAGGAGGAATTGCGTAATGACACTGGTTAACATTCACACCAGGTAACTCAGAGATGGGAAGAAGACAGCCTGGCAAGTGTAGTAAATGCTTTAACAAGTAGATCTGCTTCTCTAGCGCATGGAGGAAGTACACAACTCTGGGATTTTCAAAGTACCCCTAGAGACTGGGTACACAGATTGCGTATAGTATTAAAGTGAACAGAGTATCCAAATCCCTTGAAATGTTGGTATCCATCATGCCAAATGCCTAGAGGACTTGGTATCCTGGAGAGAACTGTTCAGGGTGTGCTTCTGTTCCTGCTGAAGCAGACTCAGGGCAGCTCTGGGGTTTCATGACAGCTCTTGAGTCCTTTTTGCATGAACTGTGCTGAATAAAGGCCTTAAAACTGAGAGCTGAAAATTAAGAAATGTTGCCTGGACTGTGCAGAAGAAAAAGCTGTATTGATGAAATAGATTCAGCACATTATGGACATGAGCTTATTCTAGAAGTCGCCTTAGGTGTTCAATCTGTATATTCTGCTACACTTCATCTGTCAAAAGCCATTCTGTCTGCTGGGCATCAGCGTCCTTCCCGGTCATATTTATATTATATATCTGTATTATCACCAATATTATATGAAACAACGGAGGAGGTGGGTGCACACTGTTTCTCACAGATCATTTTTTCCATTGAGGTAGAAATTCATTTTATGTTTTACTTTTTCATTTTTTCAAGAACAGGTTCCTATTTGTTTTCTTTTTTATTTTCCTTGTTGTTGCTGTAGTAGGCTGTTCTACAGCCATCAGAAGCCTTGGCTTGATGAGGCTGCTATGAAACATTTAAAGGTTTAAATTATAAACTCAGAGTGAAGAAATCAGTGGTGCATGATTAGTTGAAAGTTTTGAATATGATAGTCATAGTTTTCATATTTATTTAAAGGAATGCTGCATGTCAACTGTAATATGACTTAATACATATTAATGGACTCTGTTACAATGTAGATTGTTTTTACACCTTTTGGCAGATGTCTGTTGTGTTGGACTCTGCACAGACTTAAAATTTTCTCTGAGTATAAATTTGTCATTTACCAGAAGAAAACCATACATGAGTGATAAGGTCATACTCTGTTGTGAGATGTAGTTCCAATGCATCACTCCTTTAATCAAAAGCATTAGAATCAGGATCAATTCTCCAGCAAAAAAAAAAAAAAAAAAACCACCCAAAAACCTATGTCAGACAGGACCTCTCTGTTGTTATAGCTTGTCCAGTCCCCAGGCTGTATCTTCATCTTGGTCAGGTCTTTTTTGAGGTCAGATGGTGTAAAGACTGCGGCATAGTTCACACCCGGAATTTGTTGTTAGTGGGTAATGTACCTCTGCGAGAGCCTCACGGCTCCCAGATTCGGGCACCTATGAGGCAATAAATGGTCTTTGTTAATATTTCTGTTAAATATGAATGGAAGTGATCTTTGAACGTTGTGTCTTTTTTGTGCTGTCCAGAAAACAGAGTTAACTGATGATGATTAATCTGCGAGTTAAGTGTATTACACTTTTCATGTACTGCTTTGACAAACGATATAGGTTTTGTAGGAAATTGCTTTAGCAAACACTAAAGGGCAGTCACCTCTGAGCTCAAATGCAGCAGCTGCTTTTGCAATTTATTGCAGTGCTCGAATACCTAGTCGAATAGATTGTAAGCAGTTTGACTGGTAACCTTAGCATCAATAATATAGTCCTTAAAGTGATATTAAAAAAACTGCATTTTCTGTATTTGAAATCTTCGGAACCATTCTAGTCCCTCAAGTTTTCAGCAGTTGAGGCAGTAGCTGCTGGATTACGCTTTGTCAAAAAGATTGTCAGGGCACGTAATGAGCTTTGTGCCAGACCGATCGCTTTAGTAACATATGTCTCAGAGAGCGCCTTCCTCCCGCTGCTGGCCACGTAGTTCTTCTCAGCATGAGAGCTGCATCTCCCTGCTTAGCTTGTAAATGTAACCTCCAAGGGTTTCAGGACACCCATTTTGAAGCAGGGCTTATAATTGTGTTTTGTATTGAGCTAGTGCCTTTAAACAGTTGCTTTGTAGTGAAGAAAAAGTGGAAGTGATTACTAGGGCAGATCACAAGACGTGAGAAAACTGCCTCTTTTTACTAATTAGGATTGCTTTTAAGCAGAAACTCGTTTTCCCATGTGAAGAAGCTCTGAGGTTGGAATTCTGCAAACTGCCCAGTTTAAAAGAAAGTGCAAGAAAATTACTCTTTAGTTCTTTGAAAAGAAGCATTAAGAGATAATGTGATAACTAATATTAGCGCACAATAACTGCTTGACAGGCTTGCCCCACGCACTGACATGTAATGTCGTTATTGCTGTAGTTTGAACTGAATTCTTTTGGGGAGATGTAGCAATTGCAGATCAAGTGATACATAATTTACTGAGTTGCTTGTGAATTCTGTGATGTTATGAAATCTCATGGGCATGTAATCAGTGCGTATGTTTTCTTGACTTCACCACATAGCTTGGCGTTAGAAGCTTGCGTAGAAGTTTGTACCTCATACAGTTATGGTCTAGCTATAGAATACGACCGTCGAGCAGCAAGAGAGTCGTTTTAAAGAAGTATGGATGAGACTAATGGGATTCTAAAAACATCTTCTAAGACTTGGAGTTGCAAACATTCGTCCTGGCTCCTGCTGACTGTATACTTGGTAGTAGCTGTTGTTTCCCTGCCTGTGGTTTGATTTCCCTCGCAACACGGCAGTGCTGCACGCGGTGCGTCACCGATGTGAATAGCATCCTCCCAAGGAGGACGAGAGCACCGGGGGCAGGACAGCAGGGAGACGGCCTGATTGACAGGTATCTTAAGCCTTTTTGTGGTTCAGGATTAGTAAAACGTTTGCCAGGAAACTTGTTCAAATGGGTAGGAAAAGGAGGCTGGTGGCTGTGCTACATCACGCTGTGATCCCATCAGCTCAGTCACTGAGGGCTGGTTTAGTACTTAAGATAGGAGGGCTGCGGGGAAAGGCAGAACAAGTCGGCAATTCAGTAAGTGGCCGTCCTTCCCGGTGGTGGGTTTTGAACTGCTGAGCTCTGCGAAGCCTGCGGCAAAGACGGTGCCATCGTTCAGGTGACGCTGGAAGCCACAGTCCTGCTTCTCCCGCAGCACAGAGCCGCTGCGGCGCTTGCGGATCGTGGGGCTTAGCCTACAGAAAGGCTAAAATGTTGCGCTGCGTGTTTTAGCTGAATATTTCAAGGTGGTGTGTGCCTCACTCTGAGCTTTTTCTGAACGTGCCGGTCTGTTGGGGTAACCAGGTGTTTGGTTAGATTTGAGACCCTGAGGGAGGGAGGCCGGTTTGACTGCTCAAAGCCACACAACCCGCTTTGCGTTGGAGCGTGTTCTGCGGTGCCGTTCCTAGGATAGGGCCGGTCCAGCAGGGCTAAAAAAAGGTCAACTACACTGTGTGCCCGGCTGGATGTTTGCTGAAGTTCTGGGTTGTCCCTTTTGAGAAGGAGAAGCCTTGCTAGAGAAAACACCAGTTCCTGACACGATTCTTCCTGGCCTGAACTTGACGGGAGCAGCCCCCAAGCGGATTTTGCAGCCAGCGAGAACCACTCCCAAACGCTTGGGATGCCCAAACTTGTCCTGGATTGTGGAGGCTTTGTTGAAAACGCTGATTTTCCTGAATGTGTCACTGCTGTGAAAGCAGTATTCCTCATATCTGACAGATTCACATGAGCCTGCTTTGAACATTAGGCAAGCTGAGAATGAAAACAGATTTTACTCTAATAAAGAAAAATGTTGCAAAATTGGAAACGCTGTTACAAAAAAAAAAAAAAAAAGGCCAGGCAAAATAAGGAAAACAGTACAATTTACCTGGGACTGGTTTGCTGCTGCCTACAATATTTTCTAGGGCATTAGCTCTGAATGAGACAGCTCATCTGTGTTTATTCCAGTGCTTCCAGCTTGCGGGTACTCAGATTTTGGCAGACTCAGTTAGAGGTGGGAATCTATTCATAGATTTCTGTCTCCTCTTTTTTTCTTTTTTTTTTTTTTTTCTGGCTGCTATTGAACGTAAAAGGCATTTCATAACAGCTCTCAAGCCCTCCCTGGTTTCTCTGCTGATGTGGAGGACCTGCTTGTGTCGCCACTTTGCATTTATTTCCTTGGCATCTAGGAGCTTGCTAATGGGATACTCTTAGGTTTATTTGAGAAGCAATGTATTTGAGGAAAATAGAGGGCTTTTGGATTCTGCCCTTTCCTAGTCCTCCCTCTCAGGAAGCACCATGAATTGCAACTATATGGTAACATTTGATAAACCGTGTAAGTCATATTAATAAATGAAACAAAAAGGGTTTTTAAAGCGGAGTAATTGAGGGTGACTTTACCTCAAAGGATACAGCCTGGCGTAGGTTAGAGTGAGGGAGGGCTGAGTGCTCCTGTGCAGGTGTGCTGTTGTACAATGCCGTCTTTCTCAGTGTTTCCCATTTTCTGTCTATATCTCCATGTAAGTACGTTATGGAGATATATAATATGCTCGCTACCGTTAGTCTTTTTGAAGTAAATTCTCCCCGTCTCTCTGAACGTGGAGAGTTTTGCTAGGCTGGCGGTGCTCCGTGGGATGCCGAGTTCTCGTGCGCGCTCTGCCTCCGCGAGCTGCTTCCCGCTCTGGTCCCTGAAGACTGCAGTCGCCGTAGTGGGATCTGCAGTGCTCTGCTCAGCGTTTTGAGACCTGGTGTGTCTTTCATTTCTTTCTGAGTGACTTACTGTTTCAACCCTCACCATTGCCCCCCAAGCCCCTGCCCGGTCTGTCTGTGTGACGCAGTGGTCCTAAGCTCGTCCGCATTCCTTGCTGTTTTGACAATATCAGCCCCCTGCTAGCATCTGCTCGCTTTTGTCCCTTCACGTCTAATGGCAGCTGCTTTGAAACCCCGTGTTAGCCATACCTTTCTTTTGGTATCTGATCGAATTTCCTCCTACGCCTACCCTTGCTACCTCTTTTTGCCCCCGAAGCCTTTCTCTCTCCGTGGGGCTTTCGCGCGCGGAGCCGCGTGCTCCTTTGCGCAGCTTGCAGCGCTCCGCCGCTTCAGCTGCTTCCCCTCCTGTTCTCTCATTTCTGCGGGAAGCGGCACTGCGAGCGTCCGTGCCCGTTCTCGAAACAAACATCTGAGATCAGAAAGCCTTTTTTTTTTGTTTTTCTCTTCCTCTTTCACCCCCGCTCTCAAACTGGGTCTAGTGGGTAGGTTTTTCCCATAGTAACTTGGCTGTGCTGTTTCCAGTAGGTAAAATAGTTGACAGCCTCAGAGTTGAGAATTAGACCATGTGGATATGAGTCAAGCCAGGCATCTGCTGCGTGACACATCCGTAGGACGGAAGCCTTTCCCGGGGTAAATCAACCCGTTATTGGTATTTGGTCAACCTCGTTTCTTGAACGCTGTTCCCTGGGCTACCCGCTGTGAGCAGCGAAGTGACCGCTCTGCTAGCGTACGTGGCCGAGGAGGAGCGATGTGCAGCTGACCCTGGCAGCACCGAGAAGCACGTGCAGCCTCACAGAGGCTTTTCTGTGTGTGCCTGTACCCAGGAAACTGCTCTGCTGGCTGAGAAGAAAAGAGTGAAGTTGGTCTGTTCTAGCAACAGGTTGAAGAGAACCTACTTGAAATTCGTGTTTCTCAAGAATTCGTCTGCTCTCGTTCGTTCACATGTTGATACTCATCTCTACTTCTGTCCTATATGCAAAGCTGGTTAGCATCTGCCGTGACTTAACATTATTCCTCTGGTCTACTTCATATTTTCAGTTTTTGGAGAGAGAGAGCGAGAGAGGAGGAGGAAAAAAACCCTCGTTTTACTTTGTGAAGTGCTCTGTCAGTTTACAATGCCATAAAAGAAAAATGCAGTAGTTATTACTGAAGTCTAATTATTTGAATGACATCATTTCATAGTGATTACTATATCCCAGCAAGTTTTGTTTCTTTTCTTTATTTCTGATGAATCTCTTTGATAGCAAATGACACAGTGCGTACCATAATATTAATTTTCATGGAGACATTGCATCATTTTGGAGGCCTGGAATGCAAGAGGCCTTTAAGGCAAAGACAGAGGGTGCTTAACAGACCTATTATCTTTACAAGGGCAAATCTTGTCCACAAGGATAGTAGGAAAGGAGAGAAAACTCACACAGCAGCAAATATTTAATTAAAAGAGCTGCTAGTCGTGGCAGCAGCTGCCTAAACACAGATCTGTCCTTTAAATAACTTCAGCTAAATAAAAGGAGAAAAAGGGGAGTGGAGGGAAAAGCTCAAAGGGCATGTGCTGTAATTGCAAAAAGGGTTTTCATTTCTACGTTGCAATGCCTTTAGCAGCTATTAGCTCCTTCTTTGCCCGCTTGTAACACCCGAGTCCTCTCGGGGTTTTAGGCTGCTGCCAAAAAAGAGACAAGAGAGTGTCAAAGAAGTCAATATGTCATCTGCCAGCTCCAGCCACCCTTGGTTAGATGCACTAGGTCTAACGATGAAGGTTCCTATTGACTTGTATGTAAAATAAAGTAAAACAGAATATGACAGAGGCAAGATTTGTTCCTTTCTAGTATTCATTGACTGAATTGTAGGCAAATCCCCCTCCCCAGTGCAGCAGCTCTGCTCGGGGCCTGGAGCTGCTCTGGCTTCTTGTCCTCATGACAAGGACCTGTCCCCGCTGTGGGCAGTTTTCTTCCTTTAATATCAGTTGGCTCTCTGCTGATTCTGTGTACGGTTTCTTGACCTGACACGCTGTGACGTGGACCTCTGAAGGAGCTATTTAACGTGCCATATTATTTATAATAATATATTGACATTTCTAAGGCAATATCTAAGAGCATCCATCAGGCTGGACCTAAGTGTGCCAGGGGCAATTCAGCTGTATAATAAACGATCTTGTTTGCTGCAAAGAGGTGAACCTAACAGTCATACTTACTGGGCTGGAGAAGCAAGAAGAGCCTGAGGTTAGGTGCATTTGTGTGTGTTGGGGAGTGCTGTTTGAAGTTCAAAGGTTTATAAGGCGTGAAGTTGTCCAGCTTAGCATTCCCTGAGGTCTAGGGATCTCTGTAGGCTTAGAGCCTAGCTACAGGGAAGCATGAGAAAGCGGAAGTTAAGTCAGAGATTTTTGAGAGTAAAATGTGAGAAAGGTCTTGTGCAGTTCTTGTCCTTTTTAATATCAGTGACTCCTCTATCTGTGGTTTTTTTTGGCTATTTACTGGTTAGCGTTTCTAAGATACGTAATCGGAGATGTGAGTTACGGATAAGGATCAGAGGGCAATAAGGTGGCAGTCTCTCGATGTGATACAATACCAATTAGATTAAAAACAGTATGACCAATAGGATTTATGATTTCTCCAGTTTTAAAGACAAACAAATGTAGAGCAGTATGCTTGAAGCTATAAAAGCTCTGTACAAAGTGCGTAATACAATTTTCATGTCTGTGACACTTAGAGAGCTTTTTCCCAGTATGTATGTAATTGATCAGTAGAATGTCTGAAAACAAGCCGGTGAGCAAATGCCACGCTTGCCGTAAGGAATACGGTGTTAGGAGCAGTTCTGTTTGTTTACTATTTAATCTTACAATCCTCCTCATAGTTTTTTTTTGCAACTTTAACAGATTTTAATCATTCAAACAGAATTTTCCGTTCCTGATGGCGGTTTCTTGATGTACTTCTAATTTTATTTTGTTTTATTAAATTTCTAGCAAAATAGTTCAGTTGTTTCCAAAAACACAATATGGGGAAATACGGTATGTGTGTGTTAGGCCCTTGTGCAGCCATTTCATGGGAAAGCGGTAGCAACTCCGTGTTTTGGAACAAGGACTTGACATTTGGCAATGTAGTAAAGAGAAAGGAAAAGTGATGGAGAGTGAATAGCTTTAAGCATATCTGAAGATTTTATTTTCACTGAGCATGCTTCAGCTGAGGCAGTAGTGGCTGAGCCAAATCACTTTCTGTTCCATAACTGCTACGGGCGGGGATGGAGAGTAGCAGACTGCTGAATCGGCCATGCAAGTGCTGCGAAATTCAGGTACTGGTGCACAGTCCAGGCACCCCAGCACACTGACTTCACTGTGCACATGGAGAAAGACGCGCAGTGCTTGCATGGTAAGTCCAGTGCTTCCCAGAAGCATCACATTCGTTGTGCGTAGGCTGCGGAGTGATCTGTCGGGGCACTGGCTGTGGCCAGGAATTCCAAATATTGGACAAATACCCAGGCTCTGTCATTCTGGCCAGAAAAAATGTTGAGATGGAACAAGAGAGAGAGTCACAGGAAAGTCAAGGGATGGCCCTTCCTGGTGTGTATGTGTCTGCAATCTGGACTGTGCCTTCACAAGACAAAAGGTGTTGCAAGGAGGGAGGAATGAATTACTCACTGTTTTAGCTGAGGGAAGGGCAAGGAGCGTTGGCCTTAAATAAAGAAAGATTTAAATTAAGCAGCTCAAAGCTGTTTTGTAACGTTAAGGGTAGTGAAGCACTGCAATCGTGTGCTTAGAGAAGTGGAGCCTCCTTGGGGAGGAGTTTCAAGAGCAGTTTAGACAAACTTCGGTCCAGAATTGAGCGAGCGCTACGCAGATGCAGAATTGGTTGGCTTGACCTCCAGGTCGTTTCTAAACTGTTCTTCTCTCCGTGGTCTTGGGAGATGCTTCACTACGCGGCCGCAAGTCAACCGAGGGAATAGATCTGAAGTTTTGCCCAGTTTCCGTCGATGCGCTGCTCTCCAGGTACTTGTTAGTAAATGGATGTATTTCCAGGTTTTCTTGACTGTCTGCGTAGTGTGCGCACTGCATGTTTTCTTCCTTGTTCTCTGCTCAGGCTCCTACTCGGAGTCAAATCGTATCCCTAAGGATCTGCAGTGCCTTAACATGTAGTGTGTGTATGTGATGCATCTCTAGTGAAATATTTTCTGGGTGAGCGCCGGGAAGTAGTGCAGGTTTTTTCCATCTTTCCGGTAGTGAAAGGGATGATAAATGTGAATCCAATGTTGAGAGAAGCAGAATTAAAAGTCTTTTCCCTTTCTCTTGTGTGTACATGTTGTCAGCTGACTGTCTTCAGTTTAATGGATCGATGTTTTGATTCAGTGCCCTGAAGAAAAGGCATTAATGCAGAGAAACAACCGCCACAGCTGAAAAGTCATTTGTATCCAGAATGTTGTGAATGGTAGTTTTCTCTTATAGTGGAAAAACTACGTGAACAAACCCAGGAAATATTTCTCCTGGATAAAGGAACCGAGAAATCCAAATTGAGATTTGACACGCTGCGTTGAGAAAAGGGTCTCCTTGTTCAGGTGAAGGTCCTAGGATCAGCCTAGGGGAGGAGCGTGGGAGGGTTTTAGAATTTGTCTCGTTGTGAGGCGATTGGTGTTTTAACTTGGGTCCTTAAGTGTTTTCACGCTGTTTCTATGATTAAATCATAATATTTCATTTGATTTTTTTGTTAAATAATCCATGATATCTCTGGTAGTGTGAAAAATGTTGGAAGCGTAACGGACTTGGTTTATCGGGAAATGCAAGTGTTCTGAGAGCCTCTGTGAAGCTGGAAGAGCTAATTGCTTTTATTACACACAGGGAGGAAAAATGAGAGAAAGGCAGAAAGTACATGAAGTTGGTGGTGATGAACCTCTCCGTTGTCCTGACTCAGTGACTGCAACTTAAATTAGAAACACACAGTGTCCCAAGGACTTCCACTCCACTCTCTTGTAGCGTAATTGTGTCAAGACGCAAGGATGACATCAGTATGAAAGGAAATTTGCTTCAGTTTTGGTGTTTTGTTTTGTCTTAAGATTTTGGGTCTAAAGACTGCCAGAACTTTCCTCGCTCAGTGCTGGGAAACGCGCTGAGCTTGCTTGTGAATCGGTGAGGGGGAGATGGGCTGTGACCCTGCATCTTTCATGGCACATGAGAAGCAGCAGACTCAGGGTTAGGACTTTGGGTATTTGACAGTATTCACCAGTGATGTACACCGTGAATGAGTTTTCCTTTCTGGGATACGTGAGGAACAACTGATCCCTGATGGATCAAGTGGGAATAATAGCTGTTTTCTCGTGTTTATAGGGGTAATTCATTTGCAATTAAGCACCTTTCCTCCCTTTTCTCATTGTCATCATGCTACCAACGCAGGGACCTCTCAAGTAAACACAGCCCTTGCTGTGAAAATCACCGCACAAAATGGAAACCTCGTTGCTCTGCAGTGGTTTCCATCGTCGTCAAATCGTTTCCCGGCACTGGAGTTGCCGCCATACTGAGAGGAGCCGCGCTCCTAAATGGAGCGCGTCTGGCGCCGGATGTTGTAAATTTTTCCCCCTCCTTTAGTGCCTGATAAAGTACCGCCTTCCTCTTGTGACAGACGCCCCGGGAGTCAAGGCCGATGTGTCTGGGGGGGGGCGATTTGCTGGTTTAACCGATCTTTCCGCTGAGCGAACAACCGCGTTGGGCTCGGGCCCGCCAGGAGCGCTGCGCGGCAGCTCCCCTTGGCCGCGTCGCCGGCTCGGCAGGGCTCGGCCTTGCGGAGCGCGGCCGACCACCGTACCCTGGGGCAGGGGCGCAACGGCTGAGACCAGCTCTGGTGGGAGCTGGGTTTCCGGGGGGGCTTTCAAGATGAAAGTAACGCAGGATTTCTCGTAGGTGTTGCTTTACTCCACCGCGTTGGTTTGCTGCAGTTCGCGTGAGACAGCTTGTGGTTTTTACTATTGTTTTGTGCTTTGAGGCCCAGGGAAGGAGTGCACAAATGGAGGAAGTGCCTTTGCCACAAATCCATTCTCAGATCAAGAGAATTTTGCGCTGCTTCCATTTTGAGGAAGCCGTCGTTAGTAGTCTCGTCTGAAAACAAACTGCGGCCTGCCTTTATTTTCCTTGCGTGTGGTTGACGTGCCGTCGTTCCTAGTCCCTCAGCAGCTTATGCTTCGTGCTTGACCTATGAGCTGAAATGCTAATCACTGGTGAAAATTTCAATTACTATAAAAACTAGTTTCAGCCAGAACTGTTTTAAGCTCATTTAGGAGATGTAGTATCGCAAATTAAATTTAAAAAAAAAAAAAAGGCAAAAACCTCACCCAGTAGTCCCAGTAGTTTAATTTTTAAATGACTGGTGTGCTTTCAGATATATCCGTAAAGCTCAAATCTGTGCTGTTTTGTTACCAACAAGGGGGTTATTGTCACTGCGTGTACGTAGGTTTGTGAAAAAGCCATTGGCACAAGGGTCCTCCTTTACAACGCTGTCTGCTTGTGGTGGAATAATTTCTGTGGTTTGTTTGCTAATGAAAAACGAGTGTTTGGCTATACCTTTAAGAAAATGTGGTACAGCAAATACACATGGGGAAATTAGACTCTGCTATATCTGTAAATGTGTATATATATTTACACAAGCAATTTATGCTGCAGGATGTGATATATACAGCTAAATTACACTGTGACTTATATCCAGATCTTCACTTGAAAGAGAGAGTGCTGCCACAGTATGGCTGGAAGAAGGAGAGAAGTTTGCTTTAAATGTATGGACTGGTTCCCACACAAGGAAAGGCTAAGTTTGTGTCTACAGACCTAAATTCCTCTGTTTCAGGGAACTGGGCTGGTGCTAAAGGCTCACGCCGCTCAGACTGATGGATGGGCTCATCCAGCCCATGCGGACCTTCTCCTGGTCTCCGTACAGCCCCACGTGGCCCCTCTGTGTCCCTCATCTCATAGCTGTTAATTCTCTGTGTTTTCTCAGTTCTAAGTGCCTAAAATAATGAGGTCTATTTTGTAGCCCACAAGAGAAATGTTTTTATAGCGTGCCGTAAAAGTATGTGTTGCATGTCCTGAATTCGTGACTCTAAAGTACATGAAAGCGCCTGGAGCGTTTGAGGGCCGCCTCTAGTGTCACCGCAGCAAGCCCGGCACGCTAGGGCCAGTGCGCATACCGACTGGGAGCCAGGGCTGGCGCAGCCAGTCCTGCTGCTCCTGGGGCCGTCCCCGGGCCCTAGCCCCCTTCGCGCCGCGTGTGAACGCAGTCCTGGAGCCAGGCCGCCTGCTCGAGGAGCGAGCCAGGGAGCAAACTGTCTTCCTTGCAGGAAGGATAGATGGAGACGCAGGTCCTGAGACCAGCCTGGGAGCTGTGTTGCCTGACCGTAAACCTATGTTGTGTTTGGTGCTCTTTGATTTGGTAACAGGATCGCCAAGGGGCAATGCAGAGAATTCTGCAATCGCAAGAGATGCCCGGGGAGGATTAAGGATAATTTTCACTCTTCTGTCTACCCTAAAAGTGAGGGGAGAGCCAATGAGACCATTAGGCAGCAAGTTTAAAGCAAACCTTATTGAGGAACTCGTTATCTCAGGTGATGGAGGCCGAAGTATGTATCATCAATTAAAAAAAACCAAAAAGTTACTTAAATTTATGGAAGATAAGTCCATTGATAACTGTTATGGGCAAAAGTTCAGATGCAGCATCTGGCTTAGGAAACCCTGAAGAGCTGTTTGAAGTGGGAAGGATAGATACCAGAACAAGGATCGTTCTGTACTCACCCCACGTCTTATGTTGCGCACGTGCAGTTGCCTGCTGCCCGCATTGGATGGAGGGCTGAGCTGACGTGATGCTCGCGTGACCTGCTGCAGCGTCAGTGGTAAAGCACCCATTGCTTGAATCAATATAGAGGCTTACAGTTATTCACATATCTGAAAACATTCATAACAGTACAATCTGGATGCAGAATATTATAAGTTTATATGATCTTAATAATTGGAATAACCCCTTCAGTGGTTATCTCAATTTATTTCCGTAAGGGCCACGTCCACACTGTTGTAACTAAAGCTTAATGGCATGCTCACAGTAAAGACTGTGTTGTTCACAGTTAACATTTATTTCCTTGGGTATGAGAAGGCTAAACCAGGTAGTGATTTCCACGTTTGTTATTTGTTTGAAAGGAAAGGATTGTTGTTAGTAGTGTTAAATGAGTATGTTTTAATGAATGGATTTTTTTCCATTACTGGAAGTATTGCAAGTACTGCTTAGAGGGTTTTTTTTGCACTGTACAGCTAAGCTCTTCTGGTAGGGGTTGGCAAATCAGCAATGTTTCTGATCCGTGTTTTTATGGGTGCTGTTTTTTGAGTAGATTTCCGTGATGAATGTCGACAGTTGCAAATGTGAACAGTAGATTTGTAGTAATTTGTATTAAGGGGGTTGCTTTATCGAACGTTCCAGCTCTTAAACTTCCTCACACAAGTTGTCACAGAAGACAAATTCAAAAGCTGGGACTTCTATTTGACTTCTGTATGTTTGACTTAAAGTTTACAAATGATCCTCTGCAGGATTAAGTCAAGTCCAGTCAACAATAGATAGGTCGAGCAGATAGACAAAATGAATACTGACAGATTATTTATTAAGTTTAAATATCATATGTTGCCAGAGCCATTGCTCAGTACCACTGTTTTTAAAAGCCAAAGTCTTGCTGTCTCAAAAGGAGCTAAACTTAGAGCAGGTTGGAAGGCCAAAGGAAATGGAGAGGGAAAAAATGTCTTCAGATAACCTAGGCTGTATGAAGAATATTGGTGAAACTACCTTAGGGAGTCCCATTTTATCAGGAAAACCTGACAGCCCCCAGTGCTTTCACAGCAAGTACCTCTAGACTCTGGAAAGGGGACTCTGCGTTGTCAAATGTCCATAGACTGCTACCAACAAGATCGTTTGTGCTGGTTAGAAGCCACTTTTGTTTAGTTTTCGATCATCGTATGGGTAAAAGGCATGTAGGGCTGCAAGAAATATGGTCCTCATATTGTGTGATTTAGTAGTACAGCACTTCAGCTGCCAGACGTACAAAACACATTAAATCAAACGTGTCATATGCTGTGCCATTATATGGGCAGAATGATGGTCAAGAGACGATATTAACCATTTCTAGCTAGCTTTTGAAGAGATTGAGAGCATAGTTTGCAATGCACTGAGACTGCAGGAGGATTGCATTTTAGGATTTTGTTGGATGAAGAGATGAAAATACACAGCGACATGTCACCAACATGCCTAAACATGATCTACAATGAACATGCTTTTTGGTGTTCCTTTCAGCAGCATGAGGCGTGTTGGAGCTTGAGAAGCGTCAGGTGTACTGTGCTGGGTGCTGGTTCTCCTCAGGTGAAGTGTGAAATAAATAACCAGCAAACAGAGTGTCTGAAGGTTACACTGGCTATGCCAAACTAATTATTTATGAATGCTGGACTGATTTTTAATCTTGTTTTCAGTCCACTGATAACTTGGAAAACAGCTGGGAGTATTTGCACAAATGGATAGCTCCTGTTGGATGTGTTCTCCCATGGTTAGGCGCTTAGAAGGGCAGATACTCAGCATGCCATGCGCTTTCCAGCTTCTGCTGAACTCAACATGAACGACATAAACTGAGTTTCCATGTGATCACCGCAAACACTCAAGCTGAGACGTTGGTCACGGCTGGGCGATAGCAGATCCCGGTCTCAGGGGCAGACTCTGGCCATCGCCTTTTTTCTCTGCCTCCCTGCTGAACTGACGTCTGATGGACGGCGCCCTGCGGACCCATGTCTGACTTCACTTCTTCAGCAGTTGAAGCCAGGCCCTGACATTTCGTAGCCTTACATACCTATTTCTTTATTCTTTATATTCATTCAGTTAAATTTTAGGAATTTTTTACCTTTGAGAGATTTAAAGACTACCAGATTACAGAATTGGGAAGGTGCAATAGTTGGAATGAAATCATATTCGGAATGCACAGATTTTGTAAAATAACGTTCAAAAGTTGCTTGTGTAACTGTGCTGAAGACTTTATATGCTGTCCAATGTCCTTGACCAAGTAAGTCATGCACAGATTCCTCTCATTAAACCTCCCAATAGTGAAGTTGCATTTAAAATAAAATCTTATTTAGATGCTACATTCTAGTAACTGCTTTGGAAATACTTCACCGTGGAAGGAAGAACATCTTTCTGATTATAGATGATTATTTTAATCACCACCAGCATTTACATCCTGGACTGCTTTTCTGAGAAATAATAATATCCAAAAATAGGCAGTTGGGATAGAGTCAAGTGAAGGTTATCTTTTCTCTAGTACTGACACTGGAATGTCAGAAAGCTTTTAGAGGAAAAAGCTATATATGCCGTTGACACCTGGAGTAAAATGATGAGTCCTTATGACTATGCCTTCTTAACTTTGCCAAACATATAAACGACTGCATGTGTGTTGGGGGAGCCGGGGGGGGGGGGGGGGGGGGACCTAGAGCTGCCTAGATGCTGTAGTTGTAGCATTACATTTAAGACTTTGCTAGCATAAATATCAATCTTGCTTAGCTAATTAGTGAAGTAGGGAGATAGATACTCCTACTCCTGACATGGGAATGTGCAGAGCTAATTACCGTAGCATGCACTCCGGGACTTTGTCAGAGGTCCCAGAAGACTGAAGCCTCCATTAGGAAAAGTGTGGTGGGACATTTCGTCCCATGTGGCATATCGAACACATTGCATTGCCTCCTGCGTTTTATTTTCTCTTACTTGGCTAGAAGGGTCTGCAGCAGAGGGAAGAAGCAGGCCTGAAGGCTGTTTGCAGGGGAGATTCACACTTTCTGTGTACAAGTCACTGTCATTATAGCTGTCGTCTCTGTGTGTCCCCCTGAGTCAGGGCACGAGCTCTAAGCAGCGAGTCTGGAAATAAGGCAAAGCTCGCCCGTTGCCCTCAGCTCCCTCGAGGTGTTCAAACCCCGGACCTGGCTCAACATGATCTTTGCTCAAATCTCGCCCTTCCCTGCGTTTTACGCAACTCGCCTCACCCAGGAGGCCCTCGCCATGGATGGCCCTGGGAGACTTGCCTGCTCCCGTCAGAGCCCTGCGCAGGCCTGAGCTGCCTCTCCAGCCGCTGGGTCGCGGCTCTCCTCAGGCGACGGACCCTGCCGAGGACGGAGGTGGCCGTGGCCTGAAAGGTAACTGCTATTTTTTAATGCGCAGCACGGGTCAGTTAGGCAGCGGATCAAATGTCAGTGCAAAGTTCAGCGAGGCGAAGGAGATAGCCCTATGTTGAAGGATGATGGGGAGCGGAGGGTTGCCTTAGTGAAAACAATATTGGCTGCAGCGAGAGCAGAGCAGCAGGGTTGGTGCTGGGGAAGGAGAGGGGGCAGGCGACGAGGGACGTTGGAAGCTTGTGTTTGCAGAGATGGAGGACAGAGACGGATCATTTAAGATCCTACCAGGTATAGCTGAAACGCTGTGTCCACCAGGGCTGTTCTCCTCCAGCAGGTGGGATTTACGTGGTGCTTAGGATAATGGAGGCTGGTATGTCCAAAGTGATGGCGGGGGGAAGGGGGCAAAGAAAATCAGAAGATAGAAAAGGTGTCTGTGTGTATAAAAACGCTCATCAGTTTTGGACCATTAGTCCTCGCTGCGCTGAACGCTAACAGCATTAACCAGAATATTGGCAGGAGCGATGCGAGCTTTCCGGTGCGACTGGGTCAGCCGCGGGTAAGATCCAGCCGTAGCCCTTGGTGAGCGGGACTGCTGTGGGGAATTTTTGACTGAGGCTGGAGTTATTTTTTTTTCTTCTGTAATTGTGTCTAGGAAAGAGCGAGAGTGCTTAACTATTAAGTCCTGTGCCTTGCAACGTACAGTATACTTAAATAACCAAATGTTCATTTCTTGTACCAGGAAACGTTTTTTTTTCCTTGAGTTTTGTTCTATTGTTTCATAACTAGGGCCACCCTGAAGGCTGTAATTTCTAATTACCAATGGCTTTTATTTACCAATCTTGTAACATATATGTCACTGATAAATTAAGTCTGAATCTAGCTAATGAAAAGGTCAACTCTGAACTTTACCAGTCCTAAGCTCTGGCAATCCGGTACTTTCATTAATATGTGTGCTGTGGAGAACTTGGGGACCGAACCTTGCATATTTTCAGAGGAAATCAAATAGCTGAGATGGATGCCTTATTTAATAGGACAACATAATTTTTCTTAGAAGCAGCAGACCAGAAATATGGGATTTTGGGCTGTCGTCCTGCTACTGCTTATGAGCAATTTTAATACCGTAATTGCATGTGGTGAAAACTGCTCACCAGGTTTATAAGATAAATGGAAATTTAGTATTTTTTTTCTCTTGTTTAGTCGTCCCGCATTTCTCTTACGTGCTTATGGCAGCAGCAGTATGCAATAGAAAAATCTGGAATTGCTTTGGTTCTTAGTAATACAGGTCTTTTGAAAGATTTGCTCACTGTAAGTAAAAGGCAGCTCATTAAACAAACAAATGAGCTGTCCTTAGAGCAATCAGTATTTACTATTAACTGAATAGCATAGTAAATAATGAATTGCAGGTAAGGAAGTACAGATAAGTATTTGCAACGGTTTCAGATTGCCTGACTGAAGCCTGAGGCTGAGAAAAGGGAACATAACGATAGAAACGGGGGGAGGAGGAGGAAGAGGAGAAGATACAGGTATTCTCCCATTCATATTCATTCACTGTGCAGAAAAAATGTTTAGTTTTGTAATCTCCCGCCCCGTAACGCAAGGGAGGCTGCAGCAGCCTCGTCGCCAGAGCCAGGGCGAAGGCGGCGTTCCTGCGAGCGGCCCCGGAGCCCGGGCCGGGCTTTGGGCTCGTCTGGCCTGCTGGCCTGGGGGACGGAGCTGGTGCTTCTGCCTAGGTCAAGATTTTGGAAGCTGTCATCTGGCGCGTGCTCGACCTCAGGACGGCGTTGCGCTTTCACACTAGCGAGACTGAAACCTGCCCGTAGCTGCCAGGTTCTTGTGCCCCTACATCATTTATTTTTCCAAATTATTTAAGCAGTTAAGTTGTCCTTTTACTAGGAACCGGCAAGCAATGAGAAACTGTCTTGGAGTTAAATCATCACAGGGGAGAAACATTGCGCAGCCTGAGGTTTGGATATGCTGCTGCGGTTAAAGGCGGGATGGATGGGGGTGCCTGGAGGATGTCTGATATTGCTAATTGAGGAAGGGGCTCAGGGTTGTTTGGGTGCTTGAGATGAGAGGGAAGGCTGCTGATCTGATCAGGACGTCGGAGCTGCGGGCCTGAGGCTCGATAGGGCAGCCAAGTCCGTGACAGCCATGCGAAACGCCTAACGCTTGGCAGCCCTGTCTCTACGGCACCTTAAATAAGGTTAATCGCTTGACGTAGGCCTGCTTGCCGCGCGGTTGTATGTCTCGACCCGCCCGCGTGCTGCGGAGCTTGGCTGTCCCCAGCGTCGGCGAGGGGCCGGGTCCTGACGCGTGGCCCCGCTCCGAGCCCTGGCACCCGCTGCCCCCTCCGGATACCCCAGCGCGCGCAGCGGCGCGGGGAGGGCGGATGAGGCTGCACTCGGGGCACGGGAAGCAGCAGGTTTGAAGCTGTTATTTCCCTGCGCTGGGGCCCAGGCCAGCGCGAGGCGCTCGGCTGCAGGGGTACGAACGGAGGGACGTAGCGCCAAGGAGCCTTGCTCCGAGTCGCGGCTCGGCGGGCGCGATCAGCTCGGGGCTGCCGGGCGTCCAGCCGCAGCCAGCGCTGCCCTCACGGAGGGGGGCGGCAGTTTGGGCCAGGGTAGCGCTAGAGAAACCACAGTCAGCACCGCTGAGAGAACGCCTCTGTTGCTCCGTTAGAGGTAATAAATGTAGCATACGAACAGGAAGCATGTCTTGCCGGATAGTTATCACTATGTAAATACCTCCACAAAGACACTTGCTTAACGCGCCTCACGCTGGGATTGTACCTCCTGGAAACTGTCACATGAGGAGTGACGGAGAGGTTAAATGCAGCAGCAGCAAGATTTCACATCGGCTTTTGGAAGTATCCTGTAGCCATGCAAAAGTACAGCATCACCAGTGCCAAAGTGCTCACCATTTCCAGTGCTGGTGCTGGTGGAGCCCTGCATTAGTATTCAAAACAGGGAAAAAGAGAGAGCGAGCTAGGCGGGCCAGCTAATTACAGCGGTCTGCAGAGACGAGCCGTGTCGTACCACATGATAAAGGATATCCTTTATCCAGCACATTTCTTTTTTCCTCTATGCCACTTTATTTATAGAAAAAAAAAAAAAAAGCATGAGTGAGTTAGTGGGTTTGGTTAAGGAATCAACCTCTTTTATTGTTCTTCTTGAATTTAATCTGAAACTATATAATGTTTTGAAACTTCCTTTTCCTGCCTGTTCCTCAGTCTGTAACCCTAGCAATCTCTCCAGCTTCTGTAATCTTAGCTCCCGTTTTCCCGGTTAGCATCCTGAGGTGAACTGCTCTGGGTGCCGAGAGTACTGGAAGCAGATGGGGGGAGAAGAGGACTTTGCTACCGTTAATGTGCCATCTGCAAGCAGCAACACTGGTCAGATTTTTATGGCCTAAATCGCAATTGCGGTTTGCTTTCAGAGCATCCGTTTTATCATGAATGGCACAGATAGGTCCGGAACTTATTTTCTGCAAGTACAAGGTAAAAGAGGTGAGGAGAACCCAATGCTGCGTTCACGAAAGGTGTGCACCTCCAGTGCCTGCTGCCCGGGGGAGTGACTGTGTGGATGTCGATCCTGTACACGCTGTAAATGGTGAGACAGTGAGGAATTAACGATTTTATTGGACCGAGTTTTGGAAAGGTTTATTACTCGCGAGTTAGAGCTAGGAGAAATCAAACAGTCAACATACCTACTGCCTACAGGACCGGAGTTATTAGTGTTGCTTGGTTCTCCGTTGTCTGTACCCGGTCGTAACCTCAGGGATTGCAAGTGAGCCGGCAGCGCCCGGCCGTCCCCGAGCCCTGGCTCGCTTTCGGCACTGGCTTCCCCGGGCTGCGTAAGGGCGTAAGCAGATTAGTCAGCGTCTTCCATCAAAGAACACTCAGTGCTTAAGAGACTTACAAGACATCTGGTTTTTAGCCTCATTTCTAAATAAATGAGGCTTATGTGATTATACTGTCTGTCTATTGTCCCCTTGTTGGCCAATTTCGATCTTGACCCAGGGATTTTGGTCTCAAAGATGTTAACTTCCAGTAAATTTTCATGAACTAGTGACCAAGTACACAAAAGATATCCTGTTCAGGCCTTCGGGAGAAAGGGCCGCAGCAGAAACTGCTCCTCGTCTCGGAGAACTGACACAACAGGGAACATGACGAATAGAAGGGAAATCTCTGCCTAGAACTTGCACTTGGCTGAGGTCCAGCAAATCCGACTGTCAGGAGCAAAACCATCACGGGCTGGACCGCGCCAGTTGCGTTGCTCACGGCGTAAGCTGTTTCTGCGTCCAGCTCCAAGTGGCTGTGCTTAGCAGGGACGCGCGTTTCCCGGCGTGCTGCCCAGGTCCTGCGAGACCTGCGAGGCTTTGAGGCAGAATTACCCCTCCTGCCTGCCCCCAGCATACCAACTGCGCTTGCTTATCCAGGGATTGGTTTTTCTGAGCTGTGGATTAACCGAGTGGTACGTGCAAAGATACAAGGTCTGCACAAGCCTGGCTTAGTCTGGAAACATATCACCGTGTTCATATAGCTCTGCCTTTGGACTCAGTAGCATGGATCAGAGTCAGCCGGAGGATGCATGTTCTGGGGCAGCGATGTGGAGCGTGCGCCCCACGGCTCATCCCCCACTGAGCAGCGGACCTGCCCAGGGACTTTGGACGTGGTTAGCCTGAAATAGTCGGCAACTAACTGCTGTTATTTCCACTGCTGGTGAAGTTGGGTCCTTACCTGCAACATGAGTAACCCTGCCTTGAAAATTGCTCTTGCAAAATAATCTTGATGACTGAATTCTGCTGAGACTGCTGTCCTATAAATACTACATGTTAGCAGGTGCACGGGTACAAAACGTATCTTATACTAGTTAACGTGTCACTGAGATCCTGCAAATGGCGATGAGAACTGAAATCCTCTGTGTGCCCACGTTTGTAGAATTCTCTCTCCTTTACTCCCCGTGAGTTGCAGTTAAACTCTCATTAGAGCTGAAATTTTTCTCCTTTTGGCACACTCTTGACATTTTTGCCTTGTAATGGAGAACCTAAGGATGTATAATGGGTTGTGTAAAACCTACATACAGTAGTTCTGGGATTACAGAAGAAAAGCAAAAGGTTCATGTTCTGGTCCTTGTTAATGAACTAAATTGGATTAAATGTCTTTTTTTTAAACAGAAATGAAAGACAAAAGACATATGAGGTTTATGAATAGGGTCATTAGTGTACCAAATTTCTCTCATTAGATTTGTTACACCACTTTCCAACTTGCACAACTCTCATTAGAAAAATTTATGAACTGGAATGATTACAAATATACCAAATTTTGAGCTATCCCTGCTTTTAAATGCAAAGCAAAAAGCAATTATACTTCTGTGATATAACTGATTTGTACTTTGTGCATATATTTCCTTTGTTGTTACGAATTTAATGTAGGACCTTCCAGAAGCCAGGGAGTCGGGGGGAAAGAAAAGGAAATTGTGCCGCTTAGTGCAATTTGCAATTTCACTGCAAATCCTGAAGCACTGCTTTAATTTAGTAACCTCACCAGAGCCAAGTTAATAATGCACACTAACATGGCTGTGTCTTCTCCGTACTAGGTTGTCAAGTTCACATCCTTGCTTCTGATTTGAACTGACGGTGAGAGGAAGCATACGGTATCAGTCGTTCTGTTTGGACTCCTTGTTTACAGAAGAGTGATGGGGATGCCGTTAAGCACAAAAGGGATCACCATATGCCTGTTTTTCTTTGTATTGAGTCTGGCAGCAGCTATTGAAATACCATTATCAGGTGAGTTGTAGCTATTTACTGAACACTCTGCTGTTTTGTTTTGTTTTGTTTTTTACCTTTCCCTGAAGAAGAAAATATTAAATACTAGTTTCAGTTGTTCCAGTTTGAATTTAATTCTACCAGAACACGGCCTTTGGGAAATGTGGATGTGATAAAAATGCAAGTTACTTTCTTTGGACCTGTTTAAACGCAAGCAGTAAACTTATCTAATAGCGTGTGTCTGCTGTTTGAGATCCGACATGTTGCTTATCTCAGAGGGTTCAGTTTTGTCCTTCACATAAGTATCTTTTTTTGTCTCTGAATCTCCCTGAAGCTTGTTTGATGTATATACACCCTTACTTACTTGTCTTGCAACCTGCTGTTTCAATTGGAAAAAGGAGCAGGTGTATGTCTCAGGGAGTACATTAGTCCCCAGAGAAGTATTTCCTATGACTTGCATACTGCCCTGGGGAGCATCTATTTTATCCACTTTTGGCTATGATGCGTTCAAACTGCCTATTTTGCATGGTTGGTGTGTCTTCCGTACATGTGTAAATTATGGGATGAGCCTCCTACGGGACAATCCAATGAAAATCAGTGGACCCCGCTGCCTGGAATACAGCCCACACCTCCCGAGCCTTGCATTTGTCAAACATAAGTAGACCGGGAGGATTACAGACTAGAGTTTGCTTTTGGGGGAAAAACAAACAAACAAACAAAAAAACCCCTCAGCAATACAGTTTTTTGAATGAATTATGCAGGCAAAGAAACTAGGAAAGAAGAAATCTAGACTCTTTGCAGGAGTTTGGGTAGTGTAGCCATGGCGGTCCCGTAAGGAGGCCGTTTCTGATCAGGGTAGGTGCATGGCCAGTTTCAGAGCATCATGTGGGTCTTGCGGTTCGAGTGCTGGTGTGTGTCCGGATTGCCAGCTGCGAAGGAGAAGTGCACCAGGTTGGTTTGTAGTGTGTTCTTCTAAAGCTGTCCAAATCTGTTTGCCAGCATTTGGAGGCAGAAGCTCTTTGAAGGCAGGTGCTGCGGTGGCTTATTGTGCTAAAATAGAGCAAAAGCGGATGTGTGACCGTGACGTGCAGGACAAACTGGGCAGCCACTGTTTCTAAGCACCTACTCAGGGGAACCATCTAGCCCTTAATATGCTTTAATGAAGCATTTTATATTATAATAAAAAGGAATTATGTCTGATCAGTGAAGCTGGTGGGCTTGAAAGTGTTTAACAGAGGTACAAGGGGGTTGAGGCTGTACGAGACTGTATGGCATGGTGAGATACCACGTTTTGCTCGAGCTTTGAGCTTCCTGAACTTAAAAGAGAAAGTAAAGAACGTGCTAATTTTCTTCCTTGCTGTCTGTAACAATGCGATGATCCTGTTATCCCCCGTTACACTGCAGGGTGCGTTCTCAGTCGTCTCTCCCTATTACACAGACTTTCTCAACGCTTTAATTCCCTTAGAAAGAAAGTTAGTGAAACATCACTGCGTAACTGTATGATTGGTAACGTCTTTTTCTCATGCTGTACCCTGGAGGGTGTGTTAAGTCATCCATGTAATCCATGGATTTGCTGGTGATTTCATCCAGTATGGAAAGAGCAGTTTGCTACTTTGAGGGGTGTGCTTGTGTACATTTCCTTCTGTGTATTAAAAAGCCAGTTGTTATTAACTTCACCGCTGAATAAGTTTACCCATCCACACAAACGTGACAGCCAAGATGTTCGCGCCCATGTTGGTTTATTGCAGCGCGGATGTGTTCGTGATGAGCCCTACCTCATGATTTCTGACTGCGATAAAAGGTTTGTGTAATATTAAAGCCCCGGGCAGTCGAGTTGCTAGGTTTATAAACAAATACCTGCTTCACTCTAGGAACTGCCTTGGCAGGCCTGTTGCTGTTCACTGAAATCCAGATTTTGCGTATCCTTAAGTCCTCTCAAGATGTGAGAAAGATTCTCAAGATTCCTCTCAAGATTCCCCCCACTTGTCTTTTTTATAGTGAGGAAAAAAGCGGTTATCTAGTTGCCTGACTAAAAGCTTAAAACAAATACAGTATCATAGCTCTCAAATTCCAGAACTGTTTTGTAGTTGAGAGGCAGACTCCCGTCTGTAGGGGTTTTCGAGGACAGTGGTGTCTTCTGAGGCTCTGTCAGCTGGAGAGAAGGATGAGAGAGGCAGCAGGAACAGCAGTTTTGGGGCACCCTGTAAGATGCCTCCTGCCGTCACGCCGCAATGTCTTTCTGGGGCAGCCGCACAGAGCAGACTGGGTCTGAGGTGGCCGCGGCTCCCCAGGCCGCCCTGCCTGCGGGGAGCGGGGATCCTGGCCTGCCCTCCAGGACAAACGCTGCCTCCATCCGTGCTGGTGGCGAACAGAAGCTTAGCTGCGGGCAGGGTCTGAGCTCAAGAGCAAATACAAGCGTGTGATGCTGTAGCACGGGGCCAAACGCTCCTCTGACCTGGACAGAGTGGCTGTACGAGGGAGTCTGCTAGCAGGGGAGGCGTGGTGAGCAGTTGACCAAGTTCAGGTCACCTGTAGATTAAAACAATCTGGGCTAACACCTAGCAGATGAAAAATGTACTGAGCAGCAAAGTGTGCGGTGGTTCAGGGTATCCGCAGGCCTACTCGTCAGCTTGCTGAGTGGGCAAGACCCAAAGCCTTTCCTGCGTGTTAGATCAAGCCTTGAGCGAGCGACAGCGGAAGGGAGGACGAGGAGGTGGGTAGTGGGGTAACTGCACCCTGCCGAGGCATTTCCTCCCTAGACTGGAGTGGTGCAGACTGTGCTCTCAAGCCTTTCTCTTCGTGCTCAGGCATTGATGGTGTTCAATTTAGGGAGCGGAGAGTGTCGTCAGTGCCAGGAACATGATGATCGCCATCTTTTTTTTTTTTTTTTTAAGGCACGTCTCTGCTTGCAGGAGGAACGCGATCCTGACTTTCTCCCTTTTGAAGAAAGACCCTGAGCTGAGCACAGTTTTGTTTGAACAGCATGTTAATCCAGTGTCCCCTTTCTGTTCAGTTGCACAGCTTCCGACGATCACGGAGCAGTCTGACACACAGATCGCCTACCCCTTCGATGAGGACTTCACAATTACATGCGAAGCTAAAGGAAATCCACAGCCCACGTGAGTACTGCTTTCACCCAGAGAAGCAAGTAGGAGTTGAGTTTACTTTTAGCCTTTGCTGAACATTATCCTCCTTTGAGGAGGAAAGGAATAGCTGATGTTCAGTAACCTGCTCATAATCTTAAGGCTAGGTTAAGCTTTATGTTTCCAGTTAGGCCGTTCAGCTTTTATGGTTTGACCTTTTCCTCTCGTTCTGTAAATAGATATCAGCGTGCCTTTTTCTTGCTGGGAGATGTTTCGTTTCTTTAGTATATGTTAAGTTCACTCAGTGATTTACATGAGCGTGTCTAGGTCGTGCTGCAAAAGATATGAGGTGTGTAATGGTAATCAAAGAGTCCCAGCTGTTGTTCGGCCTTTTTCCACAGCAACCCTAAAAATACCAAACCCATTAAACCCGGTATTCAGAGATCACATT
The DNA here is from genome assembly GCF_040807025.1 of Struthio camelus. Taxonomy (NCBI): domain Eukaryota; kingdom Metazoa; phylum Chordata; class Aves; order Struthioniformes; family Struthionidae; genus Struthio; species Struthio camelus. Next base: position 4,366,852 of record NC_090955.1, on the reverse strand, counting down.
TGCATTTTATCAGATGCCTTGTCTATCCCTAACATCATCATAGCAGTGGTGGTGTTACAGATACAAACATAAGCAGTTATTCAAACAAATATAAGCAGTTCCAAAGATAAGCATAATGTATTTTATACTAGTATAAAAAAGAAAAAGATTTTTAATGAAAATGTGATTAACAAAAATGTTATAATAGAAGGTCTCCCTATGACCTCTGTGACTGTGGTATTGTATGGGCTAAATTAATAGCTAGTTTGCATGTCATTTTTGCTGCTTAAAACTGCAGGTCTTTTTTTTCTCTGCAACACAAGTTAAACTTGCTTTAAAAAGGCAATTGTTATTTTAATACCAAGATGATTTGACCATTTTTAAGTTGGCTGTGAATGGAGATCTGTAGCATGATAACAGATTTGCTTTGTTTCACTGTTTGTGAATGGATAAGTGAAAAATTTTCCAACATATTTAAATGTATGTATAGAGCTGGTTAGGCAGTAGAACTTCTACCAGGAACTTTAATCTTAATCCCAGATGAAAAGTGAAAGAAGTAAAATGAAACATGAAAAAAAAAAAGGCAGAATGACCTTTATTTGTCATTATCAGAATGCTTTGTTTCCATGCTTAGAATTAAACACTGAAATGTCAATTAGAGTGCATAATGCAAGTTTTAAACCCCACCACAGCCACCACAATGTTACCATCCCATCAGAATAAAACTAAAGGCAAAGCTGAATATTTTGGCCTTGCCTGTACTGTGAGGTGTGTGGGTCTTTCTGTGCTGTACGCTTGCATCCCTGCTCCACGTCAGGGTGAGGCAGAGGCACTGCTCTTCCCTCCCGTGTCGTCACCGTGCCTTTGCAAGGCGGTTTTACCAGTCCTGGTGAAGTGTTTGTTGACATCAACTTACTCTCTTAAAACATCGGAAAGTGGTAGTATATATTCCACTAAATACATGCTATTCTCTGATTTTTCTCTAATTTTGTCTCTGCTTTTCAATCCATTTAACGCAATTTCAGGTCATATGAGATTTTCAGATAGGTAAATCCCAATACTTAAACATTCGTCAAAATCACGTCCCAGTAGCATCAAAACTACAAGACCAGGAGAAACCTCAGTTTCTCCTGGGTTCAGCTCTGGTACCTCCTGCCGTTGGTGAAAATGGTTCCTATCAGTCCGTGCCGGTCAGAAGTGCTAGGAACTGTCTAATGCATATGGCTTTTTCTCAAACCTGTCATTTCTTTCAGTGTGTGGCTCCAACTTTATCTTTCATTTGTTGTCCTTGCCCTAAGCTTTGTATTCTTATTTCATGTCACAATCACTTATCCAAAAGTAAAGGGTCCAGTAGGAGAGACATGCCCAATAGCTAGCCCAGGTTATGGTAACACGCTGTTCATTTTGGCAGCCAACTCTGACCTTATAACCAGTTTTGCCTTTTACTTTAATACTGGACCCGTCTTTACCAGTGTTTTCATATGCCCTGTATTCTGTGAGCTGTCCTTTCTAATCATTGTATTATTTTTCAGTTTCAACTGGACTAAGGATGGAAAACCGTTCGATTTATCGTCTGACCCTCGGATACTTACATTTAACAATTCTGGAACATTTGTGATTCAAAACCATGGGATCATCACTCATTTCCAAGGGAAATACCGTTGCTACGCATCCAATGCACTGGGAACTGCCATGTCAGAAGAAATTGAACTTATTGTTCCAAGTAAGGGCTTTGTATTTGTTTGTGGTTTGTTTTTTTTTTTAAGGTGGAAAACTGTATTTCCTCAAATTAAATGGGAAAGGACTAGTTGCTAACATGGAATATAGGAAAATGTGTGTTGTTTCATGTTCACTGAACATTGGAAGGAAAAGTATTAAGGGCTCCCTGGAATAACTTGATTTTCATTTTCCATAGCTGTATGAGAATCTCTAGAGAAAACGCTCAAAAGTTTTAAATTCAGTACCCTTCATTTTATTAGCTTCTTAGGCAAATAGGGTTTGAGAACATTATTTTAGGGATAGCTTTGCCATTCTTCTGATTTGCTTAGTGAGATTTTGCAGGACAAGCCTTTTGAGATTTCAGTGCTGTATCGCCACAGCTGTCCAACCCTGTCATGAACGACAGGGTAGTAAAGCATCCTCACCTTGACGTAATACCCTAATTTGATGAATTTTCCTAGATTTTAGTGACGGCAGAATTGCGAGGGGCTCACCCCTTAAAACCATCGTCTGGGAATTCTGATATAACTAGCAGTTCAGCTGCTTTTAAATTAATCTGCCAAGTAATACGAGGCTGGCTGTCTCCTTCCCAGCCTCAGTAAGGGCATCCCTAGACTGCTGTGGTGGGGAGGCTCAGACTTTGCTAGCTGAAGGGCAGCAGCGTGACCGCAGCCTGACCGCATTGCTTTCTGGCCTGGAGTTGATGCAGCAGTCCCAAGCTATTTCCACAAAATTCCTGACTCCTGTTTTTGAGGGGGGAAATCTGAATGACAGACTCTGAATGCAAAAATTCAGACGCCACCACTGAACTGCAACCCCTTGTAGGTTTTCTAGCAGTGATGCTGATGCTCCCTACCTACTTTAATTAGTACAAGAGCAACTAGGTAAATTATGTGTATATTTTCCCAGCTATATTAATTTTGAAAACATTTATTGTTTTCCTCTGCTTGCTGAATACCGTCTACCAACCTTTATCTCTAGAGGGTAGGCCAGTGGGTAAATTAGTATAAACTTTTTAATAGCCATCTCAGGAGAACTGAACGTTCGATGACAGAAAATTATTTGCTTTGACTTGACTATTTAAACGCCTTTATAAAGCACGTGCTTTGTCTGTTTCATAAAACCCATAAGAATTGTTTTCTGATTTGCATTTGCTTAAAGCCTCCATTTGCTTTCTTGATGCTACCGCTTCTCTTGGCTCTTTCTGTAAAGAAGAAAGCATAAATATTGATGAGAGTTGCAGTCAGATAAGTTCTGTACCTAACGTAGCCAGGGAAAATTTGTTTGTGAGCTGATGTCAATACACCAACAAAATAAATTTCGCTATTTGGAGAGGTGAAATAGGATTTCAGGGATAACAGAAAAAATGGCAGAGTAGCCATCCTAATCGCAGTACAGCTACTGCTTTCAGTATTAACTGTTCAAGAAAGATAGAAATAATGGCGTAGATCATGAATTAGTGTTGCACATTGAAAATGTAGCAGGCAATAATGGAATAAGAAATAATTGTCAGAGAAAGGAAAATTGGTTTGAGTCAAATCACTTTGGGGAATTATTGTAAAAGGCATTTTGGGTAAACGAAAGTTAAATTTGAAGTGATCTCTCTCTAGTACTAGAGAAGTCTATTTGGAAAAGAATTAGGGATCATACGATACTTTGACTTTGTAAATGTTCATTGGAAAACAAATGCTGCTGGGAGTTGTAGGACTCTAGGATTTCAGCTTGGCAACTGGGAACGAGTGCCCCAATATCGGGGGGCCAGTGTGGTCTCCATGCCAGAGCTCTGCAGCGTGAAAGCTGCAGCTGGGGGTGGGAAGGGAGAAGTAGCAGCCTGTTACTGCAGAACAGCAGACGAGACCAATGCCTGAAAGGTCAAGGGGAAGTGATCCAATTAACCCTAGGTTCATTAGTCTGATGTCAGTGGCGTTCAGGGTTTGGCACAAAAGGGGAAAACATTAAGGACATGGAAATAAATGGTAAATGAGCTCAAAAATGTGATAAGGAGAGTTTCTGATCATATAAGGGAGGCCTTCCGTTATTAGCATAGAGGAAAGCAGAAGGAGATTTGGGTGATTTTGAGGATCAGGGGTTATAGAAGTGGGATGAAATGTACTGTTACAAAGCGCAAGGTTGTGTAGTTAGGCATCAGTTGGAACAACGTTGCTGCAAGCAGCTTTGTACCAATAAATGTAAGCACTTGTGGTCTGGATGTGACAGAGGAAGACGAAGACAAAATCTTGTATAAAACAATCAGAGGATGCATGGGTATCCTAAAGTGCAAGCTGGAGAAACTTCACCTGGAACACTGGTCACCCTGTCAGAAAAATGACCTCACCTGGGAGAGGGGCAGACAACTAGTAGGATCTGATCATGGGAATGGCTTGTATATGAAGAAGAAACTAAGAGAATTGCAAAAATTAAACTTCAGCAGCTACAGAAAGCTGCTTTTAGTAACTCAGCGAAGAAGAAATAGGCTATGCGAAACATGCACAGCAATTTTTACCGTGTGTCTGTCATAGGAAATAAACCTGAGAAAAGTACTCCAGGCATAGCCATGGGTGGCAGGGTCTGTGGCACCATGGTCGCCTTGGGACTAAGACATGTTGCAGAGGCTGTCAGGTTTACTGGGAGAAGACTGCAGGAAGAATGCGTGTACATGTATTGTTGTGAGCATTCCTCATGAAAGACTCATGAAAGATTTATTTTTCTTCTGACCAGTTTTTTGGACTTTTCCTTGGGAAATGTATTTCACATTACATTGTGTTGCATAGTAGTCTCTGAAGCATCTTGATACTCGGTGAGGAATTACCAGGATTGCATATATGACTATATAGTTTAGTCTCCACCAACTTGCAGTTGCTTTAAGGGAATAGCATTCCTTCGTAGAGGAGAATTGCACAAAAGGTAAGCTCCACAGGTAGGACACTGCAGCCGTGTACCCCCTGTCAACTGGAGTTTGAAGCAGGATCAGAAGAGCAGTGCAGTTACCCAGAGCTTTGGACAGGATGTAACTACTCGCTTTGGTATCTGGCCAGGGCAGTGGGGTTAATGCTTCTCTTAAGAAAAGTATCTCAGACTCATTAATTTTTGAAAGGGTTCGAGACCTCAGTGTTACGTTTCAGGGAAAGCATGTCACCTCTAGCAGCAGAATATTCTGATACTACAATGCTGCGTTGTTACTGAACCAAAAAGACGCCTAAAAATGGAAGACAAGAACTGACGGCTGTCTGTATCTTGGATTACTGGTTCTGTACTCAAAATAGATAGTTTTTGCTTTTAATGAAAGCCTGTCTATATGTCAATTTGAGCTGAACAAAATTTCCTTTACTACTACTTCTACTCCCTGCTTCTATATGGGGAGTGCGGTCCTGGTTTTGTTGCTGTGCTGACCCAGGTTGGTCACAGACAATTACAGGGTGGTTTTTGAGCTCTGACTCGGGTATCGGAGCACCTCTACTTTGGAGGTGCTTCCTTCAAACGTGGCAGATTTCAAACAGAGCAGCTTCCTTTTAGATGAGACTTAACTGTAGTGGGTTTTTTTTTTCTAACCAGTGGAATTGAGCAAAGCAGTTTGTTATTTCCCCATTGATTAATTTCAAATGCCAGTGAATACATATGTGAAAGGTGCGTGGAAAATGTTGAAAATAAATTTCTGTCATTCTTCTGTTGTTTATCATTTGAAACTTTTCCAGTTTCTGGATCTGTTGCGTCCATCTTTACCTTTGTTTCTTAGTCTGAGGTTAGCCAAAGATGGTACCTAATTTGAGTAGATTAATTAAACAACAGTGGGGGTAGTGCACAACAGGTAACATTGAGAGGGTGGAAGGAAGGTGGCTGTAGAATGTGAGAGGAATTTCAGTACTAATAAATGTAAAACCCTAAGTAGAGAAAATAAATAAATGATACAGATAGTTTATGGGAGGGTTTTACCCGACTCCCTCTGTTCTTAAGGCACATTGACCTTTATTCATACTCTTCTACTACTTTATTTAACTGTGCCTGTATTCGCTGCAAATTAAATCAGGATTCAGAGAGTAATAAAAAGACACCTTTGATATTGTAAAGTGCTGGATAGCCTACAACTCTCGTCAAGTGAAAGAGAGCTGCTGGTGCACAGAACCCCTGTAAATTAAGCAAGCCCTGACATAGAAGAGTTTGGGATAAATTAACTCTATTCACCAGTAAGTATTGAAGCCAAGACTGATCCATGTGAGATCACTACATGCATTCACGGTAATGATGCAGAGGTTGCAGAGCTTTGCCAGCGGTATTCAAGTAAAATGTAAGCTACTTGGCAAGTCACTATGCCGATGAAGTAAAACAAAACAAAACAAAAAAAAAATCAAGTCAGACCTTCCGACTAGGTTAGTTTTTTTCATAAATTACGTTTACAACTGCAGAAGTAGAATACCGGGTTTGTGAGGAAAGTAAGTTTGCTGCTGACAAGGAGAGCAAAAGGTTATTTACGCTCAGCAGACAGTCCAGGAAAGCAATAGAAATGTCAGCAGAAATGATCATTAAATGTCACCCACATAATGAAAATACCACACCTCCCCTATATATGATGACATTAAGGAGAATGGGGATGAATAGAGTCTCAGGATCTGCGTACATTTTGTATCTTTGACAAAGTTTAGCTTGTTACAAGATACATGCAGAATGAAAATGAATTAAAATGAAGAGAACATAGACACCACCTACCCTCCTCCTGTATTTTGAGGAATTTGTTACTTGAATTACTGAGTAGCCCCAGTGCCAGAAGAAGGAGCAAAAGTACAATTTAAACGTCATTAATTAACTTAGTGTGAAAGACCCTTCACAGCAGACTGCAGTAAAGATTACGCTGAGTATTTCTGAATCGTTGCTCTGAAAGGCTGAAGATGTGAGGCTGGAAACATAGCCTAAACATAAAATTACCCAGTGGCAACCAGCGCTGCGTTAATAATGTCAGTTCTACACTGCCCAAAGAAAGCGAAATCGGCATTTAATATTCCAAAATATTGATGAATATTGTGAAGTAACTAAAAGATACCGAATAACTATTAAAATCGGAGATCTCAGTAACACACTTTGTGAAGGCGTTCACTACAGCACACTCGTTTTATGGAAGAGAAAACAGAAGAGAGTAACGTGCTGAGCATTTGCACACTGTGCAAATAATAAGACTTAAGTCTCCTGCCTCCTAAACCAGCGTCTAGACTTTTGACAGCTTTCCCGGCCAACTAAATCGTTGGGATCGTTCTGACTGTTGCCAGGGCCCATAGTTCTAGGAAGAGTGGTAAAGAGAGATTGACACCCAGTGAGAGACCATCACTGACTCCATCATAAAAGCTTCTTTGAAGGCGAGTGGAGTGACTGCCGCGGTCTCGTGGACAGCCAGGCTTTCCTGGCTTCTTCAGTGGAACGCAGCAATTAAAAAAGCCATAAGTAAGCAGAGTTACGTCTCATGAACAGTTCAAAGGCTGCAGTGAAAATTGCAGATTTAACTACTGCATAGGCTACATGGACCAGAATAGAAGCTGATGCACTGAGATGAGTACTGGGAACTGCCCAAGCTGTATTCGGTACGCAGCTCATGCAGTCGGTGACTGTAAGTCGCTGTTGTGATTCTCTGATATGTTGGGCTGTTCACTGGACAGGTTAAAGATTAACCTGGGGGCTGATGTGTGGAACAGACAGGTGAACGTTTACTGATGAAAGTGTCTGAGGAGCTGGGGGGTTTCCAGGATGTAGAAATTTCTTGACTCTGTCCACTTTTCCCTCATCCTTATATCCTTTAAGGATTTCTCTACCTGGAAAAAACTTAAGGCTGTCCATTACAGGTCAGACCAAATAACCACATAGCCCAAATTTAAGAGTCCAAAAGCAGAGGAAAGGTTATAAAAACAGACCTAGTGTATAGAGATATTTTCCTGCGATAGTTTCCCAAAATACTTGTTAATTGTTAATGTACTGGAATGAGCTCACTCCCAGTTTATACCAGATTATGGTAGAGACCAGACACAGTGGTCCCAAGAATTTAGACAGTTTCCTGGAAAAATCCTTCTCCTTCTCTACTTCAACTTTTAACACTTTACATGTGAAATACCAAATCCAGTACACTCCGTTCTCACATAAACTGGTATAAATTATCCAGTGCGCTCCCTTCTCGTGTAAAACAGTATAAATTCATGGAGTCAGGACAGTTACAGGTGTGTAAAACCACTGTAATTGATAGGAGTAGGGCAAGAACTAAGTAACAGAACTAAACGTGCTGATCGTTACCTGAATAAATCTAAAGTAATCCTGCTGAGGACCAAAGTACTGTGACTCAGGTTGACACATTGCAGAATCTATACTTCTAAACTCAAATTAGGTTTCTATTTTGTATGGTATTGGTCTCCCTTCTGTTTTCTTTTTCATTGAGAAATGACATTTTCTGAATGGATAAAAAGTAGGAGGGAGTGAGCCAGCCTCCTTCCCGAAGTTTCTCTCAGCCAACTTAATTTCTCAGCCTAATCTCAAGCACAGTTTGGTCATTAAACTTTGAGTCACACAAGGGATTAAACCGAGCCTGGTTCATTATTCAAATGACTGGACACTGATAATCTTTCATTTTCTTAGTTTACCCGCTGTCAAAGCAATGTGGCTCTGCTCTTGGAGTGCCGTACAGTCTTCAAGATGCAGCTTTGACAGGGCGATTTGGAGAGCTTTACGTGCCACAGTGAGCTTTTAGAGGATGTTTTTGCACCCCAGAAGGCAGGTGTGCAGTTTTTCATCTTCCCCATGGCTGTTCTATGCGTCACTCGATCGCTTGCGTGGCGAGAGCATCCGCCTGCTGGCGTTTCAGCAAGCCTTTTGCAGAATCGTTAAGTAATGTTGTTCTCCCCTGTGTCATGGGTACGTGAGCTGCAGTACTTGGAGCTGTGCTCGATTCTCCGGCCCCTCATTATAGCTGTGTGTGGGGAATTGCATGAAAGATTGACATGACAGCTTTAATGGTATCACTGCAGAGAGATCAATTGGTTGTAAATTTTACAGTGTCTGTGTGCTGCGTTGATAACTCCATACAGTATTAAACACTTTCATCATACAATTAATCTTGTATAATACTTCCTGGCTTAATTCGGATGTGATAGTTTCTGTGATCAGTCACAAATCAGTAGTGATTGATTCTGAAAAGTATCCTCTAATTACAACAGAGGAGTACTGCAAAAAATGTTGCCTACATATACGTGTTAAAGACTTTTAACGTGCAGGAGCCAAAGTGCAATATGATATTTGCTTCTGAGTCTCAGTAAATCTCCTGCAGAATTCAGAAGCAGTTCTCTTTCTAGTCATTGAGACAGATTGGGTCTCTGCATGTAAATCAGTGGGACATTGGCCTAAACTTCAACTTAATATGGTTGTCAGAAGAATTTGGCTCAGGAAATCATCACGAAAGCTGAATTTTCCTCTCTTGCAAAACTTCAGTGGTTCAAAATACTCCCAAGTTCTGCACTGTGGGAAAATCAAGATTTTTCAATGGTTTTCACAAAGAATGAAGCAAAACAAAACAGCATGGAAGAACCCAGAAGACCTGATCACCTTGTGGTTCAAGTATCTGTTAAAGATGTTCAGGTTCAAGTTCCTGCTTCCCCCGATTGGGAGCAGAGGTAAAAGTCTGGGCCATATTGAGTCATACTGTGTTGACTCTAAGACTAAAATTTTTCACTCTCCTGGGTTGGGACTTAGTATCTTTTTGCATAATTCTGTAATTATTGGTAAAGAAACAGATGGAAGAGACCAGTGGTTGTGGTACCCAGCAAGGATCTTGGAGACCTGGATTTAGTCTTTATGCCATATCAGGCAGAAAAGGGGTTTGAACAGGAGTTCCCAGTGTCGTAGGCGAGCGATCTGACTGTTAGTCTGTTTGCTGATCTCCTTGTTTTGCTGTCTCTAGTCCGAGATCCCCTATCCTTCACCTGCTCCTGATTTCTTAAAGTTGTAGTGAAAGCAATGTGCTGCTGGGAAAAATGAGCAAGTTTTAGATCAACAAGTCTACTTTTTTCCTACTGGAAAATGTTCCAGCTCTCCAGCAGTTAGCAGATGCACTTTCTAGGGCTTGAAGAGTGCAGGTTATTGAAGGTATTGGATTTGATTGTATTGTTCCCTGTATTATCTGAAATTTCACCTCTAGGGTGGGTGATGTTCATTAGCCTGTCCAAAGAATTCATAATGTACTAATAATCTAATTACTTTCTCGAGATTAAATCTATGCACAATCAGCAGCCAGGCAATCCACATTATTGTGATTGCCTGTTATTACTATATCATTTACTAATATCCAGGAAAGTACCATGATGTATGAAGTCTTCTCAGAGGAGGTGCCGTGTTTCTGCCCCTCTGTGCTGTTTTGGTGTGTGCTGGTAGAAGGGACGCTCGGCGTCGGCCTCGTCCTGCCCACGGGCCCCTGTGCCGCGCAACCGTGTCGTAGGGCTTTGGAAGGCAAATCGCGGAGCCTGACCCTGCCCTCCACTAACCCGGTGAGTTAGGGCCAATAGTATTAATATTTAGGGGGCAGAAAGGGGCATGCTAAATAGTTAGGCCTTCAAAACGATATAACCCTTACTATCTACTGCTTCAGTTTCTTTTTTATAGATGGGAAATCTTACCAAAAGTGGTCTACCACTGCTCAGATGAATTCCTGTAAGACCGGACGTTGTAGCTATCCTGTAGGGCTGCTGTCCCACTAACTTCTTAGATTTTTTTATTCTCTGTCGGATTTCCCTTTCATGTCCTGAACACCAAGACGGCAATTTTTGCCGTGCTGGTTTGGTTCAGGGCAGCCAGGATGCTTTCGTTCTTTTGCTGTTGAGTTGCTGTTAATTTTGCTGTTTAATGCAGTTGCCTGAACTGAAACTTTCACTAGTTTGAACTTGCCTGGGATGAAAGCAAAGACAGTGTCCGCCCTGAAACTGTCTCAGCTAAATTTGTTTAAGGAGTGGTTGCTTTTTGCAGGTTAATTTGTTCGCAGTAATCTCTTAACGGCAGCTTTCCAGCGTGTAGCTTGGTGTGGGCTTGAGATGAGCTCCGCTTCCTTTCTGCACGGGTGCAATCCTGTCGCCTTTGGGACTGCGGAGATTGGCTGGGTCGCCTAGGCTTGGCTAGCTCGGCTCAAGCTTGGGCTGACGCCTCTCTGTAGATGGCGGATGGTCGCTTCTTCTTCGTACTTGCACACAGCCCGCTGACATCAGCGTTGACTCTCTTGGCTCTAAGTGTTTAATCAAGTCCTTGATCCATTAATTACTTTAATCTATATTTAAGCCTAAATAATGCCAGCCTTGTGCACCCGTGAGTATTATTTGTGTAAAGCCGGTCTCCGCATCTTGCAGGACAAGCTCGCTAAGGAAGCCTGCAGGTCTGCACAGCAACAGTTTTACACTTGAGGGGACGAGGAGGCAATACTGCTTTTTTATCGTACTGTATTGATTCTGACGAGAGATAAGAGTCCAGGCACCAGCCAGAATAGTTGCCTGATGACTGCCATCACTTGTATTGACTTGCAGTGGCTCCGTGGGAACCATTTTTTTAGTCAAGATTTTGCAGAACATACTGTACTACCAGCCTATTTTCTGCTCTCCAGCAAGCAGCCAGGGATCCAGCAGCATACCCTCATCTGTGCCCATCTTAGGCTCAGGCTCTGGATCTGTAAGGCCTTGAGCTTTCCCTTCCAAACAGTACGTGCAGATGGACTAGAGAAAACCTTTGAAAATAAATACATTAAAATGAAGTCTAACCAAAGCTGTTATGGACATTACAGACAAAGGTTAAACACGAGCCAGGCTTTTGATACAGCAACTTTTGTACTTTATGAATGAGGAGTGCTACCAGAGATTTCTTACTGTTAATAAACTGCATTGTTACTGTAGGCCATTAGATAAATAGTAGCGGCAACTAAAGGCAGAGAATGCAAATGTAAAGTAAATATTTTATCAGGACGTATGTTAAGGGAGGAGCAAAAGGCAAAATTTTAAAGGATAACAATAAAGAGGAACTTTTTTTCCTTCTACATAGGTGTGCCAAAATTCCCAAAAGAAAAAATCGAGCCCCTGGATGTGGAGCATGGTGATTCTGTGATTTTGCATTGTAACCCCCCGAAAGGCATCCCACCATTGCATATCTATTGGATGAATATTGGTAAGTAATCAATTTGCACACAACTCACATGCAGAGAGTCAAAACATTTGTCTTCAGGAGCAGTTTCATTCGATGTACGTAAGTGATGAGAATAATAATTGTGCAAGTGCTTAGGAAAAAGATCTGGAAACTGAAAAGTAAAATGTTAAAACGGTGAATGGAGATATGTTTTTACATAACACTCCGTTAAATTGTAGAGTGCATTTGCACAACTTATTATTAAATCCGTGAGTGCAGGTGGATTAAAAATCAGCTGATGAATCTGCCAGTAATGAGGCCCAGTGCATTTCCAGTGGAGAGGGCAAAATGTAGCAAAATATGTGTTTCTGTCATTATTTTTTTTCTCTCTGCCTAAACTAATGGTTAATTTATGACATGAAGAAAAAAAATCTGTCAGGTATGCATAATTAGTTCTTTGAGGATTTCTCTCGCATTCTTCTTTAGCATTTGTATTCTGTAGGAATTTCTCGCTTGTGAGAAGCAGAAGTAACTCAGATTGCCTTCACGACACTCGGGGTTTGTTTCTAGTGCTGACCAAGTAATTTCAGAGACAGGATGCCAGATTAAACCTCTGATCTTATAAGGCAGTCTCTCTACTCCTGACATACATCTTTCGCACAGACCTCCATTTGGCCAGATCACCAACGAGACAATGCAATAGCCTGAGTGAATGCTAACACTTGCTTGCTGTAATCTGTAATACAGATCATCTATAGTACTGAATCTATAATGCAGAAGAACAAGTGCCTGGGAAACTAGCTATAGGAGCAAGCTATGAATGGTGACCTCCATATCAGCATTGCAGCCCTTTGAGTCATTGAAAGGTGCTGGAATTATCCTTTGACCTGACCAGGAACTTGGTACTCAGTGCTGTATGTTGAAGATCGGGAAATAACTCACTGGTTAGGCTGGGCCTTCTGCCTCTCTTGCGTCAAAGTTATATTTTCCATCTGGAAGCAAACATAGGACAGGAAAGTATTAGTAGTCATAGTGGTGAAACAGCTGAGTATCATTACCATATCATAATTATTTTTTCTTGCTAGATTTGCAGCACATTCCGCAAGATGAAAGGGTCTCCATGAGCCTTAAGGGAGATCTCTACTTTGCAAATGTGGAAGAAAATGACAGTCGAAGTGATTATTGTTGCTTTGCAGCGTTTCCAAGACTGAGGACGATTGTACAGAAAATGCCAATGACACTGAAGGTTTCCCGTTGTAAGTCTGTAGATGAGTGGTTTCTTGCTTTCGTGTTTTTTTCTTTTTTTAACTCCCCAGGTGTCAGCAGAGGCAGATGTGTGCCTTGTGTCTCTGATATGATTCTCTCTGAAGATAATACGTGTTACTGTGTTTATTCCTGCGTTATTAACCTTACTCTAAGGGCTAAGTCCAACTGATAAAAGCTTTTTGCACCCCCACAAATGCCCGTCTTCCTCCTGTTCTCCCCGAAAGGTAATGATGATGAATTTGGGAAGTCTGTAGTCCAGTGGGTCACCAGCTGGGCTTCACCGGGCCTTGAAGCATCTTACGTGGCCTCCTTCTCCACGAGCTTAGTGATGAGGCTGGGAAGCATGATGTTAGGGACCAGCTCGGGTGTCCCATCAGTGGGAGTTTGTCACTGGCTGGCAGGATGTCAGAGAGCTTGAAAGGAGCTTCATTGAGCCTGTAGTTCAGGGTTTGTTCCTGACCGTGTGCTCAGTTGCAGAGGGCTCTTTGCCTTGCCTTTCACTGTGTGTCAGTTAAGGTGAATATCACCAGGAGGCGCAGATGTCGCTGCCCTCTCCTCTAAGGAGAAAACGCCTGCTGTTTAGTAACAAGCCCTGTAGACCATTTTATGGCCCTCCCTTGGCAGTGGCTTCTGTGACGTTCCAGGCTAGTCCCTTCCCGGGCAGAAGCAAAATAAAATCTTGTTTGCAGGCTGCCTCTGTTAAAACTCTGTCAAAGGATTGAACAGCCATAGTGACACAAGAGACATTTCCGTTTCCTTGATGAAATACTGAGTATGGAATAGTCAACTGCTTTCCAGTTCTTGGGTTTTCTTTTTATAGCATCTCTGTGTTTCTGTAGGCTACAAGGACCCTAATCATTTTGAATCTAGTCAGATTGCAGACTTGCGTAAAAGGTGGTTTCAGGGACTGTCCCTGCACCTGGGTCTCCCTGGGAGTGTTGTGGGCTTTGTGATCCCGTCTTCATATGCGTGTGCCTTGTGCTTGTGTGTATGTGTCTGCTGCTGTATCAAGCTGCTAATTCAAGCTGTGCAAAGAACAAGCCGCCTGAATACATGGGGTGTACGGGAACGGGCTGAGAAACGAAGGACGGGAGTACACATATTCAGAAAGGACAAAGCAGCGTTTTAGGCCACAACCTCAGCTGCATTACATCAGCGAAGCCCTACAGAAGCCAGTGGATCTCAGGCAGCTTATACTGGCTGGAGATCCATCCCTTTTTGCTTGAATTTCTTTCAGTTGTAATAGTTTCTAGTATTGCTTTTAGCACTAGTTTAGGCTTCCTGTGCCCTTAATATCAACCTTCTGTTTCACTAATGCTTCTGACCTTTGGGGCTTATGTAGCCCAGAAAGCCAAGGATATTTTCCTTCCCAAATGAAAGCCTTAATATTTAATACATGATTTTGAGAGCATTCTTGTTGGGATGAAAAGATAAAGAATTAATACTGGGTTTGTATATCTTAATACTTGCTTAAACCATATCTTAGGATAATAATTTTGTGAAAAATATCAAAATGAAATACTGTTCTCCATAGCTTTTATAATGTGTCCAGACCCACACACTTGGACACACAGATTAGAGAAAAATGAGACAGTGTTTGATTCTGGGGCCTCCGATAACCCTGGCGCTAGTCCAGAAAAGCACTTGTGTGCACGCATCTTGCTATTGAAGCCGTGAGACTAGGTGCAGGTTTGAAAGTGAGGCATGTTCTTGGAGGGTTTTGTAAACTCAGTGTGAAACTGCCCTTTCCTCTCTGTGCCAAGTTCACTGTTGGAGGGACTGTATTAAAAAAAAGTGCCTAGAAAAAAGGTAAGCAATAAGAGCGAAGAGACTGGGCAGATTTTAAAAAATTTCTTTGTAGTGGCTGCTCTGGGCTTATTGGTCTTGTATGCTACCGGGTAGTTTGGACGAAATGATGATTAAATCGCCCATGAAGTGTGTTTCAGAATGCTGCATATCATTAACATATTTTCTTTACATTTTCAGTAATTCATTGTTCATCCATTGCTTTATGTTAAATTTTTTTTATTTCTTTTATGGCAGACATTTTTGGGGAGGGCATTGCTTGTTTTGTTTTGGTTGATTTGATACTCTATCAGCTATGCATGTTTGTATTTGGTTGTCACTTTTATTTATTTCAGTTAAACATGCTAATGACTCAGGCTCACCTAATGCTGCGGTTACTAAGGGTGAGTTAAATGCATCTGTTATTTAGCGTTTAAATTGAGACTCTACCAGCAAAGATGAAATACGAGCTGCTGCTTAGGGGAAAAAAAATCACAATAGCCTTTTTATTACGGTAGTCTGGATTTAAGTGGTCCATGGAGTGCGATTTGCTCATCTTTTACTTTTGAACAGAAATCAGAAGGTTTTTAACAATGAGGTAGTTTTCTTACTTATGAAAAGACATTCACATACATTTCCTAATGTAACGTTACGTTAGGAGACTCATCCCCTTGATTTCTTGTGTTACAAATGGAGGGGGCCATTCAGAGTAGGAGCCAAAGCTGGCTGCTCTCAGGCTTTCTCTGGTGGTTAGGAAGACATTGGCGCTAGGTACCCACAGATGAACTCACATCTGAAGGGTCACAAAGAAGATATTCTGCATGGCTGCATTACCCCAGGGTAAGCTTAAGGTGTGGATTTACAGAGCTTTACTTGCTCCCTAGTAACCATCCACGTCTCTAGCGATCGCTGATCGTAAATGTGGGATAGTTCCCTCTCACTGTAGATGATGCTGTTTTGATATTCACTGCAGGTAAGCACCCAACACAGCAGTTCTCATGCTGTAGATTCGCATCTTCCCTTACTGTGTTCCCCCTCTTTTTGTGCAGCAGTATGCTGAAGATATGCTGCTGACCTTTATGCGGACAATACAGATAGGTCAAATTAGAGCTAGTGGCATTCCTGTAATTCTCCACCCAGTTAATTTTGTTTCAGATATTTACAAATGAGGGTTATGATTTTCACATGTAGCTCCTGATTCTGATTTATTCGGCTAAATTGCTTCAGAGAGCCTCTGATTTTGAGATGCCAGATTTGAAACACCCGAAGGACCTTGTCTTGCTGATAAGCTCAGAAGATTTTGAAAAGTGGGTTCTCTTCAAATGTTTCAGGATGGATAGCTCAAAGCACTGGTCAGTTCTCAAAGACTTGGCCCATAGAGGGGACCCGTGGGGAGCAGAACAAGCAGAGCTTGCGCAGAGCGACAGACATTCAGTGAACTATTTACCCTTGGAAAAATGTCTGAACTCTGTTGTCGCTGCTTGGGAAGAGGATTGCCTGCCTTTGGCAACGGGAGGTGGAGGGCAGATGGAAAACGTGCAAGGAGGGGAAGCATGTCCAGGGCCTGGGAGGAGAATACCTCGGGCACCGACGTGTCCTGCTGCAGCTCTGAACACTTGTGACACATGCATTTGGGGAGATGCAAAGCAAGGGGAGGTGGGGAGGGGGGCAAAAATGGTTCAGGAAAACGGTTCAGAAAAATACATACGCTCTTTTAACAAACCATCTGTAAATGACTGTTTTTGAAGAACTAGTATCATTTGGGGACTTATTCATTACTGCTCTAATTGTTATTATAGTGATAACTGAATAGCCATTTAACTCTAGGCATATTTCATCATGAAACCATTGTTTGGCAGACTGCAATAAATGGTCCGTTGAAATGAAGTGCGGGTCAATCTTGTTTTATTGTTTACACGGTCTTCCTTGCAAATTGTATCTCCATTACTGTAGATTTAATAATTGTAGCAAGAAGGACAATTTGATGGGGTGTGCATGACTGAAAAGATGAGTTTTCATCTGAGATTTAAAAGATGACGGAGAGTCAATACAGAAGAAAGGTTTTAAGAAAGATGGTGCAGGTAGGAAGAACAGTAATTGAAAAGGCCAATGGGCCAAAATTGGCTAAGGCGTACGATAGAAATGGGCTGGTGTTTGGAAAGTAGGACATGAAACCATAGTAAACTAGGTTTCACAAGTACTGCTGCCTGTTGGTATTACTATAGCCATCTTCTCGCTGTAAGTAGGACAAACATTAGAGTCCTAGACTGGTCTTAAACAATATAAATCTAACAAAAAATTTATAAATCAATGTCACAAATCTTCTGACAGGAGTAGTGTTTGTGGCATTATTGAAGGAGAGCAAAGGCTCCAAAAGTTCATGTGTAAGTTCTTTTCCTATTCTTTCATATGTTTTTTCCTTTTTTTTTTTCCTTTTTTTTTCTTTAGCAAATTTTATCAAGGAGAGAAAACCCAAACTGCTGATCCCTCCTGAATCTTCTGGCAGTAGCTCATCAGTCACTGTCATCAAGGGAGGTGTCCTACTACTTGAATGTATTGCTGAAGGGCTGTGAGTAATGCACACACTTAATCTCCTTTTGAAATAGAATTGATGAAAGAAGAACCAGTATGAAAAATTATCCAATGACATATGTATAAACATATACGCATATACAATTTTAAACTGGATCTCTATGCAGAGTTTCTCTGAAGTATGTATACTTCTTGTAAAGCAGCAAAGAGCTAGCACGCAACCTTGTCATATTCATTACTGGCATAGTTTGTAAACGAGTAATTGAAATCATACCGTGGTAAGTATTGATTTTTTTTCTCTTATCCTAGAACAAGTACTGTGGTAACCTCTCTGAGCGGTATTACTTCTGAGATGCTGAGAAATTGAGTAGCATCAAAATTTAGCTTTTATCATTTGGCTCAATCAGTAATGTTTCTCATTTGACCAATTCAATTTTGTTTCGATAGTCAGAAATAATTGAGCATTTTTCCTACGATCTCAGGTTTCAAAAGGAAAGTTCTTGGGTGACCTGGTTCAAGAAATCCATTAAGAACATCAGAAACGCCCTGCTGAGTGAGACCAGTGGTCCCTCTAGCCCAGTGTTCTCCTCCGACAGCTGCAGGGGGGGGATGCTATTTAGGGAGCACGCGTGGTCTTTGGCACTTTCTGTGGCTTATTCCCCAGCACTCAGAATTTTTGTATGAAGGATGTCTCTTCCGAGGTGTTCTCACAGGATGCAGTGTATCAGCGAGCAAAGTCCACAACTGTGTAAGAATATAGGGAACTGGAATCAGGCCAGTTGGCTTGACCTTATTAAACTAATATTAGTGGGCTATCTGCTAATTTAGTTCCAGTTCTTGGGGCCCGTTCCTACACATGCCTCTGGGAAAAATTGGTCCTTTGCATTGCAGGGACATCTCAAGCTTGTTATCTCTAATAGCATTTATATTACAGCACTGCTGAAGGGCTCTAGTCTTGGATCTGCCTGTACTAAGCATGGCAGAGCATCACAATGAGAAGATGGTCACTGTATATAGGGAAGGGTTAAACGAGATGCTATGCGATGAGAAATGAGCAGATAGACCAGGACAATTTTATTCTTTTATTATAGATAACACAGGACAGAATTAGGTAAGAAAGGAAAGGGAATAGCCAATATAAACATTGATTTAAATGCAGTCGTCATGATGAAGCTGTGAATACTTCTCTCAGACCTTGTTCTTGCTGCAGTAACTCAGAAATAAGCTGCACTATGCCCTCAGTCCAGTTTGCCGCTTTTTACTGTGCACCTGTAGATGCAATAGTCTGCCCCAAAAGAATTACCATCGGAGAAACGGGTAAAGTTAAAATCTCCGCACCACTAAATGCACAATGAAAGCACCGTTGCTTCTGGTTTATTTGTGATAGAGCGTTTCTGAAAGGAGACTTAAATCATCGTGTTCTCATCCTGCATTGCTGGGCCGCAGGTCTGTGGATGCAGACTGTGCCTAGCAGATAGATAATTCATACTAAAGGCTGTGCAATTATCCCCTCTATAAAATTCTAAAATCAGGATATTTATCTGCCTGAGCAAACATGTTTTAGGGCATCTCGTTTCTCCATGGGGACTCGAAAGGGGATCACTCACTCTTTGAGCTGGTGAGATTATGCCTCTGCGGTTGGTTGCCGTTTTGTGAGAGAAGGCGAATGACATGTCTCTGCTGGAGTCACTCCAAGTATCTGCAGTGGGTTATGGTTCCCTCTGCGTGCTTGTTTGTGTCGCTTACTGCCACACAGGCCTGTGAACCTCTACGTATCCATGGACCTGAGTTTATAACTTTGTCAAGGTGCTTAATGCACAAATCACCTTGGAGATGCAGAGATAGGAATTTTCATGTAGAGCTGATATCATGTGTTACAGAGAACGTCAAAGAAAGGAGGGTCTTTATTTGGAAAAAAGTCAAAAGAAAGTACACGATTTTGTTAACGTTCAAAAATTTCCAGGAAATTTTTTTATTATTATTTTTCAAAAAAATTTTTTTTAAGTAGTCACTTTTGGAAGGAAACAAAGTACATTTTGTTTTTATTTCTCTCCTATCAGGAGGTGCTTTAGAGGGAGGAGAGATTATGAAACTACAGTTATTTGTCACATCGCCAAACAAATATTTTTCACGGAAGCCCTTCAGAAATGCAACATTTAGACCCCAAAAACATACTTTTATTTGTTAAAATTCTCACTTTCAGCAGACAAGTGATCAGTTTTACCTGTGTCTCTGCCAGTCCACTCCAGTGAAAGTCCACAAACCACAGAAGTGGATAGACTTGAGCCAAATTTCAAGTAACTGAGATCAGGGACAGCCAACTGCAAAATAAGGAAATAAGTACATTTCCAATTTGTCATTTCTGAATAATGACAGATTGGGGAGGGCATTGCCTGAATACAACACCCAGGGCCGCACGGTGCCTTACTTTGGTACAATATCAAGGAAAGAACTCTTGCAGGAAACACGGCATTTGTACTGTTACGCTTACTGCTCATGGAAAACCGTAATTTCTTGGTACCTGGGGCTTTTGAGTAGCTTGTGCCCGGGCATTCTGCCACAGTACCAGATGGACACAAGAGTAAGCAGATACGCACTGTGTATGTGCATCGTGCGTGGTGGCAGGGTCAGGGAGCCCAGCTGGGAATGTTCAGACAGCAGCCTGTCCCAAATTTCTGTGTCGCTGCCATTAGCTTTCTAAAAATGTAGCATTTTCAGCCGTTTCCAATGGTTGGAAACCTTACCAGGGCAGAGCACTGGGTGAAGTCACTGTAATGAAGTCTTTACCTCCTTGTCTGTCCTCAAGTGCCCTTTTGTAGTAGGACAAAGTGAGCTCCGTTCCCTCTGATACAGCTCACGCCAATATGTTTACAAGGAAAAACCTGGTGTCATGGCCTGTTGTTGGCTGTGAAGTACGTATTCATAGAGGTCCTTCAAATTAAGGAACAGTATAGTATAGCCTATAGCGTAGTCACAGTATAGCCTCCATGTTTTAAAAAGGAAGATCGCTCAGAAGAATCAGAAAGTTTCACCTGGCATACCATACCTGTGAGCTGTGGAAGCTCTGCTAACACAGAGCATGACAGCATCATGATATTTAACTCAACATCTCTCTCTCTCTCTCTCTCTTTTTTTTTTTTTTTCCTGCTGCTAGCCCAACTCCTCATCTAAACTGGGTCAAGGTTACTGGAAGCTTGCCCAAGGACAAACCAGTAACAGAAAATTACGGGAAGATACTGAAAATAGAACAAGTGTCTGCAGCCGACGAAGGAACCTACCAGTGCACAGCAAGCAATTCTGTGGGCAGAGCAAAACACGAGTTCCACGTTCATGTGGAAGGTGCTGCTTACGTTTTACTAGGCTTCTGATTTTGAGCAAAAGAGAGGTGGTCAGTGAAAAGGGAATAAGAACTTCTGCTCTTAGCAGTTAGTATAATGCATAAACCGAACTACGTCAATTTATGCTAGCCAAGGACCTGTCTTACAGTTTTGGGAAGCTTGCGGAAAGGTTCCTTAACGTTTTTTCCTGAACCGTGGCGGCTTTACAAAGTGGTGAGCAAAAGTGCAAATACGTGAGTAAACCATAGCTACAGCACATTAAGATGTGAGTCGGTAAGACAGAAATGTTGATGTCTTGTATTAATCTGAAAGTCAGGCCAGAAGATCCAGTTCTTCTTCTTGCTTTTAAAGGATGTGAAAATGGCTATGCTGGGTCAGATCAGAGGTGCATTGAGCTCAGCTTTGGATCACAGTTGCCACCAGTGCAAACATGTCAGTCATTCCTCAGCTTTTTATATTGAATTCTCCTTCTCCCTGGCCCTTGATTCTTGCCTCAATCCTGCCAGACTATTCAAAATCTTCATTTCTCTCCACTGTGATTTTCTAGCCGTTATTTTGGATCCTGTCACATCACATTTATCCCCTGGATCCAGGGGCTGAGGCTCTTCTCTGTACTGCCGTTATCCTTCACGCTGCCCAGTCTACTTGTATGACCCTTCTGGCTGTCCCAGAGAATCCAGGGCCCATTTTCACCCTCGCGTGCATACCTGCGAGGTGGCTGACATTATATTAGCAGCATTCAGAAGCAGGCTCAAGATAGCACTGATGCATATCACACACTTGTGCACAGGATGCTGTGTATCTGAATATGATTATACACGTAGGTTATGGTGGTTGAATGCCTTGAGTACGGGTGCTTGTGCTGGTCTAACAAAAGGGAGAACCTGCTATGTTCGGGCATCCATCTAGTCCTCCTTTATTTGTGTTGCTGTTAGAAGAAGGGAGCCAGCCAAGACAGCGTCCTAACAGGCATCTTACAAGGAGTGCTCGGAGAGGCCAGCCGCTCTCCCGTCTTTCACCCTCCTCCGTTCCCTCGTTGCCCTGCACGCCCAGGAGATGTGAGCACTTTGTGCGAGGCCGGGGCAGCTGCTTCTTCTCTTGTGTTTCCTTTTGCAGAAGCAAAGCAGGGCTCAAATGAGACTTCACAGAGACAAGTGAACCCCGAGGAAGTGTCACTTCCGTTGCAGCTCCCTCAGCAACGCCACCCGTAATAGCTACAAAATGAGAATCCTGAGGCACCGCTGAAATTATTTTCTCTTTACTGATGACAAATGCTCCAGCCTCTGCTCTGCAGAGAGGGAAAAAAAATATACACAGAGTATTAAACTGTCGGTGTCTGACAACTGCTTCGTTTTAATCTGTGCTTTTTCTCGCCCCTTGGTCACAAGGAATCCTGATAGGAAGAAACCCACTTTCAGTTACCTGCTCTGAATTTACTCAGTAACTGGGGAAGAACCTTTCCTCACGTTACGTGATGAATCTTCCCCTCTCACTTGAAACAACCTTGTTCCTTATAAAATTACTTCTTTTCCTTCCTGGTAGTAAGGAAGAGGGGGATACCAGGGCATGGCAAGTTTTCAGCTGCTGCAGGGGGGAAGTGCTGACTCCTCGAAACCATTCCAGATGGTTTGGAACATCTCTGCTGTAGCTGAATATTTTAACAATCTGGCCGTGATTTTCTCGCCTGTAAAAACCGATTCCTTCAAAGGAATTGCAGGAGCTGCAAAAAGTGAAATACCAGGGAAATAACATTAATTAAAGCAGTTCAGAATATTGACCCGCTCCTCCCTCGCAGTCTCTAGAGGGACGAACGCTTTCTGGCAAATTGTTGTTCCTGCTCATTAGCAAACAAGTGTTTAAAAAAAAAAAAAGAAAGAAGGAAAGAAACCTGCCATAGCTGTTGCAATGTAAAGAATGCTTTTCCAATAGCTATTAAATCCATTTCCCATGTGTATAACTAATGCTGGCTGCTGTCACTAACAGGAATTCTTCCTACTAGGAGTCGTTTCACATGCAGGCTATCGAGGTAAAATTGAGCCCAAATGCCATGTTTTTCAAGAATTTCGAACCAGGAAATGTCGCTAGCATTAATCAGAGATGGGCATGTTCATCATTCTCACAGCGACTCCTGTGTGCGCACTCAAGGGCAGATCTTGAGTTGGTGGAAGTGAGCATTCGTTTCAGTTGGTTTCAGGGAGGTTATGCTGTTGTAGAGCATCCCAGTGTCTGACAGACTCTTCTCAAAAGAATGCATATGGGACAAGAAAATTAAACACGAAAGAAAAATTATCGCAGTTATTAACTGCTGACCGTTCTTGTTCTCGTGCTAGTGCATCAATCAGAACCTTGCTATCGTTTCTGTGTTATGTCGTGCTTGCTGTTCTTCTTTCTGATATCTGAGCATCTCAAACTAAAACCCCAGCCTTCTTAATAGCGTTCTTAAAGGATGATATTTGCCTGCAGTCCACTTACTAATTCTACAGTACGTTGAGGGCAAAGATTCAGGCCGTTATTACCAAGCATATGAAAATGTTCAGCCAGCAAATTGCTTGACTGCTTTAACATTTTAATCTCCCTCTGCAAGAAGGGATGGAGCCTGGAACGTTAGAATAGGCACAGAAAAGCCCGTTGTTGTTACTAGAGCGGAGAGAAAATTATATATTTAAAAAAAAAATAAGCCCACAAATTGTCTAGATTTCAAATGTTTATTTATTTACTTGTAGTATATAATCTCCCAAGCCCAAAATAAAATGTATATATAACCTCAAAGTCTTTTTGCTATCACAGTGCCTGACCTAGTGGTACCTTGATCTTGACTGAGGTTGCTTAGGTAGTGTTTAATATGAATAACCGTTACAATATAATGATTAATTATAGTAGTACTATAACAGCTAAGGGCCTTTGCTGCTACATCTTGTAATATTTTCATTACATAAAAACAAAATAGATGAAACTAATGTGAGGTCGACATATGTCTAGTTGTTTTAATCGAGCTGAAATGGTAGTTCTCGGCATTTCACTGGAAGGCTGTTTGAACGTGGATGTAGACCGAAGCATGATAACGGCATCTGAAGCTGCAGATGAGAGCTCCAAAGTGGGATGGGTTGCCAGCCCTTGGGAAGATGCGAGGAGAATTTGAAATGAACTTGACAAATTGGGAAAATGGTCTGGAATGAAAAGGATGGGCTTCAGTAAGCACATGTGCAAAGTCATTCTCATCAGGCAGGACTAATTGGCTTCCTAAGTACAGGATGGAAATGTCTGGTCAGACTGGAGGATATACTGGATCACAAGCAGAGCATGACTTAGAAATGTCATACGTACAAAAAAAGCACAAATCATCCTGGAAAGGCTACAGAAAAGTGTCACATGTAAGAGAGACTCTACTGAGAACTGCTAAGGCCTCACATCTCGTAATGTATCCAGTTTAGCAGACTGCATTTCAACCAGGTTTGGGTTAACTCAAGCGAGTGCAGAAGAAAGCTGCAAGAGTAGTCACAGGTCTCAGAAACATGGCTTTTAAGAAAAAAATGGTAGATGAGCTTAATTTAGGGAAGAAAGAATCTAGGGGACCCATAACAGCTTTCAAATGCACCAAAGTTGTTTCACAGTAGAAGGTAACAAACTTTCTCTTTGCTCACGGGGAATGAGGCAAGATACCATAGATTCAAACTGCAGCAAGGCAGAAGTTGGTTAGGCTTTAGAAATTTGTTGCAGTTGTGTAGAAAAGCATAGTACTGCAGTAGAAAGCGTGGGAGGCAGGGGAATCTCCGTAGAAGTTTGGATCCATCAGAAATATCTTAGATCTAGATGGTCCTGTTTGGTCACAGAGGAATAGACTAGATGTCCATTTTAGAGCTCTTCTGTTTTTGGCCCTGTTATTATATTCCCGTAAAGACATAAGTCTCTGCACTGAATGTATTTGCCTTACCGTTTTGCTCACGCAGATTAACTGTTGGACTGTCCAAGCACTGGTATTTGCAGTTGTGAAAATGTATGTATATATTTTGTTATTCTTGATATTACTAATAAGTAGTATAGCATATCTGCCACACAAAAAAGAGGTTCTTGGGCCTTTCTGTGAAATTATATTTCCTACTTGAGAAAATCTCATTGACTGTGTCTGCACAGTCACCTCACTTTCTTAAAACCACAGCAGTTCCCGTGCTGAGAAAGGAAAGGAGTGATAGAATATATCTACGGCTTGCTTCCAGAGTGTGTTCACAGATGAAAATAGGCAGGGATCCGTACTGTGGATTGCATCCAGTCTGTGGTTGGTATCTCACCTCCTCTGAAGCAATGAAATGCTCTATCTCAAGTACAGTCTTTGTGGCAGACGTAATGGAAAAAAATTCCTCAGGACTGTCAGAGGACCTTTTCGCCTCTGGCCTGTCTTTTCTGATGAAAGCAGGAGAAGGAAAAAAATCTCAAAACCAAAAGATTGTACTGCATGCACATTTTTTTCTCTAGTGCCCAATACAAGGAGGCAAAGCACGTATGATTTCTTGACATAGCGCACTCCTGGAAGGCAGTTCTGCGCTGCAGTGAGGAAGGCAGTGTAAGAAATCTGGACGGTGTGAATGAAATATGAAGATGTTAGAATTTTAGATAAGCTTCGGTGTTCTGAATTTTACTTTAGTTGTTGCTTAGCTGCTTCTCTTCATGGGTGCTCTGTAGAAACAGTGAACACTGTGTAAAAGCTCTTGTATATCACATATGCACATCAGGGACCTTTTTTAATATATCTCTGTGAATATGAGCCATGACTCTCTGTTTTAGCATATCACACTGATGACATTTGGAGATGTATTACCAGGCAACAGCTCTGTTAATCTTCAAAGCGTTCTATGAGCATTAACTAATGAGTCCTCCTGTTTCCCGTACAGTAGCTCATCTTTTTCAAATAGGGAAAGAGTGGTGGAGAGGTCAAGTGACCTGCCCAGGGCAGGAAGAAGAGGTAGTGGCAGATCTGGAGTTAAAACGTGAGAGTTCTTTGCTTCCCAGGGAAAAGTAGCGACAAATTTGAGGCTGTGTTTCAGATGGAGGTTGCACGCTAGAGCAGCCGTCTCAGGGACCCGCATTCAGTCTGTAGACACCAGAAGGCTTTCATCAGATTAATATATTTTTTTCCCCCTTGGTTTCCTTTCCTTTCTTATGGTGATGTTTTTCCAAGGAGTTTTTGGTACCTGAGGCACAGGGGGGGCTCTTCAAAAGGCAGAGTTTCCCCAGAACTACCCTGCTGGTTCAACCTGGCAGTTGTGGTGAAAGAGCAGGGAAAAGGAAAATGCAGTAACCCAGTGCTGCACCTCTACCACCACCCAGCGGGCAGTTCTTAGTGGCTGCTCCTTAGGATGATGATGCTTCTGTTCCCAGTGATCAATGTCTGATCACACCTCAACTTGTTACAGACCAGCTGACTATGTGGTGGAGACCAGGATATCAAAAAGCGCGATACGTTTTTCCGGCACGTATAAATAAGTAAATGGAGGTGTGGCATCCTCTCGCTTCCTGAGCTGCTGCATTGCTCCCGTATCTTTGGGGTCACCTTGGTAGCCGCGCTTGCGGCTCCTGCTGAAGGCAGTGGAAGCTGCCTACTCGTAGCTAGTAAGGAGGGGTTGAGCTGAATGGATATTTGCATTTTACCTGAAATAGTCTCACTTTGTTTCAGAGACAGCAATCTTATGTTAGAGGGTCCTTGTGAAAATACCGACCCATTCAGGTTGGCCTTCTTTCCCAGCATCCGATCTCCAATTAGTCAGCTTTGCATTTGTTTTTCACTTGGGTAAACACTGTCCATTTGCTACATCGTCTCCCCGACTCTTAAATTTCACAAAGTCTGAAGGATAGAAATTGGTGTGTGCTAATGCTGATTTTACCTTTTGATAAAACTGATTCACAGTAAATGTAATGTAGCCAAACAATAGCCTCATAGAAGAACCAGCTGTGCAATTGTTAGCAGCGTTTGCCATCTCCTGGTAGATGTTAGCAATCGCAGCGTCAGAGCTGTCTAGTCGTGACATCTGCTCTCTGCCATATCCCCTCTTTACAGAGCCTCCGCAGTGGATAAAGGAGCCGGAAGGTGGGGTTTACAGTGTAGGAGCAAATCTTCTGGTGTTTTGTGAAGCTTTTGGCAACCCAGCGCCAACTACAGAGTGGAAACTTAATGGGATGCCAATTGATAGTAAGTACAAGGTACAACCTCCTAGTTTAGGCAGTGGCTGTGTGGGGTGTGCTTGTTTTGCCCCCGTTGAGAGGGAACACACATATCCTAATGCACTGGGTGATGTCTGGTTTGACATCTATTTAGACATAAAGTCGTATTTACTTACTCAATAAAGCTAGTATTTAAATGTGTTCTTGAAGAGAGCAGGGGTGAAAGCGGCACTACTGTCGAATGGCAGTACCCACCGGTTACTGCCCGTAGCTCGTCCAGTATTAACTCTTGTCCTTTGAGGATATGGGTTAACCTTGGTGATAACACCCATACTCCTTGAGGACCCCTGGCCATGCTTTGCAGTAAGCAGAGATGGCAGTGAGACTGAGGAGTGAAGGTCCTGCTCCCTAATACAGCCTCACTGCTATTACCATTTTGAAGTGTCTGCGCGGAGATTTTGCTGGAAACATGCTCCAAGGCATGGTCCTTGGCCAGGTGACTGCCGGGGAACGCAGTGCTTTGCAATGTGCTCTCCAGCTGGAGAGCAAGTTCCTTCAGCCTGATGCTGCAGATTTGCTTTGCTCTTGACGTTAATGAAATGCGGAAAGACTGTGAGCTCCTAGCAGTCTTGAGTCTTCCCGCATCTCCTGACATAGTCTGATTCTTTCCAGGTAGGACCTTTAGAGGGAGAGTCTCTGCCAGAGAGATCAGCCTTACCAATCTGCAAGTTCAGGACAGTGCTGTGTACCAGTGTGAGGCTAGCAACAAGCATGGCACCATCCTGGCTAGTGCCAACGTGAATGTTTTAAGTAAGTAACCTCCTTGCATTTCATGATTTATGAGAAAAGATCTTACCGAAGTGTCCTATTTTGCTAACTCATAAGTCTTCAGAATAGCTTTGGGATTGTAACCATGTCATTGTTCTTTTGTGCTCACCCCATATGGTGAGAAATACATTGTCCAAACTAATGCAACAGGCCTTGTCGTGGGCAACTTTATGTGCTTAGCCTGAGTGCTCATGAGCTTTGATATAGTCTTTGTTTGAACACTGTGGGCTCAAAACCTTTTGAATTCAAATGTAGTAGAACCCCAGGGGGCTGGATTGTGACCACAACTGTGTTTTTGAATTATTAAATGTATTATTAATCTTTAATTTGAGTTGTGATGCGCACCTTTTCTTTGACGAAAGAGAGGGAGGGGAATTTGCTTAATAGAAGAGGTCTCCAGAGGTAGCAGAACTGGATCTGTTTTCTGTTTTGGAGCATGTTGTGGTTTCATGGGCTGACCTGCCAAGCACTCAACTGCTGTTACCTTTGTCAGTGAGACTTGAGAGAGCTCAGTTTCTTGGTGCAGGAGCACTTTCCAAAAGCCAGTGAAATTCTTATTAAGTGGCCGGGCCTTTGCCCTCTCTATGCCGGCAAAGGGGGATGATGCAGCATGAAGCCTGGAGCTACGCAGCTGTATAACTTGTTCTTGCCTCTGTAGGCAGCAGCTAACCACTGTCACGTTCAGCTGTGTACCAGCCTGAATGCAGATGGAAAGAGAGTCTGAGGGACAGGTTCTCTATTCCTAGGTCTGAACTATAGTGCAGCTCATTTTGCATTCTCTTTTGCAGACATTGCTCCCTTAATACTAACCTCAGATGGTGAAAACTATGCCACAGTTGTTGGTTACAGTGCCTTCTTGCACTGTGAAATTTTTGCTTCGCCTGTAGCGGATATTAGATGGTAAGCCGCTGAGACCCTTTTTTATGTGAGGCAAGTTCATCTGGCTTCCCTTAACGTTATAATGTATGCTAATTATTATGTCCATGCAGTTGAATTTAGCAGTTTTTAAGGAAATTATATACCATATAAGCATCCTGTGTTTAAATGCATCTTCATTCAAGGACCCTGAAGTATTTGTTTATGCATATTAAAAAAAAAAAAGTTAATGGAAGTCCTCAACCCCTGCTTGAAACTGGTGCTGGGATATTCATTGAACCAACACATATGGTACATAACAGCCAAACCTTGCAACGGCTTCATCAGACTTAATCTTGGCAACTTTTTAAGTTTGGACATATTACTGAGGTGGAAACCCAATGACTTTATTAAAGAGCACATGGTTCCGTACAGTTAGAAATCACAGGATTGCCAAAATCACTTGACAGGTGCAAAAAAAATTGCCAATGGCAGCTATAGATTAACGATTCAGCCAGACTAGTTTAAAGAGCTTGCTAGAGACTGTAGCATGTTTTCAAGTTGCAGAAAGCTTATGTCCCTTGATGGTTTGCTTGCATGTGCGTGAAGTGACTTGCTAATAAAAACTCAGTTGCTCAGTGGCAGAGCTGAGACCAGATCCCCAAAATCCGGGGTCTCATGCAGTAACTGCTAACCCTGAGATAACAGTTCCTACAACCCTAAAAATAACCAGTAACCATCATCATCCTCCTAGGACCAAGGATGATAGCATAGAGCCACTCTCAGCATTACGCTATGAATTAAATAAAAATGGAACCCTAGAGATCAAAGACACGAGGAAAGAAGACGCAGGATCGTATGCTTGCTGGGCTGCAAACTCTGTTGGAAAAAGAGCAATTACTGCTAATCTCGATATAAGAGGTAATGTCTCATTTATGAATGGAAAGACCTTTGACGTGTGTTAAGGTTTTATAGTTAAAAATTTTTAATAAGTAAATAGCAAATAGTCCAGGATTCTGATATATTCTGTGAGGCTCTAAACTCTCTGCAAACTGAGACCCATCGTTCCCGCAGGCCTCACGTATATGTAGCAGGTAGTGTTGCCTCAAGTTTTCTGTGCGATTGCTCTGTGTCCATATGTGACATTTACTTTATTCTTGATACTTCCAGAGGCTGCATAAGCCACCAAAAACTTGCAGCTTACTTCCCAGATCTGTTAACTTTATCTTGCAAGGATTTTCCTTCCTCCTTGTTATCAGCTTTGCTACTGCTGAGGTTAGAGCTCTAATACTTGGGTTAGGGATAGCAAAAAAAATTAGTGAAATGGCTTTACTTTCAAATTTCGAATACATACCTTGTGCTCTAATTCTGTTTTAAGCAAGTGATTTATTTGATTGGTTTGGCGGGAGGGTTTTTTCCCTGGGGGGATGATGGCAGTGGACCATTTCTATTGAGAACGTAGGTTAAAGTTAGCGAGTAGTACACAGAGTTGTTTAGGAACTAGGGTTGGCAAACAGAAAAACTTTATTACTCAGTTAGGATGGATCTCAAAAAGATTCTCAGATGCAGGTTTGCCATGACAAACGCGAGGGAAAAAATAAAATTTTTAATGTTCTATTTCTATTGGATACCTTTGCTTTGGAAATTATACTGTGATAATAAACATGAAAAAGTACGATGAAATTTTCACTGAGCAACGTTTCACTGCAAAAATAAGTGTAGCCAAGTGCTTTCTTCTTATTCACCTGTTTTTACGTTCAGAGTGAATCGATTAAACGAAGAAACTTGATTGCAATAATTTTTTCTCACTTGACTTTAATACGCTTGTAATTTTTCTTGAGTCACTGCCAAAGTCTATTTCAAATGGCGATTGGGCATAAAGCTCATATTCAGCCTCTTTTACCATCCATTTCCTAACAGTCTCCTAACTAGGATTTTCACCTGTGACTTTTTTATTCATAAGGTCTTGGTGTCTTGTTCTGCAGCGCTTTGATTTGAATTTCGAGATAAAAAGTTAAATCCTGGCAAGTTTCCATTTCTAAAACATCCTTCCTTCACTGGAAATATTTATAGGGGGAAAAAAAAAGACATCATCAAGGCTGATTTTTATATATGAAGTGCTTGGTGAAAATTTGAAGTGAAAGTCTCTCTTGATAATCAAAGTGTTCTTCTGTGATCATCCAGATGCTACAAAACTTGTTGTTACTCCGAAGAACCCCCAAGTGTTAAAATCACATTCAATTTTGTTGAAATGTCAATCTGAATATGATTCACACTTGAAACACAGTTTTAAATTATCTTGGAGAAAAGATGGAGATGAGCTGCCAGTCAACAGCATGGAAGATGGCAGGTAAGCAGGAAAGAAACAAGAGTTTTCTTGATCTCCAGTGAAATAATGTATAGTACTGGAACAGGAGTTTCATTAAACATGAAACTTAATAGCTTGAAATGCAGATTTATGCCTGCAAAAATTCTTCATGCAATGTGTGAATAGATCTGCATTTTGTATGCCTATATATGCATGTGTATGACTTTTGAGATGTTCCTGTCAAGAGGGTTTATTTTTATTTACTCTGTCTCTCTCACCATCATTGTGAAATACTGCATAAATACTGGTGTAACAAAAACACCTCCCTAGCCCCAGTCTAGTCTGCTGGAGTTTTGTTTCTTACTGCAACTACACCAGAATTTTCCTGTGTTTTACATCTGTTTGGCCAAAGCATGTCCTGGTAATGTTGAAGTGAATGGAATCCAGGTTTCTGGGCTTTTACCTAGAATTGTGCACGTTCAAAGCAATGAGATTTTCCTATATATGAATTCAGAAACTTGCAAGTCCAGGCTGAATTTTACTCTGCTCTTGTTTTAGCATTGACTTTAACGGGACTGAGTTGGGCCTTTATTCCATACGAAGGGTTCCTTAGGGCCAGCATTGGGCATCCAGATGTCTTTTATTAGTTAGTCACAGTAGAGGTCGGTTTCCTAATGTGGCAGCGCTAGCGAGGTTGATCCATCCTGTCGAGACCACTGCGGCAGGGAGATGGCTCCAGGGAAATACCTCTTCGGTGTTCACTGCAACGCGTTCAGTGGGACTGCCAGCGAGAGCAGTAATTTAATGCTGGCTTCCCCGGTGCACTGGTTATTATACAGGTAGGTTGGGAATGTTCAGTTTTACTCAAACCCTCTTAAAAATCTGGATGTAAAGCCTATGTATTTGCCTCATTAGTGGTGTGCCAAAATACTATGTTCCAGACACTCGGCTGATGCATATCAATGTAGTTCCTTTCAAGTCAACAGAGGCATGCCAGCTTCCAGCCGTGGTGTCTAAATTGCTACGAAATACAAATAATAGCCTACAGCACAATGTATGATATAACTACAATTACTTTTTAAAATAATGGGCCTAACATACAATTACGTTATTCAAAATGTTCTATTATCAAGTTGTTGGGTTTTTTTTATGAACAAGATTTCAGAGAAGAACAGTGTCTCTGTCATAGGCTTATCTTCCATTTTTTTCTCATCCTTATTTGTATCTACCTTTCCTTTTTTTCCTGTAGGATAATTATGGACATGGATACATTGTTCATATCAAGTGTGACATTGGAGGATCAAGGTGTTTACACGTGTGTGGCTAGTACTTCTCTGGACAGTGTCGCAGCTGAATCACGATTAATTGTTCTTGGTAAGAGGGTTTCTTCCTGGCCTGCAAAGAGCTCAGTGCAATATGTAATGCAACTGCAGCGCCTTCGTTCGTGGACTTTCCCTGTTCAATTATTACCTCAATAACCCAGTTTCACAGAGATGCAATGTACCTTTCACACTTGTTAACCTCAGTTACGGTTGTGCTATCTTTGTATCTCCTGAAATGGGAATGCGAAAGCAAACATTTGATTTATATTTAATCATAAATCTGTTTATCAAAAATTAGGCAGCCATTTTTCTCGGTTCAGGAGTCAGTCACAGTAGCCATAGGAGCCTGCCTGTCCAGGCTGGGAGGTGTAAGACCATATTAAAAATGGCTCTTCTTCCACTTTGAAGTCCTTGGCCAGTTCCTCATCTCACTTACAGAGCTTATCACTGGGACTGTGTTTTGAAGAAGAAGGATTTAAGGAGAGTATTTAGATATGTAACTCCCCATTAAGATCAGTGAAAGTTAAGCATCTAAAAGGATTGATTCTCTCTCTGAGTCCGAGCATAGAATGCTGTCCAACACGAAACACAAAGTTCCTAGTGGAGAGAGGGCCTGGCCCATAGAGTATGAAGCCTGACCCTGCCTGAATAACCTTATCGCCTTCCTTCTCTCCTGGAGCTCTACTTGAAAATGAGGGGAGCGACTTGTACGGTGATGTGCAGTGCTTGGCAAAACCAGCCTCTAACACTTACCTAAGAGCATCAACCAATAGCTGAAATGCTATTTTGCACACGGTTTTTCATCATTTTAATTCCATTTAATTTTACATTCTGATTTATTTCTGGCAGTGATTGCAAAAGGAGCTAAGACAACTTGACCTTCAAGATAGTTTCACACATTAAATAAATGTTGTTTTTTCAGGAAACAGTAAATTAAGAAGATGCTATGCACATTATTTACGGTGTTGTATTCTTTAGTGCTGTATAATTCAGAATGTTTATAGACTTTTCGTTACATTACTTATGAAAATTTCATGAGGCACTTTATTCACATTTAAAAAGTGATCTGCAGGAAAGGAAAAAAAGTCATGTACTCTTTTTTCCTTGTTTGTGGTACATAAGAGAGCTCTTGGTAGATTAACAATATCTGTTATTTTCCAAGTGAAAAATTCAGGCTTCTTTTGCGATGAAAGGCTTGTTAGATTGGGCTAAAGATCTAAATATCGTACAGATGGAGACATCAAAATTATGAGCAATTGAGAGCCAAAGAAATGTACAGTTAGAATACTTCTAAGAATTTTTTTGCCATTTATGATTAATAAAGAGACTGAAGGTGGACATATTTGTTTAAGATACACTGTTACTGTCTTTAAAATTAATATATGAAATATTAGCAGCATATGTGCTCCAAGAATAGAACGGCAAGATACCCGGAAGTTAAACTGTATTTTCCTGATTTTTCCCAAATGCAATAGAAGCTGGGAGAAGAAACGCAAGGAAGACTAAAACAAAATAAACTCCCAAGCCTAATCCTTTCCAAATTTTGATGTATAAGAAGGCTCACGTTTGTTCTTTAAAAAAAAAATCCTGTGCAGACCCTAGTGATTTCTTTCACAATGACGGAGACAGTTTTGTTGGCTGAGATAGCTGGTTTGCCTGTAGGAAATGATACTGTCAGCCAAGAATGAAGTTGGGACAAGGGGGTAGGAAGAGGTCAAAGACCTACCAAAAGTTGTGCGGCATCATTCCTTGGTCTGTACGTGATTTAGCCTTTGAAAAACTCACCCTATGCCCAGGAAGCATTTCCTGCGTTAGGTATGGAGAATATTTTCCTGGTGAATGCCGGTGAGTTTTCAGTGCTCTGTGTTTAAGGATGCTCTGCGTTTAAGGAAGGGGAGTGTGTGTGTGACTTTTGAAGGATGAGGGGGTTACCTCACTTGACACTGCACTGCGAAATTATTCCTTTACACCAGGCCCTATACATTTCAGTTGCCAACCAAATCCAATATAATCAGATTGCAAATTGTTAAAGCAAGCCACAAGGAAGAGAGATATCTGTCAGTGTGAATCCACTGAAATTAAAAGCTTTCATTAAATACAGGCATTTGGGCAAATATACGCTGACCCTGCGTCACAGATTGTCTCTCCTGCCTCTAACGTTGGTGAGAAAAAAGGTCACGTTGCAGCAGCGTGCCATCTTCCCAGTCCTGTGAGGTGGAACAGCCTGTTCTGGTTGGGCTGATGTGCAGCTTTATGAGGACCCATCGACACTCTAGTTTAGGGCTAGTAACCCTGAAGAGCGAACTGCGACACGTACGGAGCAGCGGCAGGGTAGTCCTGGGCTTAGGGCTTGCATAGTGCTGTGGTTGTTCTCAGGAGATGCAGGTCAGTTCTATCAACCGCCGTGTATGCACTGACCTTGATGTATTCTCTGGACAGCATTGGTTGAGCTGGCAGAGAGTGAATTTTCTTGTCTCTTTTTCCTATAGCTCCCCATTGCTGGGGTAATGAACGTTATCCTTTCACTCATACTCCAAAAGGCTAGGTTCAATAACTTTTAAGAGCTGAGTCACCTTCTGCCGCTATGGTTTACACGAGCATAAATGCAAGTGATGCAAATACAAATTTCTACTAAGAGCAGTGTCAATATTTATTAATGATTAAATAGTTTGTAGTGTTGATTTGAAAAGAGAAATGGGTTGTTCCAAGCATTGTAATGAGAGCAGATGGAAATGCCCTCAAGGAGGGATGTTGCATGTATAAGGGAGAAAGCAGGACCAGAAGATTCTGCTTGTATTTCTGTATTAAAGTAGGATTTTTTAAAACAATTCCTGTTCTCCTAATTCTTTACACTTGGAAATCAAAAGATGTTTTACCACTGTGTTCACTGGTTATTCCGTCACCAGTCCTTTGGAAAATGCCAAGATAAATAGAAATAACTTGCCATGCTGCTGACAGTTCTTCATTATGTCTCAGACGTCCCTGATCCGCCAGAAGATCTTCAACTCTCAGAAAATCAAAACCGAAGCGTTCGACTATCCTGGAAAGCTGGGGCCAGTCATAACAGTCCTATTAATGGTATGAAGGATTTTAGTGGCATCATTTTGCCTTGTTTAGCATTATGTTATGTCATAGCTATTAGAATAAGCACACAGTGCTCATCGCCATACTTAAATCAGTTTTACTATGTCAGTTAATTTGAAGTTCGTTTCCACCCTTGCTATTTATAGGAGGCTTATATCGGCTTTGCCTTTTTTCTTTTGTTTTGTTTTTTCTTCCTCACCAGAGTCTATTATAGAATTTGAAGAGAGCCGATGGGAGCCGGGGAGGTGGCAGGAGTTAGCCAGAACCGCAGGGAATGAAACGACAACCGTTTTGTCACTCGCCCCATATATGAATTACCAGTTTCGCGTCATATCTGTGAATGCTGTCGGAAGAAGCCAGGCTAGTAAACCGTCACTGCGCTATGCAACACCTCCGGCTGGTAAACACTGCCATCTAGTTTTCTGAATTTTTTTGTTGTTGTTGTTGTTGGCTTGGAATAACATTGCCGTACTCTGCTCCTAAGGAGTTTAAATAAGTCAGGGTTGCTAGTGCTGCTTTTTCTGCTCAGTTTATGTGAAGAGAGACTAGATTCTTATTACTCTAGAGGCACTAAACCACGCTGGGCTCCACAAATGTTTTCCAGCAAAGTCCAAGCATGCTGCATGCCGAGGCAGCTTCAGGCAGTTGTTTCCCCACAGAGAAGATTCACAGCTGAAGCCATCTACGTCCTCCTCTGGCCACTCCAAAGCGAGGACTGCATGTTGCCATGGTCGGCAGTATGTTTCTTAGAAGGGTACCTACAGCGTGAAGCTTTCCAGGACTCTGCTGATTTTGCACCTTTCAGGCCCACTGCAGCCACTTATGGACAAGCAGTTGCTGGAGACGATCTTCAGGATTTACAGGGAGCCTTTCAGCAGCACTGAACTTGTCAAAAATCTCTATTCACAACGCAGGTCTCGTTGTAACATAAAATGTTTTGTCCCTGCAAGTCGTTTTAGAGGCCAGCTGTTCAGGACTGTGTTTGCATTCCCCAGCATTTTTTTGGCTTTGATTTCAGGGCCTTCTTCAGCTTTTCAGCGGTATGCATGCCACTAATGATACACCTTCTGTTTACTGTCCCCAAGGGGAGAAAGATCTCTTTGTAATAATCCCCCTACATCTGGTCCTTTGCAGTCCAAAAGTCCCCGTTTCATGTTAGCTGGTGACTCTAACCAGCAAGGGCGCGTAGGAATCCAAACTGCATAAACAAGGTGTTTTGTTCGCAACAGCTTTGTTGATCCAAGTAATTAATTTCATCAACGCTTTTTGTTTAGGTGTCTTTCAGTAATGCCAAAATAAGAAAAGTTTGTGCATTTAAATAATAAATACAATTAAAAGCAGGGTGCATAAACTAACTTTGTTACCTGTATGGTTCCAGCTCCAGACAAGAACCCAGAAAACATCCGAGTTGAAGCTTCTGAACCAAATGAAATGGTGATGAAATGGGAGGTAATTCAAAAGCTTCTGTCAATGATACAATATGGAAAGTAGGTTCTGTCTTCAAACAGCAGTTCCTAAAGCATCATGGAATTTATCAGGATGTTGTTTTAAGATAATTAATTATTAAAGAAATAATGGATGCCTTGACTTTATCTCTCCTCCACCCTGGTTTTTAGGAAACATTAGCAAATTCCATAGGTAGAATCCTTGATTCCACTGAAGTCAAAGGTAAAGTTGTTATTAACTTCTGGATTTCCTCCCGTAATTTCATTTTCTTTCAAAAGTCAGTTTTTTTTATACCAAATCTTTGCAGGTTGTAAAGAGATATGAAGGACCCATGAAGCACAAAGAGACTTCTCCAGAGTACAGTCTTTTGCTTTACAATTCTTACGTAAGAAAGGGCTTGAAAATAATTATGGTCTCACCTTGCTCTGCAGAAGTCAGGCACAGAGAGGGCATAGTTTATGCACAGATTCTGCCCTTCAAGATTGTAGCTTTAAAAATGACTCAGATCACTTGGCCAAGTGAACTTGAACTGGAATGTTAACACCATTAACTAAAGGAGTTTAGATATAGCGCCTAAGCGTGGGTGCCAAGGGAACTGTGCAGAAGTGTTGAGGATGGTTTCCAGCCCTCACATTTCCTGGTTTTTAAATTTACGGCTTGTGTGCCAACAGTTTAGAGAGAGGCATATTCCTTCATTCAACACAAGTCTCAGCAACTGTGGAAGGAAACATATTTTTTGTGTCTGGAATTAAACAGAATTTACTTTAGATTTTACTGCTCAATCTGGTGCTACCAGGAAAGGACAATAAACGTTTCCACAGTGTGAATTCACGTTTTAGACTAAAATTACGCCAAAAGGAGATGACTCTCTAGATCTCTTGATGTGGAGTTTAATGTGAATTTTTGTTGTGCAACATAGCTCAGGGTCAGCAAAAGCAGTTCTGCTTCTACAAGGAAAAGTAGAGTGGTAGCAACGAACCTGGGTGGGAAATGTTGCTGCAACCAGCAGTGGGCCAAATGTCTCACCGGAGGGAGAGCGAGCAGTCATCTCTGCCAGGCCAGGAAGCTCATCAGCCACAGTTCAGACAGGGCAGAAGTAAAAGTGAAGACTGAGACTAAAGAGAAAGAATGGGATGGACAGGCTTTGTTAAGTCTTGATGAATCATTGAAATGTTGCCGTAAACAGGCTATTCATTTATGTTGTTCCCTGCATGCTTTACAGAAGAAATGCTGGGCCCTGAACATACTAAAAACCCCATTTCTGGCAGACAAAGGCTGCAAAATGATGTTAATCTACCTACTTTGGATTAAGAGAGCAGATGAGCATTAGTGATTAGCTTTTCAGCCAAGTATTTGCAGCATTAAGGGAGATCAAAGTAAGAGTCAAGCAGTGCTGAAATTCAACTCTAACCAGGAAGTTACTTTCCAACAAGAAACTTTATTTTCTTCTTTGACTTGTCTTGAAAATCCCATTTATCAGGATCTTTGCCATGCAGGTGGTTCTCCTAGCAGTGCCTGTTAGAAAGCTGCCTGGGCTCCCAGCTCCTGCCACAGTCTTCCCAAAGGTCCTGAACAGGAGGGAAGGAAAGAGGCCACGAACACCGTGTGCTACCCCCATTCCTCATAGCCTCACCACAGAGAAGTGGGATTTTTTGCAGACCACTCAAACCTAGATACCTTGCTGAGTACTGTCATGTCATAGCTGAACATAATGAAATGTTTTTTGGTTAGTCCAGTTGTAGGGTAAATTAACATCCCAGAAACGTACTCAGTTTTTGGCCCGCCTTGCTGAGTGCTGTTCTTTTCTTTTCCGATGCTCTTTCTGCGTCGACATCAGTCGCTCAGTACACAGGGAGCAGACGGGTCGATAGGACGCTGCATTTTGCGCTTGCACAGCCAGAGCCGTTTCATTTTAGGCCTCTGCCGTTCTTCAGACGAGTCGTGTTGATCTGAACTCTGTATGGGGCTTGGGTACATATCAGATATTACATGTTGGATATGTATAATACAATATATCATTTAAATGTTACTGGAAGTAGAATATAGGGCTTGAAAAACCCACAGCTGTTTTAGGCAACTGGAAAAAATCCATCATTTTTGGTAGCGCAGGTGACCAGTTAACAGTATTAAAGTAGTACCTTTTCAGAAAAATAAACTCAATTGGAGCATGTCTCATGACAAGGCATTGCAGTATGGCCTCTAATATTTTATAAATTAATGTTAATTAGACGGCAACCACGCTGTGATGAATTTTTCAGCTGATCGGTAAAAAACAGTAGCACAGCAGTTGCACGTTAAATGTCCAGGCCTAGTTTCAAGCATGTGGTGCATATTTAGAGCACTACAGGGTAATATATATTTTAATGACCCAACTTGCTGTGCTACATAAAATTCTAAGATAATATGATTTTTAGTTGTACTAAAAGGCATGCAGCCTTATGTCACAATAAAACAAAGGAAGCTTGTGGCGGCGAAACAAAGGTCGATGTATCTAATATGTAGAAATAGGAGTGTTAGTAGCTGAGCTGTTTTTAGTCCGGCTGTTGCTCTGTCTTTCACCTACCTTTTTCTTGAAGTGATGACATATTTCTTCCAGTAGTCTTAAAAGTTAACACGGTACTGAAAAGTTAATGCTTTCTTTTTTCCCCGGTTTCTCTGTGACTATTGTAACTCAGTGTCCAAAGTTATTCCCCCCTCTAAGCTGCTGTTTCATGGCTACTGCAACAAAAGCAGCTCAGGATCTCTTTTAACTTCTTCCGTAGCCGCTGAAACCTGTGGAGCGGAACGGGCCGGGGCTGGAGTACAAAGTCAGCTGGCGGCAGCAGGGGGTCGAGACTGATTGGAACGAGGAAATGGTGAAAAAGCATTCTCTGACGCTGCGCAACACTCCCACCTTTGTGCCTTACGAGATCAAAGTCCAAGCAGTGAATAATTTAGGATCTGGTCCTGAGCCAAATGTTACCACTGGATATTCAGGAGAGGACGGTAAGTAATGGAAACCTTCATGTAAAAACACACTGCGTAAGTGATTCTTGCAGTGCAAAATAATCAGGTATCAAGTGACTGATTAGACAGCCCGCAGCTAAAACTGCTGAAACGTCACTGTTCGGCGTGTCAGCATACTAAGAGAAGCAGAAGCTTCTGATACTGGGTACTATGGATTTCAGTGAGCTGGAGCTTGATTTTTTTGGAAAGGCCCCTTGTGCTTCTATTAATCTCGGTTCCTGGCTTAGTCTGGATACTCATCTGAAGGCCACAGTCCATAAAAAGTCTGTATTTTCTGTGAAGTGTAGTAATACTTGTGTTGAACGCAGTGGGACAAAGTCTTTCACCTGTCTGGGGCCTGATTCAATGTTTTAACATTGTAGGAATTTGAATACACCGGGAGTTAAATATGAACACTCAAATGCTAGTCTTTGTAAGTGAAACCTGAATTCGTAGATGATGCAGCATTCATGTGTCTTTTGGGCCCAAAGCCAGGTAGCGCCTCGCTGGGGACACGCTCCTCGATCTCCTTGCCTCAAGCAGGCTAGAGGTTGCCGAAGGACACCCGCACCACCCTCCAGGCCTTTGCATTGAGTCCTCATAAAACTGTACTAGTAAATCTTGAGCTAGAGTACATTTGGATTTCCTAGCTGAGACAGATTATAACGAAAGGTTTGAAGATAATCCTCCTGCTTTGTCCGTTGTGTCCTTAAAGGACAGATTTTCTTTCCAGCCTTGGTTTCTGTCCGGTTGCTTTCAGTGGCCTCCCGAGTGGCACAGCCTCTACTCAGAGCTCTCCGTGTCTCTGGAAAAGTCCTCCCTTCCGGAAGACTTTGCTTTGGGTCTGCGCCCTGCTCTGAGCACCTTCTCTGCTCTTCCCAGGGTGTCCTCGGGTCTGTTCCCACTGCAGGCGTCCTTGGCTTGCCTTGGGCTGCCAGCCCCGTTTTGCCGTCTTGAACTTCCTTCGAGGAGTTCGCAGGGAGAGGGAGGTCCCTTGTCCCTTCAGAGGGCTCTGCCTGACCACAGCACGTGAGCTGGGCAGGTCAAACAGAGAGGCTTTCTCCATTTCGTATCTATTTTAACAAAATAGATTGCCTCAGGTACTCTCACTGAAGGAATAAAGCCCGTTATCCTCTGTCACAGCTTGCCAGAAGTGTAACAGCCTGCGGTCTCCTCCTCCAGTTTTCCTTGGGGGGCAGAGTTTTCCCGCACGGCGGAAGCAGACGGTGTTTGTACCTGGTGCCCAGGCACCTGACTGCCGCTGTCAGTCCCAGCCCTGCAGATCCCACCCTGGCACCCCATCGGTGCATGCTCCTTGTTTGATGTTGTGAAGACGTTTTTCTCTGTGAGGCAGACGAATGCTTTCCGCGTTGCGCGGTTCTCTTTCGTGTCATCAGGTTGCCAGTCATGCCTGTCAAGCTGGCTCTATTTGTCATTTCTACAGCTGAAAAATGCAGTTTTGCAGCAGTAACAATTTTCCACAGTTAATACTATTGCTTTACAGAGTTACTCTTACAGTT
The DNA here is from genome assembly GCF_040807025.1 of Struthio camelus. Classification (NCBI taxonomy): domain Eukaryota; kingdom Metazoa; phylum Chordata; class Aves; order Struthioniformes; family Struthionidae; genus Struthio; species Struthio camelus. Next base: position 4,325,616 of record NC_090955.1, on the reverse strand, counting down.
ATAAAACACTGCCATCTCTCTCTTTTATAGAGGAAGAACCACAACAAAGCAATAAAAACCAGTGTTCAAAGTCGGGCTTCGGGTTTTGCAGGTGTAACTTTGAACTTGCAATTACCCAAGGATGCAGTTTTGTTCCTACCTTAGCAGGAGGCCACCTTTGAAAAACGAGGTTGTCCACTGGCTCTTCCTAAATGAGTGTCTCAGTTCCTGCCATAAGCACAAGTGCCACAGCGCTCTCTTTCAGGAGCAGTGGATCTGATGACTGGACCAGAGCATCCTGCTTACATTCGTTCGCCCGAGGCTGCCCCGAAACCACAGCAGCTGCTTGTGACACCTACCCTTCACATGCGTCTCTGGCATCACAGCATGCTTTGATAATCACGGCCCGTTAGGAGAGGTTAACGTGCAAATGGCAGGAAGTTTTCCCTGCTAATGCAGTTAATGCTGGCATCACGGTTGATGCGAAAGCCCTGCTATGGTCCACAGATAATGGCACTGCTGAGTTGATCCCAACACATCCGAAAAGCTTCTCGTCCCCTTTGGTGTTTATGCATGAATATAGAGGCTGTTTGGAGGATTAGAAATGTATCCAGCTGCAGTAATGAAATGCTAAGCCTCACTTTAGTAAGCAACTCAGTTAAGCGGTAACACTACCAAACAATAATCTTTTTTTTTTCTTTTTAGAACTTAAGAATTTAAATCAGTGAGGGAACAAACAGCATGGTGGCCAGCTGCTGTGGGGTGCCAGGCTTCCCTGGTCCCAAATACAAATGGCTGTTGTGTTTGAAAACGCTTAGCAGCAGGAGATGGGCGCTGCTGGCAAGGAAGGGTCAGAAGTGTTAGCAAATGGTCCCTATTTCAGATCTGCAGATTAATCTTATTATTTAGAGTCAGCTGGTTTTCATCCCATGCAGGATCTGAAATCTTTAAGTTATTTTCCTAAGAACGAAATAAACTGACAGCTTGAATGGCCTTTGGAAAGTCTACAGTAGATTAGCCAGCTAAGACAAGGTTATGTTTTGCTGCTTATTAAAGTGAACCGACAGCCATGACCTTTATTTAACCTACCGTGTCTCCTGCAGTAGGCATCTGTGAATAGTGTTATTATATGCCCTGCTCCTGCAGCCTCCCCACTTCCTGCAGCTTCCCACAATAGGCGTTGTGAAGGGTCACGATCCATGGTGGGTGATGTCAAACAGTCATTAAAGCTGTTAAGATAACCGCCGAAGTCAAAGATTTTACTGCCTTTGCGGAAGGAAGCAGGTCCCAAGAAGGGCTCTCTTGCGCGTTCCTACCGCTGAACGAGCTCCTTGGCGGGCTGAGTTCGTAGCCCCTGAAACGGCCCCCGGTATATCAGTGTACAGCGTGCCGAGCGGGCGCTGGGATTTCGCTCGTGTGAGGCCTGCGTCCGTAAGGCTGCGTTCCTGGCAGCGTCCTGGCGGCCGCCCCGGACGGGAACACGCGGGGGGCTGGCAAGGTCTGGTGCTGCCGCTCCGCTCCCCTGGGAGCGGCCTGGCGGAAGAGGTGGTGCGTGGTGCGAGCGCAGAGCATGAGAAACCTCGCTGTGCTTCTCTTCATCGCGTGTCTCTGATGGACCTAATCTTGCATCTGCTCCCAGCAGTGGGAAGTTTTCCTTAGGATTCAGTTATCTGTGGATTGAGGCCTCTTTTTTTCAGGCACAGTAAAAGCTCTCTGTGTTGTGTACTGATTAAAATCCCACTGTTTAATGAGTTTAGTTATAAAAGGAAATTGATTATAAAAAACTTTATTTTATTGCCTTCTTGAATGGTGCGTTAATCTTTTTTTTTTATTCTTCTCGCTGCTGTAAGCATTGCTTGAAACAGGAAATCATAAATACTGGGGTTGAAATTCGTAGGTCCCAGTGCACCTGCGTTCCAGCCCTCGCCAGAAAGTACTGATGTGGCAAGCTGATGTTTACTGGCCCATTTCAGCCAGGTGTAATGGCTTTTAGCTCGGCTGCCGCAAGGCTGCCTGAACTGCCACAGCTTGAGCTGGAAAGCCAAGCCTTGTAGCATGTTAGAAGTGTGGAATTGAGCTCTTTTAAGTATCTTTAATGTGCGTTACTTATATTTTTACAGTTCCAGATGCTGCTCCTTCCAGTGTGTCGGTGGATACTGTGAATAGCACGCTGGTTAAAGTGTTCTGGTTTGGAATTCCAAGGGACAGAGTTCGCGGACATTTAAGAGGCTATAAGGTTATACATTTCTCTTTAAATAACTGTATACACTTTTACAAAGTATTAAATGAGTGCCATCTGAATGACAGATCGCAATCTCTCGTTTCTGGGAAGATGAGAGAAATCAATATGGTGTTCCTCCCCACAAAACAGAACTTGTTATAGAAATGCCAATCTCAATGCAGGTCACTTGGTGGAAAACCAAAAGTATGCTGGATGGAAAGAGGCATCACCCAGAGAAGCACTTCCTAACCTTTGTAGGAGACAGAAACTACGGAATGATTCCTGGTCTAGAGCCCTTTAGTGAATTCCGCTTAACCGTTCTGGCTTACAATGCAAAAGGAGACGGACCAGAAAGCTCTCCGGTTGTATTTGAAACGCCAGAAGGAGGTAAGAAAAAATGGAAATGTGGGATGGAGGGAATTAAATAGCAATCTTCCATGTAACTAGGCAAGTTAATTTTGTAAAGTTAAAGTGATTGAAAAATCTCTTATATTCATAAAACTGTTCACTGGAAAGGACCCCAAAACAATGATGTGCTGAAGAGCGCTCTGTTGCCTGCAGAAGGAATAGGAGTAATTAGGCTGCATGTTTCCAGGAAGTGTTTGACATCTTGCTGAACTGGAACATGAACAGCTAGTAGGGTGTTAAATAAAAAAGGAGAACACTAGGTACTCAGCTAACCTGTATCCTAGTTTAACAAATACCTGTGGAAACAGACCTCTACAATACTCTTTTCTGTAAGTTGCTCCCTGTATTTTCCAGTCCCTGAGCAGCCACGTTTTCTACGGATACTAAACTTCGATAAGGACTCCGTCACTCTGTCGTGGGGACTTCCCAAGAAAGCGAATGGCCACCTTACTGGCTACGTTTTGCAATACCAGATAAGTATGTACTTGTTGTACTTTGATGTTAGAATTCAAGCAGTTAGATCTTTATTAGTTAAAATTTATTTTAGTTTATATGTGAACAGTTATTTAAAACAGGCGCTAATGAGAAAGGCTGTGTTTCAGAAATTTCTGTAATAACGGGAGCACGAGAACGTGTTTCGGAGCTGTGATGTTGGCCTAGCCTGCTAGGGGGCAGGCCAAATTCATTTTCCAGAGCAAAGAAGTTTTCAGTGTGCTTTTCCAATCTGGGGAAACTCATAATGCTGTCATGCTCTATTCCACTTTTTATAGTCTGATTAGATTATTTCAAATTTGCAAATGATACTTAATGTATTAATTAAGAGACACACAAACTATAGGAGATTTTTGCTGAAGTGAAACTCATTCAGCACAGAACGATTTGTAATGAGAATCCTGTTGCCACATTCATTCAGATTTTCACGCTGTTTCATGTCAGTGAGCGCCTCCTTCCTGTCAAATTGCTCAGTAGAAATGAAGAGAACTGTCACTGAGTCGTGTTATTCCATAACCACATTGCGAAACAGCCAAGCCCCAGGGTCGGAGGTCCAGAGGTATTTCTTTCATGCCAGTGGAGAACTGAGGAGCTAGAATAAAGATTTTGAGCAGATGAACTCCGGCAGAATGCAGTATTGACTCTAGGTTACCACAACAGCAAATGTGAAGTTTGGTGACAGTTCAGGGTATTTTATATATCCTCAGAGGCTGGATGTGGCATACAGCATGTGCTGTTTACAAAAAGAAATTCTCACGCACTTTTCACTCGCCTCTGGTGTTAGCAGAAGAGCCACATACCTTTGCAGTCAGGGGCTAGAGGCTGGACTAGAGGCCTTTTGTCTGTTTTGGATGATTAGGTGCAGAGAGTGGATCCATCTTTTGGGCGGGTTGGGAGTGGCGACGCCTCTGTCAGCAGCCAGCTGCACCAGAGCAGAGCAGAATGGCTCTTCATTAACTTGCTTGTGAAAGCTTGCATATGTTTGGAAGCAAAGTAAAAATCACTGCATGTGTATGTAATATTCTAAGAGATCATAATTTTTACTTCCCACTCAATGTGTACACATCTAGAATTGGAGAGCTTTTTAGGTACAATAATGGCTCAGCAAGTAGATGGGTGATTGACACAGACAAGACAAATCCCATTTAAGTGCTGCACAAGCTAGTAAGATATGCTCATTCAGACTTCCATCCTTCCTACTTACGGCAGAATGCCCCCCTTGTACGAGCGTTCCTGACACTTTTTATGGCGGTAGCATTCAGCTGCTGGATCTGACTTGACTCTCTCTTATCTTTCAGTAAATGAAACGCATGAGATCGGACCCTTGAATGACGTCAGCATAACAAACCATTCCACGCTCAGCTGGAGGCTTTCCAATCTCAGCTCCAGCACCAAGTACAAATTCTATGTAAGGGCTTGTACAGTGAAAGGCTGTGGAAAGCCAGTCACAGAGGAAGGACTAACAATGGCTCAAGGGAGTAAGTTAATAGGCAATATGTTTTTATGTGGAGAAGCTTTAACAATAATGGAAAAATCTATTGAGAGTATTCCAGGCTTGACATTTCCTCTGTAATTAGAGGAAATAAATTTGTTTTTCTTTGCATGAGAACAATCAATGAACTTTTTAATGCAGCCATGCAGCACTTCAGAGAAGAAGAGCTTATATGGCTGTTTCATTTTGCTGTACAGTGCTATGTTTCTGTTCCCACTGATCAGCTCTTTAAGCTGTACTAGAATCAGCGATTTGGATTTACTTGTGAACAGAAAATGGAAGATCTAAACAATTGGCCCTCAGTGATATTATAAGATTAAATTCTGCCCTTGCATGAACGTGGGGGACTCCCAACAACATTCGTGGCAGTTATTCGACATGGAAAGTCCATATTAACATGAAGTTGACTGTAACGCATTTGATCCCTTATTTTATTATTATTTTATCAAAGACTGGAAGTCTTTGCCATTTGCAGGCCACTTGTACCTTCTCCTGAAACACTGATGTTCAGTGATTTAAAAGAAAAGTACAAGCAAAATGTTACCGCTCCTCTTTCTCATTCAGCTGAAATGAAATAAAATGTACTGTGCTCAGCAAGTCTGGAAATTCGACAATACCAAAGAACAAGTCCTTAGCTATTAATCAGAAACCATTGCTGTGGACTTACCACAGGGAGGGAGAAAAGAATGCGATAAGCAAGAGAGTCTTGGCTTCATCATTTTTCGCAATGATAACAGTCTGTAACAACGTTGATATAAAATAGAAAAACGGTCCTTGTTGCGTGGTATCCCATCAGACTTCCAAACTGCAGAATCTTTTCAGTTACGGAACTTTTTGGAAAGAAACAAGTTTAAAAAAAAAATTTTTTAACCTCTTCACATCCCAATTCAAGATCCGAGTCATTTGTTTTCTTGACTAGTGAAACAAAGACTGTTCTAGGTTTCTAGGGTTTTAGTATTTTCCCGTCGCTTTTTTTGGCAAAATTTTAGGCCGTCCTAAGTGTTTCTCTGATCCGTATCTGGTTATAAAATGTAGCATCTTTCAGCTTCTCTCTAAATGCATGCACAGCCTGAAAGAGGAGTTTCCTGGCTGGCCCCGCTCTGCCTGACGACGGCGTGTCGCAGAAGGGGAGTCACCAGCTCGTCTCCTGTCCCTCCCTGCTGCACCCTCTCTGCTCGTCTGTCTCACAAGCGCAGACACATCTCCTCTTCAGCCTGCAGTAATTCTCTGCTTCCGTTTGCAGCCTGACAGCCATTTTTTCTAAGAAATTGCCCTGCCCAGGCTGCAGCACAGTCCACAAATCTGGGTCAGGGTGTCCGTCTGTGTTTCCGCACTGGTTGTGGGGCAGATCACGCCAGGGAAGCTCACGAGCTTCCAAGGCCCAAATCGCGTTGTTACGTTTTCTTTGTAGTTCTTACGGGCTCTCACCTTCAAAACTGCTGTTTTGGCCATCCCTCCCCCTTGCCCTCGTTGTTTGCTGGCAAGGTTTTCTGCTAGTCCCCTTTTTCTCAAACCGACTCTGCTTAGGCGTCTTGGTTTGGCCACCTCATTCCCCCTAGGTAACACACTGCAAAATCAGACTGTTTGGTGCCTCTTTGCTGAAGTCAGTCAGTCCTTTCCCGAGCGTCCCGTGGCCTGCAGGGTCACGGTGATATGCAGGATCTCATGTTGCAGGGATCTATTAGTGTGAGTTAAAATGTAATCTTCAGGAAGAAAGCAAAAGACCCTTTTTGCAATCTAAAAATACGCAATTCCACCTGTATTCATTACCTTCTCTGGTCCTCACTGGGCAGCCAGAATCGTGTATTTTGGCCACTTGAAAGTCTATAACATAGTTGAATAACCTTACAAGGTTTTAAGATATGCCTCCCTGCATGATACACTTAAAAGAGGGATAAAGATAACGTTGACATTCGTTTTACCCTTTCTCCCTTCTTTTCTGTCCTAAGGCTTTATTTCAAAAATGGCGACAAGTGAAGTAAGCCTTACAGAATGCATGTCGAGCAGGGTAGTACGGTTAGTAGGAACTGCAGGGGTCCTAGTCCGTGCTTGCTGTGTAGTCCTCACACGGACTTCCTGGTTCTCAAGCCACCCTAAGTTAGGGCACTGCATCTGCCCCTGAGATGCCTTAGAGCTCTGTATCACTATTTGTTGGCTAAATTGTTCGGGCGTTTTTCAACTACACGTGATAGGCTGAAAAAATTACACTTTTCCGTGACCTGTGGGGGTTTTTAAGCTGTGGTATGGGAAGCAGGGCAATCGCTCAAAGTTAGAACAGTTTCTCTCCTTGAAAAAATGGAATGATTTTAAAAGTCAAGGTTTGTCATTTAAAGTGACCCGCATAAATGACAGATTTAAAATGTGGTGCCCTCTGAAATGAAACGCCATAATAGAGCACTCCAGGTTTCGTCGGGTTTTGATTCAGTGATGATATAGCCAGTATGTTCCATTTTTAGTAAGAAAAACATGAAGCTCTCTTTGTTCCGTTTAGGATTTGAGTAGCTTCCATTGCTGTAATATAGCTTTTGCAGACTGTGCCGTGGGTATTTCAGGATTTCCAAATACATTCCCCAGAAAAGTGGAGAGGTCTAGGTAGACGCAATAGATTCATTCACATTTCATCATTGGTGTATTTGAACTGAATCACTTTCATTACTTTCATTTATTTACAGTTATCCCTGTTGGCATAGTCTGGAATTGGAGAGTAAAGTCAAATCTTTCTTTTATATGTATATCTGTAATGTATGTGTCACCACTAAAAAAAAGTCTTGAGTGGGAAAAATTATTGTGCCCTAGGTGATGATTTTACAAGCCTGTAATTTCTGTGCAACCCGTTTCCTGACCGTGAGTTTGCAGGGGCATGACTGGCTAAGTTCAGTAAGCAAAATGTCTCCCTGTTGAATAAATATAACTCCCGTCCACATAAAGGGGTAAATCCTGCTCTTTCTGCCCTTTCCCTACAACTGCAGCACCTTCCTCAGTGAACGAACCGTTGAGCTTCACTCTTCTGTGGGGAGAAGCACATTCGTTTGGCTTGCCAGCACTTTACCGAAAGGCCAGTGAGTGGATATTGATAGGGAAAGAAAATCTGCTCTCATCTCTGTCTTCAGGCTTTGGCGGCCAGAGCAGCGCTCGGCGGTCTGCGTGTCCTGCAGCGTCGGTGGTAGGGCGCTCTACACCCTGATACTGTTTCAGTCCGCTCGTGCTATTTCTGCGTAATTACTTAGCAGAGGGAAACCGCACTGTAGTAGTGGTCTCTAGGATTAAATCGCCAGCCGTTGGAATGAAAGAGAAATAGAAGCAGGCCACACAAAACTAAAAGCTTTCGTTGATAGCATTCTTGCCCTATGAGCTAAGAGCATTAGTAACTAATCCAAAGTCACTGGAATGAAAGACCCGTTTTCCATGAATCATCTTAAATGTAATCATAATAACTCAGATACGAAATACTGATGTGCGACCAGAGACCTTCATCTGTTGTCGATAAAATACTGTGGACAGTCATGAAGAACGTGTGCCCACTGAGACACAGTATTTGTGGAAAAAAGCGTTTTTTGTTTTTTGGTTTTTTTTGCACGGAAGCGCAGAATAAGGCCCTTTGTGACTGAAGTGGTGACTCATGGTCGCATGCGCAGTGAATCCTTTGGCTTGTGGTGTGTTACCACGGCTCTTGCGCAGTCACCGCAGCAGGTTACTGATTCGTTATGTACCACAGAGGCCGAGTTAATTCTTTGGCTTTTTACCCGACGCCGTTATTTGCTTAGTGAAATTGAGTTACGGATGCAAAGGCATACTGCTTAGTACTGCAAAACGAAGAATTTTAAAAATTTTGACTATAAAGAAAATCCCTTACTTTCTGAGTTACAATTTGAATGACTGAATCAAAGTTTCAAGACCAGCATTTCTTCGCTGTAGTGAAAAGTTGCATGTATACCCTGCTGCAGAACTTGAAAATGTGGTCATATTTGAATTTAACCATCTATTATTGTTATTATTATATCTTGATAAGTAAATGTTGTGAATTTATCTTATTTCCATTCCACAGAAGTAGGTATACTGTCTTTAGAAAGTAAGCCTTGTCTTTCACTTTTTATTTTCAGGCAGTGTGTCTTAAACGACCTACAAACTAATTAATTTTCCCCTTGAAAACGTCTGTTTCCCAACGATCGTTAGTCGTCAGAAGTATAACAAAAAAAATAATTACAGAAGTGAAAAAAATCATTTAATGTAAGAGTTCTTTTTAACTCAAAGCTTCTTTTCCTCTAGAGCTACCAGTGTATTTGGAGGAGTACTAAATGCGCGTTGCGTGTTGAGAGTGATGACTGTGTGTCCGGAAACTCAGCCCTGAACGAGGAATGCAGCCAGAGGAAGCTGTATGACTGCAGCTTTACTTTCCAGAGTAGCGAAGTAGCTAAAGAATATACGTTCACCAGTGTCATTATATGTCAGTGGCGTTTGGCGCCTAACCCCCACCGGCCTTTTGAAAACCTTAGCTTGAGAGCACTAGCCTTTCCTAAGAGGAGGAGAGTAACCGTTCGTAGCACGTCACACCGTTTCAGCTCCCTTTTGCCACGAGCACGGTGCGAGAGGTAAAGTACATCTCCCTCAGCCCTCTGCAGCTGCCCGCAGCGCTAGCAGCAAACCCCCAACTCCTAGGAGAGACCATGGCCCTGCTCAAGAGAACCTGATGGAACCTGAGTGACAGATTTCTTTGTCCGTCGTTTCTGCCCCTCCTCTGCGCTGCCGCCGTCTCAGCGGGCGAGCGCGCGGCGCCTCCCAGCAAAGGAGCGCTCCCGCGGAGCCGGCGGGTTCGTGCGAGCTGCACCGGGCACGGGGAGTACGGGACGTAGCGCTGTTTCACACCCCGCTCTTTTTGAGCAGAAAAATAGGCGTGTTAAGGATGATAGGTTAAATATATCCATCCGTCCGTGAGCCTGTCAAGCAAAGTTGCCGTTAGCTGTATGTCTTGGCTGGTTTTTGCCAAGACGCGGAGCTTTTCCTGTGCTAGCAGCCTGCCGCGCAGGCAGCTGTCGAGGGGCAGTGTTAGTGCGCTGAAGCAAGCTCAGGCGTCGTGTTCGGAGCTCAGGTTTCTCCCGCCAAGGACAATCAGCAGGAAGAGGGTACCGCTCGCTCGGAAGCCTCCCCTGTAAATTCTTCTCAGAAGATTTTACGCACGGCAGGCTTAGTAATCGCCGTAGCTTAAAATCCTCACAATTTAGCATGAATTACCTCCTGCCCTATAAAAGCCCAGGAGATGAAGAACAGTTACGTTGCATATTTATGCACTTTTAATAGCCAGTCAGTAGAGGAAAACTAATGAAAGTTCAGCTCTCCATTTATTGCGAGCAGATGTATTTAGACAGGTATGTTTATAAATTAAGATATTGCCCACAATCAGTATTTAGTTGTGAGACTGCCAGCTTTTTTATATGTTTCCTAACAGATGTGCTAACTTTTGGAAAACTAGCACTCTCGCGAGTCTTTAGGGGCAGTTTATATTGTTTTCCCTTTATACCGTAAGCTTCTATAAAAAATGTGTGTTCTGCTGTTCTCATAAATCTCGAAGCCCAGTAGGAATATTGTAAAATTGCAGTTCAGTGTTTAATGTTCATGCTAGTCCCATGATATGGCTGATAAATAGTGGGAGAAGATGAGAAGTGCTGGTGATATGCCTTTATTACTAACGCTTCTTCTCCCCTATTGTAGATTAAAAACCTAACCCAACAGCTTTCAATTTTCTGAAGCTAATTTCTGCAGCTCACTGACCTTTCAGTATATTGAGCTTTTCCTTATCTGTATATCTTTGCTTTTATTTTTCAGGATTCTACACTGCTTTTTCTATTCCATCCACCAAACTTTCCCCCAGTTAGCAATGCTTTTTCTTCTGTAGGTACTATATGTATATAGTATGACACAGACCAGAAAGAAATGGCGTGGAAGGAAACCTCACTCGTCACTGGACACATGCACTGAGTTTTAAAGTTGCAGGAAAAAAAAAGCTGTTTAGTGTTTCGTGATAGCAAATGTTTAAATCCCAGAGAGCCAATGGTAAGGCACAAGTCCCGGTCGGGTCAGGTTAGGCTGTTGAGGCAAAACTCCCATGGTGTTTTGTCCCTGATCCAACGGGGCCCTTAAGCGTGTGCTCAGTAGCGTGGAGGAATCCCGGGGCAGAAAAGGGGTTATTTTTCAGCTGTACCAGTTCTCCGTTTCTGTTCATGCAAATAGCCGAGCGCTCAAAACCAAGCGGCTGGCACAAGCTGGAAATAAATAGGTGAGGTGTACGGACTGGTTAAGTTGGTTTAAGAAAACGCACAACTAACCGCCGCTGTGGGCCTACCGTTGAGCGCAGAGTTGAGCGTTTTGCTGACAAAGAGTTCAGTGAAGACCTTTGTTGTAAGACCTTTGTTGTGTGCAAATTGGAATATATGATTACTGGGTCGGCCTGGCGTGCGTAAGTGTTATAAGGTATTTAATGCATAATGAGATTGAAGTTCATATTAAGCCTTGTTGCTTTATGGATAGTGTTTCAATTAAGCAAAGTTTTCTGATGTCTTGATTTTAGAAAATGTAATTAAAATATACCTGTGGTATCCCGTTGCTTAATTTGCAGTTTGATTAAAAATTATAGCTCAGTTTCACATACTTCATCTAGCAAAACCTACCAATAGATGGATTAATTTATGCTAATACACTGTGCTTCAGTATCAGCAGTATTTCAGCTGTACGTGTTCTCTCTGGTTCCCAGTGGTCTACTAATTTAACTGCTTACTGTAATATATGTATAGTTGCCTTGGAAAACTTATCATGTACTGCTGCTTTGATTGTGCCTGCATTGGTCTTAATCTTTTTTTTTTCCCTTCAGCTGTCAGCTAAGCCTTAATCTCTCCAAACTTCTTGCTTTGCTTGTTTACTGGTTTAAGTATTAATGAGCATTGCTTTACTGTGAGTGCTAGATGGTTGGTCCAGCAGTTTTCAAGTTATACTGTGTGCTCAATGCTTAAGCTTAGGAGACTTCAGAAAGATGGCCAGATAAATCAGGCAAATTAGGCACCTGAACACAATTAAAGAGTCATTTATTAATGCTGTCTTCCACGATTCCTTTCCTAACGTGAAAGGTAAGCGCACTCCTGTGCTGTACCCATTGGTTAGCCAAAGAAATTTGTCACATGGACAAGCACTTCTGAATTTGATTGCGTGCACAGACTTTTCTCATTACTCTTGGAGTGACTGCTAGCATGTATGGGTGTCCTTTTACTGTTGTCCACAAATGCTGTCTTTAAAAAGTGTATTTAATACCTTACAAGCTTAATGCAGACAGAAATTACAGTGGGAGTGCAAGTAAAAAAGACTAAAATTAGACCTACTGGAGTTTCCCTTCTACCTCCTAATCAAATATTAGACTCATCAAGAATATTTAAATACCTAAATATCCATTTAAAAGAAGATTTGAGCTGTGTCTAAACCACTGTTTTGCATGGGCATTGTGGAATTTAAAAGGACATGAAAAATCACTGTCAGGAGAGAAATGAGTATAAATCCCAACGTTAATTTTTCCGTGAGACATACAAGAAGCCGTTTCTAGATAACTAACAAGCTGTCTGTTCTTCCCTGCTGAGTTCAGTTCAATGGAGAAGCATCAAACCCCAGATTATCTATACAAAGCAAGCCCATTTTCAAGCTGTAATTTTTTCAAGCATGCATTAGTTAAAGCAGATCCATAATCCCCCGTCATTGTTAACGTTCATCCTGGGAAACCCTTCATAAACATCAGGATTATTTCAGTCTGCTGTTTATTTTATCTGATAGAATATTACAAATCAAATAGAGGGAATGTTTTTTATTTTACCGTCTGCTTTTAAAAATCAGATTATCTCTTGACAAATATTAAACGTATCCTTATGTGTCATATTGGTGTGTTACTTAGATTATTTGTAACTGTGCATGTCACAGGCCTTTGTTGAATGAATAAAATTAATTAACATGACTTGAATATGTACATTTCGTAGGTAAAGGGATCGACAGGATTTCAGAAGCAGTAAATCCCACCCAAAAGGTTCACCCCATTGAGGCACTTGAGCCTGGAACTGAATATACAGTTCGTCTAGTGACTAAGAATTGGGTTGATAACAATAGCATTTTTGAAGATGTAATTGAGACAAGGGGGAGAGGTGAGAAATGAAACCCTTCAAGGTGATAAAGATTTATTTTGAATGTACATAAATGTTGAGGTTATGTATTTTGATGTGCACCGAAAGTGTAAACTTAAATATCAAAATCATAAAATATGAATTTGCTCTGTGTTTTTTAAGTTGACTCTTGCAGTGGAATGCCACGGGAGCTTAAATGCATCCGTGGTTCTCAGGTTTTATGCTTTACTTGATACACAGTAACCTGGAACAATTACAGACCTTTACCAAACATAGTTTTACCTCCTATGCAGTTTTGAAAGGGTAGTTCTGTGATATAATCCATTGTAAACGTGCTAGTCGAGCGGTTTGCATGTATCAGGTGCACTTTTAACTCTTGTTTCTTTCGCAAAACGGCTTTTGCATGAGAGACTTAACAGTTCTCTGTTCAGCTTTCCTCGTTGGCATTAATCCTTTGAGTCAAACACTCTTTCACAATTTCTTTTCTAACACTTCTGCATTGTGCCTTGTAGACAGTGCGTTCACCTTAAGTCTAAAAATGCCATGCTTGGACATATTTCTGTCTTGTATTTCTTTAAATTGAGCACAATAAGTAGTGATAGTCTGATTCAATTAAAATTCAGTGAAGAAAGTGTTAAGAACTCATTTTATGGAAAGGTGATGCCATTTTCATCTGGTTAATTTTCCTCTTTTTACTTCTCTCCTGTTTTTGTACAGCTTATGCTGGCATTTATGATGGAATTTCCACGCAGGGGTGGTTTATTGGACTGATGTGCGCCATCGCTTTGCTCACCTTACTGCTGCTAACTGTTTGCTTTGTCAGAAGAAATAAAGGAGGAAAATATTCAGGTAAATGAATTTATTGTCAGTTTGCTGTGTTCACTTGTTAATAACAAGCATTCTTCAGACTTTTATCTCTAGAGGCTGCAAAGCCACAGGCAGAAACACCCAATTAGGGTCTGTAGCTTTTGATAAATATCCACAGAGCGGTTTCTAACGAACGTAGGCAAAACTGCTCTCTGGGTGAGAGAGTGCTGTGGGCTGCTAAGAGACCTAGCCCAGGTCTTCGATACTGCTTGCTCAATCTTTCGGTGTTTAATCCACTGTAGAGTCAAGGTCCTTAACAGATGCACCACTGAGCTGCCTGTGAAGGGCCCCTTGCGTGATCCCTTTCCAACTGATAATTGCTACGTGATGTAACTGACGTATGCTTCCCGCTACAGCCAAACTGCGTAACAATAAAATACTTTGCTAAAAGCATTTCTGTAATTTTCAAAGCAATGAGTAAGGATCTAAGTGTGAAACACTTGCTGAGCCTCTTAGAAATCAGGTGTTGACAACAAGCTCTCAGTGAAAACGTGCTCTTTGAGTGCAGTAGAACATTTAGTGAAAGCTATTGTTTTCCAGGGCAAGTCGTAGGTAGTGAGAGGCAGTTTTCCCATTGCATCTGCAAAAAGAAAAGTCCATGATGGAACATGGCGTACAGATCTGTGCTTTATTTTATTTGTACAGTGAAAGAAAAAGAAGATTTGCATCCAGATCCTGAAGCTCAATCAATAAAAGATGAAATCTTTGGGGAATATAGGTAAATAGGAACTGCTTTAACAAGCGTTTTTGTTTGTTGGGTTTTTTTTTGTTTCTAGATGTCATCACCGTTTTTTATTTAGGACATTTTATAGCATGCAAGTAAAGCTGTTTTTCATTTCCAAAGCAAACCTCACAGGAGTGGATGATAGTAGGAATATACAGGTATATCCAGTATACTTAAATCCACCCAAGTTGGGATATAAGTAAGTGCTGATGTATTAACGGTTGTTTTTCACATGCGTTTTATTTAGCATTGTATGAATAATGTAAATATATTTGATAATTTGGGGTCCTGTTCTAACGTCCACCGAAGTCAATGGAAAGATTTGTATGCCTTCAGTGGGTTTCTCAAACCCAGTCAGGCCCTCATCTTGTAATATGGGGGTTGTTCATTCTGGGGAAGGAAACAGGAGAAAAATCTAAAAAAAACAGAGATGGCAAGAAAAAATCTCACTACAGAAGTTTCTGTGTGAGACCTGAAATAATGATTTTGGCTGCTTTAAAATAAAGTTTACGGTATTATGTAACTGTGGAATGAAGAAAGATGCATCATTATATGAGCCATACTGGAAAACTGGTGTAGCTGGCCTTAAAGGCATAAAGTTTCTGGAGAAATCCCACTTATATACTACATTATTTGTACTGGAATAGGGTTTTTTTTTCCTGCATAATTTCATCTTTATTTAATTCTTAATGCTTTCTAATGGGACAAATATTTAGAAAGGTAAGAAAGTCCTGAGGTTAACTTTCACCCCATTCCCCCAAATCCAAACTTGTCTTTTTTATAAATAGAAATGCCAGATGCAGAAAAGAAGCAAATATTTTTAATGCATTGGTTACGTGTTACTGGTTAGATATTGAAGAGGTAAACTTCAGGCATGTTTCATTTTTTCCTCAGATAACATTACCAAACCTTTGAAACAGGATTGGTATTTACAAGGACTGTAGTCAAGTAATCATGTACCTAGTCAAGAGGCCTAATTCTGGGGTTGTTTAGAGACTTTTAGTTGACTTTCCCACTTTCCTTTGTGTGTGGTTTTTTTTTTTTTTTTTTTTGCTTGATGGCTGGAAACATACTTAAAAAACACCGATGCATCCTGATGCTTTTCTCTTACCTTCAACCCCTTGAAGCCCGAGAGAGGCTTTAAGTAGTAGTTTCATACGAGCGGGCTAGAGTAGTATGTGATCAGCTGTGAGCTGCTGACTAAGGGCAAGTCTCATCTTGCGTGAAACAGTGAAATGTCAGAGTACTGGTCTAAGAGAGACGTATGACCATACCTGATACATAGCCCAGAAGTAGTCTAAAACTTTGTATAAGCTCAGATATATGTATAAGCTCAGATAGGCTTCGCAGGCATTTTTAATGGAGCAAGCCGATGCTCTGCGAAGTCTGAGTCCACAGGACGTTGAAAATGGCCTCGAGGTGCAAATGCTTCGCCTGCTTCTCTAGAAATAAGCAAAGGTCGACCAATTTTCATGTTCAGGCATTACTTAGGCTTATTTGATTCCTCTGCATTGACCTTAGGAGGAGTTTCTAACGGAATTTCATGAGTAGTCTTCATTTTGGTTGTCCAAAATGACAACGCTTGCTTTAAATTGCCATTAAACATGTACTGCATATTAGCAGATACAGATACTGTGAAGGTTTATGATGCAGATTCTGTTTTCTTTCTTCCCTATTTCTCCCCTTTATCAGAGAGAAACTCTATTAGTTACAGTAAGATAAGACACCAGGAGAACAAATGAAAAAAAAAAAGGGGGGGGAAACACCCCACTTTGTTACTTCCCTAAAATCAAATAAATGCTCACAAAGTAGTGAGAAATAACCTACAGCTTATGCCTCATCCCACAACTGCACTTCAGTTCACCCACCCACTTCAAAAGGAAAATGAAACAAATGGGCCCTGAAAATTGCCCACAGCCTTGTGAAATGAAAATACCTCTTTCTGTAAGGTACAAAAGACTTGACAGTAGGCACTGACCACTGCAGTGGGTCCCTAAAATCATTTTTGGCATTTGCATCTTGCTTTTCTTCCCTCTTCACTTTCTGTCCATTCTCCTTCACTCCATCTTTTCAAAAGCAAAAAGAAGAAAGGGACCAAACCAAAACACAGGAGCGATTTTCAGTAGTGTTTCCATTTTTAACCGGTTTTGTTGAACACAAACTCAGCTACATGGAAAATTCGGAGAAACGTAGGTCAGCACAGATGAGCTGCACCGGGCCGAACAGGAAGCAAATGGTCAGACTGTTCTAAATACGCAACCCACGTAGAAAATATTTCCTTCCCTCTTCCCTGATCCTGGTTTCTCTCATAGCAAAAAAGCAGTTTCCGTGCTTGCAATAAAAAGCTGGATTTTTGGAAAGACGTTTCTTTGTTTTGTAGTGACAGCGATGAAAAGCCGCTGAAAGGCAGCCTCCAGTCAATAAACGGGGACATTAAAGCCACCGAAAGTGCTGATAGTCTGGTAGATTACGGAGAAGGGGAACACGGGATGTTCAATGAAGATGGTTCATTTATTGGAGCTTATTCTGGATCTAAGGAAAAAGGATCAGTTGAAAGCACTGGGAGTTCTACAGCAACTTTTCCTCTCCATGCGTAAAATGTTAGCAAGAATGATTCCTTTTGAATGGTGATACATATCCTGACTAGCACTGCACAGCTACCATATGTGATTGGAAATAGGTTACCAATTGAGTCAGTCAGGAACCTGACATCCAGGTAATACAAAAATAAGTCACTGCCACTAAAAGATGAGTTTTGAGAGTTTTCCATCCTAATTGTTCAGGTGTTTTCTTCTATTAAAAACCAACCGAATCATTCCTTAGTATACAAAATATGTCAGTCTTACCAAAACACAATTTCTCAGTGTTACATATGTATAGTTACTTGCTATTCTGTGTGTTTCTTAATTTTGGAATATATTTCTCTGTAAAATATATTTTTTTCTTGCGTGGCTGTTGTCACTTTGTACATACTTTTATACCCAGTATTCCCTCATATATCACGACCTCAGCCTTGGAGAGGTCAGAACCCAGTAAGGAAAAAAAAAACCAAAAACACAGGTTATTCTACAAAGTGACACAACGAATCCTGCTGAGGAAAACAATAATTTTGGGAAAATGGTACTGGAGAAATATATTCTAGGTATTATTTAATTTTTCATAAGGAAATAAACTCCTTTGCTTAAGATGCTCTAAATTTATTTTAGTGGTTACAGCTGACTGCAATTACCGTTTCTTAGAGATGCAACTTTATGCGTGGAAAATTTGCTCTCAAAAGATAAAGTGCAGATCATGTGTCTGAATCCTCTGTCCAGTAGCTGGCACTATTTCCTTAAATAAAATAAGCTGCAGTAACTTTCCTGTGGCAAGGCAAAACAGGGTTCCCATCCGACCATCATTAAGAATTTTAATTTGATTTCCTGAATCTCTGCAAGCTGCATTTCTAAGCAAAAGGCTTTTTGCCTGTCTCGTATCTGTATATTTGTGTGCTGGCGTTCATTTCATGGAGACATTGTACATATGCTGTTAATATTGACCCAGTTTAAAATCAGCCTTGTTTTATTTTGAAATGAGACATGATGCTAGCATGAGTCTGTAGAGCCGTGTAGTAATAGGATTGCTTCTCAAAATGAGCTTGAACCAGCGAAACCAGTTTTCAGAAGAGGAGTTGTGTGTAAGCCAATCGCATGAATCGTACTGCTTTCTAATATCACATAAAATACATCTATGTGAGTATCAAGAGAGCATTTATTTTCAAGCTATTCATTGTTAAATAAACAAAAGCAAAAGCAAAGAGGAAATATTATGATACGGTTTCTTTTACATTTTGTTTACTGAATGCTGGTTTAGATCCTCTCTGTTGTAGTTCTTTTCTTTGCCCGTCGTTTCCCCTATGAACTCAGCAAAGCTGAGCGCTCTTGCCAGCACGTTTTTTTGGTCTTTTAGTATTTGGATCTCCCGATTATCTATAAAATCATTTGTATTTTAATATATGCTTATTTGATTAGAGTTTTAATACTACTTCATTTCTTCTCTGAACTTACAAGTGGCTGCCACTTCAGTTACAATTTTTTTTAAACATTGTTGTGAGACCACTAATTCCTGTAGGAGAAATAGGTCCTAAAAGCCATTTAAATCCTGGTAGCAGTTCGCCAAATGTCCCCAGTGGTTCCTTCATGGTCTCTGTTACTTCAGTGGAAGAAAGAGTGGAAGTAACAATTACTCGCATGGTTAAGAGTTTACAGATAACACCTGGAATTGCCAATCTATTAGTTGCACGTATAAATGCACTTTGTTCCAAATAGGAAGGCCAGGATTTATAAGTGGCTAACCGTAAGTTTGTGCTTCTCACTAGAGTGGCTAAATTCTCAAAAGTGCTCAGTAATTACTGAAAAAAATGTCTTTGGTGCTGGATGCTTCTGAATAGCTGTTCCTCTTTTGTGTTTTTACTCATAGTGACCTTTTCTGTAGCCTCTCTTTGGGAAAAGCAAATCCCCGATAAGCCAACCCCAAAACCCCAGTGATGCTGTGTCAATGACTGTAAAATCTGCCCCGAGTCAAAAATAGTCCCCACTCCATGTCAGTGACCTCTGGGATGTGAAGGATTTGACAAAGTCGTTCGTTCTGTGTTATGTATAAAGTCTTATTTTCTGCACTTCACTTAAGCTGAATGCTGAAAAAGTCCAAAGTCATCTTCATTTAAAAAAAAGAAGCAAGGGAGTAGTTGGAGGGATGTGAAAATTGGCATCTTGTCAGCAAAGAGAGATTTCCCACCGGGATCGTTATCTACTGACTCTTGTCTGCTGTATCCCAAAAGAGACAAAGACTAAGAACTGATTAGACTTGTGACGATGTTTCTTGCAAGCTTCAGCCTATTTTTAATGCAGTTCCTTTAGGAATCATCTGCCCTAGCATGTGCTACTGCAGCGTTGACTACGGCGAGCTTTGTTTTGTTCTCTCAGTCATTTTCAGTGAAATATTTTGTATTTTAAATGGAGATATTTCCACTGTCTGGCACTTCTTAAATATTAAAGCTAATCCCTTAATCTTACATCTCTACCACACTGAGGCTCTCTGATGACGAAAGGAGGGCCGCTCCGGCTTTCTCTGGTAGGTGCGGAAGTAGATCCTGCGACACCAGTTTTCCCAGAGCAAAGTTACGGCCGTCTCCAGCCTTTCAAGGGGTGATGGATTTCAGGCTGTTTTTCTCCTTTCTTAGCATGCTCCACCCGCTGCAAACGCACAAAACCCCAGGGAGGGCAGCGAGAGGCAGGGAGCCAAGTTACGGCAGGAGCCCCAAAGCCGCGGTAGCTGCCCTGCGCGAAGAGCCCGGGCAGGGTTGGGTCGGTCTCCGAACCGGGCAAGGCTGTCCGCGCCGTGGCTCCTCGGCAGGGCCGGCGGTGACTTCCAGGCTCTGCGCAGCCCGGCAGCGGGCAGGCACTTGCTTCTGCTTTGGGTTGCTGCAGATCGGCTAGGCTCAGCGTCCCCCAAAACACCTCTGGTAAGCAGCCGCAAATTTCAGACCGTATTAGTGAGCGTCAAGCTATCGAATGATGAATAAATCCCTTGTGCTATCAGTTGCTCTGTTGCTGCTGAGAGATGTTTATGACATTCCTGTGATGTGCTACTCATCTGTGCCGGTATGAGTGCTTTTTCTTTTGAAATTTTAATTCAGACCCTTAAATCTTAGTGTTTCATTATGCCTCAGGGCCTAAAAATCATACGGTGACAAAAAGATGTGCAATGGAATTTTTACAGTGTGCACTGACTTTTGGGGAATATGCCCAATGAATATTAAACTAATGGCTAAAACTCCTAGGGAAACTAACTCACATGAGCTTTCTTCTCCGTCTCAGTCATTTCTTTTCCTTTTTTTTTCCTCCCCCCCCCCCCCCCCCCCCCCCACTGCGGTTGTATTTTATTCTTTCAGGGTACCGCTCATGCAGTGGGTCTTGGAAAGTGCAGGCCACTAATGCTATTTCAGAGATTTGCTTTCAAAAAGGAACTAACACTATAAGCTTATAGTTTCCTGAGCAGTTCTTTGCCACAGGCAGTGAACAGTCTGCGCTTTCGTTGTGGGGCAGTCTGTTGCAGATGAGAAGCAGTATGGACATGTAGATTGAATTAAAAGTATCGATACCAACTGTACTGCAACTTTGAAGTATTCCCTTAATCAAATAACTTTTCAGTGCTGTCTGGGAGCATTTATTAAAATTAGTTGATGAAAATCTGTAGTGATTTCATTAATGGATACCTACCCTGGAATTAAAAACGCCGGCAGTGTGAGCACGCACGCTGTGTCACGAAGGAAATTTTAGTGAATCAGTCCTAGCGTTTTCTGCTGCCAACTCTCTAGTGGCAAGGGTGAGGCAATTGGAGCGCTAGTTCAAGTTAGCTGGTTTTTTGGTCACATGTGGGTACGATGCGTTGGTACATTTTGCTGCCAGTACGAGGGTAAGAGGGGAAATGACGTTTTCGGAGTTGGTGTCTGCGTGGACCCAGGCGGGCGTCTGGCACAGCGAAGAGGAGCAGCTCCCTGGCGCCGGACAGCCCCCGCTTGGGAGTTCAAACAGCCTCTTGCAGAACAAGAGAGGTACGAAAGTTGCTCGTACAGAAAGTTGTGAGGTTTTGACTGTGCTTGACATGCAACTGTGCATAAAATCACCTCTTCTTTATTATTAAGAAAAATAAGCTGCGTGCTGCCTCCCCGAGTAGCCCATTTGCTTTCGCAGAGCAGCGTATCAGTGACTGATTCCAGAGCGGGTTGTAAGCTCAGACCTAAGCGTATAATTTCTATGTTTATTAAAAAAAATAAAAAATAACGTAATTGCACAGTAGAGAATTTGTAGGAATGGCCTCAGCTTCATTCTCTGGTAAAATTTGTGAACCCAGGCTTCAGAAATCCACGTTTTGGGGCCTCCTCGGCTCTTCAGGTGCGGGCTGCCGCGCTGGCCAGGCCCCCAGCCCCGCCTGGGGCTGCCTCTTTGCGAAGGGCACGGTGAGAAACCAAATCTGAAAATGATTTTCCCCTCTGGACAAAAATGTGTGTGTGTATGTATAATAGATAATTTCTCTGTAACTCTGTTTTAAATGACTCTCATTAGTGAATCATGTAATGGTTCATGATACTTGTTTTGCTGCGGTCTTACAGATTTTAATGAGTAACTCTTTTTCTGATAACTGCTTGCATTGACCGAATGGGTCAGATCCAGTATGTGAGAGGTTTTAATAGAAACATTCAGGCCAATATTCTTTTTGAGGTGCAAACAAATACTAGCACAGTCTTTCTGTACAAGAAGTTTTGTGGTTTTTACAGTAATTCCTCATGTAGTTTTGTAGACTAATGTTAGAATGACATTCGCTAATCCTCGTGCGCTTCTCAAAGGAAATCTCTTCATAATCTGTTTGTAGTCATTTTGCAGATGAGTGGTTAGTCCAGATTATTTTAAATACCTGTAAGAATGGACGTACAAAAAGGGAAATTGTTCTTCATGACAAGAGAATTTCCGTTCATTTGGCAAAGTATCAAGCCCTCAGCTGCATCTCTTAAAATGTGTAGTGTTTCAAAATAAAGGAGATGACCGTGTTGGAGCATCCGTACATGTTTACGTTGCAGCTCTGTATCTTTCATGTAAAGCTTTCAATTAATGCTATCAAATGAGTGAGTTTTGTAATCTGGAGTAGCCTGTTCCGTTTTCATGCAGGAAACAATGCGTGGGTTTGAGCCAAAGCGTACTATCTGTTTCATTTATTATTATTGTTACTTTAAACAAGAGACTTTGTAATTTCGTGAGAAAAGATCAAAGCAAATGTGTCACTGTTACATTGTTACTTTTTGAGCTAAATGTTAGCGTGCATTTATTAAACTTTAGAGAAATGTGTTTGTACTGTAGTTGCTGTTTGTATCATGCATATGTGCATGTACGGTTTTAAAGGATATTTTCATTTTACATGAAATTCAACTTTGCTAATAAAAGTTTGACTTGATGTAATCTTCAAAAGCCTTAGGTGTAATCAGCAAGTTTGGTTTTTTTTCTGATGCCGTGTCTTTGTTGGGAGCTGGTTTTAATTTGCGTGCACAGACCTCTCTAGCTTGTGTTAGGTGGTGAGTTTCCCAGCCGCCCAGCGTTAAGCCCGGCTTAGAGGCTGTGATCGGAGATGGCTCATTTACTTCATAATAGGGTCATTACCTGGCTCCGACGGTTGTCATGTATGTTAGCATATATGAACATTATCTTAGTTTATTACTCTTGACTGTATAAGTTAACATCACGTGAGCTCTCAGGCATGTAGGACTTTAATCTAAGTGGCGTGTGAAATACCCAGCAAAATAAAGTTACCCAGTGTCAAAATACACTTAGCTGTGAGGTGGAACCCGGCAGTAGGACGCACCAGGCCTGAACAACGATGAAAACACCTGATCCAGTTATAAGTGGTAGAATACAGCTAGAAAGATTGCCAGGACTAATTTCTACATGTCTTCATTAAGGATCACCAGAGTAACGGTGATACAAAATTTTATAAGTACTCAGGCACCGAGAAACCCAGTCGTACTTGCTCTTTTCTTCCTATCTCTTAGGTGAGGAAAACCCTGCTCATCCTAATTGTCTGAAATCTTAATGTATGGGTTCGTTATATGGAACGCTAAGAAATGCTCCTTGTTTGCCAAGGAAAATAGTAAAACACCAAAAATAACTCTGTATTTCTCTTGTTACTGTGGCTTTTTTTGTCCTCGTATTCGGTGTTACCTGATTTCCTCGGCTATTCGCTGCCTGCCTGTGGAGAAAGGTTAACCAGCCAAGCAAGCAGGAACTGCACAATGCAGATAGTTAAGCCAGCCCAACACCTTCGATAGCAAAACTGCTGCTGCTGAGGACTCATTAAAAGTCAGCAGACAAATCCGTGCCAGCTGATACTGCTACAAAATCCTTTTTTCAAACAATGATGCTTAACAGAAATTTAAAAGAGCTATGCAGTGCTAAAGTGTGAGCAATAAATTGCACAGAAAATAATCCCCGGCTTCCAAGCCTGGGATATTTTCTACGTTGTTGTTAGAGCGTTTCTCCCAGCAGGAGAGAGAGTGATTTTTTCCCTCATGTTTTAGCTACCGCATTTCAGCAGGAAGGTTTCAGGACTTCTCTGATGCGTTCTTCCCCTGTGCAAGCCCTGCATGCGCTCAGTGCAAGGGCAGAAACAACCAGCAATGTAATAACCAGCGTTCACCTTTCAGGGAGGCATCAAGGGCATTCCAAGTTTTTATTATTATTATCCGTATGCTGGCATAATGGGATTTACACTTTTCTCAATAACACAACGGAGAGAAAAAGTCTGACAATCATGTGCTTCACTGGAGTGAGGATAAAGAGGTGGCGGGCAGCGCCAGACGCGCGGGCTGCGGAGTCCAGCGCGCTGCCGTGCCGCGAACCCGGGCCACAAATCCCCTGGCAAAAGTTTAAGAAGAAAGTACAGGAGCAATTTGATATTTTGCTTTTAATGCAAAGTTGGCATTTTTGGTACTGTGTTTAGGGCAGAGCAAGAGCTCACTTTTTTTTTTTCTGTAGCCATATGTTAAAGGCCCCTGCAGGCCATTCTTTGTAGCAATCGCATCTTCTGTTCTTCGGTGTTACACTAAAACGTCATTCCTTCTGGACTTTTACCGTCTGTTAATAAGCTTGAAAGGCAGATGAGGAAGTCGGTCGTCCAGCGGGAAAGGGC
The DNA here is from genome assembly GCF_040807025.1 of Struthio camelus. Classification (NCBI taxonomy): domain Eukaryota; kingdom Metazoa; phylum Chordata; class Aves; order Struthioniformes; family Struthionidae; genus Struthio; species Struthio camelus. The sequence goes on along the minus strand of NC_090955.1, from coordinate 4,301,572 downwards.
AGCAGCCGTCTGTTGGCGCCGCAGGGCCTGAGCAAGGGCTGAGCAAGGGCTGCGCCCGGCGTGGGCGCTGCCCCAGGCCCGGGTGGCCGCCTCGCCGCGAGGCGGGTGAGCACAGAGAGCTGCTCCTCCGCGCTGTCGGTAATGGCTTGCGACAGCTCCCGTAGTGGTCGTGAAATCACCTTCCGTGCTGTTGTGTAGTGTATAATTAATGGAGGCAGTGTCTTTGTTTCAGCTATGGGAAAATGTGAGGGAGCTGAGTTACCACGTCAAGGCCGATAGCTGGTGGTCCCACTGAAACCCACAACTTTGGGGTTTGCTGGGTTTTTTTTTTTTTAATAGTGTTTTATTGTCACAATTTCCTTTGTGATTTTAAGACAAGAAAGGGAGAAGTAGCACTGAAATACCACTGTGGAGGGGCACACAAGTCTCCTGACAGGGGCCGGGAAACACGTTGCCGCGTAAGAAGGGCAGCAGACGGAGGGGGACGCGTCAAAACGCGCGGCCAGGTCGGAGGTAAGCCCTTTCTCCCCCGGGGCTCGACCGAAACCGGTGAAGATCCGTGCGTGAGTACGTTTTCCTTCATTTATACACTGAGGTGTGAAAGCCCTGAGGCTTCTCCGACCGCTGCCGGCGGGCCGAGCGGACGGCGGGCCGCCGGCGGCAAAGCGCTCCTTCCCAAAACGGGCAGCCCCGGTTCTGTCCTGCTCCGGCACGGCGGCTCCCTGCTGCCCCTCTGCCCGCAGGGCTCCGGCTTCCCGCCCGCTGCCCTGCCGCCTGTCCCGGCCCCCCAGCGGCCCCGCGCCGTCCTGCCCTGCCGCTCGGCGCCTGGAGGAAGCGGTGAGGACGTCTCCGAACGGAACATACGTAGGAAAACGTTCTGGCTTTCGTCAAAACGGCCTTGTTTTGGAGCTTCCTGGCTTTGTATCAGCTTGCTTTTTCAGTGGGTTGGCAGCACTGTTACTGACCGAAACCTGAGATCGGTGACAGCTGTGACAGCTGCTCCTCACTCGGGACGAAGGCGGGAAGCAGTCAGGCCCCGTTGGAGCGAGGCACCCACGCGTTAGCCAGAGGCTGCTGCGGCCCCTCTGCGGGGACGGGGACGGGGACGGGGACGGGGACTGGCCCCAGCCCCGGCCCAGGACACTCCTGCAAACAGCTGGATTTAATTAGAATAATTGCTGGCACGTTTTCAGCTGCTCCCGTTGAAGGAAGTGATGCACAGGTTGTGCTTATTTACTGATTAAGCTGGTAAAGAGTTAGTAACCTTTCCTCAGTCTTGTGCACAGCCATTTTTATGGCTGTGAAGTGCGTCTATCTGGCTTTAGAGAGGAGAAACTTCAGCAAAACCGTTATGATCTCTTACCTCAGAGGGCAGCGAGAGCCGCAGGAGCCTCCCCTTCTGCTGTGTCAGGCGCTGGGATGGCTGGTACGTGGGGCAATTTTTTATTTACGTTTCCAGAGTTTGGGCTTTACCCTCCAGCCTGTCGAGCTGGGCTGGTTGCTGTTTGTGCAGCCTGCGGTGGGTTGGCTGAGGTGGCTCCAGGCTCCCATGTTGCTGTGTGGGGCGGCACGGCCACCCCGTCCTCGGGGCGCTGGCGGGGAAGACGCGGTGTCCTGCAGGTGCCTTGGACGTGGTGTGGCGGCAGGGGACGGCGACCGGGTGGTGAGTGTGGTGCCTCTGTCACGTCTGGGGTTTGCACTGTTTGTGTCCTGAAGTATTAACGCTCGTGAAAGAAGAAAAATATAGATATTTGCCTCAGTGATCTTGCCCGAAGAGGTGGTGCTTGGGCAGGAGCGGGGCTGGCCCTCCCCGGTCCCGTAAAGCCAACGAGCATCCCCTGGGGAAGGGGGGCGGCCTGGTGCCCCCGGGACCTGGGTGGCCGAGCGTTCGGCTCCAGACGCGACGGCCTGCGACTCCCCCTCGGCGTAAGGCAAAGAAAGTCTCTGTAGGTGGCTGGGCGTGTGGTAAATAACATGTTAATTGTATGTAAGTGGGTTATTTTTATGATTATTTGTTCAATTTAAAGGCACAAATGCAGTTTCTAGATTAAAAAAAGAGTCGTGTAAGGGGGATGTTTTCCTTTGTGGCTTCAGGTAGTCATGGTTCGGTGTGTTTGTTTATTTTCCTCTACGTGACAACTTATACAAAACCTAAGTATAAAAGACTGCTGGGCTGTGTCAGCCGGCAGTGTGGTAGCACTGCCGGTAGCGGGGGCTGAGCTCCGCGAGGCTCGTCAGCGGGGCCGCTCTCCTGGGCAGCCGTCCCCCCGGGCGGCGGAGTCGACGGGTGCACGTTCATCGTAAATGTCACTGTGCGCCCTGACTTTTCCGAAACCATCAAGTCCTGGAGCCCCGAGGCTCTGGGTTTGTGAATAACTGACTCGGGAATTCTTAACTGTTCTGCTTTCAGGTTATTTCAGTAGGTTTTTTAAAAAAAGAAAAAATTCTGAGAAGTTTAGATTTCAAAACCGAACGCCCTGAAAAATCCCCTAACCCCTGAGCTGGTGGGGCCGCTGGAGCCCTGAAAGCCTGAATCCTAGAGTTTCAAAAAGCAGTGGGGAAAGGAAAACACAGCAAACTCATTCTGTAGGAATTCTGCATTTTGATGCTCTGGCTGTTTCTGGCTTTCAAAGCTGAGAGCTTAAATGTCTGAATGAGAAGCCCACGTTCTGACTAATTTTGGCAAACCTCATGAGAATATGCATTTCTTGGTCCTGTTATTTACAAGTTTAAATCTGTCTTCATCTCTCCTTGCAGAATGTTCTGAATGTTCTGAATTTTCTCATCTCTGTAATTTAAGTTTCCTGTTAAGGAAAAGAAACTTTAAACTCAACTGCTTCATTTCATCAGCCTGTTATCAGCTCCCATTGTATTTTCAAGTTTCTGACAGGTTGACAACACGTATCTGAATCTGTTTCTTCTTATAATCAAGATAATAACTACTAAAAATTGATAGATTTTGCTGCAGTTGAAATTGCAGATTAATTCTTGCCATAATTAAGTCTTTAAATGTTAATTGCATTCTGTTATCATCTATCTGCTGTCAATTTTCAGTAATTGACCTCCCAAGTCAGAAATTAGAGACAGTCTTTGATTATTGGTTGAGTTAGTCTTAAAGTGTTATAGTGTTATCTCTTTCTCCCCCCCCCCCCCTTTTTTTTTTTGGAAGGTATTTTATTCAGGCAGTCCAAGGTGAACTACATGTTGCTAAACAATTTTCATCTTTATCACTTTCTCATACAGTATTTGCTGATTGTTGCTTCACCTGGTGTCTGTAGATACAGATGCATTGATGAGGTTTTTCACAGGCAGGTATTGACCGGCTTTGGGCTTTTGCTTAGCTTCAACTCATCCCCTTTCCTTGAGTGCCCTCCCTCTTGGGGGAGGGAATGGGCTTTATCACCAGGACGCAGCCTATGGACGTTTTCTGGCTGAATGCAGCATATCTACTGTTTCTGAGAGGACGCTGTGTCTGCAGGGCTGGGCGCGAGACCCCGCGCTTTGGCACGAGTGGGCATAGTTGGCACAAACCATGTCTGCGAACACGTTGCCATCTCAAAAACTATCTACCAGAAAGGAAAAAAAGAGGGAAGAAAGGAAGGAAAGAAGAAAAAAAAAAAAAAAAGCTCACTGGTTGCTTTTCAGCTTAAGAAAACGTGCTTGTCTCCAGGTCTGCATGTTTTTAGTGATGTTTGGTTTCCTTCCAGCAAAAAATGAGTCAGGTGTAGATCCTGAGTATTCCCCATACCCAGGCTTTCTAACATGAGGAAGGCAGAGAGATGACTACGTGTTTTCTGGCAGCAGCATTATAGCAGAGGGGCTTTCCACAGCAAGTAGCCAGGGCACGGTTTGGGGCAATGGAAGAAACGACATCCTGCGGCCGTGGGGAGACGCAGGGGCGCGGGCAGCTCGCTCTGCTCCTCGTGCTGCCTACAACAAGAACAGGGCCGGGGATTTAAGCAACAGTTTCTTCTCTGATCTTTCTCATGTAAATGAAAGAAAAGGCCTGTCAGTGAGGCCCCCAAACAGGTTCGTTTATTAACTCTTTAGGTACCGTTTCCTTGTTACAAAGGAAATGAAGTCCTTTATTGGCTCCCTGACCAGGGACCACGCTGTTTTCTGTGGCAACGCTATTGTTGTAGCTGGGTGAGGAGGGAGGAGAAAACACTCTAACCGTCACATCCTGGTGACAAGCCTATGGAAGCATGACAGGAGTCCAGCTTATGACTTTTTAGAAGAGTTAATCTCTGGCTGTGTTTTAAATTGTATCTGCAAAGCTGGATTTTGGGGCAAAGCAATGCCTGATGAGCAGCTGAAAGAAGAGGAGTCTGTCTCATGGTGGAGTTAAATCGGTATTGGACCCAATTTTGTCATGGAAAGAAAAGACCCTAGTGGTCTCAAATATCCCCTGGCCTCCCTTCCCCAAGCTCCTCTTAGCTACGTGTTTTTTCACAAGGGAAATTCAGTGTCTTCCATCAGTTTGTGTGGGAAGAAACTTTTCTGCTGGTGTTGCATCTTTGTTGCACAGACACAAAGAAATGTTCATGCAGCAAAGAAAGAAAACGAATGAAGTAACAGACCCTGTTTCAGCTCTCTGCCCTAACGTGAATTCCGCACAGTAAACAAAAAATAACTTCCTGTCTGTTACAGGTACCTCATACACTACTTGTAGTACTTCTTTGGAACTGCATTTTATCCGGTTTTAATTTTGATCACTGTTGTGAAGCATTGTTAAGTTGCATTTTGCCATCTGCATCTTTTAGGCTCGCAGTGAAAGCGGCGGCGTAGCCTCGCTTTCCCTCTGCCAGCCAGAGCGCCTGCCTGTGATGCAGAGGACAGTCGCTCTTAGCTTTGCCATTCAGATGATCGCAACGTGATAACTTTTTTTATTCATAATGGTAAATGATTGCTAAATATAAACAACAGTAGTTTAAAATTTCATATTGTGTAATATTCACCTCTCCTGTTAGGTCGGACCCGTCCTGCTCTCTGCCGCCCGGCGCAGCAAGGCGAGCGATACGGCGGCTGCGCCGGGGCCAGGCGGCTGCTGCCGCGAGCGCCACGGCTCTTCCAGGAAATGCTTCATGGTAATTGCAGACAGTGGCTGTGCCAGGGATATTGCTTGTTTCTGTATCTCTTCAGATAATAACTTTTATAACCTCCTTGGCTGTGTCCTCTGGAAGGATTTAAGGACATAGTGATTGCAAGAAATCACCTGAGATTATTATTTCCTTGCGTCTTCTCCCTCCTGGAATGACTGAGAGTCTTTCCTGCACCTCTGTAATGTGCTTTCTAACTCGCTTGCCTCCAGTTCCTGAGCTTTTAACTGTATTTCAGCTTTTTTTAATTCTTGAAGCTTTTCCTGGAGGGGTATTTAAGGCCAGACCTTTAAAAGGGTGAAAGCCCCTGAGTCCAGTTCTCAAACCCTTAGGCTCAGCGGCAGCCTAACCTGAGCGTGCTTGACACCAGTTGCTATATAGATAGATGTATTTTGATTATTGACTTTACTGTCTCGCTATCATTGTCTTCCTAGAGGTGCACACCCCAGGGGTCCTGCAGCGGGCGCTGGAGGGTTTTGGGGCTGAGGCTGCCAGTCTCTGCGCAGCAGCAGGTTTGCAACGCAGGCCTAGCAGGATCCCAGGAGGGACAGGATACGCTTTATATACATACATATATATATATATAAAAATATATATATCTCAAATGTGTGCGAGTGCATATATATGTAGAGGTGTATATACCGCTACTTTCTCAAACTTAGGTGAGATGTAGAAGCACCGTCTCTTCCAAGTCATCTCAAAGACCTGGCCTTCAGTCAGTTCATTTATTATGTTGTTAAAAGAGCACGGGAGAATTGGACAGCTGGAGAATTCAGACTTCCCCCTGCCTGTAACTTGGCCATTGGATCACAGTTACCAAATGAGGTTTTTTCTTTTTTTCCCCCCCCCCCCTCCACACTCAAAACAACAAGCTTAGCTGCTTCTCTGAGACTATTCATTTTCACCACATCAGGAACTTATTAATTCTTGATGAGAATTCAAGCATTAATCAATCCTTGACTGAATCCTCCCCAGAGGGAAAGAAGAGAAACTGGGCCAGATCTGCCTCCTGGTTGCTGTGAATTCGGTCTCTTGACTGAATGCACGTTGCAACGGTGCTGTAATCGGGTCACTCGGCTTCAGCTCCGGATCAAACCCACCTTGGCAGCTACGTGGCAGCTCTGCAGCCCATTCGGGCGCTGTAGGTACCTCGGGAGAACGGAGAAGTGGCCCGAGCCCTGTGGCATCTCGTGTTTGGTGCTCCTCGGGCAGTGTGGCAGGTGTTGGAGCAGCCCCGGGCTACTCCTATTAATGGAGGGCAGATGAGGCCAAAGCAATGAAAAGGAGGCTTTTATGCCACTTATATATATGTACATATAGTTTCCTTTGTGAAGGTTTTGTGCCTGAGAGCTGTACCGCAGGGTCTGGGCGGTGCAGCAGGACCGACCTCAGGACCCTGGGCTATGTCTAGAGACCATCAACGATGCTCCGTCTCTTGCTGGCCTAAAGTCAGGGTGACTAAGGTGGCAGGACTTCCAATTTAGGCAGAGAGGATTAGCACCAGGCTCTCAGTGTTGAATCCCTTGCTGTTGTGAAGTTTCTACACCGAAACTTGTTCGCTTCCAAAGCACTAGTGCCCGTCTCGCATGTATGCTGTATGCATTAAAGACAAACAAAGTCCACTGTTGAAACTGAGACTTCCTTGTAGTTTCATTAAGTCCTGGGATACAAATTTACATGTAGATTTATACAGCTGACCCACTTCCCTGTAACTGTATTTTACAGAAAAAGGAAGTTTCCCTCTGAGATTTTAGAGCTGTTTGGATTAATTTTACTTGACAGGTCCATGTCATTTATTTTATGATTCTTTTGCAATGAATTAGAAATAACTTACTATTGTGCTAAAGATTTGCCCTATTTTCTTAGGTAGCCAGACTTCCTTAATTTGTATTAATTTTTTTTATATATTTCTCATGAAAAGTAAAATATGATGACTTCAATTTCAAGGTGAATTAGACATGACACACACCCTAAAGGGATGCATACAATATACTAAACTCAAACTGCGCTTTCGTTGTCAGCTTGTATATCTCTACTCAGGAGAGTGCTTTTTTTCTTATGTTTTTATTATTATTTTTCCTCCAGTAAGTTTATTATTGTTCCTTCTTCAGAAAATGTTTTCTCTCTTTCATGGAAGAGAGTCCAGCCAGACGCCATGCTTAGTTGATACATTTCCAAATTATAGCATTTACACTTCATTTTCACAACTTCTACACTCAGAAGTTTAGCATGATGCATCAAGCTGGAGTTTGCATGGGTGATGTTGCATGCGTTTCTCTGACGCTGTGGATGTTGCAGCGTGAGCTCTTGCAAGAGCAGAATGGGGGGAAGACAAGGAATTGTGCTGCTGGCGAATTTCCCCTTTTCATTTCCTTACTACTTGGCGTCTTTTCTATGGTGTGCCATCAGGGACACCAGCTCGGTCTCCTTTGCGTCTGCCTCTCTTGTGCACTCACCTCCCTGCCTCTTTTTTTCATGCCGCTTCACTGAACTGGATTAGCCCTCCTGAGCGGGCCTGTAAACCCACTCAGGAGGGTAAACCATAACCTTATTTCAATCCATGTTCTCTATGGGCCCTTTCTGTGGCATGTTACCATTCCGCAGTCCTCTTTAGGCTAGTCTCCCAGAGTTCATCCTTTGCTTTGGTGTGCAATGGGCTCCGACTAAAGACAAATTTTGGTGCCCAGAGAGTGAGGGTGAAATCTGTGAATGGGGACGAGAGCTCCAGCGAGGTCCTGGGAGGTGGGGAGAGACCATGACAAGGCAGCCACCCCTCCTCCTGCACACACAGGCTGGCGTGAGCTGCATTTCAGATAGTCTTAGCCAGGACAGGGCGAGTAACTGAGTGGGAAGGGTATAATACAGCTTGCACAAAAAAAAAAAAAAGTCAGTAGGGGACTGATGGAGCACTTAAAATGAAGATGTCAGCAATGAAATGAATATGTATTAATTCTAGTGGTCTGTATAAACACGCGAGAGGAATTGTAGCTGGTCACTTATGACCATGTAAATCTAATTAAATTGATATTGCTTGCAGGAAATACAGAGGATTGAATATAACAATTAGGGGATCTTTCTGCTCTTTTTGGAAGAACCAAGCAGGCAGAAGGCACAGTGAAATGGCACTCGGACAGGAGTGCGTTGCCCTTGTCAGTCCCAGGCAATTAATACAAATGAGCCATCAGCATTCACCTTCAGTTTCCTAATAGACAGACTTGGTCGTGTCTGCTAGGAAAACAAATCGCATGGGATTTTTTTTTTTTTTAAATCATTTGTTTATAATGTGTGTTTGTAGGGTGAAAGGGGGGAGTCAGTTTGTTGGGGAAGTATTACAGAATCGCAGGGTCCTTTGGTCCGTGCGTCAGCTGCGGGTGATCTCGCGGGGCTGGGACTGGATCCCCCTTGGTGCTTCTTAAAACCTGTGGTTGGCGCTTCCCAAACCCAATCAGCTTTGCATTGCATAGAAGGGAATTTTGTAGCTGAGCCTATTCCCAAGGCACAAGAGATCTTTCACGGAAAGAAAAGTTAGTGGTTGCTTGGTGCAAGGAAGCATAATTTGATCACATGTACATGCTAATAGGGGAAATAAAAGTCTCTCTGTAATTTATTTGCTCTTCTCAAAAAGATCAATTTTACCAATATATGATCAAATAAAACTGCCTGAATTTCCCCCCCACCCCTGACAAAATAGCCTATAACAAATGGTGAGTGGAGCGGTTAGGAGCCGAGAGCAGAGAATATAAATGAGGGGGATCAGTCACGGTGAGATGGACAAGCAAAAGGGGCAAAAAAACCCCCAAACTTAAATCTACATAATCTGCACCCCAGCAGGGATTAAGAGGCCATTCAACAGCAGCTGCTAAAGTTAGGCTCTGTTAAATCAGCAAGCCTGGGTAACTGGCACCTTAAATTTTTAAGAGCTGGCTAAGCTACTCTTTGGATCATTAATGTTTATTTTTAATAAGTCTGGGATAGCTGAGGAAGTTTCAACGGGCTGAAGGAAAGCTCCTGTTCTGCCCTTATTTAAGAAGGGTAAATGGGATGACCGGAGTAATTACTGGCATGTCAGATGAGTGCTCAATCAATATGCGCTTCATCCCCCCAAAGGTAAGGTCATGTATCTAAGAATAATGAATGTGGCTTGCTACTTGCAGGGTAGGTTTTGTCCTGAGAAGCAGGGTACAACAGAGAATATGAACAGGGTCAGGGAAGAAACTCTTCCCTCCTGCTCTCCGTCCCCGGGGAGGCACCGCTGCAGCGCTCCTGTCCCGTTTCGCTGTCCGCAGATCCTGGAGCTGGCTGGAAATTCAGAGGGAGTTCAGGGAAAATTCGCCAGGATGATGAAAGGTTATGCAATCCCACCGCATAAAAACGGAGTCTGTTTAAGCCACAAGGGAAAGACGAAGGACCTATTTGATCCATCTCTAATGATCCATTTGGGATGATAACAGCAGAAGGCTAGAGACGATGTGCACAGGGATAATTCATCAATGAAAGACTAAGTGAGAATTGTGATAAGCTTCCACCACTGGCTTTCTTGGCAATAGTCTGGGTTGTTTTATAAAAATGTAGACACTAGTCCCGCAATAGCTGGTGGCCTTTGAACTGGGATTGACCTGGGGCCAGGCAGCTGTTGCTATGTGAGGGCAAGGGACCGCGGTGGCTTTGCTCAGTCCTGTTGGAGGTGGGTTTTTGCTGGCATGCAGGCTTTCAGGTGGTGGCTGCTGCAGGACAGAGGAGCTTCGCTGTCACCTGCGGAGCTTGCTGCACTTTGGCAGCGCCGCTGCCAGGAGGCCCGTTCCCGCCAGCGCTGAGAATTGCAAAAATGAAACACAAAATTGCTAATTGACCTCACAGGTTGTGAAAATGCTGTTGGTGCTTGGCCACTTTGCTCATGGGTGATTCCTACATAAGCTCTTCTATTATTTATAATTTTCTAAATAGCCATCTGTGCTGCAGGGCTGTTTTTTGAGGGCACAGTGCGAATCTAACTTGAAGCCTATTTTTAGCAGCTCTCCGGGAGGTCAGAAATGGTCAGGTGTCACAGACTTCACAAAACCTAAAAATGTAACTTACGGAGATGTTCCGCACTTTCCATATGCAGCGTTTTAAAAATTATCTTCAGAAATGAATGATCTCCCTGCTTTTAAAGCAGCCACTAAAAGCCTGTGGTGTCTAGAGTCCTGTTAAAAAATTTTGTTTACCCTATGAGTTTCTGAAAGATATGAAATAAAGGTAGCAGCCGTAAGTACCTGCTTACCCAGAGCCCACTGGAAGCCTGAAACAGAAAGCTTTTAGTTCTATTTTAAGCATCATGCCTATACTCTTTGCTTGTATTTTCTCGGTTGCTTGTGGTGATAAAGTATGAACAAAAGAGAGGTTTTAATAATCCTCTCCAGACGGTTTAGACTCATCAGATTACTCTTATTTCCTTCCAGGAAGGTATAAATCTTCTCGTGTGTGATGTGGTGGTGGTGGTGTGTGTGTGAGTGTGTCAACAGCTGGGCAGAACGGGTTTTGCAAATCGCAGAACTAAATAAGACCCACTCAAGAAAATTCCTTTCTGAGTGAGCATGAACACCTCAGCTGAAAATTGTGCTAAGTAAAGGCCACTGGGAGAGGCTACTTCTTGCCATGGGTTTCACAGCGGGATAAGGAAGAGCTAACCAAGATTAAAAAAAATAAATTTTCTACCTTTCCTTTACTTTCTGGTCAGCTAAAATTCAATATTGATATTTCTCACAAAATGGGCAAGTATTTATCTCCGAGGCCAAGCTACTAGTAGAAAACCCTTGAGCAGGTTGAAGTCCCTCCACGCAGCCGGTGATCCTGCCGGTGCAAGCAGTCGGCTCCCAGCAGCCTGCTCCCCGCCACTGGGCTGCCGTTACAGGGTGCTACAGCCACCAAAATACATTTATTCCCAGAAATTTTCTTTTATAGACTCTTCTTTGACTATCGTTTTTCCTTTTCTCATAACTCCAGTGTTTTCCCCTCTTTGGTTAGGGTACTAAAGCCTTTGATACTTTGTCTATTGAGCCACGATGTTTGTAAGATTATTGCAGTATCTACTGGATACCTTCATGTACCAAACCTCTAGGAGGAGGGCTATTAAAATTAGCATGTGTTCGGCAGCCTGATTCTCCTCTTCCTTACTCATTTCTCTTCATGTGAAGTTAATGAGCCCAATTATCCATGTTCCATTAGCAATACATGGAAATGTATTGACCTGGGGTGGAACCATGTCAGATCTATAAGTTGACTTCTAATCAAGCAGAATCAAAATCAATGGAATAAAACTGGTAGGATGACATCACTTTCAGCACTAACTATTTAACTAACGACTTTTTTTTTTCCTAAAAATGTTTCTAAGGATCTTGGTTAAACATGGGTTGTTTTTTTCATGTTTCTTCCTTTATTAAAATTTAATATCTCTTTAGTGTGAACAATAAGAAAATAAGTATTATTTGAAGTCTCTACCAGTTATAATTGGTAGGACAGATTTTTTTTTTATGGTGGCTCTTTGCTTTTATCACTGAAGAAACTATCAATAAAATGTAGTGTCTTTGCAAATGCAGTGTTGTTTAGTGACATCCACAAAGTTCAGATTACTTTACTAATAGAATTTTGTCATGTAGTTGTTCAGCTTGAGTTATTGTCGACAAGAGTCTATTATCTGGTCAGCTGACATTTACGTTGTCTTCTGCCTTCAAGTCCTAAAAAAGATAAATATGTTGTTCGAATATTTCAGTGTTCGCAAACATGCTTTCCATAATTGAGCAAAACAAGAGTCAATGAGCAGCTAACATACAATTTTTGTGAAACATGTGGAAGATTTTTTATAGAGTTTCTAATGAGGTCTTCATTATTGTAATATGGTTCTTTGAGTGTTGTCAGGCTGTCTTTCATTGGTGTTAGTGCTAATATACGTTAATTGGCAGATGACTATGAATTACATGAGCCATAATTTCATTTAGGAGTTCTGGTTCCTACATGAATCACTTGGGAGCGAATTATCGGAAACTTAATATGAAATTTTAATCATAAAACCTGATTTGCTCCTTTTTTAACATCATGCATATATGTATGAGGAGCTATAGCCAAGGGAAAATGGTGGCTTTCTTAGCAGAGTATATTGACTCCCAGTAAGTGATTCCCAAGGGAGCGTCAGCTGCGGGGAGCAGCTGGAGGCACCTGCAGTGTCTCTGCCGTGTGCACCGAAGCCACGGTGTCTGGAGCTGTACCTCCACAATGAGAGAAATGAGGGTTACAGGGAGGGCGTGGGTGTGTGGCTGCGGTCCCACGCTCATCCCTGTGTCCTCAGCCCAGCCACACGTCTCCTTGGGTGTTGCACTGGCAGTCAAAGCACACACAGTGGCAGCCCAACTCCAGTTCATAGGGTCTAGCCTTGCCTCTTTTCTATAAAATAATGTATTCCTTATATTTTATTCTCTATTAGTCATTACTTTTTATCATTCCTATCTTTCACTCGAAGGCGATTACTCACTCTGTACTCGCACTTCAGTCAACATCAGCTGATGTGATGCTCTGCCACTTTGAATGCTGCAGAAAAACTTCCAGTGTGGACACCTCTGTACAGTACCTATTTGCGATGAGCAGTATCGTGCATGGACACGTGTTAGTTCATGGGCATGTCATTTGCAGAATAATAACTTTTTTTAATCTTTTTTTTCTTTCCTCACAATACAAAGATGCTGTTACAAGGCTCAGCAGTAATCTCAATATGGGTTTAGTCCCCACAAGCTTGGGCCAAGGAGAGAAAGTACTGGTCCCTTGTTTCCAGTCCCTTGCTTCCAATCTTTAGCCTGAAGGATGCTTCCAGAAACATTATTGATTAGCTTTCAATGTAAAAAATTAGATATGCTTGCACAGATCTGTCCAGCATCATTGTATATTGACTAAATGTATTAATGATAGATAAGATGCAAGATACAAGTGTGACAGGCATATCTCCTTGTCTGAAGCGGAAGCCTTCGTTAACTTTGCTATTGAAGTGAGCATATTAACATTCATGTCCTAGAGCCCTTCTGCATACTTGGGTGATTAGGATTTGAATCTTATATTTTACTGATACCTCATGCAAGTTTTCCAAAAATGCTGTCTTCAGTGTGGCACCCTTCATGCTAATCTGAGAGGCAGCTCGCTCAGGAAAAGCCAGAGCAGCCAAGGAAGTGAAACTACCTCCTGCAGCAATTTTGACTAAGCACAAGGGAAACATGTTTCTTTTGCATTACTAACCTATTATTAAAAGTGTGCAAATCTCTTCATAACCAGACTCATCTGCCACTTACGGACCCACTAGACGTTGCTTGAAATCCAGATTAGCCCTAAGGGGTCTGAGGGATAGTCCGTGAGGTTCAGTAGCCCAGCACAGACATCACAAGACCCATCCTTAAAATGGATTTAGGCACCCTATTGCATTTGAGTCCTATATGCAGGTCTTTAAATTAGAAGTCTTTGGAACAGGATTCTAGCTAGGGGGTTTTGGGTTGTTACTTTAAGGTTGCTGGTCACCTCAACTCTTTACGCTATAAAAATGCCTACTTAACCATAGGTGGTGATTTCACTGGAAGAAAATGAAGCTGGGCTCACCCTATGGCTGCGTTTGCTGCCTTATACTGAGGCTGCTCAGGCCAGCTCTGCGTGTTCCAGAATCTGTGCGCGGTGAAATTTGGCTAGTTACCGTGATGAATTAACGAACCAGAAAGATAAAAGTGCTTTAATCATAATTGCACATTCATGAACCAAATTTTGAGGCAAGGATTTAATATCTTTGAGTGCAAATGGTAATAATAACGGCAAAAATTATATTGCACAGAGTAATTTCGGTTTCTAAAATCATTCCAGAAAGACAACCCCACTCAAGTAAGTAATTTGTGTAGCTACATAAATATTCCCTGTGTTCCTTAAAGCATTTCTCTTTCTCCTGAAGTCTGCAAATTACACTTTTATGAGATGCTGTACAAACTAACTACTACATCTATTCAGAGTATGATAATATCTTCTTGCCTTTGAATGAAATATTTGGCCCTTGAGAATCTGGCAGTATCTTTCCACATAAAATACCTGAAAATTGAATAAGATCTTAAGCTTTATTATGTACATATAATACTGGTACGTGTGGGATTAAATGTGCAGAAATCTTATTTACGTAACCTTAAGATGTGTTTGTAGAATATATTTTAGGCTGGGGTATCTCTGTAAAACGTGTTTATAATCTCTTTTTCTTATGTGACATGATCTCCAAAAAAATCCCAAAGGTCTTGTCTCAGATGAAGCATACAGGTCTCTAGGACAATCTGAGTATAGTTTTAAATTCTAGCATTTCAGATTAGCAGACATAAAATATGGATCTGATGCAGTATAATAAGTCGGTCTCTTGGGCTATATTGCTTCTAAGTCCTTTTTGCTGAAAAGACAAAGAAATTGTAAGGAAATATAACTTTTCTTATAAGAGGAAATACATATGGTGGATGCTGCATCTGCAGAGATGGTTCTTCTGAAACGGACTGGGAGTGTGTTCACCTCATTCGTGGTTAATCAGGACGACCCTCTGATTAAAGAGAGCTTGCTCGACAGAAATGCCATATATTTCAACTCTCAAAACTTTCCCCTCAGCACGCCGTCTTTGGCAGTACAGAAATGGAGGGTTTCTTTGCAAAGCATGCATTTTTCATATTCCGTATCAGAGTACAAAATTTAGTCCCACAGATCCTCTCGCGGGTGAATGAATGTTTGTGGCTGAACGCGTCTCCTCAGGATCGAGAGCAAGTATTTATGATCAAGCACGCAGCGACAGAAACTTGTCGCTATCATCTCGTGCAGACTAGTTTTGAAGGACCATGAATTTTCAGGGATCAGAGGACTGCATTGGAGACCTGATGCTGATGAAAAGCGTTCATGCTCTCCCAAAAATTCGTTCTCCCTGCTCTGAGGAGAGGAGTTTCTCGGTGGATTTGGAGCGAGCCTCGGCCCTGCCTGGTGCTCTGAATCCGTGCAGCGGCGAGGAGATGCACGAGGTGCCAGCAGCTGCCTCAGAGGCTGATTCAGAAGCGCTTTATAAAAACTACCAAGAAGTCAAAGTACAAGACAGAGCAACTCTTTATCATAGCTGAGGAGAGACAGAGGTTTCCAAACATTTTATTTTTTTCCCTGATCCTCTTAGCTGTTCCTTTCTGAGATAAAGAATTCTATTATGTTTCAGTTTGAAATGCACAAAGATGACCACTTTGGTGGTTTTTAGCTTTTCTGCTTTCTCTGTTAAGCTATTCTTTACAGGCCTGTTAAGGAGCTGGAACTGAATCCATGTCCAATCAAACTGCTCAGCATTTTTGGGCATGACTTTTCAATCACAGTATGATGTACAGTGATTTAATGTGTGATTGGATTATTCTCTAAAGATTATCTGCAGGATCTTAAAGAGCACTTTGGATAGCTCAGAAATCTCAGCACTGTATATATTTTTCATTACGTTCCTGCTGCTTTTGTAATGTTTCCAAAGTATCAAGGGTTGGGTACAGTAACAGAAGAGGGCTTGCTATTTACTTCACTGAGATAGCAATGCCGTCTAAGGTGAAATTAAAATAAACTTCACTTATTTGTGGAATCAATTCTTCAAATGTGTTCAGCAATCACTTGTGTTAATCCTGTATATTTACAGGCTTTTTTTTTTTTTTGCTCTTGCAAATGCAACTAAAACAATTTTCAATGGTACCAAATAGCTTTGCACTACTGATACCAGTCCCTAGTTGTGTCTTATTTAAAGTCTTGCTTTTGTTAGTTACTCAGCACAGAATATTTGTAGGGGACAAGATAGGAGAACTGGGGTAGAAAGGGGTGGTACATTAACTGCCCAGGTAGTTAATAGCTATCCTCCATATTCTTTGTATTTATGAGTATATATTGTATATTATGCCCCTTTTCATCTCTCTTTTTAGGCTTAACTTTCCCACTCAGGAGCTATGAGTGACACAAGCCTTAACCATTTTCAGATCCAAAGCTTTGTGTCAATGTCAGATCCTGCAAATATGTGTGAAACTCAAAAGACTTCAGTTTTTGAACCGTCAATTTTCATTTTATTGTTGCCAGATGCCAACAGTGGTTTAGAGTCCCCACGTACCTTGTGCACCTGCTGTTCTTGGACTGGGTGTTTTTTCATGATCTGCTTCTATGTGCATGAGGTAGCTCTTGGCTTCCACTGCACGGAAGAATTTAGGAGCAGCTTCACAGCGCTGCTGGCCAGCGCCTTCGTGCAAATGGCAAGAAAAACCTTCCTGGAGTTTCAGGAGAGGAAGTCTCATTTAAGGATCATTGAAATGAATGATTGTGTCAATGGTCCTTTGACATTGCACTTGCATCACTCAGTAGCTCTATTTGCTTGTGAATGCGTATTTTAAAACTGAAGGATTTGGGCGTGGATGAGAAACAGGACGTTTGGAAGGCTCTTTGCTATGCAGAAACAAGTTTAAAGGTCTGAAGGTTTTTTGGTTTTGTTTTTTAACAAAGATGATCTTTGAAATCTTTTTCCATCAGTTCTCTCCACATTCCAATTTCAGTTTTATAACACCCCTCACTGTGCAAGTCTTGGCAGGAAACTTGCCCATCTTGCAGAGCCTTGCATGAATAATTCATTTAAATGTCACGCTGATTCTCAAAAGGTTGGAATATTTCTTTAGAGGAAGTGTTTAATAAGATTCCTCCAAGCAACACGCAATATAGCTTTCTGTGAATTTTATGGCGTAGGATCTTTTTTAAAAGGTTTTGCACAATCAAGGATTTAATGAACTGAAAACCAAAACATATGGTAGCCGCTTCTACCTATTTGTTTCCCAGGTTGAAGGACGGAGACGAAGCTGCTTAATTGGGGGTCAGAAGCTCAAATCTATCAGATCCGAAGGCGTAGGCAGAAGTTCAAGAAATTGGATCCAGTTCCTGTTTGGCTTCTTCTATTCATATCTTCATTTGGGTGGTGCCATAGGACAAAGAGAAAGAGAATGAAGCAATGAAGCAGCACTTCCATTTGCTTCCCAAGCCAACAGAAGATTTCACTTAGCTACTGCAAAATACTGTTGCTCTCAGCCTCCCTGCTGTGCGGCGTCCCAGGCCTTTTGTTCGACAAGGCGTTCGTAAGCCTGTCGGAGAGGTGCAGGTGGATGTTTGCATCCCTCTGAAGGAAGAGCAAGTTTCAGGACAGACCATGGATATGTAGAAGTTGAGGAAGGATATTAGAATGGAGGGTATCTTTTGTTTTGTTCCTTTTGAAGATGAATTTTAAAATGATTTTGGGGATCGTTTGGAGCGTTTGGGATCATCATTCCCCTTTCTCATAAAGGGAAATTCCTGCAAGAGGATGGTTTGCAATAAGAAGTCTTTTGCAAGCTTTTAAAGGACTAATTTAATTTTTTTTTCTTTTTTCTTTCCCCATGTTATCTTAGTAGTATTACGATTCTTAATGAACAATATTTTGCCAGAAAAAAGCAAAAGCCAAGTTCAGAACCAGTCAGGAGCTAGACTACAGCATCACATCAGTCTCATTGGTGTTTGTGGGAGCACGTTTCAGTGTGCATTTGGCAGCTATGTAATTGGAATAAAATATCTTGTGTTGCTCTGAGGAAGGGAGACTACCACGTTTCCAATAGCACTGTGTGTTATGAGGAAAAATAACCCATGAGAGAAGTGTTCCTCAGTATATTCTTGGTTCTCATTATTAAGTGAATTGGCTAGACAGTCATTCTGTTGTCATTTCAAGCTATTTTATTAGAAGAATTTGGCCTCGGATCTGAATTAGACCAGAAAGCTCTCAGTGATGTTAAAGTGATCACACACAGATTAGACCAGAGCGTAGGTTACCGCCCCTGCCTTACCAATAGAGAATCAAGACAAGGAGCCAGCACTTTGCAGCAAGTTGATTTTTCATGCTTTGATTTTTGCCCTGAATGTATGTCCTGTTCGAAGCTAGAATGAGTCACAACATTTCCTTCAGCTCTCTGATTTGACAAGGGGTGGTGAATTCTTCCTCCTAGACTTTCCACCAGCAGCACTGGCGCAGGCTGCCCAGGGAGCTGCAGAGTCTCCATCCTTGGAGATTTTCAGGACTTGGCTAGAAAAGGTCCCAGCTGACTTGACACAGCATGAATAGCCCCACTTTTAGTGGGAGAATGATGATCCCACAAGGTCCCTTCCAAAGAAGGTCTCTTCTATGCATCTAAGAAACTTTCAAGGTGATAGCTCTACACTTTGAACTTCAGCGATGCATTGAAGAACACCTAGTTGCATGAGCCAGATCATGGCCCATAGAGTGGGGACATAAAGCTCCTCGAACTGCAGGGCAAAGAAGTCACTAAAGCTAACCAAATAAATGGGCTGTATATACGAATCTGCATATCTGCTTCCCCTCTGTCAGCGGTCTAGCCTATTTTATGGGCAAACTTGCAGCTTGACAGACGTGAAGACTTGCATGTTCATTACTGCTGAAATGTCTTCCTACACAGATATTGCTCTTCCTAGTGCCTTCCAGGGAGCTCATTTAAAGATTATATGGGTGACTGGTGGTTTTCTGTGTTTGTGAAGTACTTTTCATGATCAGGATCTGAGAGAGTCAAACTCCTTAAACTAGCTGCTGCTTTTTTTTCTTTACCCTGGTTGTCATTTAGGTGAAATTAATATTGTAATTGCTTTCTCTAGAGATGATGTAACTTCATGCGCTCTCATTTTTGGAGAGAAATATGGGTGATGGGTGACTAATGCTGCTTAGTTAGGCATTTTTTAAAAATAGATACAGTATCTGTCAATCTGCTCTCTGTCAGACAGAGAAGCAGATCCTGTTTTCACACTGCCTCTTCCTTCAGGGGATTCTCTCTTGGGATGAACTATAATAGGGAGAAGTATGGGTTTTGACTTCTTTGGCAGTTTTCACCTTTTCCTTTGCAAATAGCCTGTAAGTTTTCTGAAACCATTTATAGGGGCTGAGAAGTTCATTGCCTGCCTAGGAATAAATCAGAACAAACTTCCCGGAATTACATTGACCACAGTACATCACGTCCATATACTCTAATTCTATAACTAAGAATAATAAAACTTGAACAAACAGTATCTTTAGTCTGAGCAACTCAACTTAGGAGCACTATAATCAATAGAGCGATGTGGATTTAAATCAGATAAGAGTCTATCCTTAATTGTTTAGTGAAATTAGACTGGTACGTCCAAATCTTGTCTGCATCCTTTGAAAGTTGCTTGCCAACAAGTAATTTCTTTCCCTATCTATAGTTTGGTGATTGATTCAATTTCATTTGCAATTCAGATTGTGAACTTTCAATAGGACAGATTCTCATTTTTACTTTTAGTAATATACAAGATTTTCTTCCTTCTATATAAGCTTCTCACTGTTCAAACATTTATTTCCTACGTTTTTTTCCTTGTGCAAATTGTCACCTTTCCTGCTTTTTAAAAGGAAAAAGAAATAGTCTACTTTCCAACTCTTTTTAAGGGTCAGACTCCTCTATTTGAAAAATTAGTCATGGGCTAGAAGGGGAAGTGGAACAGAGGGTGCAGTATGGCAGCACAAGCAATCAGCCTGGCTCCAGACGGGAAAAATTCATGACCTAAATGAAGCATCTCCCTCCAGATGTCAGCACATTGAATAAATGTTTCATGAACCTTGGTTTCCAGGTCAGTTCAGAACTGCGATTTTTATTTTTATGGTTAACCCTTGTTGTTTATCAAAAGCAGCATGATTAGGTTGTGCAGGGACGGGTCCCTGGAAGTCCTTCCCCTTAGGGCTATTCACATCACTGATGTCTTAACTCAGGAAGAAAATGGGCAAGACTGATACCCCAGCCTTGAGGGGGAGGAATAATATCTCATGGGTTTCCCTTGCAGATAAATCTGGAAGAACAATTGGGAAACCATCTCCAAACCCAGCAGAAATGCTCCCCGATATGTTTAGTGTAAAGTTGCTGCACGGAGGAAGTCGGCAGTGAAGCTGTTGACTTGGAGCTGCTGATTTTTGTGGAATCCAAATAAAACCTCCATGATGCTCAGTCCACTCCTCTCTACACAATGAAGCTCATGGTTTTTTACAGTTCAAGAGAGGAAAATTGATGGTGGGTGGCTGTGTTGACAAAGTGAGGGCATAATGCCAAAATTATGTTCCCAGGGTGAAGTATTCTTCGACTTGACCCTCACAGCTTGTTTAAGCACTGGGTGCCTTATCTACGGGTGAGGAGAAAAGCCTATTATGACTGCCGCGTCCTCGAAACCGAGGGAGCTTGGATAATACGTGCTAATCCTCCACTGTGGAGCCAAGATGTCTGGCACCACGGCTTGCTGTATGCAGGATTCATCCTCGTGCGCCAAATTGGTCCCTGCCATTTTTGTGGTGTAGGGAACCGTATCGTGGCAACCTGTGTCTGATAGGCGAGTCTTAGCTCGGGGGGGGGGGGGGGGGGGGTGTCTATCATTAGAAAACAAAACAGGACCGCACACCATGCGTTTTTAAGTGGAGCATGGAGATTGTCAGCAAATTCTGTTAACAAGTGGCAGAATTTATCTGCTTGTGGCCTAGTCCCTGTGTTGGAGGTTTATGGTGTTCTCCCTTCACGCTGTGCTGTACTGCTGCCTTACAATTAGAGAGAAGCTAGCATCAGAAACATCTGCTACTCGTGTCAGCCCGGAGTTGCCAAACTTGGCTGTCTCTTTCTGCCAAGCAGTGCCTTGCCAGCAGTACCGTTGCACTTAAATATTAGCTCTCACCAGCAACGCTTGCAGATGTCGGTGCCGCTAAATCAGCCCTAACGCTGACATTTCACTTAGGGAAGGAGCAGACTCTGCGGGGAATCAGTGCCTCCAGGAGGTGGAAATGTTATTCGGAAGATGCTGCCTGGTGCATGTGGCCACGCTGGCCCTGCCAGCAAAGGGCATTTGTGGGAACCAGTGTGATTTTGCTGAGATTGTGGTGCTCTCTATTTTCTAGGTAAATTTGGGGATTAAGTACCTCTGGGGAGAGCCAGGGTTATTCACCAGCCGGTATGTAAAGGACTTTGCTTTGAACATTGTGATACGTAATTCGTATCAGGGAAAAATGTGTTATGTAACTTCATGCTACAGGGCTTTGTGGCACTGTAAGATGAAATGATGTATCATAGAGGAAAGAAATGCCAGGCTGAGACACACAATCAGCATCCAACTTTACCAGCTGTTGGAGAAGAAGAAAATCTCACACACACACACAGGATGTGTCATTGCACAACCATTATGAAAATATTTTTCTGGGCTAATTTTCATAGAAAATATGGATAATGACCATTAGAACTGGGTTTATATCCCACAGGAGGTTAGTTTTAAACACAATAGTATCAACAGACACCAAGAAGTCTTTTAAAAAATAGCTACCCTTTTTTGTTGTTATTGTTCTTCATGGGACAATCTCTTCTTTCCTACAGGTAATATTTGAACAGAGGCTGTTGTCAAGTTTCCCAGCTCACTATGATATTTTTCTCTTTTTGTAACTGTTCAGTTTTCTTGTATCTACCTTTCAAATTTTTAGGCTAATTGTCCTCATACGTTTGTGAGGCTCTGCGTTTGCAGCATTCAGTCCAGTGCAGAATGAGACTCTAACTACACAGGCGTCGCCAAGCGTTATATACCAAGTATTATACCATTTCTAGCTGAGACAAGATTTTCTTTCCACCAGTATCAGCTGGACACAATGACAGTTGGCAAATAGCTCTATCTTTGCCCCATGTTAGCACTTCACTTATATCAAGCCGATAATTTGTGTTTAACAAGTTATAGATGTAAAAGATAAAGCTCTGCATTTTGCATCTCTCTTATACTTTCCTTCATGCAGAAGAGCTGCGAGCCCCCAGGTCTGCCTGTGCCAGTTTTCCTCGCCTTGAGGGTTTCCTGGCTCTTTGAGTAGCCAGAGGTCGTTCCTTGGACTGTTTCTAGGTGGAATATTTCTCTTAATGACCTTAAGCTGCAGCAAGACATTCTCGATCACTTTTTTCCTAATACATTAAAAAATGCATCTTTTACCTTTGAGCAATGAAAAAAGAGAAAGTCTAGCAGTGAGACAGCAAGCAGAGGAGTTTTGTTTCTGACTAGGCTAAGCCACACAATTTATGATATGTAGAGATGCTTTTATTTTTAGGTAATTTTGTCAGTACAGGTTGCTGTTGCTAAATTTCCCTGTTGTCTGTAGCTTTGTTTAGAAGGATAATGTTTAGGGTTAAACATATAGATGGTTTCTTCCTTTAAATGTAAAGCTGTGCGTTTTGACCACGTTTCAGCTTGGTTGTGAGCTGCCTGGTGCAAGCACTGAGTAGGAAGAGTGCATCTAGTTTAATCCAAGAAATGATCAGTAGAGGGCACTGATCTAACAGCAGTCGGAATAAACTCAACTGTCGTACTTGAATGCAATCTTAAAGGACCCAAGATTAATCTGTTAATATCCCCTTATTCTTTTTCCCCTCCTATATCAATGTTAATTGCCAAACAAGTGACAACTTTTTCCAGTATGTTATACTGGTACATTATACACTACTGCTGTAGATACGGTTATTTGCAAATTTGCTACAGACTTTTCTACAAACTCAGGAGGTCTTTACGTTGCTTCTGTATGTATGAATGCAAATAAATAGAGGCTGCTACTTAAGCTATATCAAATTTAATCTATATGCTATTTAAAGCAATCTAAAAACAAATTTATTGGAATATTCCGCAAGAGTCATTTTATTTATTGTAGTTCACTTTCAAGTAAACTTGTCTACTTCCTTTGGTTTTATTTTCCTCCAAAAGCTGCATTCTTCTCGGGATTACTGCATTTTTTAACTATGCGTTCACAACCGTATTTAAGAAATGTTTTATGCATGTTGTCAGCTAGACTGAAAAATGAAATTACGACTGAGTCTTGGCAGAAATAGCAATCATAAACCTGGCCACATAAACCACCAGTGCAAGCTGAATGAAATGGGAAGTAAATGGCCAGCACGATCGGCTCGGGGTGAAGGAGGAGGCACTCGCAGGGCATGAGCTACCCTTGGCGTTTCAGCGGCTCCAAGAGTGGCACAAACCTTTTGAACTGTGGCCGGGGATAACCGCAGCTGCAGAGAAAGTTGCCGGCAATCTGGTGTCAGGAAAAGTGATGGAGGCTGGCATGTCTGGAAATTGCATTGACAGCCAGGGCCCTATAAAATTTTAATTTGAAAAATGAACCTGTTCTAAGCTTTGAGAGTCAAGCCCTGCAGCTTTTACTCTGGCAAGATTTTTGCTAAGATAAATGAAAAGAGACTTAAGGACTCTGACAATAGCCACTGGGCAAGCCCCTGTCATGGGGCTGGAAAATAACCCTTTGCATCCCTGACCCATGTCACAAGATTGAGGTCAGCAAATAAATACCAGTTTTGTGATAGCATGCCTGAATGTTGCACCTTTACTAAAAGCCCTTCAGGTTGAGCAAAGGACAGTTTTGTAGAGTTGGTCCTGAAAGCGTTGACTTGTTACACGTGGTCTTTCTATTGCCTTTTAGATGCTAGTGCATTATGGCAAGCACAACAAGTATTGCGTTCTGAGATCTGGCTAGTTCATTGGTTTTTAGAAGTGCTTTGCATGACAGAAACCACTGCGAAAGGAAGGATCAAACTGTTTGCTGAACACCGTGGCCCAAAACAGAGCAGGAATCTCGGCCTTGGTTCTTTGCAATTGCCAACCCCAACGAAAAGGCCGCCTTTCTGTTTCCTAACCCCAGCAATAGAACAATTAAAATGGGCAAATCCCTTGAGTGACTGCCATGGGGTTATCCCCCAACATATGCTGTAAGCAGCATGTTTAGTGTTTGCTCTGGGTAATTCCTGTCTTAATACAGTTAACGCTGTTTGCAGTCAGCAAATAATTGTTAATTAAGCACTTATCTCTCTAACTTAATAGTAAACTTCAACAGAACAGTTCCAAATTAATACCGTCTCACCTTAACACAGATACCCACTTAATATCTTGAAATCGATCAGTCTAGCAGATGTGCTTTTCAAATGTGGATATAGTTATTTTCCCCACTGATGGGTAATACATCTTTGTTTAGGCAGTCTTCTTTTTACAATACAGTATTCATGTTGCATAGTCACTCTTCCAATAATCTATTTCATATAAACAGGATTGAACTTGGTTTTGGGCCCAGTTCTGCTGGCCTTTTCCCACTGAGTGATGCTTTATCCTATGAATATGAAGAAGTCTCAGTTTTGTACTTAGATTTTGTATATGGCATAGCAATGCCCGTCCGACAGAGAAAGCTTACTTATAAATATGAACGCTAAACATAATCTGGCCTGAATTCAAACTGGGGGACGACAGCTCAGACTTAGTCTGTGGGTGCTTTCTCTTGTTCGTTTAATTTAGTCTTATTTAGCAAATACCTAAAGAATTTCACAAACTGAACTGGTCATCTCGAGTGAGATCAAAGTAGGCTGCCCAGATAAGTTCTTGTTTTCAAACTGTATGTATTCATGGTGAAGGGAATACAGGCCAGGTTTACTGCTATGTATAATTTGTATGAGCCACTGGTTCTAAATCCATGAATCTCTACCCAGTTTAGGTCCTATTTGCGAAGTCTGGCAAAAGTGTATGCAAGTCACCTCTAACTTATATTTTAGTATATTATTAATATTATATTAAGAAATAAATCTACCTTTTTAATACTTGAGCAGAAAAAACAAACATAGATATAGCTTCAAGCATATATAACCCTGCAGAAAAGGGACGTGTTGCGCATGCTTAGCGAATACATCAACTACCATGGAAACTGTCATTAGAAGAACTAGATTGGGATGTCCGAGTCCAGTAGCTGCAGCAGCTGGGATGTGTGACTACCCGTACTGCAAGGAGAAGAGAATAGCTAGGTATTTTGGGTATGAGAGACCATCTCAGTGAAAGAACTGGATGAGAGAGAATCATATGGTTATAGTAAGTGAAAAGAAAACTTTTCTTTTTAATGGTTAAGTTAGGTATCACACCATTTTAATATCTTATTTCTATAGGGACCCTATTTACAAATATTTTGCTGATGACAAAGTTAGGAACCAAAGGCCAGTTCTTCACTGAACAGGTCTTTGTGCTGGGGAGCGAGGCCAGATCTTCCATGCAAAAGCATGGTCGTGTGGTTGAAACGATGACCATGTGTGGGAACCATTCGTGGCATCTGGAAATACCCTGTACGGATGAGACCTGCTGTGTATCCAGCACAGACGAGAAGGGTCTGAACGAGACTAGAGGTATGGGGTCCTAATGGGGCTTAGGGGAGGTTCAAACACTTGTCTTCACCTTGGTGACCAGCATCCATGGCATAGACATGCGCTCAGCAGGGGAGCTGTCACCCAGCATCTATGGGCAGGAAAGGACACTCGCACACACTGCGAGTGTCACACTCGCACACACATTTTTAGGACCCTACGTGTGGACATCTGTTAGACGTAAACACGCAGTGAGCTCAGGGGCACGAGTATGGGATGAATCATTCCCAGTGACAGATGCAGGAAATCTACCCAGGTCTTCAAGCTGGGTCAGGAAATCTTGATGTTAGTCTCACTCTTACAACACTTGATTTCTTTAGAAAATAAAAAACAGCTTTCCTCACTAGCCCTACTTCCATACAGCAGAAACCAAAGATGTGCTACAAATAACTGCTTTAGCCTTAGTTTGGAATAGAGCTTTTTTCTTTTCCTCTGCCAAACACATTGAAAAAGCGCTTGTACTGGTTTTACATATGCTAATATCTGAGAAGAAGAAAAATTCAATAGAGATAAAGATAACTATTTCTGTCACCAAAGAAAAATATATATTTGATCCAATCTATGCTAAACTCTTCTTTGCAGTTCTTGAGAAATAAAAACAAAAACAAAAAAAACTATATATCACGCTCTTGGCCAGTACTTGATGACAGTAGCCTCCAGATTTTTCCTCCTCTGTTGTCTTACTAACAACAACAAAAAAGGTACAGAATGTATCAGTAAAGGTAGAGTAACAGAGTTCCCATGCACCTCATTTTACCGTTTGCTTTGACATGAAGTGAGAAATAACTGAGCACAACCTTTACTACAATAATTGGATTTTTGCCATCAGGTAAAGCTTGTTACGATTGTGTCCTCTGAGAAATAATACACTTTTAGGTTTAGTTTTATAGAATCCGTTCTCCGTAACCTTAGAGGGCTTAAATTCCATCGAGAGAGATGTGATATACAAGGGCTAGATCCTTCCCAGTGTAAGTCAATAATCTGTCATTGCTCTGTCAACAGCATCAGTTGGTTTACACTAACACAGCCTAAAAATCATTTTGTGAGCCATGTCTTAAAAACATAGTCTAATTTTAGAGTAGTCTCCTTTGTCTTCCTCTTTTCATTTCACTTTTTTATTGCTTCAACTCATATTGAGTTGCTAGGAATTTTGCTCCCTGTAGGTAACTTCCTTGAAAGTTCACTTATTAATAAAATACGCATGGATACGCATGCACCTGCAAACATACCAGTTAGCTTATAAGGGTCAGAGTCTAAGCATAAGTAGGTGTTGTGAGCTGCAGGTATGAAATCCTTTCATTTTAGGAACTCGGCCTCTCTGAAATCACCTGTAGAGCCTATCTTCACCATCCCTGGGTGCCCTCCATCCAGGGAAACATGTAATTACATGCACTTCAAACACATGAATAATTTCATGGATTTCACTAGTACTACCAAAACCAACTTTACTATAAATATTGACTACTGTCTACAGGTCTTTCAAGGACTCTTTTTGCCATTTTCCAACCTACAGCTGAAGTTGACAGGAACCAAATATAAGAAACTACATACTTTTTTTTATTTCTTTTTTTTATTCTGGAAAGCTATACTCATACTAACATTCCTGATATATTCTTGGGAACTCTGAATACAAAAGCTGTTTTAAAAAAAAAAAAGGATTCTAGTAAAGATTTTGCTACTATTTAAAGTATTCTTTTTGACTTGAAAGATAGTTTTTTGAAATGTAACATGTGGGAGGCCATTAGGGTAAAGTTTGGTTTTATTTTTAAATACAAGTAGTAAACTATTTCACTTAGAAATAAGACTACAGTGTATAAGGGGTTAACAGTGTATATGAACGGAGGGATTAAACTCTAACTGCGAGGTACCTGTTAGGACAATAGGCCGTAATAGTTTATGAGAGCATGAAAAATCTGTGGTGAACGGAAGTGCTTCGTTCTCTGCCACTATGATCATTATATCTTTGAGCTGCCTCTTGGTCAGTGAAGCAATGGTAGGGAGCCTGCGTAGGTGAACTCTGTGACAGCCCGTTTGCAAGGAAAACTGAGTCCAGTAAAGCCCTGCAAAAGGGGTAAAAGACCAGAATGACTGCAATGGCTGTACCGTATATACAGCTGGGGACATAGCAACTGTGCCATGAAATCAATCAAGCAGTGCACTTAACCCTTGAGGAAACAATATGTTCAAGACTCTTAGAGTACCAGAAGAAAAAGACCTGAGAGGCGTCTCCAAGAAAATTCAGGAGAAGCAGCACTGCACATGAGCGCTGCCACTGAAGATCTCGGTGAGACTGACTAGTCATATCCAGAGTTTCTCAAACGTATATAGAAGATTGTCTCTTTAGTGTGACCAGAGCTCAATACTATCTGAGGAATAATTCTACTTAAGGAAACTATACCCACAAAATTATTATTATAAAGAATTATTCTCAGAGTTTCCCAAATGTAAGATCTCTGCAAGCTACCAGCTCTGTGAAAGGGGCTTTGGATTTTTAGAAACCTACAGCCAACTAACAGAGTAAATCTGACATACATACTGTATTCACACCTGTTCCCTTTGGAGTCAATAGCAAACAGCTCCTGTTGGCATTAATAGGAACAGGATTGGTCCTTGAATTATTAACCACCCAGGTTAATAGGAACCTGTTTTATTTAAATACAACCCATGTGAAATTGGAAATGTGAGGTGGTAGTAACAAGCCATTTTGAGTCGAGGGAGATGCATATTAAGTCAAAATGCATTGTACTCAAAATTAATTTGAATTCACTTCAGACTTTGCATAACCTTCTCTTCAGTGCTATACAAATGTCTTGATAGACTCATTAAAACCTGGAAGATGGGAGAGGAAAATCATAAGATTAGAGATTCGTGAAAGACCTGAAATAAAAATCCATAATTGAAGTATGAAGTTACGGAGCAGATCAGTGAGAGCTTAAAGTTTCAATTTCCTGCACTTTATCGGTTTAACACCTACTGTTACTTTACCAATTTGGTGTAGTGAAACATGCACATTGCAATCCATTCCTTCAGTTTTCTTTTTGCAAGGTCTTCACTTTCTGCTTGTGTGGCACACAGTGAAGTCACCTATACTGTCTTTAATTGAACAGAAGACCCAACATCAGTAAATCTATAAGAAATAATGATTCTCCCATTCTCCTTTAGATATTGCAGCTTTAAAGGCAAAAATAATAGACCGTTCTGATTTGGAAGAATCATTTATGAGGTACATGTCCATCTTTGGCATGGTTAATTTCATTTCTCTAAATGGATTGCAAGTGTAATTTACCTTGTCAAGGGCCATGCATTAATTTGTTTTTAGAATGCTACTTTGACTTGCGACCAAGTACAACATCTCATGAATGGGTGTTTTACTACCTGTTCTTTCTTGTCTGCAAACGGTCTGTACAACTAGTAATATTTTATTTACTTTTACAAAATAAAGCTAAAACTGTGTTCTTGTATCTGCTGTACCACTGAGGTTAAAACTAGGCTGTTTTCACTAAGGATCCCTTGAAATGTGACTGTTATTCTGATGACAGAAAGATCTTTGGCTGAAACTCCTATTTATACCTCAATTTGATAGAGAAAAATTGAGATTTTCCTTATCGTGATTGTACAGTATGAAACAAATTGCTTCAGATTATGATTCCCTCCACTTTAAATTGTTCCATTGTTTAGACTAGAGTTGGCTGACAGTTGCTTCATTTATCTTTCGTAGGCTAACGCTGCAGTGGACGTGTTCGAGGCATTAGGCTGGTGCTGATTCGTCAACCTTGACCTTCTGGCACATTAGCTCTTTGCAAACCTGACACTCTTCATTTCTCAGCCCTAGATTTTTTTCAGAGCTTTCTGAGCCAAGATTAGCTACCACCATTTATATGAAAGATATATGGATAAGTATCAAAAGCTGACGTACAGCATTTTCTTTTTCACACTGGATCCTTTATTCTGTAACTTGCATTCTGCATTAGGAACATATCTCATCGTTCACAGGTCTTAACAAAATTGAATTGCTATTCATTTAAATTCTGTTTTATTTTATAGATCTTCTCTTACTTAATAACAGGGCTTACGAAACAGACCAGCCTATGCTTGAAACATACGCCACCAAAATTAACAGTGGCCTCATGCTACTTAGTGATCAGAATTGGTCTGTGCTGGATATACTGGTGGTTTCCTCTAAAAATTGGCTTTGTTCAACTTTATATTTAAACTCCTTTTTTTAGGAAAGGATTGTAGTTGTTGGGGCTGAAGTCTTAGGATCTATTCTTGCAAGTTTGAAACTAATGACTAGGGTATAAGTATTTCCATGAGTGCCGCAATGAAGGAGACCTAGACTAGGATTTGTCTCAGCTGTAAAATGCGATGATACAGATAGCAACCTGTGAACTTGCCACTGAAATTCTCTTTTCGGTTATAGCAAAGAAATGGGCGCATTTAGAGCACAGTTCTTCTGACTTATTTTAGACATCAGCAGTAGGAAGAGATGAATTTGATTACTGAAGTACTACGCTCTCTTTTGATTAAGAACAGGGACCTGATAATTAGTGAAGGTACAGAGTATCTACGTTGCCTGAAGTTATGATGGGTGAATTGCATTCAGTTTTCTTGAAACTCAAAGCCAGAATCATTGTTCTTTGAGAAGGCATGAACTCTGAATTAACCTTTTCTTGCGGCTGAGCGTTTTATAAGAGCTCTCCCCTATGGAGTTTCTCTGGTGTCTGTTAAGAAGTGGGTTCATCCCCCCTTTCCTCAGAGGTGGCCCTCAGAATATCTTTCTTCTTCCAGCCATCCAGCCAATTTCTCTGCAAGCTAATTTGTTTGAGAACTTGATCTCATGTTAAATTTAAATTGGCTAAAACTAAACACTGTTTCATAGCTACTTGGAAAGACAGAGAGATTACGTGGTCTCATCAGCTTCGTGTCATCAGCAAGCTGGCCTAACTTCTTCACAGTCATTTAAATTTTGCAAAATTTGAAAGCTCAGATGTTGGACCTCATCTTCTGGTGCTAACCAGACATGATACCAATTCTCTCAGGAAGCATGTTCCACCTTGAAAAGGGACATGGTTCAATTCACACTGTAAGTCGTAGTGCCTCCCCACTTTTTTCAGGTGGAAACCCTCATTGAAAACAGTATTACTGCAGAAACAAACAAAATAGTGTACAATGACGTTAAGGACATTAATCACTGTTGGGGACGGTGTATCAGACACAGTGTTCTGTCAGAGCAGCAGCCTGATTAAGTCATTTTCAAATGTAACCCACAGACCTTTTAAAGTACTCCTGCTTGGGGGGGAAAAAAAAAAGGGTGCCCAAAGCATCAAAGCATTTGGGAAACCAAAGCACTGGGCACTCGGTTGCAGAGGGGACATTAAAACAAAGGAGCTGATTATAAGGGGTGGGAGAAGACAGCCTAACCTCATCACACCAGTGGGACCATTCAGGGGCGGTGGCTCAGCTATGGAAAGAAGCAGAGCTCTTAGAGTAGGGGAGGTCTGTGGCCACCTTCCCCTCGTTGCTCAGTCCACTCACAGTTACATTTCTACTCTGTTTTTAACCGTCCATTCACAGAAAATGCAGGATGTCAGACTCAAATCTTGCTGTTAAATCATGATGTCTTGTTTTCAGTTTGCAGATATTTTCCTTTTCAGTTCTTCCAAAGTTTGTAGTTATTTGGTTATTCCTTTGTTATTTCTGGGCTTATAGATGTACGCATGTCTATTCATTTAGCCCACGATAAAGTAGTTGAAGAAATGCAGTCCCTAACTGAATAAAGCTCCCACTGAAGTCAATGGGAATTTAATCTATTTAAATACTACAGAATGTAGCCCTAAATTTAATTAAGTAGGGTACTTACAAGAAACTTAAATCAGCCCCATAGGAGTTTTCTTTCTCTTTGGTTGATTTTTTTTGCCTAAGATCAGCACTGTCTCTGATATAGTAATGAACATCCAAAATGAAAACAAGGGTCGTCATCTTCATCCTGAACTACTGTTTCCTAGAGTATTTTCCTTTACGGTACTTCATCTCTTAGTGCATGCTTATCCAACAAAAAGTAACAAGGCATAATGATAACTTATCTTCACTGACTAAAACTTAAGAAGTTAAACAATCCGCCTTTGATGAAACACTTTCAAATTCTTTTAACGTCTCGTAACCTGCACAATGTTGCAAATTCTTAGATTTCTGCAAGCAAATTTCATGAAAGGAGCTGTAACTTTTCCTTAAGTGTGGAATATTTCGGTAGCATTACACAATTGTTAATTTTGCTTTTCTCGAGGTGCAATGATTATTTGTTTCATAGTCTGTGAGGAAAAAGTGAAACGATGAGCTCATAAAATTTTGATAGAATTAGTGTGAATAAGCGTGAAGCCAGGAATAACTCTCGAAAAGGAGCCAGAATGTTGTGCTTGGCAGCTGAGCTGCGCTGAGCTGTATCTATGAGTAACTGGTTGCTACATTTAGTCTTGTCTTTTATAACCTTTTCATGAACAAAGAGTTAACACATTTTTGTCTACTTGTGTTATTGCTATTCCTAGGGGTTGCCAGATGGTTTCTACTTTAAAAAAAAAAAAAAAAAAGCCAACACTTTCACCTTTAGCTAAAGCAGAAAGAACACGTGTCCCAGGAAAACAGCAAATGCTAAGGGAAGGTTAGTAAGATAATCAGGAAAGATTTGAGTGAGAATCAGGAAACAACTAGCAGTTCGTGCAAACTTAAAATCAGAGTGACCTTCAGGTAGCACAAGGCCTGTGCATACCCAAAAGATGAGTTTCTTATGTCTCTGTGCTTACTGTGACACTGAAGTGTCGATCCTTATCAAGTCTGAGCTATCTACATAATCTCCTTCCCTGACTGCTAAGCTCTCCTGCAGCTATGTGGACGCAAAAGTAATGTTTTCAAACTTGGTTTGAAGAACAACTTTTTTGACAGCTACCACAGGCTGTGGAGGCGGCCAGATTCAGGGGAGCCCAGATGTCACCCTGCTGCGGGAGCAGTCGAGCACCAGAAAGCTGTGATTTTTCTGATAGCCATTTGTTTACATGTAGCGGCAGGTGAGAATGATAATTCCTCTCCAGATCCTTTTTTTTCTAACTAAGTCCAAACTACGTAACATGTTCATCTTTATTGCCATTTTATTCCATGTAAGACAAATATGAGGTCATGCGGCATTTTACTCATCTCTTGTACTACAGTAACTGCAATCTACATCAAGAGTAGTAAATTGCCAGGCAATTAGAAGTGGCATGGATTCAAATGCTTCCCAAAATGCTTTAATATAAGAGCCAATAGCTCTAATATTTGTTTCTTGTAACTCAGTTCACTCTAAACTGATAGTTAATTGGATTGTCATACTTAGATGGGTAAGTATTCAAACATGTCTAAACTTCATAAAACCTACTGCACAGAGTGAAAGATAGTATTAGTGCAAAATCAAAAACAAACTTTTAAGTAGGTTTTCACAGCAAGCTCAATAACCCATTTTGCTGATTTACATAAAACCTGTACCATTTCAATGCCATTATTATTTTTGCCAATGTGCAGGCAAATTCTAGTACTAGTGGAAAACTTAAAAATACTAAGTTTACTTAATAAAAACCTATTAAAATGGGTGGCATGAAACTGAATTATTTCAGCTGGAATATATACACCGGGGAAAAGCAAGATCTTGAATATTCACATTACAGCTCATTGAAAAGGCAATGGGCTATGCAACAAGATTGACAACAAAGGGAAAAATGATGAGGAAAATTGCCTTACTTATCTGCTAGAGTGCTCTTGACTGCCAACTGTAATTTTATGGTTCATTATATAAAAAAATACCATTAATGTTAGTACTTGTGTATCATAATCATACAAAGAGGGGAAAAAGTTCATTGAAACGTGCTCCATTTTTAATCAAGACACTATAATTGTGTGTTTTTCAGGCATCATCAATTTCCATCAATTTTACTGCTGCAAAAATAATGTGCTGCTATAGTTCTTCTAAAGGTCAATTTCTGCATGAGGTACATTGACTGCAGGGATGTAAACTGTAAATAAACAGGGGCATAATTTACCTCCTCTGATATTGCTTGATTCATCAGGAGCTTTAAGTTGATAAGTGAAGAAAATGGAATCACTGTTTTTAAATTTCTTGGTGCATCAGATAACTTAGAAATTACACGGACTTTGGCTATGTAAATGTTGTTACATAAAATGTCGTGCAACAGCCAATACGAGCATTGCAGAGCCAATACTGCATGGTGAATGCGTCTCTTGACCTAGCTGTATACTTTCACTAGTTTTAAAAATCACAAAAAGGATAAAATTATCTGACACAATGGAAGGATCTGCTTTGCAATTGCATTATGGATTATCCATCTGGTTTTATCTCAGAGCAACTCTGACCATCAAAGACTTCAGGTTCGTAGCCCCTAAAGGAGGACAAGTGGCGTTATTAACTCATGCACTCTGTCTCCTTTTTAAAAAGGAGGAATATATGATACAGAGAAATACAGTGACATGTTGAAGGGGGTGCAGAAAGCTTTGTGCAGAACAAGTTTTCTTAATTACTATTTGTCTTACTCCAGTACAACGTTATGGACCAAACTTGTCGTGGATTCTCAGCCCCAGTGCGACCTCAGCATGAAAGAGGATCCCTGTCTCAAGGTATTTCTTCTCAAGGGGGAAAAAAAAGAGAGGTGATTCTCATGTGACATTTTTCCCAACTAGAGGATCTTCAGACTTTCTTCCTTTCATGACTGTGCAATTGAGACTGACCTTGAGAAAAAGCTGCTCTTTTCTCCTGGGAATCTGAATGTTAAATTTTGTTAGAAGTTATAACTAGCCAGTCAAGTGCAAACACCCTGTGGTAGATGTGCTACTGAAGGTTTTTAAGGGCTGTCCCTCATCTATGGTTGCAGAATACCAAAATGTGACTAATAGTTTTGTAACTAACGCTCAGCTTTATAATCTTAATCTAAACTTCTTGTAGAGCAATCTAAGTGTGGATGTCTGAGACTGAGGGTGTCCCACTGGCACACGTTACGTGCAGACTTTTCCCCCATCACATAGGCAATCCCAGACTTTCCAAATCCCTGTGCTCTGTGCCAAGCTCCAGCAGGCCCCTTGAGAGACAGCTAAAGCAATGTATTTCCTTGACCGAAGCAAGGGAGTCTTTATTTTTATTAGTCTCATAATACTTTCTCTCAACTTGCTTTTTTCACAGCTTTTGCTGCATCGCCTGAAAGCAGGTAGCGGCACACACTGCAGCCAGGAAGAAACACACTTGCTCTTCTCACCATCTTTAAACAGATTTGTAGACTCTCTCTTTCCCTTTGGTTCCTTAAATAAAGCAAGAAAAGCCCAGTACACTAGCAAGGGCTTCTGCCAGGTAGCTTATATTAGGGCAAACACATCATAAAAACAGCATTACTTGGATGATATATTCGTGTAATATTTCATCTCCACTACTGCAATACACTATCGGACTTGTGTTGCTTTGATGATATATGACTTGATAAAATAAGGTCAGCTGTCAAAAACCCATTCCAGTGTCTGAGGCACTCAAAGTTTTGTCAGGGAAAAGAAAAAGAAAAGTTCATTTTATTTCTGAAGAGCACATTCTTCAATATGGTGAAGTGAAGGATGACAAAACTGAAGCTGAAAGGCTTGCTGAGCCTCACGCGTCCTCTAGAAATTGCATTATTTAACAAAGATGGTGGAGCCCTGGCTGCTGGAAACAAAAGTCCAGCATTTACTGCCAGCTGAAATCTCTCCTGCAGCTAAGCAGTAGGCCTGAAATAGCTGAAATACCTGCATTTATGCCTGTGTTCAGCTAAATGCCACTGTACTCCTAACACCCGCGAAGTGGGCCCATCTAGCCGCGGACGCTGAGCTGTTCAGGAGATCGTCCCATTTCCTCTCCCCAGTGTAAGTGAATGTCTGGAACAATGCTGCAAAAATTGCACTGTAAAAACTTGTCATTATTCATACTGTATGATTAGTCTTTCATGCTTTCCTTGTTGGAAATATGCAACACATGCTACAGTGCAGGATGTGATAATATATTCTAACGTGATCTTTCATGCTGATATTTAAAAATCTGTTCCTAAATACACACAGTTTCAATTTCACATGAATGTAAAACTACAGTTTTTTCCTGTTTTAAAGCACAAAGTCTTTTAGGCAAAAAGTAGGTTTATGTCTACCCATGTTAACACTTTATTCCTATTGGCTATCTAGAGTTAAATATTTTCTTCATCTTCCAGAGGGGAAAAAAGCTATTCTAAACCGATGTGTGCTAGAGTGTGTATGCATATGTGTGTGCGTGTTTGTTGGTAAGACAAAATACAAACAGTGAGAGAAGATATTCTCATTTGTTTTCCATTCCAGTTCTTAAATGATATTTTAGGAAGTAATCATAACAAAGAGCTGAAGGAGCTGAAGAAATTATTTTTCAGTTAGACAGCAGCCTGCTGTTATCGCTAATCTAAGAGGCACTGGATGGAGGTCATCTTTGGTTCAATGAGGTGAATTTCATTTTATGATGCTGAAAACAAAGAGAATGGTACAATCAAGTCCTTTCAAAGAGAAGACCAAAGCAGTCAGAAAGCGATGGAAGAACCATAACAAAAATAAACAGATGTATTGTTATATATAGCCTGTTTTACCAAAACTCTGTAGTGCAGAAACAGGATGTTACCCCTAGCTCCCCAGATACGCAGAATATTGCCAAGATTTATAATCACTTTACCTGCACAGGATAGTCTTCAGGACAAATGGGGTTAGCATGGTGCACTGTCACAATCAAAGATTCTCTCTCATAAAGGATAAGCAGTTTAGTTTCCAAGCTGAACACCTAAGCATGTAATGAAATGCAACTTCTGGGAATCCCCACGTACAGAGAGTGCTGACAGCATTTTTATTTCACCGTCTTTAGAAATTCCAACAAAATTGTGTTTCTCTGATGCCGACTGGCTGAGAGGTGTTGTCTCATTGGCTGGCCGTGATGTTTACTCTGCATTTTTTTTGCTTTCCAAGGCAATCAGAGAGTGGAATTTGACTCGGTCAGGCCAGTTCACAGCACTAGCCAATATGCCTTCGGGTCATTAAATAATATGGATCGGAGAGCCTGATCAAAATGCTGGCTGCTCAAGCTCCATAGTTGCTTTGGAATATTAAGCGTAGTCATTTTTTCTTGGTATTTGAGCACTTATTTGATGTATAAGGTAGCTCATGCCAAAGGATGAGCCCTACAACGGCATCTGCTGCATGTTCCAGTCAAAAGGAAAGGGGAATAGACAGAGCACTCTGGGTACTTGGGAGAGTTTGGTTACAAATAATCATCCAGCAAAAAGTTAAAAACACCTTCCCACAGAAATACCGAATTTCACAGTAAGCACAGCTGACTAATTCTGTTTGAAATGATCCCTCACGTAGCAGCAAGATAATTTTTGGCAGAGGAGGTAAGGCAGCCAGTACTGATAAAAACAAGTGGATGAGCAAGAGCAAGGATTGTTCAAATACAGAGAGGGATAAAGGGATTTGATAAAGGTATGTACCAGGAAATGGGCAACCGTGTATCTATCACAGTGCTTCGGGAAATTGTACGTTTCTCAGTGTTGACTTACTATTTATGCCTGACCTATAAGTTGTGAAAGAAAGTCTGACTGGAAGTATCCTCTAGTTAAAGTTTTAAGAGCAACATCAAACCCGTACTTGTATCCTGTGCAACTGTGGATGGAAAGGTGTTCTCTCAGCCAAAGTTATATACTCATAAACCATGTATGCACAAAAGCAATAAAACCGCAAGAAGTGTGTCTTGAACGGGCGGAGCAGCAGCGTGCAACGGGGGAGCAGACCTGCAGTTGAGCTGTTGCAATGACACCCGTTTGCAGGTGCACAAGAAACAGAAAAAGGTGAGCTACTCTGCCGGTAATCCAATACACAACGTTGTGCATTTTGAATACCCCATCCTAAAGCGTCTGATATTCTGTTAATTCCTTTACCCAGGTTTAAGGTATATCATATTAGCTGTTGACCATTAAGTGCTGAAGAATGTGACCATATGTAGTGAGCTTTCTCTTCCTAGCAGGGGTTTTACAGGTCAGTAGTTTCAGTACAACTCGTTTCTTAGTAACAAGGAAGTTCCTGCAAAAACTGTTGCACGGGACCTCTGGAGTACGTTTTCTACAACAAATGAGCAATTACAAATTTTAATAATCAACGGTTACAGCTGAGTAGGAGTTAAAACGATGTCAAAAGTTGCACGCTAAACTGAACAGCAGCATATGCCTTTTCTGGAGCTTAGGCGGGAACCCTAGGAAGTAGGGCAGGTATTTGCGACAGGACTCAGCTGCAAAGCTGCAAATTTATGCCTGACCTCTATGAAGGGAGCTTAAAGCTGTAAATTGGTATCAGCATCTCCTTTTGAGCAGCAGGAGTGAAAAAGAAGAATGGAAAGCAGTGTGTTTATGTGACTTGTAAAATATTCATTTGTGTGTTGTGTTTGAGGAGAATCAATCTCTAGAGAGCATGAGGTTTCTCCATCTCAGTCAAATCAGATTAGACCTAAGAGTTGACTGGGAGAAAATGTCATGGGGGTGACGCTGGGGTAAAATGGCATGGGCATAAGGCTCTGAGCTCAGATTCCCTCAAAACAGGAGCACTTTGTACGAACATATTTAGGAAAAGCTGAAACCACAATGGGACTGGGGCATGCGCTTGCAGCCTGAGCAAGTCACTCAGGGTTTTGACTCCACCGGGAGGCAAATTGTTTAAATCTCTTGGCAGGTTTGATCTTCAATGACTTGTTTTAAAAATCAAACTAAAATAAGGTTAAATAAGGTCAGCACTGGGAGAGGCAATGCTTTTTCCTTTTATTTACAGTATTATTTTCAGTGTATGTGAAAGGAGAACACAAGTGGTAAATTATTGAATGCCAGTCTCTTACTAAGGTAGTCTTTAGGCTTTAGTCAGCAGTAATATTCCAGCAGCGCACCCTCCGTTTTGGGTAATTCCTGTTCCAGCATGTAACCATGATAGTTAGTATGCGATTAGCTTTCTCCAAGTCTGTAAGACCCCTTACTAGCTTTGTGTACAGGGCGTGAGAAGCAAGGTGGGCAGTCGTAGACACACTTGCCCACGACTGTAGAGACGAGTCACACGGACCCAGTGGTCTCTTCCAGTTCTTTGTTCCTAAATAATATAACGGAGAAAATACCATTGACTCCTTGAAGACTTTATGTGACTTGCTACTGTGAATCAGTTTTTTTCAGTCTTTTTTGCTTTTAAAGAATCTTGAATATAAAGTATTTTGAAGCGTTTCTAAAAGTGAGCTTTTTACAAAGTTAAACTGAGAAACAGATAACGTTTTCAGCTACCTTCTAACAATACTGCTTTTAGAGAGCAATGTATTCATGATGACGTCCATAAACACAGCAGCTTTGACAGCAGTTTTCAGTATCAGCATAGATTTAGAGTGCTGAATAATACCTGTATTATCAATTTGCTAACACTCTTCATGACAAAGCTGTCTCTTTAGAAAGCTGCGGCTGTTATGAACGTTTCCTCAATTTCAGTCAAACTTGACACAGCATCTGAATGGGTCTGAGATTTTTGATCTTGTTTAAATCTGTGATAAAAGAAGTGAGCATGGTTGCTGGAAAATGCATTACTTGCAAATATAAAATGCTTCATTCTACTGTTTCTTCACAAGGCTCTAATATCTGTGGAGAAAAATATGTAAGTGAAACAGTGATTTGCAAGGCTTTTGGTACTAAAACAGAGGAAGGTGCAGTTTATGCATAGGCAGTGACTTCATACAGCTCTAACTACCTTCCCGTGGTGCTGTGTGGCTTTAAAAGCTGCAGAAGTCTCCATCTGCTCTCTTTTCACATAACCCAAGGACGCAGGGAGGAGAGGGAATGAGGGCAATGAGCGCACACCGGCAGGTGTGAGCATACTGCGTGTACAAGTGTGTGCTATCGCACTGATAAAAAATAATTTACTACTAAGTATGAGAAGTCTTTATTTTTCCATATTACAAACAAGGGTGCAGTATATTTTCATCTAAGTTAGTGTAAATCAGTATAGACTCACTTTTTATTATTTCAGATGCACAGTTTCTCAGTGCATGCAAAAAAGAGGGCAGACTTACTAATTTACAGACAAATCTCTACCATTTCAAACTTCTGAGTGTTTCTTGGCAAACGTGGCAAACGTAACACACAAGAAGAGCAAAACACAGGTGATATGCAATCGGCCAGATTCACCATTGGCTTATGTCGGGAACTGGTGGCTGAAGGCCCTGGGCCTAAAGAGTAAAGAAGCTTTAGCAACATAAAATGGCTGCTGTTTCTCTAATTAAATGCTAGCTGGAGCAAAGAGTTGACCCCTAGCTTTGGCTGGGTGACAAAAAGAGAAGTTTGGCCAGAATATTCAACCGGTCCTTTGCGCCTTTGGTCTTTCTGAAGTCTCACCTGCAAAATGCCAGCCAGCTTTGTCCTATTTCCTGGTTGAAACCAGAATTTCCTTGAGGGTTCAAGGACCTCCTATATCTCCATGCCAGGTATCAGGTATTTGATATTGCCTCTTATTAATCATATTTCTGACAGGCTAGAATAAGTGTTGCCAAAATGATTACAGCCCTGAGTATTAACTTCTCTTATGCTGATACGAAATACTTATGCCAGTTGTGAACCCAGGACAATTAGTAGAGGTATGTAGTGCTATTTTAGACTGCACTGTTTGAGCCATCTTTTTTTATGTCTATAAATCACCCGCCGCATCGAATATTCAGTAGTTATGTGACCCACCGGTGGTTCCTTTCTGTTGTATCAGCAATCTGAAGCCTAATGCAAATGGAGAACAGCTAGGAGTTGCTTTCATTATAGGAGGCTTATTTTTGAATATTTACATCTGAGATATAAATCATGCTCAACACATCATTCAGTGTAATAGGTTCCTGTAATTAAATGAGAGCTTTATTGAATAAATTACCATGGTAGTAATTATGTGTGTAATACTATTGCAATATCTCTGGCAGTTCCTTTGACTTTATTGCAGATAAAACAATGACCTTGTCTATTTTGATAATGCTTGATAATTTAGGAAGCCTGAAGAAATGGTAATTGTGAGTTGTCCAAGAAGTCTTTAAAAATGCTGCCATTAGTAGTATTAGCTCAGTACTGACACAATATTATTCCTGATACTTTCTGCATGCTCACAGTGCCAATGACACCCTCTGCCACCTTGGGAAACACCAGCTTTCCCATATGAGTGATGGAGCTTTGTACGTGCAAGAAATGCTGCAGCTGTAACGGGAAAATATTGGTTTAGTCTGTAATGTCTCCAAATTGATTTTTCTTGAAAGAGTGGAGAGCCAGAAATTATCTGCATCCAATCAGAAACGGCCTCTATGTAAATTACTGAGGAACTAGAATAGCTGAGTATAACTTGATTATGTTGGCCTTATTTCTTGTATATTAATCTGTACTTTCTAAGTTTGCAATTTTCCCTTTCCTTTGGCTATGTCATTTACATATGCACACAAGTAGAATCTCACCCATTGGCTGCTTAAAATAAATTCCCATGAGGCGTTAGTTTTACTTGCTACTTTTCCCAATATATACACACATACATACATGGGTTACATCGATTCCTGCAGTATCATCTCCTAGTTTACTGAGTACAAATGGTGACTGATTTTCCCTTGATACTCCAGGAAGACCTAAAAGATACAAGAACATAGTTTTAAATACGCTACAACTTTATTAAGCTACCACTTCTGGGAAAATATCTGAGATGGTGGGGAGTTCCTTGACAAATATTTTCCCACTGGAAAAAATGCTGGTTTGCCAAAACAAAAATTGTTTACTAAGCAGAATTTGATTCAATATATCGAATTAAGAAGAAAAAACAGTCAGCGCAATCGCATGTTGACACTGTTAACTGAAGACTGTGCTTTTTCTCATGATGCAGTTTTTCAAAATTGTAATGAACTTATATGAAAAAAGTTCAAACCAATTAATTTGACTGATCTGACAAAAAAAAAGGTGGGGGGAAGTGTGAAAATGTGAGATCACTGTCTGGAATGCAATTTCTCTTCAAACTATTGAAATCTCATGGGACAAGGAAATAGTGTGTTTCTTCTATAATCCACGTTCTGTAGGGGACCTCCTCACTGTGCTACGAGTCTTTGCAACGCTGCTGAGACCCTCCCAGTCTCTGCTCATAAGTTAGGAGATTTGGAAAAAGAGTCAGCATCTCAATCTACTAAACATTAACAGCCTCACTTTTCTTGCTTCTTAGTGCCTTCTGGTTGATATTTAGTTTAGTTCCCAGGGCATAAAACAAGCCCTCTCTCCTACTGCACAGGTAACTCCACTTGGCGTTTGCCAGGAGAGGACAGCTGTGATTTGGCTCAGCCATCTCCTGTTTCTAGCCGGATGCTCGCAGTGTTACTCATTGTTCTTTAGCATTGGCCAGAATCTTATTTAATTCTAGTCACAGATTTGTACGCCATCATCTCCCCGTAACTTGGGAATTCAATTAAATATGAAATTTCATAATGAGCAAGTCTGCTCCATCCCATTTAGCTATCACCTAATTTACACATTTCCTGACCTATTGAGTTCTTTCACAAAAGCCTAGGGGCTCTTCAGACCAGGATATTTAGTTTCTTCCTTACAGAAGCCCTGAGAGCTCTGCACTCCACACTGGCTGTCGTTCCCCGCTTTCCTGAGAGCAATGGGGTATTGATCACCCTCTGCCAGGGATTTAAACTTACGTCCTGGTTGTCCTCTGGCTATTCGTTAATGTATGTTAGCTGCCCGTTACCCTGCTTAGCTTTGTTGGGATCTTCCTAAGCGTCTCCTCTTCACCTGGATCTCACTAAACCTCACATTTTCATGAAAAACTGGTATTAATCCATTTCTAAAAATGGCTTTACTTGAGGTTTACACTGCCGTAATATGAGGATCCTGTCACGTTAGTTTGAAAACACAGTCTAAATCAGATAATTGAATTTATTTTAAGTAAAATTTGTAAATATCTTCAATTAATAACATTTTTTAAAAATGGTGCTTATACTCAATAGGGTGCAGAGAGGATAGCTGAGTTTTTGACGATGATTTGAAAAAATCATAGCAAATTCCTTCTTCATCAAAAGAAAAAACCTAATAGCAGCTTTTTTATGGAAATTCACAGTATTTCTCTGTTCAATGGTGCATGAAAATGCATGTGCTTTGTATGAATATAGAAATTAAGAAATAATTTCTCAAGCAGACATATAGGTAGTTCTTCAAGAATTTCTATTGCTTTGGAAACATTATTCTTTTTTTGACATAGCTTTGCTGATCTGCTGTCTGAGGAATAGATCAAAGACTGGAGAGGAAATACTTTTCTTCATTTTATGATAAAGAAAAGGGAAGAAAGAAAAACTAAGCTTTAAGATGCCAACATGTGTTTTATCTACTTCAGTTCTGCCTGAGAAAACTAGATTCAACAGAATAGTTCCACCTCCACAAAAGTTATTGCCTTCCTTCTCAGAAATTTTCCTATTTTTCCTTGGTTTCTCTGTGTTTCACCTTTCACAAGAAAGTAAAGCATCTGCTGTCCACCAAAGGATGACATTAACTACTGCATAAGACATTGTCATAAGTACTGCAGAGCACTAAGTCTGCCACAGACTAAGGGAGAATAATTGGAATGGTGTTATTCTGTAATGTAATTAGATAATTATGTGCCTTTAAAACTGATACAGTGCCAAGAGGTACCTTAAGTGTCTTAAGACCTTGCAAAAATCTGCAGATGGATGTTTATTGATAAACAACCTGCTCATCTGAAGATCACTCCTGGGAATACAAGCAGCCACATCCGAGATAGCCAGCCGTGTTTTGGTCGCCTGCCCCGCGCAGGGTCTCTGCCAGCGCTCGCGGGCACACTGGGACACTGACCGGGTCCTGCCAAGTGGCAGGTGTGGGGCTGCGAGCAGCGGGAGAGCTTCCTCCAGCAGTTTGGACTCCCATAAACTGGGGAAAAGGTATAGGCTCAGTGGCATGGTGCTCCTGAGCCGTTCCAAGAGAAGAGGTAAATATTTCTATTCAGGTTTCAGGTGCATTATATTTATAGTCTGCTGGAGACATGCACCTGGTGAGAAAAAAGTGGGTTA
The DNA here is from genome assembly GCF_040807025.1 of Struthio camelus. NCBI lineage: Eukaryota > Metazoa > Chordata > Aves > Struthioniformes > Struthionidae > Struthio > Struthio camelus. The sequence continues at coordinate 4,258,016 of NC_090955.1, read as the reverse complement.
AAAGCATAAGCCGTTTATCTAGCAGTAACTTCTAGAGTTGTAGCCTTATACTAACAAACAGCGAAAGCTGTGATCCATAAACACGATGTTAATCAGCTACATTAAACAGTCGTGGTCTATATGATTGTGGAAAAACAGCTTTTCTTCTCGCTATCTCCTGAGTTCCAGAAGTGAGAAGGTCTATGATACCAGTACTGTTTTAATGAAGCACTGAGTGAAATAAGCCCAGCTTAGTAATCTCAATGTGACTGTCACATTCTGTGGTTAAATGTCATTTTTGGCAGGTAGCTCTAATATGGGTGCATAAATGATACAAATTATCTCCCTCATCTTTGCTACTCTCTCTTAAGTATTTGAAGACTGTTATCCTCTCTCTACTCAGTCTTTATGCCAAATTACGGAAAAAAAATTATTTCAAGTGTTCTTTTTAGGTGATTCTTATTGACCTCTGATTATTTTCACTGTTTTTTGTTGTCCCTTTTGCTTTGGTCCAGCTAAGATGCACATCAAAATTAGACACATTCAAGTAATGCCAAGGTTGCTGCAACAGGAGAATCCTCACTTTGTGTAGCGGAAATTACTCAGCCGTTCTCAGAAGTTACATTTGGTACATGCACCTATTATGACAGTATTATTATGACATATATGTCTCTGTCTCATTGTGACAGCACCATAAAATTTCTCAGTAAAACCACAATATTAAAAATAGAGAGTAACCCAAGCTATTGTTTTCCCTTTTACCTCACTGTTATAGTCTACAGGAAAAATCATTTGAGACTTTCATGCCTGTGAGTATTCTGAGGATTGTGTTTTTAATACAGTGGTTACATTTTGTTAGACTGAGCAGCACACAGTGTATGTTGGAGGAGATAGATGGATGGATAAAAAGAGAGTAAAACATATATCCTTATGGTTTAGGGAAGAGATGGGATTATTTATTTTTCTTTAGCAAAAACAAAAAACTAAAGGGCATGCTGATCTCTTAGCAATTCTTCAAAATATTGACTAGGAGCCAAAGGCTAAGGCTGTGATCTAGAGAAATAAAATAAGTGCAGGGCCTGTCAAGAATTATTTTAGTTTCCATGGTCAGCCGATATCCTTGACCCAATAGATGAAAAGGTCTTAGTTAAAACACAAGGCAGCTACTATTGTAAACAACAAATATAAAAGGCATTTAGCTCAGCAAAATGTTATTTCTAAAGCTTGTACATAGACAAGAAATCCAAGAGTCTCCTGTAACCTCTTTGTAGTCAACAATACAAAGTTCTTTCTTCTGATGCAAACAATTAGATACATTTTTAGTGCCGATTATATGGCATAGTATTTCTGATACTTACTTATTTTTGGTAAATACAATCTTTAAAAAAGAAAGGGAGTTATTTATGGCAGAGTAGTCACTTGCTGCACTTTTATTTCTAAAGGACCACCAATTGATGGGATAAAAGCAAAATTTCTTTTACCTTCAGGTTGAGTTTTCACCTGATGTGCTTTGCACTACCCAGAAAGTGGGAAAGAAAAAAGATACGAGAGCTAACAAACTGTATGTGTTTTAAACCAAAGGGAATTGAGGGCACTAGACACTTTGTAAACATTTTGCAGAATGCTATTCTGCAAAGGGACTGATTTTAAGGTTAAAAGAGGCTGCAGGGATACAGGCAGTGAGAACGCACTGAGTCCCATAGTGCATTCAGTGTCTGCTGAATCAAGTCGCAGACCTTTGCTGGATCTGGACCATCCCTTTTCGGGAAGGTGCTCACCTGCCATTTAAGTGACTAGAAAATCCACTGCGGACACCTCATAGCAGTCTGTTTTCACATGGGACGGTTCAAAATGTCCCTTCCAGGCACAGGTAAGCCAGGGCGCTGGGAAGGCTGATTCCCATTCCCCGACGTGGCGATGGGCAGCGCAGGAGCGGAGCAGCTCCCCTCTCCGAGTCCTGCATTGAGAAGGCTGCGTTGGGAGCACAATTTTACATTTTCCGTATCTTCTTCATGAAGAAGTTCTGAGGAAGCCCAGCAGTTATCAGATGTACACACTGGAAAAGAAAAATCACAAGAAAGGTGAATGCCACAAGTGTAACATAGCATGTTGTGAAATACATAGAGAAAACTAAGGGGAGATTTTGGTTCCATGCAGTTTCTCAGCTCTACAGTCACTTACCCAGGTGGTAAGTGAAAATAATTTCTGTTTCTCTTCTTGTTTTCAATTAGGGGCTCAATGTAGTATCTATCTAAGTGGAATTCTCCTGCCATATATTAACATAACAAGATAGCGCAAGAAGTCTAAGTGAGTCTTTAGGTTTGTAAGAATTTCCCTCTGCTGTATTACAAAGGCCCAGTATCTGAATTACTCCATTTGTCAGTAAAAATACAAACCCATTTCCCCTTTAAAAATTTTAGTTAAGCAATTTGATAACACAGGCAACAAGGCCTGGTAAATCTCATCTGCTCTCATGAATAGCGCAGGGACAAATCCTGGTAACACTTCCGCGGAAGGTCAGCGTTGCAGACAACGCTGGAGCCTTCAGCTGAGGCATTTGCTCTCCGAAGCAGGAATATATGGGGGATACGAAATGTAAAGATACTGAGTTATTTCGGCCTCAGAGTTTGACTTCATGATAGACAGTGGCACTGATTTCCATGGCCTAATTACACACTGTAAACGGTGCGTGTGCCGTATTCAATACGTGGCCTGATTTTGTTTATCTTGAGGGTACCTTTAGGAATAGGAAGGCAACTAATAAGGGTTTTTTAAAATGTATTAGAGAAGAAGGGGCAGGTGAAGGGGGAGATGCAGTTGAAACCAAAACTTTTTTGGTGGAAATTTCTGAGCTTTGCTGGAAATTTCAAAGACTATCTCTCTCAGATCCACAATGTTTTCTGCTTAAAGGCATCATCCTTCAAACTCGATTATTTTTCTTAGATTGGCATGATTGATACGTTTCCAAGTGCTTGCTCTGAATCAAGCAGAAGAAAGGACTGAACTAGCCCTCCCATACGCTGACTGCTCTGTACTTTAACTTTGGTTCACCCATAGTTCCCAGTTGTTCTCATTTTAGCTGTTGTGCTTTGTGTAACATCAGAAATCATAATCCGAAAGAGAGAGTCTTTGTCTGCGGTTAGAATCTTTGCTTGTCAGAACCGTTACTTATATCTGGGCCTAGAGATGTATTTAAACACCCTAATAACGGGCTGTGGGCAAATGCTCGTGAAGGAAGGGGAACTGAGGACAAGTTCAGCTTGCTCACCTGTATGAAGCACTCATTCTTCCAAATTTTGAAGCTCTGGGGGGTAATGGGATGACCTGTGTTGATGAATCTGATTAGAGTATTGTTCATTTGTTTCCTTTTTGCACTTTCGGGGTGAAATCTTGGCCCTGGGGGAGAGAGTGCCAAAACACACATTGAACTTATAGCAGGCAAAATGTGAATTTGAAGTTTGCAACCTTTGTGGCGGTGCAAGCTATACTCTCAGTTAACAACATCAGGTTTGAAATGCTGTAATGGTAAGAAAAGTCAGGCAACTTCTGGTTCTTTTTCTTAACTATATCCAGTAGCCGAATCTGCAAACATGTGGCAAATTTGTTGCATGATAAGGCTACGTTAAGGCACCTGAAGCACTAGGTGCTCTGGCCAGCAGGCGTCAGAAGGCTGATGATTCCCGGCGCGCTCTTTAGTAGAGGCTGACATACAACTTCAGCGTAAGCTCATTTTGTTCAGGAGCTGCAATGCTGTGAGTTACATGAATAAAACCTGCATAGGGCTTTTTGCACTGAAAAGAGTCTCAGATGCCTGTACTACTATAAATACTCACTGGAAAAACATGCCAAATGACTTTGAGGTTTGTTTCCTATAGGACTGGGGGCTATATTTGGGATCATACCATAAAAAATAAACAATTTATGATGCTATTAATGACTACATAATATTAGAAACAGTAGTAAAACTCTGAGTTATAAATGTAGATGGAGAGTGTTTCCACAGGCATTTGCTGCAACTATTTAAAGAAGCTGGGAATTGATTGTGTGGGTTGCTGAGGCCCACTGACGTTGTGTGGTTATGATGCACCAGTGCGCGCTAAAAAGTTGGGTCATGAGATGCCTTTAAAGGGCTTACACTATATTTAAACATTCATTTTCCTTTGAAATATATGAGCATATTATTTGGGATGAGAGAATTATTTTGTCCTTTCTTAAAGGAGAATTTCCTGATTCCCTTACATTCTTCAGAGGAAGCAAATCCACATTTTTCACTGAAAAAAAGCTGTCTTCAAATTTTTCCTTTGCTCTGCTTTTCAGGTTTGTGCCATTGAATTAGTGTCTCTGATCCCTTCGAAAGTCTTGCAATTCTCCACTTTTCATGGGGTGAAGAGGGGTGTTGTTGTTTCCATTTTTCATATAATATTTCTTTCGGTGCTCCAGGGACCATTGCGACAATTAGACGCTCAGTGAATGTGATTAGCTGTCTCTCCTCTTTCCCCACAAAGCTTTGCTCTGTATTTTCGCCTAGCGGCAGAACCAATGCCAGCACCGAACCAGCAAGAAAAACAGCATTTGGGGATCACCTAGTGGAGTACTGGATATTCTAGGCTATGCATCGTCCAGCGATGAGAAGCTGACAAGTACAGGAGTTAAGAACGTTAAGCAGTAACCGCGTGAATTGTCCCTCAGAGATCATTCAGTGTATTTTGTTAGGTATTGTAGAAACAAGGGCCTGATTCGGTTCCCGCTCTCAGGAACGCCTCTGTGCTGGAAGACTGAGCAGCGCCCTCACGCTGTGCTTGACAGTCCAAATATATCACAGCAGTGCAGCCAGAATCTGTGGCCCAGAAAAGCCAGTCCATGAGCTCCTACAAAAGTCTGTATTACTCTATTTTCTCCTTTGGGAACAAACAGATTATGACCGAAGTTTAATTAACTTTAGCTTCAGCTGCTTGATTGTGGCTTCACGGACATGAATACAAGCGCTGGTTGAAAGACAGTGGTTTTGTTGTTTTTCATCTTCTTGCCTCCCTGGTGGAACCTCATGGCTCCACTAGTTCCTGAGACCACCTGGGGGCAGCAGGTACTCTGTTCCACAACGGGGACTGCTTCTTTTGGGAGGGTGGGAAACTACAGTGGAGCAAAAACCACATCTGAACCTAGTTCACTTTAGAGGGCTTCTACTCTTCAAAAAGAAAAAAAAAACCTTTAAAAAAGATAAAAATACTCCTCAGTGTTCTCAAATGTACCCACCGAAGAAATTTGCTGCAAGGGAGTTGGAATTATAAGGCAGAGCTCTCAAATGAAATCTGCTTTTTTTCTTGGAGCATTTTGCACCCGGAAATCTGTTCTGATAGATACCTGATTGTAATTTGAGTGAATCCATTTGCCAGCTCTATCCTGTTTCTCCCGGCTGCAGTCATAGCATAGTTCCTCCCCTTCAGTGAAGGATGAGTCTAGTGGAGGAATTTCCTATGGGGAAATATCCTCAGCTGCCCAGTTAAGATGGGTTTAAGATAGATCTCATTACAAAAGGCAGATGCAATGAGACCAAAAAATCTAAATCCAAGCTCTCTATGCAAGGAATAGCAAATGATCTGCAGCTATATTAGTAGAGTAGTGAATATTGCAGGGAAAATGAACATCACTTCAACTTTTGTTTCTTTCCTTAACATTATTCCATATGTATTGAAAACAGAATATGAGATGCTGGGAAAAGGCCATAGGGGCCTTCTGAGTGTACGGATATTATACTTCTGCAGAAGTTTGACAATTCCCAATGCACTCTTTAATAAAACCTGGCATGTAACTGTAGAGTAATCTATCTGTCTTTGCTCAAGAGCAGTAATATTGTGGGTTACATCAATAAGGTCTGAATCATTCTTGTCACTGCGAAGGTTGTCTTTCTGACACCTGTATGACTCCAAAGACTCACTGGAAATTCGTACTGACTGCTATTGAGCTGTATTTCCTATTTGGATAGACAATTGATTTCTCATTATGATCTTAAATCAGTTAAGCATTTCAAATATATCTACATATTTGGATAATCATAAGACTCAGATGTCCTGCCCAGAGCCTAGATTATAAACCCTGCCTCGCGCTCCCGAATGCAGGGTGGCACAGCTGCTCGGGGCTCGGGCAGAGGAAAGCGGCATCCTCAGTCCAGCAGCGAATTCCCCCCAGCCAAATGTAGGCCAACCTCCTCTCCTTGCTTATGAAACAACATTTATCACGACACAGCTAATGTGGCACAGCTGCATGTTCGTATTTATGTAAGCATGCAAAGATATATGACTAAGCTGTTTTTCCAATGACAGTATTTTTAGCATTTATCTATTGCTAAAACTTACCACAGAGGCAGGCATTCTTATTTTTAGAGCCTTTTTAACATGCATCCTGGACACACTGAAAACAATATATATTAAATATATGCATATATAACAAGAAATATGCAACTATGTTTCCTGAACCCAGTAACAGCCACAATCTGGCTTTATCTTTCATGTTGCTTCTTTACTATTTTAATGATGCAGTTTCCACGCAGGTAAAAGGCAGAATGACTTTGATGTGAGCTTTGTGCATGTGCATATTATAGGTAGAAGCCCTTAGTTTCACTTTTAGTAAAAAAAGAAAAAAAAAAAGGGAAGAAAATACAAAGGGAATGTCATGTCATTAACAGGTTAAGAGAATTAGGATTTTGCTTTTTTGTTTGTTTGTTTTAACGCTCGCTTCAGTAGCATTTTCGGCTTGTCAGCTGCTGATTTAGCCTTTGCAAAAGGCTAGAGAGAGCCTTTATAGTGCTCAACAAGCTGTGTTGACGCGGAAAGGGGTACAGAGAGGTTGGTGCAGGTAGTTGCAGTAGGAATTTGATTATGTTTTGTTTTCAGGTAACTTGTCGTTAGAATCTGACATCCTTCTTCATAGCCTGTGCTAACTCCTGCCTCATGAGCAGGCCAAAATGTGGCTTCAAGTTCTGCTTCCCTGATGCACTGTGGACATTTTGGGACCAGAATTGCAGAGTTGGAGGAGAAATTTTGCATTGTCCTCCTTCTACCTTGAAACAGTCTTACAGGACCCATGACAGGACGCCACTTGCCTGTGTGTTATACAGTCTTTACTGGGATTTATAAAATCCCAGGAAAAAATGAATATGATTTGCAGAGTATTCCAAGCATAGGCACTTGCTTAAAAGAGAATGGATTTTGTCTCAGAGCGCGGGTATTATAGTTTGAAAGTAATTGAGGAATTAGCCTGGACTATCATTACTTTGACTCTACATATTATATTATCATAGCTATTCTGCATTCCTGGGTTATGTATCTTTGATGATATTTTATTAAGGAAATCACCTAAACAATGCAAACTGCCTTGGTAGGGTTGTGAGTGTACAGCAGAGGGTGAGGGGAGATAGCAGGAGAGGCTGGGCAGTCCTTCTTGGAGACAGAGTATCTTCAATTCGAAAGGATTAAGATTTAATAAGATTTGAAGGACTCCAACCCCTGATGAGCTGCTCGTGGCATTATAGAACAGGACCTAATTTACTAATCAGTCACAATGAAGAATAAAATCTCTAGAGAGAGAAAAAGAGGAAGCTCAGCACTGAAAGAGGATAAAGACCAGAAGAGAAAATGAGAAAAGATACAGTAGATGCATTCTAAGTTCAAATAAAATATACATGCTTTTCTTATTGCTAGTACTTCTTATTTCACACGCTTTGCTGATCTCATGTAGTCTTCAGCATAAAAAAAGCTGCATACAGTCACAGTGATGTTTCTAGAAGGTGAGTATATGTGTGTCAGTAGAAAAAATAACACTTGAATTGAAAGAAGATTTAAGATTATTCTCCCACACTTCTGTGTGAGATTGAATCTACTGTAACCTTCCTACACCTTTGTTACCTTTGTAATTTAAACTGACAGGTTAAATGCTAATGCAATTGATAGGGGTGAACAACTGGTCAAGGAACAACCTGATCTGACTGTATAATGCATCAGAAAATTGCAAAAATATGCAGGTCAGATGTAATTTTGACAGGAAATGGCTCGCTGCAAGGGTTTATGTTTCCCTGGATAGTCTTAAAAAGACTTGGACTATAGTAAGTACCACATTGCTTGAAAAAAATATCAAGTTAAACTTAATGGAAAAAATCTAAGTTCTCCATATCCTCAGATTTCATTATCAGTTTTTATTGGAGCTAGGATAATAAGATTACAGAATTAAAAGAAAAGTTATACCCATTTTCTTCAGCTCAGCACTCCTAATGTGCAAAAGGAAGGCGATACTCATTTCTCACTATAAATATGCAGTGAGAACTACCTGAAAGAGGAAGTCGTCTTTCTGACCATATACAGCTGGATCTTGTCTTTACTGCAGGAGAAATTCCATTGTCTCCAACAGACGTTGGGTCATGCTAATTACTCGTTAACAGTAGGTAATAAGACATTATCTTATGAGTTATCCTTGAAGTTAATAATATGCCACCTGGCATAACATATATGACTAGTCAGTGAGACAGGGATTCGAATCCAGGTGTTCCCATTTTAAATGAGCGCCCTAAGCAGCTGCCCAGGGAAACATACTCTCTTTTTCAGGTTTAATGTATTATCTAAGTGAAACCACAGTACCTGGGAAGATGAGGGAAGCCTACCCTGCAATATCTCATTTTCAGTTTAGGGAATTTACCTGAAAACCGAGAGGCCAACATTTAAATCGCTCTTCTGATTAGTTCAGATGAAGAATTTGAAGCTGGGTCATCGAGCTTTGGGAAACAGCAAGCCACTGGGAAACTCTCATCTTGTCCAGCAATATTCTGTGAATTCTACCTTTAATTCCTTTGTTTTTAATAAAAGTGATTTAAAAAGGCAGTGTTTCAGAATACAGAATCATTTCCCTTTCAAGACATTAAAATAAATGTTTTTCTTCCAGCATGAGCAGTAAGTAGACAAGAAAGCCTTCAACCAAGATGCTGGAGGAGAAGTAGCTGCTCTTCTAGGAATCCCTTCCAGTCAGAAAGAGAGGCAGTGAGTTGAAGACTCCAAAATTTGTCTGCAGTGACATTATGCTAATATATTTCTGGCACTGTGTTGCTTAAGGCAGCATTAGCTAGTTCATCTTTAAACTCCGAAATGCATCAGATCGCTCAGATGGGGCTAACAGGGGCAGGCAGGGGCACTTTCCCAACATGAAGCAGCATGAACGGACCTAGCAGACCAGGCCAAGAAGAGTGAGAATAAATGAGTAACCAGTAATATGAAAAGGTGCTAGCTGCTTAGTTATCACAGTGTGGCTGACCAAATATTCCCACAGCAAATTCAATACAGGTCTCACTTAAAAGGAGAAAACAGAGAAAACTGCTTATTGTACCACAGCTTACCCTGCTAAAAGATAACCAAACAAGAACTAAATTTTTTTCAACTTTTTTTTCTCAGAGGAAACTTCGGCGCTGAATTTGTCTTCTTGCCAGTACAAGTGTTCCCTGTATTCTTCACCCATTTAAATGTTTAAAAAATAAAATAGAAATGTAAATTGCCTCAGCGCTTGTAAAATCTCTAAAATAATAATTCAGTGCCTACTCTAAGGAAATGGAACTGTCCTCGCCGCTTTAACCTGCGTAGGTTAGCATAACATGAAATCAATTATTGTACTAGACATATAAAAGCTGTCAGGTTTAATACTTAACTGCAGTATCTCCCCTGAATGTTTTATTTCCAATCACCTGTGTGAAGTTCCAGAAATACTGAGACATCAGACAGATTCTGGGGTAAGAAATGTATTTGACTACCCTGAGTTACAAAAGTGAATTCTGGAATGAATAATGCACCCTGTGAACATGACTCCCTTTTTAATCAAACATTTCCTAGTCCCCTAAAGTAAAGCAGAGCATAAACCACAGAACAAATATTGAATTTCTATTCTGCATTGTCATAACTGTGACACCACTTCACTTCTTTTTAGCTTGTCTGGAATCCAGTTTTAGCTGGAACATTTATTCTCATCCTTTTTCTCTCTTTTTTTAAAAAACTTCTGTGCAGAAGGAGAATTCCAAATACAAAAGAAACACCTTGACTTACACAGCTCTTCAGTTGTCTACAAGGAAAATTCATTATGTATTTATTTATTAAGCATCATAGTAAACAATAACTATTATTATAGCTTTTCTTCCAATATGTGTTTTATTATATAAAAAAAAACCCTGTAATTTTACAGTTTACATTGGGAGAGTGGCAGCAACCACTGACAGCGAGCCCTTGATTTGGGACTCTGAAGATGATGGATTGATTACACAAGGATTAAGGATTATAAAGTACTGAAATGCTATTATAACGAGCGCTATTTGAAGCAGAGCAGGGGCGAGAAGCCATGCAGAGCCTGGCATGGTGGGGAAGGAATAAAAACTGAGAATCTGACCCTTTTCTCCTCTGACCTGCTTCTGTAGGGAAGAGGAAGGATGGGCTCACTTTGATTAAAAAGTCATCTTATAGCCTGTCTGCCCATCTAGTTGTCTGTGCCCTTTTGTTGGCAAACAGCCAATACGTAACCCCCAGACAAGCCTAATAGCTAGGACAGTTCTCTGTGAACCGTTCCTTTGCACACTCCTATTTACAAAATCTCAAACATAAAACCAAAATAACCCTTTGGGGGCTCTCAAGTCAGGTAGGATCTGTTTGGAAGCTCTCAGTTGCTTGGCAGTTTTGGTGTGTTACTTCTAACATCAGAAACGTTAGTCGTCTGTGGTCCATAATGATGTGGTGTAAAGGCTGACAAAAGCACTGAGCGGGAGAGAGCTTTACCTCGGCACAGTTCAAGCTAGAAATGACTATTCTAAATCCATTCATCTGCTGAAAAAAACCTCTATGCTTAGTTCTTCTTAAAAAAAATAGATAAAGCAAAGCAGGATTATCCACAAGATCAACTCTCATTCTCTTTTTGAAATTACATTCTAGACAGTAAGTAATCACTGTGTGCCAACAGACCTGTGAATCTGATTTTAACTTTCAGGTAACATATTAGGGCTATAACCAAATCTGAGGACTATTATCATAGCAAAATGACTGTAATGCTTCAAGACTATAATAGTCATCACCTTTTTATCATACGTATTACCATCAGGCCAAGAAAAAAGGGATTTCTTTAACATTACCATAACCTTTAACTACATACATTATTTCAAACATCTGAAATAATATATAAGGCATAGTAGAATAACATATTTGCCACTCACTACACACTACAGTTTGCTAAGCCCACATTAGTGCAGTTACTGAAGTCTGTTTGCATATCATGGAAATACATCTAGTCTTCCTACCAGGCTATGGAATGACCTCTGTGTGATTTACATAGGTTGAAGGAACACCAAAAGGAAATGTAGGGTTCCTACTTAAAGTCTAAAAAGGCTCTTCCAGTTATATCACCATTATAAAAGTTTATTGCTTACTTAGTTTTAGGAGAGCTTTATTTGGCTCTCTCGCATATTTTAGGTAGAATGTACAACATAAATAGTCCATGGGTTCATTATAAAAATGTGTTCATGATATACCTTTTCAATGTTCTTTGTGTTCCTTCACAAAATGTTTATTTCGGTTCTATCAAGTAGGTGCTAATACATAATACTCACACTATACGCACACCATCTTGATAAATAATCATGTGTATGCTCTAGTGATTTTGTGCATAAATGCTCCTATATCTAAGTTAATACAGCCCTAGGCCCTGAAAGGATCAAATTTGTAAATACAGCACTATATTTCTCACCTCTGTTGACGTGTATTATGGTAGCAGTACTGGCTTTTATCTAGGTGGTTGATATAGAGGTTTCTAGCCACATAAGCAACGCATATTACATTATGATACTCTGTAATAAACTGCTTGAAATATTACCAGAGATAGAGCATCTTGCAAAACCTCAAGTGAGCCCTGAGGCCAGTAAGATTCCTGCTGAGTACATACTGCTTTGGATCAGGTCCTTGGAGACTACTACATCAAAAACATCAAGTTTAAAAATAACGAGTTTAAAGAATTTAACTGTATTTTCTTCAATGTCATTATATCGGTCTGAAAACCGGGTGCTTCATTTCAATGAAAGGTCTCCTAGCAGTATAGAGTAGCTTTTTTTAAAGGTTTAACTACTACGATTTTGGAAAGATTTATACGAAATGAGGAATGGCCTTCAGTTGTCCAAAAGTGCTTAGCATAACTATGAGCAGGCAAATAGGATATAAGGGCTTTGCATTTGAGCCTAGTGGGACTGGCTTGAGTTTCTTCTGTAGGAAACTTGATTAAGAGATCTTTGCTTCCAAAATCTGCTTGGAGCTTCACCCTTGACGTTTTGCTAGGGCTCCAGCTCAGGTCCAGGGACAAGACCAGTGATGCTGCACCTGAGCTGAAAATGGTCTGAAGTGGTCAGTAGGCTCTGGTGACACAGGAAATGTAATTACAAACATCTAAAGTATTGCAGTATCTCAAAAGTGTTAAGAAAAAGGGATGTAGTATATGAAGGATATACGCATAGGATAAAGGGAAATTGCTCTCCTCCTGCTGGACAAGCAACCAAGTTACTGGACTTTCTGCTCAACTTTGCTGTGATTTCTCATGTGACCTTTTACAGGCTACACAGAGTCTGACCAATGCTCAAAGATATTACAGAATGATTCCCACTGGCTTCAGTGGGTGAGAGACTAAGGTCCTAATTTCGCTTTGAATCAGTTTTCTCATTAGTAAATTACCAGCCTCAAAGCTTAATGTTTCCAATGCTCTTCAATATCCTTGAATGCAAAGTGATATTGAAACGTTAACTATCCTTATTGCTAGCAGTAATACAGCACACAAATCTAGATTAATACAGGCACTTTAGTGAAGATGACTGCACTGTGAAATCTGTATCTTCGTCCCTTCCACCTCGGAAGAAGAACTGGGCAAGAGTCAAAGAAGATTAAACGCTATAGCTGAAGAGAAAGCTGATGTCTCAGCAGGGATCTTGTATTTCCTGCAGGCTTTACTATATTTTGGGACAGATTTTCACTTGCTGTTATCATAGTGCTTCACCAAACCACTAATTTCACTCATACAGTTAATTAGCAAGTTCATTTCCCCTAGATTTGAAATTTCTCAAGCTGAATGCTCACCTTGTTACTCTAGGGCTTACTATGTTCAAATGGCATCATGAACTCAAAGCTCAAGAAGAGGTAAAAGTTGTTCAGGCTGGTAGTGGTCATCTTTATATATAAATATCTGAAAGGAAAAGGTGAAAGTTTCAGAATAACCTTAGGTGAAGAAAAAGTGAAAGACTGAGGGCAAATCTGCTGATGAGCCAAGTATTTCAAAGGCCAGTTCTGAACATTAAAAAGGCCAGCAGGAAATCATTAAATCTGAGTGATAAAATGGGTTTATTTTAATTTGCTAGCTTGGATGTTCATTAACAAAGAACGGATTGCGGAAAATATCCATCTATAGCTTGCAGCATGACTTAGATAACAACTGTATTAACCCAGTTAAACTTTCTATCAGCAGTTTCTCTTTGATTAGGTTTTTTCATATGCTACTTACAAATACCAAAGAACGGTTAACTTTTAGTATCGCTTAACTGCCATGGGCTAGACCCACCAGTCTCTGTAACCGGAGTTTCTGCTGCACATGTTTAAATGAACGTCCTCAAAACCTCAGCTCAGAGTTACCAAGCCCTGCAGTTATTGGCTGCTGCGCTGGGCAGGTAGACAGGCCTGCATCCTGCACCCGTTGACAAAGCTGGCATTCCCCCAGCTGTGTTGCCTGAAGGACCCAAGCCAACAGACAGGGTCTGGACTTCATGCAAAACACAACCCCCTCTGGTCTTTCCCATCAACAACCTAAAAGGCTGTTAATGGCATCACTGACCTGGCAATCTGCAAGTGGCAGACTGAGGCTGAGCTCTGCGCTCTACTTGAGAAGGGTTGAATTCCTACCTCTGAATGTCCTCTCTGAACTAGGCCTCCTGTTAACCTGTGGGGAGGACTTCGCAGTGCTTCTTCTGAAGCTATTCCACTGCCATAAAGTCTTCAATACTCATTGGAGCAGGGCTTGCAAAGCAGATTTTTTCCTTTCGAGTGTGGGTGCCTGAGCTGGTAGTCAGGAGGGCCACAGTCACCTTCGATCACTAAGTCTTGCTTTTTGCCTTTACTCAGTAAAAATGTGAAGACAAATGATAAATCTTGCTTTGTCATAATCCACTGTTTGGAATAATTAATCCATTCCCCTTGTTCCCACATTCTGCTCCAAAAGAACCTCATTTTACCATCACCAGTTGAGTGCTCATCCTCAGTGCTCTCAAATACGATCAGTCATACTCACCCTTTTAACTGCTCACACAGTTCCAGTAAACTTTTCTTATCCCTCTGTGTATATGATTAACCCAACCTTTGACCTGCCAGTTATCCCAAATAACCTAGTGGCAGATTCAGTTGTATACTGGGTGAATGGTTGACTACTGCTATGCATAAATTTCGCGTATCGAATGACTCTGTCCCTTTATTGGTGATAACTAGAACGGTAATTCTTAGACTGTGACAAATGGTACAGATATTTCAGAAGACATAGACGTCTAAAAGTCCATGCAGCAGATGAACAATGGTTTAAAAAATATTAGTGGTACCTAAATAGAAGATTTTAAATGGTGTAGAAGTCAGGACAGACTTCAAAACTGAGATGGAAAATTAGTCAAGTGAGGTAGAGATTGAAAGCTTGTCTGGTATGCACATGCTACTGTCTTTACTGGGATTATAGGTACCCACCTGCCTATGTGACTATTCTTTTGTTTTCCTTTAGTCAAAATAAATCTTTGGGCACAATCTGGAGCTGCATGGGGAGCAGTGCTGTTCTCAGGAGAAACACATAGAGACTTGAGTGTCTCGTTCACCTTTCCACCGAAATCATGACACATGGTATAAACCACAACCCCTTTTTCTTGTTACTACTACTTGGTATCATCAGTGATGGAATATTATTGTTTAAAAAAATGTTCATGTACTGTCTGTCCAGTCTGAACGTCCCAGCTGGAACTGCACAGGTTAAAGCCTTGAATCAATCCTTCCTTTTAACAGCCTGGAGAGCAGGCAAGCAGTTCTCTCACAGTACTCTGAACAGCTAAAAGCATACAACACGCACAGACCTAACATTTCAGTCTCATTTATTCCATTGCTTTCTTATTTAATCTGTTTTGCCCATTAGGCATTTATTTTAGCCCTGAATGTGAGTGTACACATGAACATTCACTCACATCTTGTACAAAAAGTTCCTTCATAAATATCTCTGCCATGCAAACACATGAACAGTTCTCTGGGTGAGGGGGTGGAGGTGTGTGTATGCCGCAGCATTTCTTGGCAATGAGTCCTTATAGCTTCATCCCAGTGAGAATAGAATGTGCCTCTTCAGTAAATTAAAAAAGAAACCTCCATCTTCACTTCTGAATATCACCTGACATTCTTGTTGATTTACTCAACTTATTTTTCATTCCAGAACTCTCCTAGATTGTGTTCAAATGATCTCATCCTGCCTTTGTTTGATGAAGGTTACCAATCTGGAAAAGCCATCTACCTCCACCTTCATTATTATGACTGATATTTCTGCTGCTCTGTTTACCTGCCTTTAATCTACTCCAAGGCAAACGTTTGTTTTTGGCCTCATCCATAAGGAATTCGCCAATACCCCCACCCCCCAAAGTAGTGGAAACCTTTGCATAACAATGAATCCTTTGCCTCACGCTATTCTAGCGTTTTAAATTCTAATCCGGTGGTGCATCAAGAGCTGTGAAGATCCTGTGGTGTGATTAAGACCTATAGGCCACTGACTGCAGCCACAACCTGAGTACTTGATCACGACAACCACTTCAAATAACGCAAGGGAATAGGAGTGACGGATCAGCTTTGCTGTTTGTTATCCAAACAACTAGTCAGGGTGAGTTAGTCGTCCCTTCTCAGGCTTAGGGGCTACTAAGAAAAAGGTTCCTAAGGTATTTTAAATGCCATCAGTTTTCTGAAGTGTGCTATGTTGAATTAAAGCTTGTCTAAACTCTTCAACCTGGTCGTATTTCTTCGCCATCAGCGTTCTGTATGTCAGCTGTTGTTTCACTGCCTGTTAATCCATCTGTGCTCTAGCTGTAGATTTGATTTATAACAAAGCCTATATCTTACTTGTTTGCTACATGCAGCCAATGCAGCAAATATTTTTTTCCTATCATTGTTTATCTTTTCATTCTACATCCACCTATTAGTCTAAATTTCAAAACACAGGAAATACGGAAAATTTTATTCCCACAGCTGTCATTCAAGTTTTTCTAACTTTTCATCATGAGTTATTGAAATCGCATTGACACAACAGGACATTGTTGAAGTGTATATTTTGATTCACAATTTTTCACAGCCTTCAGTTCATTGCTCTCAAAAATGAATTTTTAACCATGAGTGGTCCATACATAAACCCAATGATTTGTATTCATAGTGAGCTAAGGTTATAAGGAATCTCCTGCTGTGATTAGTCAAAGTAATGCAGGCATGAAGAAACACTTTACTCCTAATCTGCAATGAATTATTTTAATAATGTTATTTCTATTTCTTCCAAAGTTCTGGGAAACATTAGCTAGATAAATGATGCCTTTTGATTTCCTTGCATGTTCCCCTCTTCAAACATCAGCTTTGCACTGTAAGCATCTACTTCAACAGGGTTTTTTGCTTTCTTAGCTTTGTGCCAGGATATGTCTATTCTTCCTTCAGCTGCTACACCGCAATATGCTAGCAATATTTTTCCTTTTACTGCCTCATTTAACCTATGCAGTAAAGATGCCTGTCATGTCATAAGGTAAGTATTTTCCCTAGAAATGGCTTTAGACGTTTGTATCAAACTAGGCATTTCTATTGATTTTTGAGTTGATATTAGTAGTTCTGTTTCTGCTTTATTTTTAACAATTGACTTTTAGACCTTCACATCTCTTGAAAGAAATACTGCTGTAAGCTGTGATAACTCAATGTAATCTTGACCCACGCTTTTTCTTCTCTTGGCCCTCACTTCTTCACTATTCTTATAGCTTTCCTTATGCTCCTCACAATCAATTCACACAAGATCAGCAGAGATACTGGTTAATGAACAACTGCCACTCACCGCCAGCGATGTGCTGCAAATGAAAGGGCGCATTCAGAAGTTAGAGGAGGGAGACAGATAGTATTATGGGGACAGTGAGCCACCCATGCTCAGGGAAAACACTGGGAGGAAACTGAAACCTTCCCTGATCAAGGCCCTTTTCAGAACTTGAGGACAGTCATCTCTGTGTGGCACTCACTTGTGCGTATGGAGAGTCATTTTTTTGCCACTGTTAAGTTGCATGACTTTGGATGCTGAGGGACACATTTTAAGGCTTAATAACATGCATAAGCTACAGGCATTTGCCAGTAGACACATTACCATGTGGAGATTTTTCACCTGCAGTGTGGAAAAGTCAAAGCTGAAGCTGAAAGTTTCACAATAAATAAGACTGACAGAACAGGAATATCACTTTAGGAAGCAGCATTCCAGGAATACTAGGAAGTAGGGAATAAATATACTTTAGTAGATCACATATACCCTCACGGTACAAAGTCAAAGAGCGGATCTCTTATTCTACTTTTGTTTGGGGTCTAAAAGTAGTCACATCAAATTCAAAGTGGTTCCCTTCAGAATAAGATCCCAGACAGGGTAAAACTCTCTAGCAGGACATTGCTATGATTTATTTCCCTAACCAGGATTAGTCAGAAGCTTCCCTGAGCATGGCCTAGAATGCTGTTTGTTTTAATCCAGGAAAAAGATCAATTCTGTTGTGGAAACACTGTGCACAGCATGGGATCACGTTAATCAATTCGAGCAGGCCTTGGTAAAGCTATCTACTACTCGGCAACTCAGGCGGCATCAAAGCTAATTAATACTTTACTCAGCTTTAATGAGTGTATTAGTGGTTAGTATTTGTGTATAACCTAGTCATAACTCAGTAATCCAACCACATTTGCATTAGGACAGGTATGTGCCTTTGAGCTGATTGATAAAACTTATTAACCTGGATTGGTAATATGACTCCAGTCACCTCCAAAAAGAGCAGTTATCACTATGGGAATGACAGCAGGTAACAGATTCAATGATCTAAAGGCCTTTTCTGCTTCCAAGTGACTGTAACTGGAGAATTACAATGACAGATACATTTGAAACCACATGTGAGCTGCTCTAGAAGATGATGAACTGTCTAAAACCAAGGACCAAGCACATTGGATTACGAGATTCCCAAAATCTTTCAACTCAAAACCCTCTCTAGAAGGGAAGCAGTAAAACTGAAAAAAGGAAAGCCTAAGTATGGCCTAACCCACCACGCACAAGAGAGAATTGCCATCCTATTCTCTACCCCACTCCACACACAGAAAAAGCTACTGTGTAGTGCAAGCCTATTTATTTAAATGAATCTGTGGGTTGTTTCAGGTGGGATACGAGTAAATAAACCAAGTACTTCTCTGAAGCATGTTAGAGAAGAACATTTTGCAGTTTCCCTCCTACAGGCTTTGTGTTCTACAAAGAGAAATAAAACAAAAGTACTTCATACTTTTCAGTGGCCTTGAAAGCTTTTGCTTAGTCATACCTCCTTACAAGAGAGGTTAGATAATCACTCTGAAAGGGGGAAGCAACATTTGAACACTGCGGAGAGAATATGCAGTTAGAGGCACTCCATGTGAACAATAATAAAAAAAAAGATATGAGGAAAAAGCAGTTCTTTCCTTTGGGCTCTCATCTTTCTAATGCAGTATTTCTGCAGGATCTTCTAATTGCGTCTTGTGGGATTGAAGCGTTTTCTCTTGCAGCCTCTATTTAGAAAATCGTTACATTAGTTAGTAGGGTGTTGGT
Source organism: Struthio camelus (assembly GCF_040807025.1). Lineage (NCBI taxonomy): Eukaryota > Metazoa > Chordata > Aves > Struthioniformes > Struthionidae > Struthio > Struthio camelus. The sequence goes on along the minus strand of NC_090955.1, from coordinate 4,239,152 downwards.
TTTTATTTTTAGATTTGAGGAACTTCTTTTCCTATGCCTTTTCCCCTGTGATATTTCCTCATATCTCACGTTTTCTTGTTCATGCTGCTACTATCAATGAAATTAAAGCTTATGTGATGCTTATATGAATCCTCTTTTATAACCATGCTTTCTTATATAGCGGGACAACAGCAGCGAAAGCTGCCTGGCAATCAGTTCTGAAGTTCTGCATGCAGGCAGGAAGAAGTGCTCGTAATTATCCAGTGAGGTAAACCTGCATGACTAACAAGAACTCATTTTCCATTCTGTACTACTGCATTTCTTCTCCAGTTGTAATATCTTTGTTAGAACTATGTATAAAGACAAATAAAGGGGGGGGGGGAAAGTAGTGATGCAGTGTAAAGCCTCAAGCAAAGGACATAGACATTAGGGCTACAAAAAAAGAAGAAAAAAAATCAGGTGGCAATGCTACTATCTCAGTTATGCAGTCCTTACTGACTCCCTATTTCTCCTTGAGTTCTAGGCACTAGAGGGCCAAGATTATAAAGTGTTTTTACAAGGATTCTTCAGATTTGCAGCATGAAAACCCCTGGGACACGTGCAGATCTGGGATACTGTGGGATAGACTCTGCCCAACCTTTCAGTGTAGTAAACTGAGAACATCTGTCACATGTGGCAGCCCACAACCCATTCTTGCGCTCAGGTATTGTTCCTTATTTCTCCCCTCCGAGTGAGTGTGAAACCTCCAAGGGAGAACAAGAACTGGAAACCAAGGCCAGGCAGAGCTCCACCAAGACGGTACTGGCTGATGGGAACAGCTGCTGCACGAGGTGCACTTGCAAGTGCATGGCTTCATGCACCCACACTGCATACATACGTGAGACCTCTGAAAGTCTTGGTGTCTGCAGTCCTAGCGGGCTCTGTACAGCCAGAAGAGCGGTCTTGAACAAGAACGTAGACCTAAACGGTGGACCTAAAGAGGTGCTCCCTCCTACAGCGAGAAAGTTCACACTGATTAGTCTAGTTCAGGGGCTTTGAACCTACAAAGGAATCTCGCAGTTGAGAACTTGATTTGTGTCCAGATGGACTTCTAAGAGGACAAACTTGGTTTTGCAATTTGGGTCCCTGTTCCCGAGCGTGTTAAAGTGGTTCACTGTTGTCTTCTACCCAGACACAGCTCTTTATTGTCAGGTCCCATGTGACAAGTTGCAAAGTTAAGGCCCAATAAGTAATTAAGGCAGTTTGCCATATTACTTAGCAAAATGAGAAAAAAAAAAAATACCCATCCACTGCTTTTCATAGACCTTTGATTTAACTGGTTAAGAATGTTCCTCTATTTTGCATAGTGTTGAGCAAATCTCTCATAATAATTGGTTAACCTCATTTCATCATTTTTACTTTTGTGAAACAGACATGGGTAGATATAAAAGTATTATTATTTCTTTCAAAAAAGGTATTGGTGCTTGAAAGCAAATTACCAGATATTGTGTCTGCATCTTATAGATACATATAAGCCACTAATACTGTAAATTGAGAAAGTCTAATATGTACCTTTGCATATATTATTTGAAAAACATTTGAAAAGTAACTTTAAAGAAAATATTTATAGTTAAAATTAATGTGTTAGGAATTTTTTGTGCAACTGAAGCTTACTCATCAAGTGCTTGAGGAAAGTCATTGTGAAGGACTCAAGCTCAAATAAAAATCATTATTTCTTAATAGTCCAGTAAAATTATTACTATCACTGGTTCTGTTTTAATTAACAGATTCATAGCTTTTTAGGATAGACAAGAGTATCATCTCAGGTATACAAAGGCCATATATTCTCCTGCAGATACAGAATTGCTCTAGGACAAACTGCCCATGTTTAACTAAAACACGTCTCAGGATTATGTCAAATCTTTTATTTCCCTTGATGAAGTTCTCTTATTTCCCTTGAAGGACTCTGTGTAGAAGGTTTCAGATGACAGGAAAAACAACTACTGAGGTAATACAGGAAGAAAAAAAAACGAAAAGTGTGTCCAGATCGCCACTGGAAATGGAATTGCATCCCTCGTAAGCAGCAGAGATCAAATAAAGAAAGGCAGAAAGATCCTAATTGCCCAACAGTCTATTAAGGGCAACAAAAGTCAACGGAAGATCAATATGCTTTGGGTAAGGACTTGAAAGAGACCTGGAAAAGTTCACAATTAACCATTCTTGAAAGTGGCAGAACAGTTCACTCTAAAACACTCACTCTCTCTCTCTCTCTCTCTATACACACAGATATACATCTATATATCTACAGAGTCGATTATGGTGTTGTAATCGATGAGAGGTGTCGGGGTCCCTTCTGGCAGGAGATGACCTAGGGAGATGGATGGTTGGGTGTAAACCTCCTTGTCGATAGGGGCTCTTGAAGGAGATTGCGCTGTTATCCCTGGGGTAGCTTGGTTCATTAATCAATTATACTGGGTCTGGTCACTATTAGTACTTGGGGTGGTTCTTAGTTAAGAGCTGTGGTCTTATTTTTGGAGGATCTTTTTTTCTCCAAGGTCGCCCCAACCGAAAAGCAGGGATCAGTTAATTGCAAGCATGGTGGGCCTTAGCAGGGTTAGGGTTAGGTGCATTGATCCTTGGTTTTTAAGTTCCACAGGGTCTTCTCGTCTTATGTTCATATTCCTGCTTTTGCAGAGGAGGATCAATTTCATTGATTTATCTGCAAGAGACAGTTGAGACCTCGTTTAGCCATTCATACAAGTCCCAATTTATGGGACAATTGATTGCACTACCTTCACACGGATAGGATACCGCGGCCGTTGAACGTGGGGTCACTGGGCAGGCATCACCTTCAATACTTGTTGTTGGCTGAAGGCTATGTTTTTGGTAAAGAGTCGGGCCTTGGGTTTGCCTAGTTCCTTTTGCAGATCTTAATCTTTCTACTAAGCGCTCCTGGGTTGGGTTAACAGGGTGGTCCAGGAGGACTATGCAGTCTGTAAGGATTCGAACACAGCAAGTGATCACTACAGTTTTCTCTCTAAAGCAGTATCAAAATAGCATTTTTGCCACTTCCTACATGAGGTTGTGGGGTGCACTGGTCTGAGATACAGTGAGTTTTGACCCCTGTTTCAGTATATTGTAAGTGAGGTTCTGGTTTTATCATTTGGAAAGTTTTACCAATAGGAGCTCTATTTTTTCAGCTACTGCAGTTCGGATGGCAAAACCCTGTTGCTTTAAGAAGTTTTACTAGAACTCCCTGCATGCCAAGCAAAAACTTGCTTTAAAAAAAACTGGCGGGTCTATTTGTTAGACCTACTGCTGGCATCAGCTCATAACTCTCAGGAACGCTAAATGAACCCGTATGCATGGACGGTTTACAAATGTTTGTATCTCTGGCTGCAGACACTCAAAACTCACCAATATAAAAAGCAGCTATTGTTCATATATTGCAAATAGGCTTTTACTTTCCAGTTAATAATCCACAAGCAGATTTATTCTCTGAATAGTTAGCAGTCCCCAAAACAGCAATATTTTTTTCACCCAGGCTAGGATTCCTCTTTTAATGAGTGCAGGAACTGAAATATGCAGTTAGGTTTCTTTTTTTATTCTCCTGGGACATGCGACTGGCATTTGAGAATGATCATTGGACGTCTCTGGTGGTTTTAGGGTGAAAAGCCAGAAAATGCAGCCAACTGCAAGATATAAAATATAACTTCTCCCCCACCTTCCCTCAGGAGGGGACTGTGCATATATTCCGCTATAATCTATGTAACATTTAGTACATAGATTTTTACTCACTGCTACAGGATACTCAGACTCTCAACCTATTTATTAAAGATCAACCTTTGTGTTACCATTGATCCACTGAATGCTGGCACTGCCATTCTAGCTCAAGAGTAGCTACAGCAGCAGTTGAAATACAGTCTTTTCTTCCACATTTCTCTGTGGATTAGGCCCTCAGTATACACAGAGCTTACACTCCCCTTGTGAATGTTGTATGTCACTGGCATCAGACAAAAAAGAATAGGCAGTATGTTTAAAAAACGCTGCGGAATTACAGCCCAGTCACGACGCCCAGCTTAAGGCTAGACTTCATTACAATATTTGAAGCCAAACAACATTGCTATGATTTTCATGTTCTGCTACCGAACATTTCAAATGGCAAAACTGATGGCCATTTGTTTCACTGAATGTGCTTTCAAGCACATCACTGTACACTAACTGGTTTCAAACGCATCTAGGAAGAGCCTCTGTCGCTTTAACTCCTTCCCCCGATCACCCCCAGCATGAAATGCCTATTAATGCTTTTGCAATCACACTTTTGTTTCCCTGCATTTGCAACAATTTCTCCATGACGGCAACAGCCTCTTCAGGAAGCCTCTTCTAAAATATTTTTACCCACTTTCTCTCCAAATGCTGTATCTTTCTTTTTCAAACATTCTTTTCCTGTTGATCATAGGTGAACAACTACTGTTTTCAAATGTCTTTCTGCACTGAGGCCCCATTCTACTTAATGTACCATATGCCCTTGAGTTAAATTAAGTTGAAATACATCAACCCCAAACATTTTTATAGTCTTCTGTGAGTTCTTTTGAAGTTCTGCACAAACTACAAGGATATTGTTTCCAAAGCATATACTAAAAATGGTGATCGTTGGAAATACAGCTACATTCATTCTGTTAAAGACTGAGATTATTCATATACTTTAAAGGATCTATCAGAATCACAGACTTAAGGAGTATTTTAAGCTGATGATGTAACAGAGCCAATGGATGTAACTGAGACACAGCGAATACAAGACTTACGTGATTTTCTGTTGGAGAGGATTTTTGATTGTTGGGATTTTTGTTGTCCCTAAAAACCTACCAAAATAAGGTGGAAGGGATTAAGATGCATACATTCTATTCTAGTGTCCAAACCCTGGAGATGATGGCCAGAAATATAGTTTTAGTTTGGCTCCTCAGATCATCCAAAAACCCCATTCTGGAACAAAGGGCCATATCTCCTCTCCCCTCCTCACCAAGCTGTCAATGCTTACTGCTGGAAAAGAAGATGCGAAAATGAAAAACAAATCTCGGAAAAAATGATATATTTTTCAGAAGATAAATATATTAATATGCATAAGGAATTGATGGAAGGGCAAAAAAACCTTTAACAATTAGAAAAGAACATTTGAGACAACAATCTTTTGGAACTTCTGAATTTTTCATTTTTCAACACACCTACAGTTAGCTATTTTTGGAGCAGAAATACAGCAGCAAATGCAGGAATCGGTGGTCAGCACTGCAGGCAGACAACAGCTCTTTAAGCTAGTTTAAGGAGCACTGTGTTACATATCTCACTGGAGCCTTAGCTCACAAGCCATAGCGGCAGCTACAGAAGAAAGCAGGAATGACTGGAGTCTCTGACGTTAGATCTAGAGGAACAGGGAAGTCTATTTAGTAAAAGAGGACCATAAAACTGTCTTCAGAGATGCAAAAGGCTGCTGCAGAGAAAAATGAAATCGTTGGTGCTCCACAAGGATGGTGGATAGAGTAAGTACTGTACTTACCAATGAGAAAAATAATTCTAACAGGAAGGATAGTAAGACACTGGGGAAAGCTGTCTGGAAAAATCCTGTGAGATGTGTTCAAGACTGAAGGAACAGAGCAGACAAGCATATTTTTAGGAAGAGCAAAAGTGTGGGTGATCCAGTCTAGGGGCAGAGGGAAGGTGGTGCAGACAGATGGCTTCCTCAGGCCCATGCTGGTTCTCTTACTCCACAAGCATTCGTATGTTTTACCCATTGTGAGGCGAGGAAGCCATACCTTGTAAGAACTATAGGTTTTTATATAGAAAAACAGCTGGAGATAATGCATTTTAACAATGATATTCAAAAACTGAGACTCTGTATTTCCATTTAACAGAGAAACCGTTGCTATGGATTCTGCTGACTGCATAGAATTTCAAGTTGTAGTGCCCGTGAAACTCAAAACTTTGGTGGAAAGCAGTAAATATTCAGGTTTGAATGCTTTGATTGAACCAGTATGCAACTAACTCCTATTGTATCTAAGCTGAGGAGGTCATCTGGACAGCTGATGGACCATAACTGTCAAGAGATGTAGTGTGAGAGAATTACTGTTGGTTTTTTCCTCCCCGAAAAGTGTCACTCATGTTACCATAAAAGTGCTGTTGCTGCATGCATGTACTGGTTTCAACATCATTGATTTTGGTGAAAAGCTGTTCTGTATGCTACACATTTTTAAGGGAAACGTCAACCTTGATTCAGATATCTGAAAACAAAAGCTTATGAGGAGAAATGGATTCATCTCACCAAAGACAAAAAGGAAACTGCTCACGACTGCATTGCTGATGAAACTATGAGGGAAAATCTAAGCACAGCTACGAACCTGTATACTTTTTATCCAAAGGCAAGTCAGCGGCTGTGCAGACTGGCAGCTGAGTGAAATTTCGTGGCAGAGAGGAGCCCAAACAAGGTGGTCCTTTCCAGCTTTAAAGGCCATGAAATGTTTGCCTGCTAAATGATAGAATCTCTTGTTCTGCCTGTTTCCATCGCATTCACTACAGTGGTACCAGCCACCCATCACGCTTTACCAGCTGTGGCCATTTTTACCCTTAGCTCTTGATACCAGCAGTGATCCAAAAATAAATTTCATACTTTTGCTGCAACTTTCTATTATTAGTTTGTTTGGTGTTTTTTTTTTTTTTTTAGTAAAACAAACACCAAACTTTGGACAGAAATTTAAGAGACATCATATTTATTTTTAGTTGTAAGAATCAAGGTCCCAGACAAAACTAACCTCAGCTAAAGGCATTTATCTTCATTTTCTGATCCTAGTTCTTGTTTTTGAGAGCGACCCTGTGCAGGAATGCACAGGTCTGCTCTTGCACTGCTGATTCAGTGGGCTTACCTCCAAGTGTAAATATCTGCCGAGTTAGAGCCAAAGGGTTCTTTAAATCAGATGCTTAGCAGCCAACAGATATCTGTCATTATTGTTCATGAAGACTCATTCTCATGAGACAAATACACAGAAGGCAACTTTTCTATTTCACTTTGTTGAATTCATTTTATCAGATCTTCAGGCCTAATGGTGTTTTACTGCTTTATGTGGATATTTTATTTTAAGATAATATTCTCATCCAGTTATCCTTCCATAGATTTATAGTAAAAATGCTAAGGACAGTTTGTATCTAACCCTTTCATAAGACATGTTTGAGAAGTTCAGCCGAATATGCTCAGTGCATTTTTTTCTGCTTGTCATCCTTCACAGATTTACTTCTTTCCATTCCATCTAAAAATATTGTTTTGTTTAAGAAGAAAAAAACCCTATCCTTATGACAATTTGCATAATATGTTAATGCTGGTATGCATCTAGACATCTGGATGGCATTTTAATATCTCATTCTCATTCAAACAACTAGAAACCACACAGATGGTAGAGACAATTTTAAGAGCATTGTTGTAAACAAATAAGGCAGCCAGGAAATCAAACACACTCTAAGACAGGCTTTAGAGCCTCTACTGCTTTCTGTGTGAGAATATGCATATGACATGTTTTGACTGCAAGAGAGAGCAGCCTTCTTCAGTTTCAGATAAACTAAGAGGTAAGTGCAGAATTTTAAACTGAGATTGGGGATCATTTTATGGAAAACTCCTTACTCTGCCTAACTCAACTGGCACCGCAGATCATACTCATACTTGCAAGATCAAGTTATTTGAGGCTTAGGATGCTGCTGGGCAGAATATGGGTTTTATTTTCTCTTGTTTTCAATTAGCAATAGAAATACGAAAAATCCTGATTGCTTCAGGAAGAAGACATGTCAAATTTGTTTTCGTACTTTACATAATAATGTACCTTCTAGTACTTATTTCTCCCCTTTGTTACAAATTCATCTGCATGAAGTTGTATAGGACTCGGTAATCCCCTACAGTCCCCTTTAATCTGCTTCTTGTTTGTACCTCTTTACAGTTATGTAATCTTTCTAAAGTAGAGGAGCTACTGCAGGCGCCAACATTTTGGATGCCAGTCCAGTACGCTTATGTAATAGTTACACAACAGCCTGTTCAATAGATGGAGCTGAAGTCTCACCGGCTGCTGCTAACTAGCGTTGTCTCTCTGGATTGTGCTAAAACAACTCATCGGTATCTTTATCAAATGACGTAATGAACTGATTACTCTTCCCTTCAGTATAGCTGCTCTTGGACCTCTTAGTAATTATGGCTATAGATCCCACAGAATTAATTCCACTGACCTTATAGAAGAAGTTTACAGGCATTCAGTTTTAGTCAATGAAATACATACCACAAGAGTCCAGGGCCTCCTCCTTTCCCATCATCTCCCCTAACACAGGCAAAAAGTTACAGCTCATACTGTCTGTCTTCACTAAATACTTTTAAGTACATGAAAATACTATGAAAGCTATTGAATCCTGCATTACAATCAAGCTATAACAGCCTCTACTGATCACCGTAAGGAACGCCTCAGGTAGTAAAGGCCAGGGAGCTATTAGGCAAACTAGTTGAAAATCTGTGCCCATATAAATAATCTGATCTCAAGTTAACTGAAGGCTGTGGGACTCTCTCAAATTCAATAGAACAGGATTACAAACTCACAGAAAGCTGGTGAGTAACCTCATCAGGAAGCAGTTTATCAAGGGAACTTGTGAAAACAGTAGTTCTTAAAATATTTCTGCTTTTCCTCCCAATCTCAAAAAAACCTGGATTTGTATGTTGCAAGTGCTAAGAAGAGAATGGAAAAACAGCTCACAGAAGTGAAAGCCAACGCCAACAGATATTTACTTCATCAGAAATAAGGGCCTTAAATTGTCTCTCAAACCTGGGAATAAAAATGACACCGCAACATAAAATGCCACAGCAGAATCCATGCAGAATGCACTTTGAATAAACCCACTTCCATTCCCGAAGGCCCTGCACTCTCAAGCTGACACCCCTAATACCTAACATGCAAGTGATACAGGGCACAGGGTGGCATTATTCTTTCCCATAGATCTTTCTCTGAGTCTCTGTCTCTCACTCCTTTCCTTCCTCCAAGAAGCTCTCCATACCCAAGCCTGGTGTCCCAGACTGGCTCATGAGCCAGCTCTTAAAAACTCCCAGGTAGCTGCCAAGGATCGAGGCCTTTTGCAGTGATTGGGGCTGGCAGCACAAAGCAGGCAAATGGATAGTGGCAGGAGTGGGAATCTGGGCCAGTGACTCACAGCTATGAAAACTTTATGTGCTATGTTATAAGTTTGCCTTAAACAGATCAATAAAACTTTAATCCCAGGCATGCTTACTTTGACAAACGTAGTTAGTGTCTGGCAGAATTGGAAGGATAAAAATAGTCATTTAAATTTTTAGTCTGCAAATTTTAAGATTGCAAACAGCATTTTCTCTCAAAGATGATTCTTTACTTTGTTCCTATAGCTGGATTTTTGTGATGTCTTGTGCATGCTTAAAGGAAATCATGATCTAAGTGTTCATACTGCAAGCCTGTTGCTGATATAGCTATTGTGGCAACTAGAACATATGGAAAAAGCATTAATAATAAATGGTGGAAATGTCATCCTCTGATCAGAGTGGTAGAAAGCAGGAAAATGATTAAATTATGATAGGAGTAGTAAAAAAACAACAGACAAATTTTTAAAGGACAGATTCGCACCTTGCTCTTAGACTGATAGGACTGCCATGCCCTCTCGTCACCTGGCTTGGCAGGTCAGCAGAAGAGGACATAGACCCAGCAATGGGGCCAACTGAAGGAGCCATGCTCAGGAGAGGGAGCCCAGGCAAAGCTTCAAGATCTCCCTCCTCATCTCCTCCTCAGTGAATTGACCTGCGTTGAAAAAAAAAAAAAAAGGTGAAGTGGCGGTTTGCAAAACTGATGGGGGCAGATGGGGGGGAACACTGTTGGCAGGCAGTGTTTTTGGTTGGTTCACTGCGTCAGCCCTGGGAGGACAGGTTGGTCACAGATGGGTGCAACGGCAGCAATATTCTGCTTTTACCTGCCTACTGCTCCTCCAACTGCCTGGATCCCTGTACGGACGCTTGGAGGATTCCTCCAATGAATCACAGCAGAAAAATCTAAGAACTGAACTTCAAATGCCTTGGACACATTTGCCTGATTCATTTCCTACTCGCACTGCTTTCACAGCAGCATGCATTAGTGAAAGTGAAGTGTGAATCAGGTCAGAGAATTCAAAGTTATTTTTGAAGTCAATCATCTTACAAATATCAATCTTTCTGAGTATTAAAAAAATACAACAAACAGGCATTTTTACAGGATTGCAAGAGCATTTGGGGAAAGGTTTTTCATAAAATATGTATGAATTCATTTTATATATGCCATAAAAAAAAGAACAGATATATCACAGAAGATCATATTTTTATGTCATCTTTGGTAAGAAAATACAGATCAATTGATTCTAAACACTTGTTTTTCTGGTACAAAAGCAGTACAAGAAGCACTGATGTAACTGATGTAGACAGCACAGGAAGAGTTATTGTCCAGTGAGTTTTCTCTATTCAGAGCTGTAACTTAGACAATTCCAAACGGAAAGAAATTCGTTTTGTTGTCTACTATTCTTTATTAACTTAGGCAGAGCAGAAAAGGCATTTCAAGTCACTCATTTAAATCACAGAAACAGTAGAGCATTTTGGTTAAAAACTTGTAAAAAATGCTATGTAAAGAAAATGATGTCTTGTTCCTTAACCACGTTTCAGAAATGAATGACTTTTTTTTTAAATTGAAATATCTCCAAAACAATGTAGCTGATCATTCAGGCTGAATGATTGAATTTGGGTGCTTGAAAGCAACTGAAAATAGGGTATTAAATGAAGTAGTATTGATCTACATTATGAGAATAATCCCTACTATTTGAGTCGGTGGAGGAGAGGAATCATATTTCTTGAAAATGCCTGAAATCTGTTATTATTAATTTGTGTAACCCTAGTTAGGTAGCAGAAAATCAGCCAGTAAATTGAGGGAGCATGACAGACAATCTTTTAAAGTTTTTTTTTTTTTTTAATATTATGAAGAATGAGCTTCCTGCATTTCTGTAAAGAAGCTGGCACTGCACATATGTATGCAATAGCACGAGCTGGAGGGTTTCACATTTCTATCTGCTATGTCTGTGCATTATATACTGCATTATTAAAAAGAGAAGTGTAATTAAAAGGGAATAGAGATTATTCACATATTAAAGCACAGTGGCTCCTTTAGAGCTATTCCAGGCTTTACTTATTTACCTTAATCGATCAATTAAAAGAATAAAATAGTCCTCCATTTGCTTGACTAGAATAGCTGTTTTGGAATCATTCCAAAACTCTGTGTAATTTTAGACTTAGGACAGCTGCTCACTCTAGTCAAGCTAATAAAATTTCACGAAAAAAAACAGATCATCGTGTATGCAGAACTAGATGGAGGCAAAGAAATATCAAAATGCTTGATTTATCTCACCTCCTTGCAGCAAAGCTGCTCCTTGTTCTCAGAAATGCCAGGGTGTTTGGCACTGCTGAAAGTCTTTGAGTGCAGCAAGGTGCCAAGGGAAAGGGAAGAGATGCATGCTCGCTGATGGGATTTAATTGTGTCCTTGACTCTCTACAGGATCCCTGCTCTCAGCCGTCCTGAAACAAATGACAAACACGTGCGTGTGAGGTGCCACGTTACAGGTGTATGTGTCACAGTCTAGCAATCACTTGTGGAGTCCTACTGATGGCATTATGTGAGCTCTGAATCAGGTTTATTTGGGAACTGGCTTAGTCCTAACTTTTGTTGTTGGTGTTGTATTTGTGGGAAAGTTGTCTTTACCATCCTGGCTCCCCATCAAATGATCTTCTGTTGGTCTTCAGACATGCGTGCATGCCTGCCCTGGAGAAGCCACCTGCAATACATTCACAAATCAATTTACCGTCGAGTGCTTTGGAGTGGTTCTGTGCTCTGTTGGAGATGTAGTTGCCATCAGCAGCTGAATTTCAACACCATTTCCTAGAACTGTACTTACAGCAAATTAGGCTGGCCCAAAGGTTTTTCATTTAGACACAGCAATGTGTTTCTGTACTTAATCAATGTTATTTTGATTAGGATCTACTCTATAGGACTTCTGTGTAGCTCTTAGTCTTCCCTGCAAGCAGATGGGGAAGCAGAGGTTTCTATAATATCTCCTGATTGCATACAAAGGCAATTGCAGACGTAGCAAGTGAGCCAGCTAGACTTTAAGTCACTCCTGGACACCAGCCCTGGTGCAGAAGACCTCTCTTACATGTACTTCAATGGGAGCCCTACCTCTGCTAGAGCTGAACCTGTTTGTATCTCTCTCAGGATAGATTTTTCAAAGCCATAGATAACACTTCCCTACTGATGTGCTTTCCACATACGATTAGATTTCATTGTCGGTATCACCTCCTTTTTAACAGACAGGTTGACTAATCCTGACAGCTGAGGGTCAGAACAGATAGATGCAGGCAAAGCCCTTGAAATCTAGCAGAAGGGAATCTCACTCTGCTTATGCTAAGTAATTTCCAGATTTGTGCTTTTTCTTTTGTATTATGGACCATTCAGTAAGGGACCCAGCCAATTTTTTCGTCCTGAATGCCTTGTCCTCCTTGACAAAACTGCTGTTTCTGATCACCATGCAAAACATTTAATATCCTGAAATGATATCAGCAAAGCAATAGCATCCTGAGTGAGTGAGTAACCTTCTGCGGCAATCTGTATGAAGAACGTTTCATCTGTGAATGGAAATGAGGAAACCTGTATGGTTTTGTGCATCATGTATGTATATGCAGTACATGCAATATAACCTTGACATTGTTTGATTTTCTTAGCTGTTTTTTGTTTAGTAAGATCAATTTTGCCCTCACTCTTACGGAGGTGGATATCTTAACCATACTTAGAGCATTTATAAAAATCATACCTGCTTATAGACCTGAGGTATATGTTAAATTTCTAGAAACTTCTCTTTCTTTCCAACCTAACAAGAGATAGGACTGCATTAGATTATATGAAATTTAAATGCATTAGCTGTTAGCTGAAGTGAATTTTCATATAAATTAATATTGTTATTGTATTTTAATAAAGAAATAGCATTTATGGAATTATGCAGACATCAATCACTTGGGGGTTTCTTGGAACAATTATTGACTTCATGCATCATCTGCTTCTTCACTTCAAAATTTGTTGCACTTTTCATAAATACCATATATCAGTGAGCCATAAAACACATTTTAAATGCCTTCTAGACCATCACAGACACTGTTGTTAGAAAAAGCCCCCTGAGCCGATGACATCCTAATATGTGACTATGTAATTAAAATTTTGACATATGCAAAGACTGGTAAAATAGATAAAAGAGTATGTATTGTAAATAGAAGTTTAAAGGCGCTGAGCAGATGGTTCGCTTGTGCAAGAGGTACGGGGAGCGCCAAGAAATGACAAACAGATGGCTTAGGTGTGAAGGACAGACAGGGAAATTTGGAAGAGTTGCGGACATAATGGACAACTCTCTGAATTTTTGCACACACTAAGTGAATAACAGGGCTTGAATAGAAGGTTAAACATTTTACATTTTTGTATTTGCACATATATAAATGTGTCAGCAGAAAATATCCAGCAATAAAGCCCGATAATAACAATCGAGACAAGTCATGCTCCACAGGCTTTAGTGATACAAAGTCTGTTCAAAGTTTCCTAAGAACTGCGAGAGTGGAAGGACTTTGAGAGCGCTCTTTGAGTCAATTCTATGTGAAAACTTGATCTTGTGTAGCAAAGGGGGAGAAATATTTATGAACATTTTTGCGGAAGTCAGTCAGTTTTGTCAGCAGATATTCATTCTGAAAATGGCGACTGGAACCAGGAAAACCTTAGGCATAGCCAAATACACAGCCTCACTTTATAGCTATGGCTAGTGCCCGGCTGAGAAAATAGAAACGTTTAAGCAGCATGAAACGTTCTGTACAGCTTTGTGAAAACTCGACTGAATGGTTCTCTCAAGACTATGGAGAAAGATTTCTGGGATTACTGCAGATGAAAAATAAATGCGGACTGCCAGTACTTGCACAAATCTTGCAGTGCTCACCATGCCTCCACTGAAAGTCTCACATCTGCAACTTAGCCGAGCAAACTGTATTAATATGCCTTAATATTTTTTAAGGACCCAATATTCAGAAGGGCTTAAAGCTCCTGCCAGGCATAACAGATATTTCAAAATTTAGCTTTTATAGGGCTGAGAGGAAAAAAAATGTAAGTCTATCCAGGGCAGATTACTAAAAGATCACCACTTTTCTGCAGGTAGTTACAAAGATGTATTTAAAAACTCTCCAAAACAGCATTTAAATAAAATTATTTTTGCTTAGTACTATGTTGTTTAATCAGTATTTATTCTTTTCTTCTGCTACAAAAGGCTATTTACATTTGAAAATGGCATTTATGATGATGAAAACTTTATTTCTAGAAAGCAAGTGTTACCTGAGAAATGATGGAAGTTTTTGCCCTGAAGACCTTGCAAATAAACCCCTCCAAAATGATCATGACTTTTGCATTCTGTAGTTTCTTCCACAATAGTAACACAAGTGGAATTAGTAGCTGTGTGCAGTGCAGATACTATGGTAATATGACAGGGGGACAGGAGGGTTAATAAGAAACTACTCTTTGATAGCTACTCATACAGTATATACAGGTGTAGCATTGTGTAGTGCAACTGCTTGAAAGACTAGAAGCAAACAGTTCCTCCAAGAATCAAGCCAGAAGCTGTAGTGTCCCATATTCAATATTACTGAAAGTAGCAACCACTTACGTTTGTCTTGAGGAGTTCCCATAAACTGGTTAAAGCCCATTCCAGTTTCTTGCCTTATAGAGGCCCAGGGGGTTCTCCAAGTCTGCCCTGGCAGTCATCTGCCTTGCAGGTTACACACACCTTTATGATTCTGTCTGGTTTTTGAGCTTCATCTGCATTTATTTTGATTACAGGATAATCTCTTTAATTCCTGATTTACTTCTCCTCTGCAATCTTGTTCTTTTATATCTGTCTCTCTGTCTAGCTAATGTTATCTTTGCATTTCTCAGGCATGCCAAGCAGGAGCTAGCATCCTCCCAGGGTTCATCCCTCCTTACGGTGACATTCCCTTCTCCCGTCAGCTTCTCCTGATTTTCCTCCTCCAAACATCTCTGTTGCTCTTCTCTCCTGTTCTGTGGTGCTGGAGTGTGCTATCATGTAGCACAATTCTCATCATCGATCCATCCTTTTTCCCTAGGATGTTGGTAAATTTGTCTTCCATTTGCCTGGAGAGGAGCTGTGTACTTGAGCTATACGTTATTCTCAGAAGGATGAACTTATTTGACCTCCTGTTTTTGGCTAAAGGAGAGACTGTTCCTTGTGATGCTTTTTATCTCACTCTTGTATTCTAGGCTACAGTGGTTCTTCTCCTTGATTTCTTTTATCTGCTAGGTATCACACCATACCAACTGTCCAAAGGAGATGAATTTTAGTAGGGCTGTTTGTGTGATGACAGTTAAGGTTGTGTCAGAAAAGTATTACAAACAACATCCTCCAAAAGTTTCTAGTAGCCATAAACATTTGTTCTAAAAGTCTGTGTAGGTTTTTGCTAAGGTTTTTGCTACTATTTTTATGTTTTTATGTATCTGCATGTTATTTCTATAAATATTTCTGAATTATCTACATATATAAACAAATGGACCTATAATAAATGCTCAATATAACCAATATAAATATGTAATTAATATGTGTATATCTATAGATTATTATATCAATGGAGGAATTGCTCTTGTTTAAAAATGTTACTTGAATAATGAACAGTAAACTTATTTTGGAGTATGTTTCTTTCAATACATTTTAAGAATAAGCATTATATTTAGATGTAACTGGTCCTCAAAACTAAAACAAAGTCTCACCTCTGCCCTTTTCAGGAGGAAGCATTAAGGGTAGTCTCTATATATGTTTTCAAACTTCAAAAAATACCTTAAAAAAATCCTATATCCATACCTACTTTCTGGGTAAGGCACAGAGAAGGCAAAGGCATTCCCCAGGATGAATGTTAGAATGCTGATGCCACATTGTCAGACTGAGAATTAAACCAAAGAAGAAAAGCAAGCCCAGTCAGAGGACAATACAGTATTTGAAAAGCAGTGGAAACGAAGTGATAGCTTGTCTGTCTTTCTCCTTTCCAATCTGTACACTCACAAGAATATCAATGCTTTAACAGTTTGTTTAGTGTCTTTTCTAGGACCAAAAGGATTAAATGTTGAGGCTCCAAGCATGGAAAGGAAGTAAGGGTCATCGAAATCCCTTTTCTCACCATGTGGGCTCTCCACGTGATGCACTACGGAGTGGGCAGGAGAGTAGCTTCTGCAGAGCTGAGCACGAGGCAGGAATTGCTGAAAGTCTGAAGTCCTCTCTCTGCCGCGTAGGCACAGCAGGGCAAGCATCTGTGAGAGAAGCCAGATAAAGCACATGCCAGTTATTGTATTACGGCAGATGCAAGAGGGAGAGGAAAAAAGGACCTTTCTTGTGGATATCTGACAGTTGCAGTCTCTTTTCTGGTGTCCTTTTCTGATGACATGTGGCTCCCTGTCTATCAGGGCTCTGACAAAAATCAGAGCAAATTTTGTTCTGTTCTGCTCTGTAAGAATAAAAATCTTAAACTCATTCCAGTGAGGAAAGCTGTGCCCTCATTTACACTAAGTCAATGATTTCTTCCGATGACTTTAGATTTATAGAGTGAGAGAGTGAGAGAAGAGTTTGACCCATAATTTTCTTAAAGTAGTTATGGTTTTTTGCACAATCTGCCTTCTGAAGACTCACTTTATTCAGCCATCAATATTCACACTTTAAAGGCTTATTTCCATCAAGTTCCATCAATGACCTTTAGAAATTGGTCCCTTCAAATAAGAAAAAAGACCTCAATTACAACAACATCTGCCTCCATCTAGCCCTTTATTTGCCTTAGAGGAGGGATGGAATGATGATTAAGTTAATGGATAGGTCATTTTCATTTTTCACATTTGCCATCTAAGTGCCTCCATGAATCACCATTTATTTGGGGCCCAATCATGGAAGGCAGTGGCAAAACATCCACTGACTTCCACAAGCTCTTTCCTACACACTTCAGTGAGGGGAAGCGGAGTACTGGCATTAATCAACCTTTACAGCCATACCATAATATATTTGTCTTTTATTAGAGCTGGAAAATAAACACTATTGTCCTCAGGCTCCCACTTCTCTAAAATCTCCTTTGGCTACCTCAGGTTGGCACTCGGTTATACAGCATCACAGCTCTCCGTGACCGCTCACAAGCAGTAAGCTCACAATTGTCCTCCCTTAGCTAGGACAAAACAAAGCGCGGTAACTGGGAGTAACAACAGAAGAGAGACCTTCTCTACCAATTTATTCTTTTTTACTAGACTGCTGTAAATATTTAGCCAAAGATATATGGCCAGTGGTGGCACGAGACATGAGAATGTCCTGGTCGGTACCTGTAGCACTGCAAAACTTTGCACATCACGGCATGACTATCCTGCACGTGGACTGCTGTTGCTGGCCATGGCAGTGGCTAAAAAGGCGGCATGTAATCAAGGTAAATTTGTGAACCCCCTTAAGTGGACAGGATATGTATAAGACAGGATGTGTATAACGAAAAGAGGATATGTATAACACATGGAAAGAGCCAAAAGCCTGTGCAGATTGGGCTTTTGGGAGGAACTCAACTCCAGCAGGGACAGAAAACTGCCAAGCTACAGGGCTGACCGCAGCTGCAGAGCTGCTCGCCCCCCATGCAGCATTTTATCGGTTCCTGGAGCTCCTAAAATGACACTCTGCCAATGGATTTGTCTGTCTAGTGTCATCTGTACCTCTGCAAGCTGGTAGGACTGTCCTTGAAGGATTTAATTCCAAGACCTTAATCAGCTATGGTGGCCAGATATTGGGCTCATGATGGAAGCAGGGGACTTTCCCAGCACAGTGTGGTGAAATTACCTGTGTACACACACATACATGCTTATATACGCACATATGCATGTATAATACAGATTGAGATGAAAATACAGGCTGAATCACACAGTAAGCTTTAAAAGGGAACAGAAGCTTTTAGCAAATGAAGGCTACAGACACTAGAAAGCAAATGGAAGGTCATTATGTACATTATCGTTGCAACTGTTTTTTTTATACATCTTGTACTAAAAAAGGGGGAGGAAGGAGAACAATCTGTCAGTGCTGGAGATGACATTGAAACTTTAAATGAGAGTGCATTGCAACAAATTAAACAAGTGGGAATCAAATACGCATAAAGGCTAGCTCTCTCTGGAGCATAAATGTATTATGGGGAGAGGCTGCTCAACCACACCATTTGTTGACAAAGTTATAAAGATCAACATCACTAGACTAAGCAACTAGACAAGAATTACAAGAAAAGTAACAGTAACATGAAAAAATTGATACAGAGATTTTTATTTGAACTGACAAATTACATTTATTATTCAAACCCTACAACCATCAACTAGCTCAACACCAGAAGGAACCTCAAATAATGAGACATAAAAAGAACTTAAAACACAGAGCTGGAGAGAGCAATATGATCAGCATAAGGACAATAAAAACCAGCCCAGCAAGTTTTATTCTGAAATACTTACGTGGCCTATGGAGAACAGACAAACTGGGCTGAATGTCGTGACTTAAACGTAAACAAGGGCTGGACCGCAAGGCATGTAACAGCAGCATGTACCAACACAAAGGGCCACAGGGAAGGAGCTGCATGGAGTGTGTGTATTTGGTTAGCAGCACACAATGACGTGTGTCACAGAGCAAAAAGAGAGACACATAAAGTGAAGTGCCTCTCAGATGATGAAGCTGGCTGTGCCGTGGGACTGACGGCAGTAACGTTCTCAATAGAAAAATGCAAGAGCCACATGATTTAGCGGTCTATAAATGCAGACTCAAAAACAACCTTTCATCACTACAGAGCCAACTATTGTAATCACTAGCCCAAAGCTTAGCACTTCGAGTTTTGGGTGTACACACACACACACACACACACACACACACACACACACACACACACACACTTTTTTTTCTAATGGCAGAGTATGCCCTGTGTCTACGGATACCGCAGAATGCCAAAATAATTAAGCATCATGTTGGAATGTATCAGCTGCAAAACACGACACATTTGGGGATGTGACAACGTAAGCAATCCTACAGAAAAAATTATTTCCACAGCAAATCTTAAGCTGCTTTTCCTTATCCTTCAAGGATATGGTGTCTACTCGTATGAAGATAATGTATATCACTTTTAAGCCACATTTATGAACTCCATTCAGAAGCTAGGACTCCTCTGAGTTATTAAGCCATTAAAGGCTTCTGTCACTTTTCATGTCAAGGTTAATAATCAAATGATTAAAACAGTTTAAAGTTAGGACTTCAGTAGTAAAAATGCAACATTTTCACCCATTTTACTAGATTCAAGAACAATCCTAAATGGTTTTTGATGTGAACAACTGCATCGAACCGTTAGAAATTAAAAGATGGCTCCTGGAAAAGGAACTTCAAATATTTTTCTGAATGTTATCAAAAGGAAGTTGCTTGAATCTTCTTTCCAGTAGGGAAATTTATCTTGCATTTCATTTAAATATATTAACAATGCTTCATCACTTTAATTTACCTTTTTTTTTTTTTTTCAGATTAGGAGTTTGAACATGCTTTCGACATCAGAAGTGCCTAATCAAGAACAATGGCACAATATCACTGGCAGATTAACAGCTGCTTTGGTCCTGGCAGACTCTGAAGCCACCTCGTACAAAGTCGCTCAACAAAATACACAGTCGACACAATTACTTTCTGATTTACAGGCTTGCCCGCATGCAGGGGGAGAGCGCTATCCGAGTAATCCGCACAAAGCATGGTGGTTTGAGGCGGTATCACTGCCGTGGGGGCCCCTTCCCTGCTGCGAAATCCTCGTTGGGCCGGGCCATCGGACGCGCCAGGAAAGCGCCTCCAGGGATGGCAGGGAGGCGAGAGGTGCGAAAGCCACCCGTCCCCGACCACCTGTCCCCGACCTTCTGCGCAGCCCTGAGTTCAGCTGCAGCGGCTTTTCCCGATACTCATGGCCTCAAGTACACACCATGACTACGAACTACCAAATCTTATTTCTTGGAGCAGCCCGCGAAAGCATCCCTCATTTTGGGGTAATCTCCATCTAGCATGTTCTGCCTCACTTGATATTTTTGGAAGGGGGACCAGCCGGATATTTGTGACTCAGTTACACTTCATTAATGCCAATTCAGTCATGAACATTACTGTTTCATCGTCACAAATTCTGGATTTGGGCTTCCTTAATTAACTTCCTTACTGAAACTAACTGATGTGCTTACATGTGTTGTTTGAGCACTTTGCTGTTTAGAGGCTTATTTTTAAAAAACCTAACCAGCAACTGGAGTCAATGTTGCATTAAAAAAAAAGAGTCTAACTCATGTTTTAAGTAATTCTTAGCCTCCTGATGTGTCCTGCAGTTGGATTTGAATTGTCTAGATGATAGATTTTCTTTAAGCACAAGCTATTTTGGGGAAACTGGACCAAAAAAGGTGCTTTCTTCTACAAGCGTATGTAAATTATAGTTGCAAGTTATTTTTAAGTGGCAGTGGAAAGTTGAAATTTGCTGCAGAATCAACTGCTGTAGAAACATTTTCCGGGAAAAGAAATGTGTTGAGATTCCTTCAAAAATACTTGCTGACAACTTCACTGATTTCTACTGCTGTTTCTATTTTGGGATAGTTTGTGAAGGATTTATCTGGCTTATGAAAAGCTAAAAGATGGTGTTGTACATTGTATGAAGATACAAAGATTTTTAGCCTTCATTACCTTTTGGATTTGTGCACTACAGCCATCTTTCAATTTTCTGATCAAATGCTATGTATCAAATACTACAGGATACCACTGCGTATTTCTTACCCTACGAGATGCCTCCAGTTAGCTCTTGTTGCTCTTAACATTAAGTATTGCTGTGGCAGCTAGCTGCTGCAGTGTACTACTGTGATACACAGTCTACAAACATGTAGTAAGTGATAGGCCCTTCCAGCCGAGTGGATTAAAAAAAAGGTGTTTGAGACAACAGCCTTCTCTTTTAGGTTGTACGAAAAGTTTTAAGAAAACAATACTCCAGTTACCCAAAAATGTAAAAAAGTAGACTTATCTCTTGCCATATGCAGCTGAACAAAAGCAGAGCAAAATTACCCCTATAGTTATGTATCCACTCACCTGAGTCATGTTCAGAGAAATCTGAATGAAAAACACATGCCCTTGAATGAAACCAAGGCTTTGGTATACATCTAAATAAGTTGATAATTAATATAACTAATATCTTGAATTCACCATAGCAATGGTCAGTCATTAATAAAATGCATCATCTCTTGCAGTGTGATTCTGTATAAGAAAAACAATCTCTCTTGCTTAAGATTCAGAAAACAGGAAACAAGCAGGAAAATTTAAGCCCCTTCTTTAAAATTTAACTTTTTCTTTCAATTCCGGGTGGAAAACGTGCATGTAGACATAGCAGTATTCACATGACAATTTGCTAGAAACATCCTACTTGAATTAAATTCCCATTTTATTAGCTTGCTATTGTTGAAGATAGCAATATAAGATTGTAAAAGACACTCCCTCGATGTATATTGTTTTTTATAGTAAAATGCTATGATTTATTATTTTTATTTCCAGTAGCCTGCCTTTCTCTCCGGAGGAATAGTTGATTAGTCTCACTTCAGGCAGTTTCAACCGGAAAGAGAGAAACAGCCAAAATAAGCTAGGAAAAAACACTACAGGAGCTATTTTGCTCTCTTCATAATCTGGAAGAGCTCTTCAGGCGCTGTGCTTTTAAATTCCATAGGGTTCTCCTCACAGAAGCAGAATGCTGCAGGCAACTTGCATAGGAATTAAATAGTTTCTTCAGCCGCACAGTTCTCCTTTCTAAAAAATACTTTCAGATGAAATCCTTGTAATCTAAAATAAATCTCATACTTGTGATCTATAACAGCAAATCTTGTTCATTCTTAGGTGGTAGCGAGAAGTTGGTTTCCCAGGCATCAGGAGGAAAGGTTGATCCATTTGTATGGAAAGCGGAGAACCGGCGACGAGGCTTGCTGTTGCAAGGGGACAATGGCATTGTAAGACATATGGGTTGTTATCTGTCCTTGCAAACACAGCGGATCTCTGGAGCGAAACGGTGCTGAGGACCTGCTGCCCACTGTGCACGGTTCAGCGATGTCTACCCACGCACTGAATGCCTAGTAGTGGGGGGAGCATGTTAGGTACGCTCCTGGAGCGCGTCCTCCAGCATCACCAGAAGGAATCCAGCTCATGTACATTGAGATGCAAACTGAAATGCAGTAAGGGGAGACAGCCAGGAGATCTGTTTCAAAAATCACGCTCCCGGGCTGAACTAAACCACTGCTGCCGAGGCACCAGGAGAACTTTGCAGGGCTCTGCGCGCTCCCCAAGGAAGACCACGGAGAATTAGGCGACACTTCATCTGATGGGCCCAAATTAGGTGGTGAGGGCTGCAGGCCAGCTAGGAAGGAGCTCAAGGTGAAGGTGCAACATCCCTAACCTGCATCTGTGCCCTTGAGCCTTAAACCAACTGCCATAAACAGTCGGAGTGGCAGAGAAGAGTTAGGGATCCAAGTGCCATGGCTTTATTAGCATTTGAGCACCTAACTGCTCTTTCATAATACGCACTGACACTCCATTGTTACAACCTTGCTCTTTTGTGAGGCTTTAAAAAGAGAAGAAGATCTGACTTGATTTCATTGTCTTCAACAAAAAACACTCAGGGAAACAAATGACAGCTCAACAGAATAAAATAACCTCTTCTTTCAAAAACCCCAAATTAAGGCAACCGTAGAGATAAAATCTTCATGCTAACTGTTGTAACTTACAATAACTACATTTATTATTGGCTTATTTTAATCATCTTTAGGCACACTAGAATAATATTTTTCCTTCATATTCAACAAAACATAGACCTTTAGATTACTTATATCTGTGAAATGAACTAAATGATGGGATATGATAGCAGGAGACAGGATATGCTTACCCGGGAGATCTTTCCCCAGCTCCATTTCTGTTCCAGTGTTCCTGTGTCCCTACTTAGGCGGCTAGTATAATACAAGTGGTACTCATAACATGCAATACATTTTTCCTGATTGCTTTAATAGTACCAGAAAGATAACCAATGAATAACCATAATAATGTATATGTAAAGGGGATCACAAATGTCACTGATGCAAAACAGAAGAATTTATTTTCAAAGGGTTGCTAATGACTTGCTGCCTGCCCCTTTGAAAATTGCTTTGAGCTTACAACTATCCCTCAGAAATCCATTTCAGAAATTCACAAGCAGCATGAAATTCCAGTAGGAAATAAAGCACTTTCATTCAAATGTATTACAGCACGTTAATGGTGTTTCCCAGAATATAAAACGCAGCAAACATTGCACTGAAATACATACGAGGAGTGACCTTACTGCATGGTTTTTGAAAAGTTTCTGCGTTAAAAGCTGAGACTCAACACACAGACATCTTGCCCATAGATTACTACAAACGGATCCTGAATGATACTCTGCAGCTAACGCAACTGAAGAGGAAACGGCGCTTGGGCGTGCAGTGTATCCCGTCCCCACACTGAGGAATCGGTACGGGGACCTTCTGCCTTGGGTAGCTGCAGGAACAGGCACGATGCTTCCTAGCTCGCTGCCAAAACCAGCAGTATGCAGCGAGCAGGTGCTGCAGACTGGTGGTTTGGCACAACTGCTGTGCCATTCAGCAGCTGCTGATATGTGATAATTTTTCATGGGAGCTATCTCAGAAGCATTTCTCCAAGTGGCTGGCTCTCGTGACTGCCTCTGCTCTCATTTGATTCTGAGTGCTTCTCTTAAGCACACTCAACTAACGTGCTACGCCTGGAGGGCAAGAGAAAGTTGCTGAAATTCTAAATATTGCCACTAACCACATACTGGTTTGTAACTGGACTCTGGAAATAACTGGTAGTCTCCTTGTATCATATTTTCTGCAGCTCTGCTATATATTTCTTTTCTCAGAACAAATGGAAAAGGCTTCTCATACTACTGACAATCGCCTATGCGTATTTGGCTACGGCTTGTCACGAGCTGCTGCCCCCCTGCCCCTTTTCATAGGTTCTTCTTTAAAGAAAACCAACCAATATTCTTAAAGAACCATAAAAGGAAGCAACAGAGGTATCT
This sequence comes from Struthio camelus, assembly GCF_040807025.1. Classification (NCBI taxonomy): domain Eukaryota; kingdom Metazoa; phylum Chordata; class Aves; order Struthioniformes; family Struthionidae; genus Struthio; species Struthio camelus. Next base: position 4,214,938 of record NC_090955.1, on the reverse strand, counting down.
AAGACACAGAAATAACAGGGAGAGCAGAACTTCCTTAGTAACTGCTTTAAGCAATGGACTGTGAGGGTGTTCAGGATCGGGAAGCTCCAAGCCCCACAGGACCTGGAGGAGCTGGACCTCCCTGGGGATTCTGGAGACCATTTGTGCGGAGTCATTTGTGACTCCAGCAACGCAGTGAAATGGGGCTCTCTTTGTTAAAAAAAAAAAAAATCATTAATTGCAAATCAGAGCAATTATCTTTTGGGGGGGGGGGGGGAAGAAATTAATTAACTGCAGCTCATGTAGGTCCTGGGGAACAGGAAATTGTCAAGCCCTGTCCAGCTCATGAGAGAAGAAGTGAAAGATCAGCCACCTGGAACAATACCCAGCCAGGGGTGGCTCAGCAGAAAAGAGCACGGCTTTCAAGGGAAACGGCCTGTCTCACTCAAAATATTACACAGCAAATGAAAGTGACCTCTGCTGAATGCCAAAACTTATGCAAACTTTTTAATTTGCATAGAATTCATGTCTACTTAGTCCACTTCTAATTACAATTTAACTTTTTCAAATAATTGTATGCATGCCTACAAAAAACAGAAAGGGCGTCTTCATAGACTAAGATGACTAACTACTGGAAAGACAGAAACTCTAAAAGAAAGGCGGACTATCAAGAACTGGCTGGGATCAATGCTCAAAAATCTATGTTTATCCAGGAATGTTCTCTTGATATCTCTACAGCTGTACAATTTTTCTAACTATTCTATAGATTCTATTCACATCTATTATCTGCATGCTGATTTATGAGAAAGGTTGCTCAAGCTTCCTATGCTTCTAAACAAAAAAATTCAAAGGTGAAATAAGTCTTGTTTAAGGGAATTGAAAAGATGGAAGCTACTTAGTGCTTCATCAGGCAAGAGCCCACACCTGCTGAGATGTAACCGTTCCTCTTAAAATGTAAGGATCTACATTTTATAGAGTAAATAGGCAAACTATGCTTGTGTCCGTGAGTGTATGTATCTCCTGGCCTCGGGCCTCTGGTGTTGGCTAAATGCAATGGTTCTCTGCAGCGATGGAGACAGCCCAACATTGCAGTCCCTGGGCTGAGGCCAAATGGCTGTGGCCAGTCCCGGCACCCCTATTCCCTCTGGGATAACCTGCAGCCAAATCGCCTCTTTAAAATATTGTTTATTTTGACAAAAGCATTATAGAGAAAATCTGTCTCAAAAACCAATACAGAGCTAAATCTCCCTTCAGACCTTACTCTTGGGATTTGGCAAAGGTCAGAGCTTGCAGGCTGCTTGGTCTCCCTGATGCGGTCCTCAGAGCTTCCCAGCCCCTGGCCTTGGGCTTTTTAACCCTTTCCTTTCGTGTGCTAGTTCCTAGATCTAATAAAACAAAATTTTCACTTCTCAGGAGACAAAGGAAGCAACATCTTCAAAGTAAACTGCATGAGCCCTTGCCTGTTGAGAAAGAAACCGTACATTCCTATGCCAGTTTGATGGCAATAGATCAATTTTGGTATTTTCCACTTTGTTCTTTCTAAAAATTATATGAAATCAGTCATCATGGTGAATAACAAACACTCTACTGCACATGAATAATGGTCTCTCTTAATAACTATGTTGTATTTCAGCATTCTTCCACTATACTGTCAGAAGAGTTAAGAGCATTATTAAATGACAACTCCCATTCTGTTATTTCAGGTTCCCTAATGCAGTGGAAACTGTCATCACAGTTGAAAATAAGATCCTAAAACAAGCCTATGAATATCTTGTTGCTTAAAATTAGATATCTAAGTTCACCTTAAATGTCCAAATGAAATCAGCCAGGGTCTCAAAAGTGCTAAGAATCTACATCATTCACAGACATCAGTGAGATCGCTTGTTGTCCCTGTGCCGTTGAAATAAAAAAGTCTGTCTTATACCAAAATGTACAGGTTTACTTGCTAAATGTCAGGCACCCACACTTGAATATCTTCTTCAGACAACTCTCTATTTCATATTCAGATATGTTTTCATTTCCTGGAATAGCTGTGTTTATTACTTTAATAAACTGAATTAGGAAATATGGTTATTGGCTTCCTAACTAGGCTAAATTAAGTTTCATTAAAAAATAAAATCTAGGTTCCAGTTTGTACTTGACATAGTGGTACTTAAAATGTAAAAACATCCTTATTCCTCTCCTTTTTTTAAAAAAAAGTGTAGATAAAGCAAATCCTTCCTGCATTAAAGGTAGAGCTAGTCTCAGCATTTCAAATGGACTAAAATATCATAAATAAAACTTTTAATCAAAATATCTGGTATAAAATTTTTCTATGCTTATTGCGTGTATAAATTTTTTTTGTTTGCTATAGATCACAGAGTAAAACTGTGAAATGTCTTTATTAACCTAGGAGGGTGATGCTACAAAGCTGTTAACTTGCATCTCCTGTAGGAAGGGAAGTTACGCGGTGCAGCTGCTGTGGGCTACAGAAGCTGCTGTTTCTAGTGGCCATGATCGCTTCTGTGGAAGCAGGAGATGAACATGGACATGGGCTGCAGCGTTACAGCACAGCTAAACCCACCGAGAAATGATGCCACTCCTCCATGAAATTCAGATGTCGCACACATACAACCTATTTAATGGCCATGGCAGAGGTACGTCTCAAAAAAGAAACAGGTAGCAGCATTTTTTGTGCTCAATAGCTTCAGCTTGAACACTGAGATCATTAGGTCATGACTTGCAAAGCAGCTATCAAGTCAGTTGTACCTCCAGAGATAACGTTGCTTGGCTCATGCTGAGTCGTTACGTCACCTCACTGTCTCACTGGTGTTTACCGGGCATGATGCATCAGCTGAAGCCTTTCTGAAAGCTCTGATACAACATAATTTACTACATTATGAGTAAACAAGCATATATGGAAGCAATGCAAGCAGGATACAACATGACGCTTGGACCCTTCAAGGAGCTTGCCTGCTGTGAAAGAGGGCCAAAATATAACAGTGAGAAAAATGTGCACACACGGCTCCAAGAAAACCCCAAGTTCTGCTCTCCTGTTCACTCGACTTCACTGTAACACAGCATCCTGTGGCTTCCTGAGAGAAAACTGAAGGAACAAGTGACGTATCACGTCTTTACCATGGACAAAACGGCTTCGCTTCTGCTCTGCAGCTTCAGCCAAAGGGTCCTGTTCCCTACGTCACCCGCCCGGCACCAGGTCCAACCCTGCATCTCACCCTGCTGGGCTAGCCTGGGCTTACCAGCAGCCCTTCAGTGCAGCGTGTGCACACCGCTGCGGTAATGCTTTTTGTTGGCAATCTCACAGCGAGCGGCAGAGGCACCGTTAGCTAGGGAGCCCCCGACGCCAGGAGGCTGCTCAGGTTGAACCGAGCGGTAACGCACTGCTGAGAGGAGCCTGTCAGCACTTTTCTTGTCACATCCCTTGCAGACTAATTCCAGCTGCATTTATTAATGAAGAATCACTGAGGCGCAAGCTAATTCTTTTATCTACAATTTTGTCCCTGCAAATTGGTGTTTAATTGTCTGCATGAAAAATATGGCGGTTGGACACTGTAACAAACTCTTTGATTCTCATCACAGCAGCAGTTAAAGCCTTGTTTATTGCCACAGAGGATCCTAGAGAGCTGCTTTGGATTGCAGGCAGGCTAGTGTGTGCTAATTTCCACCTGCAAGGTTCTCCAATGAGAGATTATCTATCTCCAAACAAATGATTGTGGTGCTCAGCTGAACAGGGTCCCGTCCTCAGAGTCTGCTTCGAACCTGAAGAGGTTCCGTTGCCTCTGAACAGAAGGAACGGCAGATTCACTATATGTTCGTCACGGGCCGTGAAAATTTCTGGAGTTTCGTTAGAAGGCAGTTCTGCAAACTTTTTTTCCAGATTCATAGTTAAATGTCTACGCTTTCCACTTCCTTCATTTGCTTGTTGCAGGGTAGACAGTACAGGAAGAGGCATTAAATTCAGTTTCTGTGACAGCACTTAATAAAGGGAAAAATGGTAGCAAAGCTTTGTGATATCTTTAATGCTTAACTAAATGATCAAAACCAAACAAAGTGGCTACCACTGGGAAGTCAAAATGTGCCAAACCCCTGTCTGCATATGTTGAAGGCTTAATGATGCAACTGTTTATTTCTTTGGCGTCCCTCATAGTTTTCTCTTTTTAAACTCTATAAAGTGCACAGACGATGCAGCTAAAGCTAAAGCCACCTCCACCTAAGCCAGGCAAGCCGACCCATTGAAATCTGTGAGAATGTTTCTGACATAACGCAGTTTTAGACGTTAGGCTAGAAAAAAACTGTCTTCTACTTTGCAACAAATCATATGACCTTCCCGCACCCCAGTCCAGCCCAAAGCGCATTCTCTCCTCCGCTTGTGTTTCAATAGTTAAAAAGTTAATTACTATATCTGAAGCTATCAGTCTGTTGGGGAAGTGTAGGTTCACTCATCATCAGGTCTAAAACAAGTCTGTGCAAATTATCCAGAGTCTTTTAGTCAAGCAGCACTCACCTAAACACCAGCTCAACCCACATTCAAATTTCACATGTTGCATAAACAGAAATGAAGTGTACCTAATCTCTCCAAAATAAGAACATATTCAAGAACAAAAAGCCTCTTTAGATTTGCGCTGCCTGGGACTATGCTACATTCGCCATGTGCTTGGGGGAGGCATAGAGCGTTTCCTCCTCCTGCAAGGAGGGGGTGCCTGTGCACTGTTTCTTGCCTGGCATTACAGGCAGCCATTTCTGCCGTTGCTACCATTGCCGTTGCACCTTTTTAGTCTCCATCCTTGAAAGAATACAAATTAAAGTGATGAGTAATGCTAAGAGAAGTAGCAGGGAATGACTGAAAAAATACAGTCACAGGTCTTGGTTTTGTATCTCCACTTCACACAAGTAACATGAGAACAGGGCAGGATGGTCTACACCACCAGGTAAGAAGACGACATTAAAATATGAATTCAAACTAAACTAATCAAAACTGCATTATTCTGCATTATTGTCTAGGCCCTCAAATCATTATTCATCTTGATGAAGAAAATAATTCAATGTAGCATGCAATGCTGTCCATCATAGTTCTGCTTTTAGTCTATCAATCAAGAATAGTTCCAGTTTTAATCTCCCCATATCCTCTCTGGCCAACTGTTCCCACCTGGACATTCACATGTGGAAGTAAGTTACATGCTCACCTCCCAAACCTTCCTGCATCTGTTCGTGGCAAACTCAAGACTTCTTGGTCTCACCCTCCTTTCTTTCCTCCTGGCCCTTTCAATTTTGTCCCTGCAGGCCCTCAACTGGCTGATGAGCTCTGACAGCAGCTGCTCCTCTCTCTACCCACTTCATCATGGATCAGAAGTCCAGTCCCTAAATGGCCATCCGCGTTAGAAATAGCTTGACCTTAATTATGAAGAACTTCTTCCAGGATCCTGCTGAAATCAATGGGAATTTTGCCTAAGAAAATACTACAAGATACAACTCTTCAGGTTAACATAAAAATAAATGGTTGAGTGAAGGAAACAGCAGTTTAAACTGGTATCAATACATAATGTTTAGCCCTGCAAAGCTGTTTTACTGACTCCTGCAATGGTAATTGATTAATGATAATGTGTTAAAAAATACATAAATAGATGCAGTAGCTAATTATGAAAGAATCGCTTTCTTCTCTAGTTGCATGAAGAGCACAGGAATGATTTCCCAGCTCATTAAGCTAGTAAATGAAAGAATAAAAACCCAAGCTGCATGTGGCGGAAGCAGTTGCTGGAGACAGGCCTGGGCCACAAAAGCAGAGCACAGATTTCTCTGTCAGTGCGTAGCGGAGGCCAAGGCCCAGAGCAAGGGGAGTAAAAAGCCCAGCGTATTTGCAGGCAGTGTGCTAGCAGACGTGTACACAAGCAGAAAAAGAACTTATTTCTAATATTTATCACTTGCTCTGCGCGCCTCACAGGCTGCCAGGCAGGAGGTCTTCTCTGAGCTCACTGCTTTATGCCTTAATCTGCAATAGGGACAGAGAGAGTTAAGAAACAACAGCACAGCGCCGGTTTGCGTGGAAACCAGAGGTGCCCCCATGCCCGCTGCCCCCCCGCTCTTGAGCTGCTGTTTTTCGCAAGGGGCATGGCGAGGAGCAGAGCTTGAAAGGAAGCAGCCAAGCAACTGCACAGCTGGGGGAGCTCTTCCCACAGCTGAGGTGAGCGTGCTAGGCTGTGGAGAGGTGCTCCTCGAAATTGCAATAAATGAGCAATGCATACTGGTGTTATTGGGCCATGAAGGCAGCATCCCAGTAATGAATTGAGAGATAACTGAGTGAGGAGAGGTCATGAAAATGAGAACAAGTAGCTTATGTTTGCTGCACCACAAAGAGGAGCTAATGGGAAAATGCTGTTGGTGCGATGATGTGCTCAGGTGAGAAAACTACATATTCATTACTGACGTATTTTGAATGTATGTGAGCGGAGCAAGATGGAATTTGTCAGAGACGAGGATGATGTGTCCTTCCTCTTCCCTATCCCGGACAGAACTCCCTCGGAAAATCTGAAATACCGGATTGGCTTTGTCCCACTAAAACAAGATCGACTGCATTGATTAGGGATTATTTGGGAGCTTCTATTTACACAGAAACTCTGTGGCAGAGCCCAGGTCAGACACAGAATTATGGTAAATGGCCGCCATTATAATAAATATTTTGACTGCAGTTAATTTGTCAGCAACAGCATACCAAGGGAAGACTTCAATTAAATGGGCCAAGACGCAGCTCACGTACATAAGCAAAAAGTCAGGACACCAGTTGTTAAAAAGTAAACCAAGATCTTTGAGTACAAAATTTCCAGGTCTTATATCTTCCATGATTTAGAGAAGCAAAACTGCTGATGATCTGATATCTTTAACAAAATTTGCTGCAAATACCATGGCACAGAGATTCAAGTGTACATACTGTAATGACAAGATGTAGAACGTAAAAGTAATTAGGCAAGGTTTACAGAGCCTACCAGCTAAAGAGAGGACCGTGTGGAATTATCAAAGACACTGCATGGGAGTGCAGTAATATAAAAGTGCTGCATGGCAGATTTAGAGAGCAGATCTGCAAGCCTTCGTAGCACAGTTAATACAACTTCTTTCCTAATTAGTCTTGTGATTAATCACGGTAAGTACAGCAAAACAGGGATAGAATAGGAGGACCCAGCTTACTTATGCTACATCATTCACTACCCTACTTGTCTTACAAACCACTTTCTCCATTTCTGCTCTGAACATATTTTAAAAGAAAACTCCTTGAAAGCTGTCTACGGGACTCAGATGCCAACTTCCCTTCAAGCCAATGAGCACTGAATACTGAAGCTGCAGAAGCAGCTTTGAAAGTGTCTGCCTTCATCTTTCCTTTCTCCTGCCATTAAAAAAATTCATTCCACCTCACCAGTAATTTTCATCAGCTAACGTCAGGGAAGTCTGCACGCTCAAGGAAAAACAGACAATGAGCTAAAAGGCAAACAATCACCAAGAGCTCCTGGTGAGACGGCTGTGTTACCATACAGGTAATACAGTGAATTACATGGCACAAAATATGCACCTGCAGGAAGCTTCAGAGCAAACAACGATCCCGGGGGAAGGTGAAGACTAATTAAAACCAGTGCTACAAAAAGATGTTACTGTTCCAACATGTGTTAGCATGAGCTCGTCCACGAGAGAGCAATAAAAGAAATGTCAAAGGAAGTGAGCAATCACGGAAGAGCCTAGGCTAAGGCTTGCAAAGACAAATGCTTGGGGAAGCAGGGCAGAAACTCCGTTTATAGCAAATAGAGTTCTCTGAAAGTTTAAATTAGGGGAGGAAGAATGGGTAGATGACTCTCTCTGTCACAGGGATGAGACATTAGCAGTGCTCTCAGAGACAGACGCTGGCCTCTGAACATACGACCTTGTCAAATGAGGTAATTTGATTTACATATAATCAGCGCGCAGTACCTAGACTCGACCGCATACCCACAGTCCAGAGGTACCACTTCCCCGAGATGGCTGCAGACTGTGCTGGAGTAGAGAAGAGTTAGATTTCCAGCTCTTTACCCAAGGCTCAATGGGAGAAATCACCGCCAAGTGCCACATGTCAGCTCTACCACTCACATTGTCCCCACCTTTGCTACAGGTGCGCCTTGTAAGGCCGTACAGGCCGTACTTGCACTCACAATGAGCGTGCAAGCCAGAGGTTATCGCCTTCAGCCTGCCCCTTCTGGCAGGGAGATCACCAAAGCAGTAGGAAGAAACTCCTGCCTGGAAGATGTAAATCCTCTAGCAAACATACCTCAGCACCTGATGGTCTGAATTAATTCCTAGTTCACATCCATTACAATACAGAGACGTAACTGTCAGTTTTATGAGAGACAGTTTTAGGTGGCAAAGCCATCTGGGTTACAACCAGTGTGCTGCAGACTGAAACCTAATGCGCATGTAACCCTTTCCACAAAGGAAGGCAGAATGGGGAGTCTGCCTTCCCCTGCTGTCTTCCTCCTCCTGTAAAAGAACAATTCCCAAGTGCCTGAACTGGCCATATCCACTGTCTGGGCCTCTGAAAGCAGTATGATAAATCCTCTCCCACCTGGTTGGTCTTAGACTAATTAGCTGACATGGTTGAAAATGAGTGCCAGCTAACTGGAGTGCTCTGTTCTCCCTTTCCCCGGCAGTAATAAAATGGATTCCAGATGATCAGTGATTCAAAACCAATCAAGGTTTTCCAAGTAATCCCAAATCAATGCTGCCACTTCTGGGCCAACCTCCCAGCGACATGCACATATTGTCACCTTGGGCTACGAATCCAAATAGCATCACTGGGAAGGGAAACTTGCTAACTATCCTGAAATGGCAGGCGAATGTACATAGTCCCCAATTCATATGACATACTGGAAAACACTTCACCTGCAAAAAAATAAGGGACTAGCTGAGCTACAGGCCTGCCTGCTGTCTCAATCCAAGGAAATCTTTTAAGCTAGCCGACGCAACCTAAAGCTGCAAAGGCCGTCTGCAGCGGTATCTGCAGGAGACTCGTCCTCATCCAGTGCTAAGTACACAGCTCAGGAAATGCTGCGTAGGTGACAGGTGCCAGATCTCTGAACTTCTGTGGTCCTCAGAAAGAGAAGAAGCATCTGTGTGCCACCACTGAGGAAATGATGTCAAAGTAGCAGCTTTGCAGAGCATAAAAGCCTGTCTTGCAGACCTCCTGCCCCAAGAAGTGCCCGGGCCCGCTAGCCAAGGCAAAATAGGGACAAAAGAAAGCGGGCTTTCGGCCAGGGGGCTCCTCCAGACCAAGCAAAGTTATTCCAGGAGCAATGCTGACACTAGACACAAACTTTGAACAAGCAATCTGTGAACCTCTGCTTGCCTGTCCCTTTCCTCCACGACACTTCCTCCCTTGTACCTGCTGCCAGCTGAGGATGTTACTTCTCCATCCTTCCTTCAGCTCCAGCTTCTGCCTGGCATACCTCCCTGGGCTCTGTGTCCCTTTCCCAGAAGTTTCCTCTTACATTCAAGGTGACGTCATCTGTTCCCAAAGACAAGGAATGACTTTCAATGACAGCAAGTAATCCCCTACATACTCTCCTTGTCTCCCATACATAAAATCAGAGGAAAAGGTTAGACTGTAGCCACTGCTAGTGGTGAGCAGTTTTGGCCAGCATTTTGACGCCTCTGTCCAATGGCAGACATTTGCCCACAGATGGTGTCAATACCCACAGCTCACAAAACACTAAGCAAGCAAAGAAAAAAAAAACACTTTTGCAAATGCACAGGTGAGCAAAAATATTTGGAGCAATATGAGCACCAAAATGCTAAGAAGATCAGGACAGATGTTGCAATTCAGATATACTGCAAATAATATTCCCTGGAATTTCCCTGAATCGAGAGATGAAAATTGTTATGTTCATGTAAAAGTAATACATACAAAAGATGTCCTTTAAATGTAATCATATACAGTGTTGAAAGCTAAAGCCAGTTGCTATGATTTATGCAACTCTCTGCACAACACACAATGGGTTTTGTTCTATTCTCAATTACAACAATGTAAATCACGGTTAAGTCCACTGAGGTCAGTAGAAACCTGCTGCAGTGAAATAGGTATGTATGTGAGAACAGACTCACATTTAACATAGGTTTCCTTTATTTCTCTGCAATATGAAATTTTTAAGATTCTGGCATATCTTGTTTTCTGCTCATTAGTGGATGTTAAAAAATGCATATTTTAAGTCCTAAACTATGATCATTTCAACAATGTTTTTCTTTTCCTATTTTCATCCTAAATAATTAAATTCTAGTAAAATTAGATTAAAAGCTAGATTTACTAAAATGAGTTTTACATCTCTGAGTATTTTATTCCTGTATTTATCAAGTTAGGAAATAAGAAAGCCTAAGTAAAATATCTCTATGGGATGCTAATTCACTTCTCTTTTTTTAATACATGAAATACAGTTGTAGAATTTAGATTATGTGCTAGCTAGAAACATCATCTAATATTTATTACCACACCACTCTGCTCCACAGATGTAAGGAGAACATGCCCACCCTTGCTGATCCACGATCTGTTAGGATACTGAGCTCAGACCACATCACTGCTAGATAATGTGCCACCGCAGGACCAATATCTATTTTACCATAGCAAACAAAGTTCATTTTAAACTACAGGAGTTCGGACAGTTCCCAGCCTCAGACTTTTAGAAACACCAACGTGAAGTTCATCGTTCTTCACCATAACACAAGCAAACGGCTTTGGGAAACCAGCTCAGGGAATTCCTTCACTCCAGCAATGGGGACCTCATCAAATCAGAGGAAATGCCGTGACACAGGAGGCCGGAGGCACGGCTGAGCCCATCTCTGCGGTAGGCTGCACTGCGGCCTCCGTTTCACGACGGTCTGCAGTACTCGGGATAAATCACTTTCCAAGAGCTTCCTCAAGAAAGTAAATTTCACACTTGGATTAAGAAAGAGTAGACCATACTTTGCAGGAAAAGGTAAATGTGCCCCATTCATAATAAGTGACATTTTCTATGGGTTTTATGCATGTTGAGTGGTTTGGGCAGATGGGTTATGTCCTATATTCTTCATGGATGTTTATTTCTCCTGGCTTAATGAGTTCAATTCTAGTGTATGTATACATATATACACACATATATGAGTCATATCACATTAAAATAACTTAATACAGCATGATGTACCTATGTGATCAGGCTGATACTATTTAACAGGTAGTGAGTTTAAGTACTGGTCACCTCTCCTTCCTTTGTGCACTTCAAAAAATGACAGTTTGGGAAAGGTAAAAGCTCATCTGCTGACAGCAGTCACTCTGCAACTACGGTGTGTTCCGGATCGCTAATGCATTTCGAGTCATGGTAATAAATTAAATACCATTAAGGGCCCGTTCCATCTCCCAGATGGATATGACACAAAACACAAGCATGTCAATGGAAAAAAGGCTGTTGATTTGAACAGCTTTCCAGAAGAGCGGTTTAGAAAGCAGCGGGAGCTCTCGTGTACTAAGCACTTTCGAAAATCCAGCCCCTTTTAGCACGAGGCCAAATTCCTCTGAACACCTGAGCCTTTATGTGCCCTTTCAGATGGCAATGGGTCTTCTTTCCAACATGAAAAACCGTTGCTAATAGAAGGATATTTTACAAAAGCAGTCACCCCCAAAGCTTGACTGCTCCTCTAGCAAAGATTTGTGGTTCAATAGCCACTCGGATTTGTGGTTCAATAGCCACTCTCATTGGCTTCCTATTTATAAAACTAAACAAAATGCATCGAGAATAATGAAAAGATTCCAGCCAAGGGCCAGTCCTGTAAAACCGTCTTCACCTGCTCATTCCTACTGACGCTGGCTGCAACTATATATTCCACATTCACTCACACATATACATTCATTACGCACTAAGGTCTAAGGATTTGCGGCATTTAGCCCTCGAATGCCTTTTCATTGAGGAGCGAGCGTAGGCGCTGGGGCTGGGGCTGGGCAGCGCTGCAGAGCGCGGGGCCGTGCGGGCGGCAGAGCGAGCCCCGGAGCCGGCCGTCGTCTCCTCCGGGGCCTCGGCACCTCGCGCTGCCGCCCCTCCTCGTTGCGTGGCTCTGCCAACTCAGCGAGCGCTTGCAACCACAACTGCGGAGGGCCTTTCTCGAATCTCTTGTTTCTGCTCATCTTAGCTCTTGCTTACCAAGGTTACACACTTGGAAATCCCTTCTTACTTAGCACTTCTAACAGCAATCATTTCATATTGGTAAGCCTTTGCGACGTGGACGCTTAGGGCTCTAGCTGGCGTGGTACAAACCGTGAACAAGAAATACAGAAACCCAAGCAGAAAACAAAAGGCAAGAGATGGATTCAAACAGGGAGACGGAGGAAGAGTCATGGAAACTCTCTGCTGCCCTAACGGCGTGTACCAAGTCCTGATGTCCGTCCGGGCTGCCAACGCTTCAGTAACCCCATGCCCACGACCGAACTCACTGGGCCAGCTGCTGTGAACCTTATATGTATAGGGAGGATTTATTTTCTCTCTGAGCTACAATGAGACTCCTTTATGAGCATAAATTTATGGCAGCCTTTTTTTGTAAGCAAGATTTCATTTCAAGCTCATTTTCAGTTTGCAGTTCATTATGGCTCTGTGACTACTTTGTATTATCATTTCCTCCTCTCTTTGGGTATGCGTTTTGGATTACTTTCCTGTAGACATACAGGCTTGTATGTTTTTCTTTGTAGTACCATTCTTTGCAGTCCTTGGCCAGCTGTTGACTCCAGCCCTTATCTCCCTCTTTTTATGCTCAAATTCAGCACAAAAGGAAGTCTGAAACAAGGACACGCACTGAGCTCACCTCAGCTCTATTTTCATGTGAAATGTTTCTTCACAGGTGCTACTTGTTCCCAAACAGATTAGATCAATGGAAAATGCTCAATTTCTTTACGATATTTAGCATTCATACTGTTATATAATTAACTCTACTTACCACCTGCATTTGTCTAATTCCAGCAAAAACAACTTTCTTGCCAATGACCTCACTTTTGGAAAAGCACAGAGCACAGTGACTCAGCCTGGGGGTAGGTGAGAGCAGTCACTCCCGCACAAAATTGCTGTGCTTTGTGTGGAGGATATTTATTAGTAATTGGATTGCCTCTGAAATTACAATAACAGTGGCTAATCTACCCCCTAGAAAAAGCCTGGATATTGTTGGCTTGCTCCTTTATAGCAAATGGAAAAGAAGGTAATTACGGCACATGCCAAGCGCATAGGCCCAAGTGCATGCATGTTTAAAGCACTCCATGTGTTATTTATTTCTTCTTATGGTGGTTTGGAGAAGGATCATCCTTTAGAGAGAAAGTCTGCAGAGCAGGTCTGAAATGTCCTTCTTATCTCACGTGCCCTAAAAATCTTGACCGGTTTTAATTAAACTAATCAGAAGGTGGCAATTGCAGCAACATTTGGAGTACCGGAAGAAAAGAAGGTGCAGGAGCTGAGAGGCACACCAGCCTCCCCACTTTGCATCGGCACAGCCAAAGCTCTGAGCTGGGGCCGTGGTTTGAAATCCTCCCTCCCTTCCTAACTCTCTCCAGTTTGGTGGAATAAGCTACAAGCATTGAATTTGGCCCTGAAAGAATGTATAATATTATTCTGCATGTTAAAATGCATTGGGAAAGACTCTTCTTTGTGCTCGTATCTTTTCTTTCATGTTTATCTTTTGGCAGAGGTGCTGCAAAATATGTGGCACAGCTGAGGAGTTTTTCTGCAAGGACATTCTAAGCTCCCAGGTATGAAAGTTGCTCAAAATCTACTGTTATTATTGCCCTTCAGGAAAAACATCTGTGAAAACTCTGATTGCATTTCACTTTTAAGACTTGCTGTTGTATCTATAAGCAGAAGTGATGGTGGTTTGGTTTTCTTAGAAGCCCATTTGGCTGTTTATCTGCAGAAAAAAAACAATATAGAAGAACAAGTACATTTCACAAGGATGTCTTAGACAACACAGACAGATAGAAAAAGTTTTCCATCTGCTACAATTCCATTAAATGCTAAAATGTGAAATTTTCAAGCTTCTCCTTTTGATGGTAAAGGTTTAAGCAGTCAAATTTATAACTACAGTTTGAATCCGTCCAGGCATATGTGGATTGTTTATGCCTGGATGCCTGAAAAAGCCTAAATTTGCACACAGAGATAAGTAAATTTTGATTAATGAGTCATATTGATACCTAACCCTCTACTTGTATTTCACAGACTTCTGAGTACACAAACGTCTTGAGACAGGGAAATATTCCATTACGAAACAGGAATTCACTTACTTAAAAAGATAAAGTCTTAAAAATAACTATTACCTATCTCTCACTGGTATAAATCACCGTATTTTCAGCCTATGCTTGTCTTTATAATCATTTTAAATGAATATATTTGTTCAAGAATCTGTGCATCACGATGAAATGAAAAATCCGTACAAAATTTATCCTATTTTGTTTCTGGTTACACAAAGGAAGAGTCTGCTGGAATGGTTAACTGATCTTTTCACGGATGGACACACTGTATTTTAATCTTATTCCTATTTAGCACATCTTCACCCACCTTTCTTGTAGTACAAACAGCACAATACGACTTGCACAGAGGGTAGCTGCATTCAAGTTTCATAATAGTGCCAATAACTACTGTCCACAAAATGACAAGTTATTTTACAATCCTCATTGTCAATGGAGTGCACGGCATATTGTCAGAAGAAATCATATACGCCCAAGAGAATCCCCTAAACCTGTACTATCCAAGCAAATGAATGATACTTGCTTACAGAAACTGAATATTCACAAAGGCCGGTACTGATTTGTAAGCCTGGGCTGCTAACATTAGAGATTTGTGCCTTTAAATAGCAAGCTTGCAAATGTGAGTCTGGTCAAGCTAGCACGTGCTTTTGCAGATGAATCTATCACTTGGTCAACTCAAGTTCTTCAACTCAAGAACTAGAGTGGGTATTGTTAAAAGAGATTAACTCAGCTAGTATGTATGTGGTATTGAATTTTAAGTGCCACTTGTGCCTGTCTTTGCCAGTTTTTTTGGGAAAATCTCAGCTTTGCCTCCAACGATTTTTAAAGGATAAATAAAATATCGTTGTCTATATCTCAACCCAAAACAATCCTGCCTGAAGTTATGAAGAATAGTGGCAGTTACTAAGTTTTGGTAGTTTGGTAGTTTTTCAGTTTTATTTTAAACAGAAGTCATTCAGAAATATGATTATATACTATGAGATATAGAGGGGTATACCATACCATACAATTTAAGAACAAAGAAAAATGTGGCAACGCTGGATTTTTCTGTTCCAGCGTAAACTGCAAGGCACTGGCAACAGAAATCCAGTGTGTGGAAGGCTGCTGGGACAAGATTCTCCTCTTCCCTTCTTGCTTCTGAAGAGCTGAGCCAGCCACCAAAGCCCCCAGTCAGGGTTAAGGCAGGAAGGGAGAGATGCAGTCCTCTAGGGAGCTTTTGCTGCAAGAAAGTGGCTATGGCAAAAGCTACCAGAGAGACGTAACACGCTCCTGCTGGCAAAGATTACTCTGAGGAGATGCTAACTGCAAACGAGACATAGGAGGCAAGTGAAAGGAGTGTGTGCTTCAACAAAGAAATCACACTCAAATCCACTCATGCAGCCCGCACTTCTTAATCATCCACAGCAATTTCTATGCTATGCAAAATCTTAATTGTATTAAATTATTTAATGTTTGTTCCATGAGATACTTATTCATGCTGGTATTTGCAACAACATGGGAATATTCACAAGGTTGTTTTCTTTTGATTTAACTACCGTATACATTTTATGAACTCTCTGAGAGACACATGACAATACGTATACTGAGGTACCGCTGAATATATAAAAGAGAGAAAAAGAGCCAACGTTTTCAGATCGTAGAGTACAAAATACCTTGTGAGTTAAACTTATACTTAGAGTATAATATACATTGTGAGTTTAAACTTTGTGACACTGCTCCCTGAGACACACGGGTCTCAAGTACAAACCCCAGTATTTTCCTGAATATCAGTCTTCAATGCCACAACAATCACTGGAAGACAATTCTACCTGCCTGCATCCCTGTGTCTTTCCACTTGCCCTGGTGAACATGTATGCACTCTGTTGTCCATTGGATATATTGGAGGATATGCCAAAAAGCTGAGATATCTGCTAATTGATTCACTAAGCCTTAGAAGGAAGTTCTTACTGTTATCCAGGCATCTCCAATTACAATTTATCCAACCCAGTTTAAGGCGAAATGTAAAAAGAGGCATTTATTTATGATATCAAAATAGACCACACAGTAACAAACGACATTGGTGAATAGATGAAAGAAAGACTACTTCATCTATCCTGGGGCCACATCAGAGAGTCATCTCCTGCACTCCACGGGCTACTAAACAACTCTACTTCAGAGAAGTGTAAATCTCTTCCCCTCCTCCTCCTCTCGGGGCTATGTGGCATGCTGCTGTCCTTCACGGACTCTTGCAGACTATACCAGTCTACATATTAAAACCATACATGGCACCAACATCTGAAGAGGCCAACTACAGGCTGTCCGTTATTGGTTCCTGGCAGAAAGCAGAGCAAACCAGCAACTAAGCTCACTGTGGGGCCAGCAGGTTTGGGGCAGTGCATCCCTCATCTCTCCTTTCAGGCTTATTGTAACATGCATGCTGGAACTCATCCAAATAGCCCTGTAAAATTATAATTGAAAGTTTTATATACGTAATAAACTGACTACTGAAATGCATGCTAAAAATAATTACTATTGCCATCATGTATCTATCTTCTTTAGGCAGGAGTTCTCCTACAGCAAAACAGCTGATATCTACTGGAAAATGTTAGGGGCCATTTCAGCTTCTGTGCCTTATTTCCTCAGGCAAGGGGAGCGAGGGGAAAGGAGGTACCCCCTACTTCCATTTAGCCAGTCAGGCTTAAAATCCTATTCATGGCCTTGCAGAAGTCTGCTCATGGAGCCCTTAAAAACTTAACTGCGGATTCTCCAGGGCTGACAGCAGCAACGCTCTTGTTTCCTCTTAAAATGCAGTGCAATCAACTGTGTTTCACTCTTTATGTTCCCTAGCCCATTTTATCAATCACTTTCAGATACAATGTGCTCAAGGAGGGATTGCTGAACTGTGCACATCCCTCATCACTGGTGATACAAAATTACTTCATAGTGTTACGAAAAGGCTAATTGGATAGCTAAATGTCTCCACAGACATGTGCACGTGCCCCGTTTATGGCACCTAGAACCGCTGGCAGTACACGGGCAAATTAAATCCTGTAATCTCCGAGTGTCAGTGATGCAGGCTGAAGACGACAAATTTGTGGACCACTGTACCCGAGAGCCCACGCGAAAGAAGAGGCAAAGCTCATCCTGCAGCAGGAGGGGAGCAGCGTGCTTAGCCAACTTGATGCTACCTAGTTATCCGGGTGCCTTCACAGCACTTTGAGGAATGGAGACTGGGTACTAGTGTTTGGGCTGAATATTTAAAGCATTTTGCCTTTCTGAACAACATCACTTTCATTTTCCCTGAATTCACTCTGTGCCAGCTGCTCTTCGTCCAAGAGCTCATTTCTTGTAGGCTCCATGAGCCTGAGAGAGAATGTGGGAAGTTTGCAGAGTTGATGCACAAACTTTATCTTTCCAAGAATATGCCATCTGTATTACACGCTAAAATTAACCAAGGCTAATTGGTTGCCACACACAGAGCATGATATGCTCTGCTTGATAAAGTAACAAATGTATTAGTAGATTTAAACTGTTCCATTATTCTCTATTACAGAAAGTGTGCTCACCCTATTAAACTCATGGCATTAGAGCTGCACTGCTGACTGCACAATGGGAAAAGAAAAGCCTGCTCTTACATGCTGAATAAGGCAAGCCCCAAGAAGGGTGGTTTGAAAATATCTGAAAGAAAATAAACCTATTTAAAATACAGATGCATGTTCTGACCTTTCACATACCTTGGAAGTTTTCTGCAAATTAGAGCTTCATTTCTCTAAATCTCAGAGAAAGCCACGGGTATTCAATACGATAACTTTTGTATTGATTTCTGCTTCCTAGGACAACACTGCTATTTTTCTTCAGCTCCTTTATTTAGAATGACCCCAGTCATTCTGCGCAGCTTTCCACCTTGAGAATTAGGGCACAGCAATCAGTTACTTCCCCTTTTGCAGCTAAGACGAGTAGCGAACCTGAGACAACTCAAAGAAGCATTGGAGAAAGTAAGCGCTTGGTACGACTACTCCTTCTGCATCGTTACGGGAAGCTGCTAACAGGGAAACGGAACCTCTCGTTCACCCCTAATCCTCCAGCAGCCCACGAGGCAATCAAATAAAATGTCTACTTTTCCTAAATACCACTTTCCTGCAGAATTGCATGCTAACACACTTGGTAAAAAAGAAGAGCTGAGATGCACACCAGTTACAGTAATGAAATACAACAGAACTTTTTAATATATTAAATGAGGCTATACTGGATAAGATTCCATATTAATTTGAAACTTATTTGATATTAAAGGCAAGTTTTAAAAGTTATTATCTAAGGTTCAATTGCACACATTATTTTTGTAGCCTTGGGTATTACAGGTATTTCTTTAATATTTCCTGCAATATATTGAGTGCATGGAGCAATCATTTCATTCTGCTTGAGGAATGTTCCAGAAATAACTACAGGAAAGAAATTTAGAAAATTTTAAAATTTGGGCTGTTAGGTGAAAGATGTATACCTAGCATTTTAAAGATGCAAGACTCAGGTTGTGCGAAGTGGTGAGTTTCCTTTAATATCAATACATTTGGGTCCATTTACAGGGAATTTAAAAAAAATAATACATTCTAAAGCATATGAACTATCACTAGCATATTACTGAGTCCGTCCTTGGCACTCAAACACTGCATAAAAAACAGAAGTCTTTTTAAACTGCAATATGGATGTTTAAAATAGCACCAGTTTTTTTCTTCAACGATGTGATACATCAAATGAGTCCAAACATCTAAATGGGGCAGCACCTTCCCTGCATCCCTGCTAGTAGAAGTAGGTTTGCACTAGGGGTTGCAGCTGCGGAGAACCTCTGCCTCGAGGGTCTGCAGACTAATTGTGGGCATGGGCTGGGAATATACACACTTCCAGTCCTGCACCAGAGGAGCTGGAGATCAGGTGGGGAGTGATAACTCCCCTTAATTCCCTTGGTAACTGCCCTTCTACAAACATAGAGATATCCCAAGTTATACAGTTTCAAGAGTCCAGAAGTTGCTGGTGTCCAAGGGGGTGTGCCAAGGCATGACCACTGCCCCACGATGCAGAAGTCATGTCATGTCAGGTGTGGGACTGCAGTCACCTTGGCCCCCTCTTGTAAATGTATTTTTGATACTCAGCGGGCTAAGGATATCTCAGTCAAGCAGGTGCACACCTTTGTACACCACTCGTGGGACACTTTTAATGAGGCCCAAAAGGGGTCACATAGCTGAAGTCCTTAAGAGGAGATGTTAAGAGTACAATTAGAAGAGCTAAATCACTTCACCCTCCCACTTACACGCACACACACAATTCCTGTGCATAGGCAAGCTGGTTACATTCCTCAGGCCCAAAGTTTCTCATGCCAACTGCTATAGAAGCACTACTTGGGTGACCTGGGACCTTGCTACAAATAAATCCACCCTCTCAATCTCACATTACTGCTGGACTGTACACTTAGCTCCAAAACTGCTTTCTGGAGTCCCTGGAAACAATAACAATTAATGAAACATGCTGGTGGTTTCACTGGAAGCTGTGGCCCCATAACATTGACTTTGAACCTCCAGAACTGAAGCTGGACTCACAGAGTGCCCCAGGTATACCAAGCCGTTTAATTTTACAGTTATAGCTGCCTGGGGCAGCCAACACATGAAAGGATTGGATCACAAGAAAATACTCCATGACATAAAGAAAAGGACTTTCATATGAGTTACGAAAGTTCGATTTCCTGTTAGGTGAAAACCATGAGTTGTTTAAGATCTCTGGCAACAGTTATATCATTGAACGCATTTGAATGCAACATATTAGGCCTGGGTTCATCCTACTCAAGACAATTGCCTACCTTGGGATCAAAATTATCCTAACATCTCCCGTATTTAATGGAGAGAGAGGGAGGCACCTCCACAGGTGGAATTTAGGGATACTGCTCTCCTAACACAGAATCTGTTTGATATCTTATATATGACATAACTTGTGCAGGCCCAGGCCTGGTTAAACCTTAAAACTGAAAAAAAAAAGTAAGTAAGTAATGTATTCCTTTTATAAAAATGGCTTCTAGAAAAGGATTAGATGGAACAACCATTTGATCCAGTACCGGAAACATAGTTTCTTATTTACTCCAATGCACATGGAAGGTCTTCCGATTTAAACCCAAATGATTTAGCTAAATAACTGCAACCGTCAACAGTAGCTAAAATTCCGGTCTGTGGAGGAGCAGCACGATATCTTTCGACTTCTTATCTTCAGTTCCTTGATTATTTGATAGCGCTATGTTCTCCAAATGTTTGTTTAACTTGGAATGTTTGCTTAATTAAAAGGATTCTTTGCAGTGAAAATATACTGTCTGCTGTCTGTGTATTTTATTGTGAATTGAGCAGAGGGGACATAAGGAAGCCAGGCTAGACTATTACAGACATATACCACACTGAGCAAACAAAAAGATACAGAGTTTTCACTTTTTCTTCAATCAGTTTGAAAAGATGCAAATATTTTTTTTCTCTAACATTTAACTTTAAATTAGTCTATCCACACATCTGCTTGGATCTGTCTGAATTAACAAAACTGAATACAAACCCGATATGACTACTCAAGTACTGCTTTCCTCAAACGGCATTAACCCACACAGACACTCTGTGGAACTAACTGAACACCCTCAGCATGATACTCTAGACTCTCTGATTTAACTTTCTTATAGTCAGAAGAAGTAACAGGGCAGAAGGAAAAAAACTGCTAAGGACTCGGCAGCATACAGTTCTGAAGTGGATCAATAAAAGCAGGCTGCTGGTCCTAATTTATTATCTTTATTATTGCCACCTTAAGACGGGAAGAGAATTTCCTCACAAGTCAGAACAGTAGAGTTTGTCACAAAGGTCATTACCTTCCGTTGAAGAGCAGCGCATCATTTACTCCCCAGGATCTTGCGGGAAATGTTATCCTTTCCAGTACAGGGAATTTTTAATATTGTGGTAATCTCCTTCTCTTCCATTGGCACATTATAGTTGTGTTTTTCAGGCTTTTTGCAAGTTTTGCAATTGCTCTACAGTGTTGGGTAGTATTTTGCAGCCTCTGGAGATATTCTGAATACACATTTGTTGCAAAGCTCCTGAAATTATCCAGGGCTGCATTCAGTAGCGCAAATGGTCTTTTCAGGTCTGTGTTCTTATCCAATCTAGCAGATAGGCTAGACCAAGCCAGGGGCTCCTTTTTGGTGTTTGTGGGCTCAATTTTAGCACCAACATAATGATCATCTGGAACTCCCAATAATCTCAGCAGCAAGGCTGTCAGTTTAAATCTAACACAAGTGACATGTTGTTATTGGTTGGGGGAAAAAAAAAAAAGCTCTGAATAAAGAGAAAAGTTTACTTACTTACCAACAGCTTTTTTACCAAGATTTTTTAAAGGTATCTAAAATTTCAAGTTGCGAGTTTCACAGAGCAGAGTAACCTCAAAATTTGGTAATATATGGTAACAGAAGCATTTACTTAAGAGATCTAAGCTGTCGCCATCCTTGTCTACCACTGGATGTTCATGGGCTTCAAGGGATGAGTGCTAGAAGAGAAGCTTTCATTCCTGGGGCATTCCCACTCCCTGAGGTTACTGTCAAAACTGTGTAAGAAAGAAATGGCCAAGAAGTTTTCATGAATTTTTCAGGTGTCCATACCTCTATCATCTCTTAAAAAAAAAATCCACCCCAAATGTCCCTTTCTCTGTGAATAATGGGAAATGAAGTACAATCAATCATTGGCAAAGTAAAAGATGGTTAATATTGATTGCTCTCCTGAAGGATGAGGAAGCTTTTCTAACAGTCCTGAAGGGGGAGGAGAGTGGGGAGAGGACAGTTTATAGATTTTGTTTTCCTTTCTGTATTCCCAGAGGAGTAGGGAAAAGATGAGGCTATGATAGATTATAATTCTGTAAGGAATGACTAATGAATAAGTAAACGACCTTTGTAGCAGTAGTGAAGGGAGCAATAACCAGAGTAATTGGGTTTATTAGGTTTCTGCTTAGTGCACATCCAGACCTCCTGTTCCTCCAGAACACTTTTATGCAGTAGGTCTTTATTTTTATTTTTTATTATACCTGACTTATTTCATGAAATTTGACTTTGCGTTCTTAATCTTATCTACTCAGTCTGAGTAGTTTATCACATTTATTGCCTTCAATAACTGTTCTCTCAAACAATCCAAGTAAGCATAACATCTTAGTCAGTAATGCCAGCCCGTGGCTAAATCAGACAGTGGATAAACATTAACGGAGCCCCAAGAGCTAAGTTTTTTCTTCTCAGGTTGGCTGAAGAAACAAAATATTTTAGGATAAATTTTGCAGAAGTGCATGGCCCTCTTGCACAAGTCACAGGGGTACTTGTGTATTCAAACTAATTACAACTTCTGTTTTCAGCTAAAGGTGTTTTTTTTTTTAAATAGCTAGGAAACAGCAAGAGTGATGTGCGAGTTGGAAAAAATTGTTATTGTCTGCCGTGATTTTTTTTTCTGAAAGGTTTTTACTCTCCTGCTGTGAAAATCTCTCTCTCCAGAAATGTGTTTTTGCAGGGGAAAAAATCCTGTATTTTATTATTTCCTATTAGTGACATTCCACTTCCAAGTCCCTAAGAACAAGCTAGACATATTGCTCAAGCCTAATGACACAGTAACTGGTTGTTCCCTAAAGCTGGTTTGCATAGTGATTTCATTCCTCTTGAAAGGTCTTCCTTTGGGGAAGTGCTTTCAGATCCCACTCGTGCTCCCAGCATATTTGGTGCTTGTATTCACAGATTTCCCAGTGGTGGCTCATTTCACAGGCACTGTAAAGGCATGGCTCATGGTTTCTTATTTCCACTACATATGCTCCTAGTCCCACTTGGCATCATTCCCTCTAAAAAATTAATCATTTAGAAGATATTTGGTCTACCTATTATTTTGTCTCCCCCTAAACAAGATTTTTCATGTGCTGTATATCAGATAGATTCTATATAGGGGAAGAATACCTTTGTGTATAGCCAGTCTGAATCTCCTCCCTTTGAAAGAGAGATTGTGATGCTTACTTCCTTTTTGAAAGACTTTGAGATGAACTGTTGACAAATATTGCTATAAGAGCTAAGCACCCTTGAGGCATGCCATTTGCTTCATGGGTTTATTCTCCTTGTACTTTTGCCCAGCAGACAATAAGGCAATCACTATGGGATCTACCTGAGGACTGCCAATTGCCACTTGAGCTCCTGGTTATAGATGCACCAGACAACTTAAACAATGTAATTTGCATTCCAGTGAAGGAAAGGAAAGGTGCAAAGATGGTCTCAGCCACTTTACAGTGGTCACATTTGCTCTTCACCCCTTAAAGCGCAGTCTCATGGGATGACCCCAGTTCCATGTAATAAGATCTATGACGGAAACAGTCCTACAGTTTCCATGTACTGAGTATGGATATTTTATTTTACAAGTTTCTAGTTCATTCTCTAAATCATCTTGCTTCCAGTCAGGCGCAAGACTACACAAGACTATGCGCAAGACTACGCTTATAGAATCTGCAGTGGGACATGGATTAGTGGCAGTTCTGGAGGTTTTCAAACATTTTGTGTTATACTTCAGTGGTTACCCTGCACATCATTACACAGAGAGAGCAGAATAAAAGTATTTCTAATGGAGAAAAGTTACATACAATAAAAGAGATTAATTAAGTCTCGTATAATGCAGAGATTATTCAAGCCTTTATAGATTCACTGTAGCTATTCAATGAGTATAGTTTTAAGTGGCCTTCCTTCTTTATTCACTAAATGTTGAACTGAATCCTCCTCGCTTTATGCACTAGCATTCTCAGTCTCTGTTAACAGAAAGATCTTGGCACTTTTCAAATCCAGAGAATCTGACTGCAGCAGAAATAATATGTACAAGAGTGGGTACCCTCAATTACAGAGAATAACCAGTGGAGGTAAGAAAAGGGACTGATGATAATAAGTATAATAGTAACTGTATTAGGCCAACAGGGTCAACAGCTAATCTTGCTGCAGTCTGAAAAAGGTTATTTTAATTCCAGTAATTGGCCCCAACCACCAGCAACTATTGATGTGCTGCCACTTTTTTCTGCTTGCTGCTTTCCGTGTTCATATGCAGCTGCATTGCAAGATGAACACAAATTACCTGCTAGAGTCAATGAAAGTGATTGCTTCTGCTTACTTCTGCTTACATTATTGATCAGTTGTGTTGCCTATACAACAGCTTCAGTCATTGTACCACCTCTAGCTTATAGAAGATAGGTTGTCTCTAGGTATCATAGTCTTCAGAAAGCCATGGGACAGGCTGATAATTATTGTGCTGATGATCATTATTATGATTATTTTTCTTAATGACTAACATTTTTATGATGCTGATCATGAAGTTACCCTACAGCAGTCTGCAAGCTTCACAAAGTATTTTACAAATTACATTCCTGAACCTGAAAGCATTATTATTTCTTAGTAACTATATGTACCGTGGTCTAAGGCCCACAGAAAAATCAGGACTATCTTTAATAGTGTTGTACAACTACTTCTTGATTGCACAGAAAACCTCAATTAAGTCTAATTTCAAATATGCAGGTAGTTCTATAGGACCTACATCCATACTGTATCCACACTGTATGTGCATGGGGAGCGACAGGCTGAGGGACACATCACAGCTGTCCAGTTTACCAGCACCAGAGCTGAAAATCACAGAAGTCACCAAGAAAGGCTGCCACCGTTCATAGGCTTGCATCAGCGTGTGTCGCAGCAGTCAAAATAGTGGACATGGACAGCTCCTCAGGAGACTGCTTTTCACTTTCAACTTGACCTCCAAATTTGACACTTCTTTCATTCATTTTATACCTAAATGCACAACTCCAAACAACCTCACACTTCCATATATAAAAAATTACACATTTCATGCTATATTTATAGTCACATCTCTTCAGAAACAAATGTTTGAGTCCACCCAGGGGAGGATGTAAACGAGGCAATGCACATAGCAGACCAGTTCGGAAGTTATCCATCAAGTGATCTTAAACATCTCCTGACTGTACTCCTAAATTAAAATCTAAGTAGAACATAATTTATTATATCAGTTTAGTGATTCGTTGCGGATGCCTGTTCTGATCACACATTACAGGCGAACAGATCAGTCATAACAAGAACAATTCTACTTATTTTGCTTTTTCTATTAGTTGATTAGTTATCGCTGTTACTAAGAGCGTTGTGATAGTGCCTGGGACAGTGCTGGCGCAGTGTGCTAGAGGCTGCAAGCTGAAAGAACAGAGGACGACGCTAATCAAAGAGTCCCCTTGGCCCGACCCACTGTCTGCCAGTGGCAGCCTGGAACTGGGACAACTTGAAATTCGGGAAACTCCAATTGCCAGGGTAGATAGAAGCAGTTTCAAGTTCAGGGCCACGTGCTGCCATTTAATTCTTTGAAAATTCAAGTAGCTTGAGTATCCTTAATCCCACATTCTTTTTCATAGACTCAAGATACCGCTAAATGTCTTTTCTTCCTGGTGCTTTAACTCCAGATTTCTGTGCTAAGGAGGAAGCAATTAATTACAGAAGTTGCAGTGGAGCTGAGAGCTTTTCATTGGAAAGCACCTTAATATGAGGTGGAAATAAAACAGTCCAAGAACTTTGGCCCCACTCCAGGAGTAGTAATACCTCGTCTCCTTTCTTTATGGATACTCAGAGAGAGCACTCCCCGCCTCTCCCCCCCGAAAAAAGATACTTCAGGAAATTATTTTTTCCACCTGATTATTTGGCCAATTCCACATAGCAGAGATAAGAACCACATCATATGCATTTTGCAGATTACTGATCTCTGCTGTCCTTGTCCTTGTAGAAAGGGACTCACTTTCTGCACGAGTATTTCAGCCTAAACAGCTGCAGAACTTTTTTCAACCCTACCAAAGGTAAATTAAATTAAAAAGTCTGTTCAGCATGGAGAAGTCTAGCTGTCTATCCCCAAGCCACACATGAGATGACACAACTTTTTAAATTTTAGTTGTTAAACTCCCTCTCATTGGATCAGCTGCAAAAAATAATAATAATGTGTTCCGTTTCCATTTTATTTTTTAACTAAAGAAGCAGCAAACGGCTAGGAACTCTGCTGCTGCTAACCTCCGCGTTTTCACGTGCAGTATAGGAACTGTGAGTGAAAAAGGTACGTGGTTGCTGTTTTTACACCATTTTCTAAGCTGTTCTGTCTGAAACGTTGGCGTAAGAGGTAGGATTTCTGCCATGCAGCAAAGGGACCCAGGCTGGCACGTGCGCAGCCTCCTCTCCTGCAGACCCTTACAGGACCGGCAAGCATTTTTCTTCAGTTCAGAGAAAATGGATTTACAGTGACTCTGCATATGTTTACAACTTTACAATTACTTTCAGAATGATTTGGCTACGTGTGGAATGAGCACCTATGGAAACACACGCCTTTTTAGGGTATTGATACCTAAAAAAGCCCTTGCTTGTTAAAGCTCCTGCCAGATCTGCTTTGAACTACAGTTTTTGTTACCAACGCACAAAATCCCAAACTCATACACAGCGCGCAGGGTATACGAGTGACTAGAAATGGATAGATAATTTATAACCATTGTTTCATGCCTAACTGTACTTTTATTTGTTGATTTCTCCCTAACTGCATGCAGATTAAAAAGCAAAACACGTTAGAAGCATTCACATCAATCAGTTGGGTAAATAAAGGTAACAAAATTGTATGTATTCTCTCTAATTACTACCATGATAATGGAGGGTTCTGTCACCGCTCTACTCCTTACCCGGCTGAAGGGAAGCATGTTCCAAACAGCTATGACAATTTTATATTTCAATCAGCTAAAGTGTGCTTTGACTGTGGTTTGTGCTTTAGATCAGAAGCTTAATTCATAAATAAAATTAAATGGCTTATATGTTAGGAAGCGTGTTCAGTCTTGCAGCTCTTTGTAAATTAACTGGGAATACAGCAGCTGTCCCAGGATTTACATATATATGTTCCAGGCCTGTTTTCTACGCTCCAAAGGAAGGCGGAGGGGGAAGGAATAATAATAAAAAAGTCCCAATGCACTGTTCAAACAACCTGGAATCGAACAATGGAGAGATTAGTACATTTTCATGTCCTCTTCCAGACAATTTTTTCCTGAAGAAGGAGAAAGATCTTATAATTTGCCCCAGGTCGCCCCTTGCCAGTTTGCACTCCTAATGCACCACATCCTCAGCTTGCCTAAATGGGAAAAGCTCCAGTTTTGCAAGTTGAACTACATTAATTTTTGCTAGCAGGAGTTTTGGTCTGTTCTGGAGGGAAATGCCAAACTCCTCATTACTGAGGAGTTGCTCCTCACTGTTCCCGTTACTGATTTTTCTGACGACGCACGGGCGTTTGGGTGGACTGTCCCCGGCGGGGGCCCTCCACCAGCCGGCGGCCCGCGTTGCTGCAGCTGGAGACGCCGAACCGGCTGCCCGGGCCCGGGCTTTGCGCGAGGGGCCGATCCCTGCTCCCCTTCTCCTGCGGCGCCGGGCCCTTCCCCTGCCCAGGCACAACGCCCGCGAAGGACGCATCAAGGCCTCTCTCACGTGTCAGCACCAGGAGGGAAGAGACAGCGGGCAAAATCTGAAAGAGTTGTTCTAAGTCCAGATTTGCTGTGGATTTTGCCCAAAGTTTCTTTACGGAATTGGAATCTTATGGGGGGGGGGCAGAGATAAACCCATCTTTGTCATTCAAAAGGGCAAGTTGTCTGATAGATCGTGAACATGATGGACAGTTATCTCCTTGGAAAAGTCTGATGCCTGACAAAATGATAGGCACTGTGATTAATGGCATGAAGGGATTATGGCAGGCTAATGAGGTAAGTCTATCCACTACATGAGCAAAATTTCATTATGATTTTTTTTAGGCAGATGAATTGCAAGTCTCCTCACATGCTACATTTACAGTTCTTATCTTTGAGAGTGAAAATATCCTCATAAATTATTTTCTCTGGCTACTCAAATTATACTCACAAATCATCCACAACCTTTCTCTTTAATTGGTCTTTCAAAGGATTTGTAAAGCCAAACTTGTTTTTCACTTTTCATCACACAACTGTCACCTTTAAACCTCTGTCCTCCCCGAATCAACTGAAGTCCTGTCCACGCTCAGCTCTCTGTCACTGCCAAGGGAGGACCCTGGCTTAGGGGAGTTTGAGGCACAGCTTTATAGGTCATTCCTCTTTATATCGGCATGTATTAAAATAAAGTCATATTTTATGCTAAGTGAGTTTAATATTGGAAGCAATTATTCAGCCAGATATCTGCATTTTTTGTTCCGACTGTTCAATTTAACACTAGCTAAAAATTACGTATGCGATGTGCTACTAAAAATGATCCTGGTCATTTTGTTTCACATGACGCAAGTGTATATAGATGTACCTACACACACAAATGTACGCATACTTGCATATCTTTTTCTTCAGAATTAATATTAAGGTAATATTTGTGCACATGCTTAAAGTGAAATATGTTAAACCTCTGTTCAGGTTGCATTGTGATAAATATAAGTAGTACATATCTCTCACAATTTATTAAGCTAAATTAAGATGAAGCATAATAAAACTCTTCAAAACTGATTCTAGAAAGCACTTAACAATAAAATGAGGTAGTTATTAGTAATATAAAAGTTAGTGATTAAAGATTTAACATGTTGTCTTAGACTCATAATACAACCATCCTGAAAATCAGTAGCACACTTGTAGGGCTTATAAATCTTTATGGAAAGCATTATAATTCACTTTGAAGAAATTAAGACCATTTGATCTTGATAATCTTTTAAAGAATTTATTGAAGCTTACTAAGAGCAGAGGAGAGACTCTTGCCAGGAAATCTGTGGTAGATCTTAGAAGAAATAATGAAAAGATTTTTTTTTGTAAAAGCATAAAATCTAACAGGAACAACTAAAATTTAACTAGAATTTAATAAAGTATCTTTGGAACATGCCACATCAGTCAACGCGCTTCTAAAATAACCACGTTTGTAAAAGATAAATAAATAAATAACCCCTTAATCCACAGACTAGAAACTTTTCTGTTAACATTAATATGCCTTTTCATTTACCCTTCAGTATATCTATTCCTTTTATCTGAAACCTTCTACAGCGATGACAAAGAGCAATCTGAACCATGTTTTTAATGTACAGCACCTCATGCATTCAGATGCATATTTGCATATAAGTTGAAGTTAAATTCCTTCCACATATTTCAACAAGCTTGATTCTGTCACTGTACTCAAAGCAAGTAATCATCCAGGCCTAATCTTCCAAGATACTGTGGTACTAAAGATGCAGACAGACACTCAGTAAGATTTTTCAAAAGCAGCTCACTGATTAACTCATTTTAACATCAGTGCTTTTATTTGAGTAATAAAAACTAAATAATTAAAAGATACGCATGCAACCGCATATGCAGATAAACATGTCATTACAGTGGTTTAGATAGGTGCTATGCATCTAAGCTCTTTTGAAATTCCCACTAACTAGATCCTTATATTTAGGTCCATAAATATATTTAAAATTTGGCTTCTGTGTTTTCAGGGGCCTATCTGCAAAATAAAGATAATCCCTAATTGATGTAAAGCTTTATATACTAAAAGATTATGCTGCTGGGCTCAGACACCAAAGCAAAAAGGGTGTACCTGAAAAAGATCAAAACCAAGGCACTGCCAAGGAAATCTTCACAGCGTTACGTCCTAATTTATTTTTAGGGCTAAGAGCTGATATATCAGAGAGTTCAGAAGAACTGGGAGATACAAAAGTGTTTCTGAATGGGAAGAGAACAGTTCTGCTTTTTCCACTAAGTCTGGCATATTATGAGATAAAATAAATAAATCTAGAAAAAAAATCAAGTGGTAAAATACTGTGTAATTCAATCAGGTTCTCTTCTCCGAACATAAATAAAATAATTATTATCTTTAGTAAATGTGTCCTTCCTTCACTACATTGCATATACAGCTATGGCTGCTGTAGCAGCTTTGCCCCATGTGTATTTTCCAGGTGAGCCTATAGCCATTTTCTCTCAGACATCCTGCTAGTCCCGAGACAGAAGAAACTGGAGATGTCAAGGTCTTTGCCGAAAAGGCAAAGGAGTGCACTACCTTAAATTCCCAGAGGTATGCTGTAGGCCTTGCTGTCAGTGTGAAAATGAGAGATTAGGGACAATCAAAATGATGCTTATGAAGGAATAATCCCTCCAGACCTTTGTCTTCCTCAAGCTTAAATCGCCCCCCAGCCCCTCCCGGCCTCACATCACCGAGGCCCGGTTCAACACCACTTTCTGTAAATAAATGCTGTAGGGTAGAACCAGCAAATCCTTCATTTCCTTCTATAAGTAACTCATTTTGTGACCTTGAGGCAGTTACAGGGCCTTTTTTCTCAATTGCACTGAGCCAGCAATGCGGGTGACACGAGGACCACACTGAAAGCCAGCAGTTCATCTCGTCCTTCTGTGGCAGACTGATTACAATACACGTTGCAAACAGATTAATTTGTCTGAGAACAATCTATTTTTGGTTACCAACTTGTATTGTGAAATTAGAAAATATTATTATTTAAGGGAAATGTGAAGTGAGCAGTGTAGGCTGTTGAAATGGGATATTCATACCACTTTGATCCAAGCTGATATTATAAAATGAACCATCTCTCAGGCTTCCGAGAAATGATCCATCAAAAGTAGTGAAGGGCAAACTCAAGCACTCTGGAAGTTCAGCCCATGCTAGCTACAGAATAGGAGTGGTTGATATAATCCTTATCTGAACTCTCTAGAGCTTCTGGATGTGTCAGATTGGTTTGAAAACTCATGCGAACAGCCTCTTCTGGGACTCCTCACACTTGCTGCCTTAGTTCAGCGCATGGTTCCCAGGATGAACTCAACCTATTTTGAAACTGAAGCTTCTGGCTGCAACTAGAGGGCAGTGGTGTGTGAATGTGATCACTTCAGAAATAAAGCATTTTAATATTTTGCAGAGAGGAAATTCAATCAGATCACATGTGGTGACTCTCAATTTAAATTTCACTCATTCTGATGTGCTCAAGCCCTGTGAATATAGGGAAATCTGAGGTATCATCTCCATTTCTGGCCATCATAATTTTGGGCATTTTGTACCAGAGTGAACAGTTAGACATGGGCAGTATTTTTAAAAACTCTGAAAAATAACACAATCCTTATGCCATGGCATGAATATTTGCACGTGGACACGTGCAGCTGAAGCATAAGCTGCAGATAGAAAAACCTGTGACATAAATACCTTGAAATAGTTTAAATATTCTGCTAAGCCTAGCTGGTCCTAACTTTTGCATATTGCATAGTCTCATGAAAGTCCTTCAAGGTTAGCATTTCCCAGAGTACCACATGGAATCTCAGCTCTACTGAAATAACCCTCTTGCATGAACTAAATTCAGAAAATCTGCTGTGAAGGCGTTCGACAATTTTGCAGAAATTACCCCTGACCTGCCAATATTGGTTATTCATTGATTACTCCACGTGTCTTAATTTAATATGAGTCATAAGGATGTAAAGAGGTCCCATCTAATCTCACTGTCCCCAAAACAGGTGAGTTTTTCTACTACTATGCTAAAGTAACCCCAAAAGAATGAGACGACAGGAATGCTGAAGCTTTGTTTCTCTTGACCTTTTGCTTGACCTTGTGGTAGCTAGCTGAATATTAAGAGAAAACTCTACGATGCATCAGGCAAAAAAATTACAACTGGCTAAGGTTACCACCTGAAGCAGTGGTACTCCTGCCTTTTCACTCTAGATGAAATTTTTGAAATCAATGTAACTCACTGTATTCTTGCATGTATTCACTCTTACCACTTCCCTAAAGTCACCAAATTTTAAATTTTTTGGGGTGTTTTCACTCCCGAACCCAGAATAAATCTCAATTTATTCTTGAACATGGAGCCTTTAATCTCCAGTCTTTGTCCTAAGTGAATAAATCAATTCCTATTTAACTAGTAGAATAGTTTCTTTCTCCCACTGTTCATAAACTGCAAGAATAGTTATATTTATCCTATGCCGTAAAAAATCCACCTCATTGGGTACTTTATAGAGTTTGGTACTGACTGCTTTGCTAATTTACTCTGTCAAATCAAATTAATCTTGTCTCAAAATTCACTCAGTTATGTTAAATGGATCAGAGATGAACTGCAAGTAATTCAATGGCAGACCATGTTGAGATTGAGCAGTTGGTTACAGAAAAACAGTTGAAGAAATTAACAGAATTAGTTCAGCTACTAGGAAAGATTTCCTTTCAGAGTTTATTTCCAGAGAAGGGCCTAGAGTGTTTCTGCTTTAGTTTACAAGTATTTCCCATGTTTACAGATCTTTAGTCTTATGGGTTACTTTTAATTATAAAATGGAAATGACACATCGTAATACATATGTCCAAAAAGAGCCCCGTCTTAATTGTACATTAATCGATATAGTCTTTTAAAATTACTGAATTAGCCAAGCCAAATCTAAATCCCTTCTACAAATCCTCTTCTGCAAATGCTCAGATGTGCTACTTGAGATGCAACACAGCTTCTTCTATTCTAAACAGCTTACTGTTCTCAGATTATTTTCCCGTTAGCTCAGTAAAACATAACAGAATAAACAACACAGGTAAAGCAGACAAATTGGGATAGACATTGAGTTGTCCATGGACACAAATGAGCGTTTTGCATTATTTTTAACATATTTTCCCTACAAATGAGTTCAGCGAGGTTAAAAATTCAAGCAAGAACTAAAACGACACTACTTCCAAAATTCAGCATTACCAAATAGCTGGTCTAACTGGCTATTGCAACTAAATTTTGTATTACTTTAAACTCCTTACCAGGAGCTTATATACATTTCACTAGATGTAACCTAAATCAGTGTACATACAAACACACATCACATTTACACGTGCCTATTTGTATTGTAGGTTTTGATTTTTTTTTTTTGATCATATCTGGACAAAGGATATTGTATGCCATACTGTACACTTAGCCATACAAAATTCAGGTAAACAAGTAGGATCTAATTTTTTAGATGTTAAGTGTTAAATGCACATAGTCATAAGAAAACAGGGGCAGAGAAGTCAGATCTGCTCAGCTGTAGCAGATATTTTTATAGAATCGTGTGTGTTTGGTCTTGCCAAGGAAGGTCAATAAGGTAGATTCAGAATTTTGTCTCTTTATCACTGAAAACCAATTTTTTTGCTTCCCTACCTTTCCTATCTCTTAAAAGAAAAAAAAAATCAAAGTAATTGCCAAATCCTACGGAAAAACAAAGACAAGTGTTT
This sequence comes from Struthio camelus, assembly GCF_040807025.1. NCBI lineage: Eukaryota > Metazoa > Chordata > Aves > Struthioniformes > Struthionidae > Struthio > Struthio camelus. Next base: position 4,181,456 of record NC_090955.1, on the reverse strand, counting down.
TAAAACTACAGTGCACTACAGAGCACTTAAACCTTCAGTTTCAGTCTAGCCGCTGTGGCCACACTTGCCCAACTGAAGAATTCAGTCTTTGGTTCCTGCCTTACAGGTGGAGAGGAACACAGAGCATGTTCATTCTGGTTTTAAGTGAGAATTTCTGCACCTTGCTCTACCCAACAAATTCAACACCTACAGCAGACATGACAGTACTGTGAATTCAAGAGAGAAATTCATGATGCTTCACTTCAGATCTCTAACTTAGCTGGCTTCACTGGGAGGCTGCTTTCATTAAGTTCCCGGCACAGTCAGCTTCCAGACTATCTCCACTGGCATTGACAAGACTAATTACTTAAATTAAGCACTTCAAATAAGCACCTACTTGTAAGTGCTGTGAACATCCCCTTCAGTGTTGAAATTTTCGTACCTTAGATCTTCCATATTTAGACAAGCAGGTTGAAATCCTGATCCTTTGGAGCACCTGATGACTCCATTTGCAGCTTTCCTAGTGAGACTTTCACTACTGATTTACATTACTGATTTTAGTGTGGTCAAGACCTTTTAGCTCCAAATAAGATGTCTGCAATTTCAGAACAACGTTAATGTAACAGAAGAGAGAAAGTACACAGTGTTTTTACATATAAACTCGCACTTACGAGGTACGCACACAGGCATCTGAAAACCGAGTCTGGGCACACAAATTTTAAACCTACAACTTGCTTTCAGATAGAAACCCTCAGATTGTATTGAATTTCTAAATCCAGTATAAAACAGCACCGACATAAGTTTTCTCTTGCAACCAGCCCTTGCAGCTTCAAGCTTTAAGTATACTAAAAAGTTTTTAAAAAAAACTTACTAGATCTTTTTTGATGGATGAGACATGAAACAAATATCATGCATAACTAAAACCTTATCTACTACGGTTTAGCATAATTTATAAATACCTACACTGATACTATAAAACAGAGTTTGCAGAATACAGAGAAATAATAAAGCCATGTCATGCTGGACAGAATAGTTCTCAGGTTCTTTTTTCATTAGTAACACTTAATGGCCTTTATACTCTTGCAATGAATTATACGCACTCATACCTAACACTTAAAAAATTAACCAGACATGAATCACCTGTAAAAGACTTTTACTATAGTGACAACTGATTTCAGCTGCTTTCATTTGAAAGGAAGAAAATTATTCTTCTGCGGGCAGTCTTTAAAGCATTGAGCAAGAACCACCGCTTTACATGAGAGCTGGGAATTTAGCAGTAACGCTCAACTTTTTGCAGAATCACACCCTTAATTCTTATTCTCCAAGAAGAAGTTGGAAAAATTTGCAGTAGCAGAATTTATAGAGATGTACTTTATATGCACAGTCCATAATACAGATGAATAGTGCTAGATGTTTACGGTATATTTAAGTACACTCATGGGAACCATCCCAACTCAATTCTGTAATATCAATTTTGTTATATATTTGCTGTGGGGAAGATGTTAATAGGCTGTTAAAGCAGTTGCTAGAAAAAAAATTGTATCAACTTCGTAAATCCTAAAGCATCTGATTTCAGTTTCATGTCTGCTCCTTTCACAAAGATATCCACAAGAAGAGTTAGGTTCCCAGTAAATGTTTTATAGGTTGCACTGTTTTATGGTCTTAGAATGATGACAGTTGGTAGTTAATTTTGTTTCAGGAAAAAAAGCAACATTACACCTATAGCACGTCCTCAGCTTAACTGCATATTCGGTAGCCATTGCTCTTTAAGGAATCATAACTTAAAAGCTGGGATTTTCATTTGCTTCTCTCTTTGGAGTTTTCTTGAGCAAAGCACTTCATTGCTATGAACCACATCATTTTACACGATAGATTAGATCACGTGGTGGATTGGCCCACTCCAGTTTGCAGGATCATTGCTCTTTATCCACAGTAGTGGGGACTGGAGAGACAACCCAGGTACAGCAACACAGGTAACAAAAACATACAGAAACAAGACTACCAGAATATATTGAAGAGTTTCACTTCTGAAAAATTTGGATACCTATTTCTATCTATGGAGGACAAATGCACCTTTAACCGCAAGCACACGCGCAGTAACTGCAACAAGCTTTTTGCAGCGCTATGTTTAATCTAGGGATGACAGTGAGACAGGTCTATGTAATTCACAATTTCAGCAGCCACATCCAGAAAACTGAGCTTTGACTCCTTGCTGATTTACACCAGTTGAAGATTTCGCTTTTGCTTTACAGGTCTGACTCAGGTTCAAGTGAAACAGTGACTGAAATGCTTACAAATGCACACTCGAGCCTTACGTTATGCTCACGATACCTTATGTCACATTACACAGAAAGCTACTGTTGGCTACGCTGTTATGTTTGTCTTCAAATTTCTTTTAGCTCATTTTTGCAGCAATCCCTATAGATAACACAGCATGACTCTACATACATTGCACACGGTAAGTCACCTAAGTCATAGTTTTAGTCAGTATAATGAAAGGATCCCTGGAGGCCCAATCATCCACTCATTACTCATGTGAATGCTCTCATTGAATCTAATCTCTCAGTGGTGTTTTTCTTCCTTCTCTTCAGCCTCCTTTAGGATGGCTGATGAGTTTAATTTCTTATTTTAGAAGATTTAGGGCATGTCACACAATACAAAACCAGGCCAGCTTTTCAAAGGCTCCTAAATCAGAGACTGCCAAGAGCCCTAGCACCCCTTTGCTCCCTATGGGAAGCAGGCATACTACATTAAAAAAACCAAAATGATTCCACAGCCTAGTGCCAATAAACTGTCACTGAAATACAGCTCACTACATCTCAAAGCAGTAATGAACAAGAGGAGGTAAATTCTGTTAAAAAAGAAGGAAATTAGCAATAAAGCACACTCATTGTAGACACATGACCCAGTCTCAGAATATTAGCTATTTATTTGTGGAGAGGAACTGTCACTTGCTAAATGAATCACCTCCTAAGTGAAAAGCTCTCGAGCACGTTCCTTCATTGTTCCAAAAGCTTCCCAGAACATCTTCAATGAGATTTTTGTTTGTTTTCTGACTTAATTGAAGGAATTGGTCTGCAAGGTACAACAAGGACAGAAATCAAGCTAAAGAGGATAACAGTCTTGCCTTTACCTCCTTCTTCGACAACGCTGCGCTGCATGAAGCTTTGCTTTGTCCATCCCCTCTACTCTTCCCTCTCTGCCTCATCACGGAGCACCTCAGCAGCTCCAGCTCTTTGGCAAAAAGGATCCTAGGGGCACTGTTGTACTACTACAGATTTTTAGGTCATTCTACTTTGCGTTTAGCTATGACAGAAGCTGTTAGGGAACAAACCTTTGGAAGCACGAGTCAGGCTCACTTCCATTTTGAGACACGAATCAGGTTTTTTATTTTGACTCCCGTTCTGCAGCCCTGTTTGCTCTCCCCGCTGCACAGCAAGGTCCTGGGTGCCTGGGAGCTGAGCGTAGCTCCGTGCCTCGTTGCTGGTGTTCGCTCCGGCGCGGGCTCGCAGCCATCAGGGCTGAGGAGCGCCTTGCCAGCAGCGGGGAGGTCCGGCCAATCCTGCTCAGGCATACGCCTCTCTCCTGGTGCTAGCCACCAGGCCAGAGCGTGCACGCAGTGGGAGTTTGCAAACCTGTCTCCCTGGCATGCTTACATGAGGGAGAAATTAGAGGTGCTCTTAAACTAACCTTCTCTCCTGTATAGCAAAATGCATGGCTAGCACTCTGGAGAGAGACTTACACTTTTTTTGGACAAGTTCATTCCTTAAATGTAAATATTCGTCTTCTATTCTCAGTTTAAATTAGGGGTAATCCTGAGTTATTCATTTCTACTACAAACATGCAAAGCCTCTCAGAATTCAGGCTGTGCCCTGTCTGCTTATCACAGGAAAAAAACTCATCAGGATGAAATTACTGTCTATTTCTGAGGAAAGTAACAATAATTCCACAACCATCAAGGGCTCCACGTGGCAGATGTATTCATTATTCAGAAGTATTTGGGTCAGCAGTGACAGAAGACAATGCAACCTTCTTTGAAACTATGAACTTCAGTCCCTCAAGTCAATATAAAATCTCATTTAGCAGTGTTTGATCTTGTGATGAATTGGAGAAACTTGTCTAAATATGATTTATGATTTCCAGTTTGCTTTTATGAACTACCTGTACTCTTCTATCTTGTGAATCTCTGCACTGTTTTATGACTATCTTTGATTGTATTTTCCCCCATGGTTCTTATGCTAAGGACACAAGAGAAGGGTTGGTACATCTGCTCTTAAATAATTGATAGTTAAAGACTACAAGCCGCTGAATAGACCTAATCTGGGGAGAACAAATGACTTATGGCAGTCTAGATAAAGCCTGTTTTCTCCAATTTCTGTTTGGAGGACTGGGATTTGAAAGGTTGTGCTTTACCCAGAAGCAAAATAAACAGAGGAGGTGTTAGCAATAGTTCTTAAAAACTGTACAGTCTGAGTTGCTCACTGAAGGGACTCAAAAGCAAGTCCACTCTGCAGAGAGCATTTCTCACTTCTAACCTGTGGTAGCTAACACAGCACGATACCAGGCATCAGAAAATGAGCTCACTGTGAGGGAACCATCTCTAGTACAGCCCCATCCCTGTGTTTGTAAGCATCCATGGCTTCCCCACAAGAGCAGGTCTCCTACTGCTTACTGCGCTGCCACTTCTCCTAGCTGATGGTTAAGAAGAGAAAGCATAGACAGATCATCTCCCTCCAGAGCTTGTGCTCTGGTTGCTGGCATGAAGCTTATCCAACCATCCCTGCACTGCTAGTCTTCTCTGGACTGGTTCGATTATATTAGCAAGGGTATACTAACGGCTTCTCAGCCATGGTGGGGAGGGGGCAAAAGGAAGCACAGGAAAGGAAGAGAAGAAAAATAAAAGAAGAGACGTCCCATCATTTTAGGGAGAAGCTTTATGTAGGGAGAGACATCCCGGATCGCTTTGAAGAGTCTGGCTTAAACCCAAAGAACTTGCAAGTGTTAAGGAAGCTACGAGAAGTAAAAGAAGATTACCATTCATATTTGTTTTGCTACATTTGAACTTGGTTTCTTAGAAACAATCTAAAAAGTGATTGACTTCTAAAGTCCCTTATAGCACCTGACACTGATGAGTGAAGTACGTCTACAGCATTGAGAACAGGGGGCTGCTTCTTCACAACTCTCTTCCTGGAAAGTGAGACTATTTTCTGAATAAGTGCAGCTGTGGCTATTCAGGATTTTGAACAGAGTGCTGCATGTCTTGACCTTGACTTGCTAGTCTAGTGATAAGCTCCTCCTTTAGGGTAAGATCAGTCTTGCCCTAACAGTGCCTGTTTCTCTCCACTGACTGTAAAGGGAGGCCAGGTATAGTTGGTGCCATCTGCATATTGTTATTACTTGTCAGCTTGGCACTTTTAAGTAGTGATTGCTTTGAGGTGGAGAAGATCTCTGTTCCCTCACTAACTATAGTTAGCATTTTCTAACTACATTTAAAAGAAAAACACTTTAGCCGTCAGTAAAAACATATATCCCATTACTAAGTTCAAAGCCAACCCAGTCTTATAAATGAGCAGAATATTTTGCAAAAATTCTTTATCTGAAGAATAACGGCTAAACGTGGTGGTTCAAAACACTCTCTTTGTAGCACGATATGAAGGTTGTAATACAGATGTTTAACACCAATCTCCACTTTAACTAAGGAAGCCTCTTGTAAACAGCTTCAATATATTTTGAACAGCCAGCCCTATTTTGTGTTTGTAACATTTAGTAAGTGGAAATTATCATTCAGGCATATTGTTATATAATGGAAGGTTGGAAGAATTACTGTCAGTTGGTTGTTACCTCTTATTTTAGTCATTTCTTTGAGATGACACCACAAACATCTAGGCCACAACACAGCAATGCTTTACTAAGCTTCAGAGCAGCCCAATTAAGTAATCAGACCCCATCACATCATTCCCCCCAATTCGGAGGGAAGGCTGAAGACAACGCATTTGAGAGCCTGCCTTGGCTTGCATGCCCTCAGCCTAACATAAGGAGAACTTCAGCATAAAGTTCACTGCCTGCCAGAAACTTTTGGCTTTTAAAACAGGAACTAGGAAAACTCAGGATCCAGATTTGCAAATTAAGTGCCACTAACAAAAGCAAAAGTAAATGTTTTTCAAGAATGAAGCCAGAACAGCAAAAACAAAACAAAACAAAACCACCTCCCCCTAGACCCCAACGCCCCCACAATAATCAGAAACTTCACTTTTGAACATCTGCAACCAAGAACATGTGTTTGCTTATCTTTCATTTCCTAACTTGTCAAAGATACAGTCAAAGAAAGGCAAGAAAGACCCACTGATTACAGCTGATAGAGGGTAAGGGTCTTTAAAAACTGCTCAAGTGTGTTACCGCTGTACTAGCTTGTATTGTAGGACTTTCATGGTTAAATAAACAAATAACATGTTATTGCTGACAATTTATACAGGATTTTATGTTCCTATCAAGAACTCTGAGCCTTACAGTCAGCTCGTGAAAGAAGAGGAACTGACAGTCCAAAGGGAGCGCCGCAGCAGAAGACAGAACGCAGGCCATGAAACAGGACCCGAAGCCAAGCAGCGGCGGGCTGTTTCGGCACAAGTGGCTCTTTCACGAAGGAAAGCTCCTCTTTGTAAACTTAGCCAGGAGCCTTTTAATTTCAGCAAAATGGAACCAACTCTAATGTCTTTATTGTCTTTTCTGTAATGTGATCATTCGCCCTCTCAAAAAAGAAAGCTCTGTCTACACTGTTTAACTAGTTTCTGCAAAAATAATTTCATTTTGAAAACAATAGGACTTCCTTTCTCACAAAACAGTAAGCAATCCTACATTTGAAAAGATGTGGAGACTCTATTGCAGACTCAAGAGAGCCCCAAAGACGTAAGCCAAAGACCAGCAAGCTCAGGGGAAGGACTCCCATTGCCTTCAAGCCCATGCACAGTAGGTCGGTCACAGCAGCCTGATAAAACAACCCTAATACTTTGCTCTCATTTTGCATAGTCAGAGAATAAAACAGTTGTGTTTGTCCAACTGATGTGCCTATCCGCAGGGGAAAACAGGGCCACTGTAGAGAAGACGGGACTTATCATTGCCATGTTGGGAGACTGCAGCACCTCAGGCTTTTCTGAGTGTCTCCCCTCCCTCCTCCTCCGTGGCAGAAGACTCAGAAACTGAACTTGGTGAATTAACACGCAACATATAAAGCAAACATATGCACAGTCATTTTGCAGGCAGAAGCTTCAATACCTGCAGCTTCCAAGTCTTCATTTTACCTCCAGCAGCATTTTAAACCTAGCTCTATGTGACTCACTGGAACTGCTGAAAACGTTAAACTGCGCAAAATACATACATGCGTAAATGAGTGGCAAATAACATTAATTTAAGCAATTTTTACTCTGAATAGGTTTTTACTTTGTATTGATTAATAAAAAAATAAATGTAAGAGCTTTTGCAATGCTCTGAAACAAAAATAAAGGGACATTTTTTTCAGCCAGTGGAACAGTAGCAATTATTGGAAAGCAGATCATTTTACCTAAGAAATGTGTCTGCCGCCCAGTAAACAAGGGATGAATATAAGCATTTTTAATGTGCTAAATGTTGCAGAGGGAAAGCAGTTTTTCCTTCCAATACAAGGAGAACTTGCTGATATTTTTGTAGACTTTCACAGATTTCCTACCCTGTCCTGTGCTGCCTAAAAATATAGCAAATATTCCAAAGAAAAAGCTAGCAGCCGGTAAATCGAAAGGGCTGGGCTGCTATTCTGATGAGCCTAGTTCATAATCTGAGCTGAATAGTTTCAAATACAAATATTCAAATAATGCACTTCAGCGTTTCTATTTTTGAAATTAACTCCCCCCCCCCCCCCCAAATTTTAAAAATAGGTTCTAGCAAGACAAAACCCCAAGATTTCTGAAAATATCCATTAGATAATTTTATGAGTTCCATACACTGAATTAATTTAGGAAATGTTCTTTTTTGTAGCAAAATTCATAAAATGAAGTGGTAGAAAAATGAATATGAATAGCAAATAACAGAGATGATTGGAAAAGAACATAAGGACAGCTTTAACAGTCAGGGAACATTTTAAAATAGTAAGCTAAGTAAGACATCTTCTGTGCAAAGAAGAACTCTATGCAGGGTGACATCAACTCCCACCAGGAAATGTGAGATACTCTGAAGCTATTTATATTCTCTAAAATGACTGCAATTTTTAGACAATTTTAGGAGAAAAATCTGACAATGCTATTTTACAATGACTTTGTTTTGGTTGTGTCAAATAATTACTGCAGATATAATAACATGACTGCGGTATGCTGGAGCTTTTCAGTCTCTGTGCCATTACTGAATACCTGAGTTTTGATTTAGAGAGCAAATGGGATTTGTCAGAACTAAAAACTAGTTATTCCTATGAGAAACTGGAATATATAAAAGGAGATTAATGAATGAACTACTTAAATTGGTAATTCTGCTTTATAAGGCAGTATCATGGGAATATGATTGACTAATGTCAGTTTTATGGACATGTAATTATTATTCCTTCAGTATTTATAACACAGCACTCATCATGAATACTAATTGGAGTTATAGGTGGACGTAGCATGTGGTATCTTTCATTAAGGGATGATTTTCCTATTTAAGTGCCAATACCATGTAGCCCAGAGGAAGTTTTCTTTTTTAAGATCCCATATTAGAAACTGGTAAATAACCCATCCTTTCTCAACAGAACACAAGCAGAGAAACCAAGGTCATTGGCAAAAATGTCTCCTTTTCTTTGCAGCTTGAGAAATGATTAAAGCAAAGATCAGAAGAAGTATCGCAGCCTGTGTAAAATCACTGGAGTTTTAATCCCGACCCCAAGAGCAGTGTGCTTTCCCCTCGAGCTCGGACGCTCTGATCCTGCTGCTGCTCTGAGCACCACGAGGAAGCAAAAGGTGACCACCCCTCGCGGGGCTGCACTACCCACGGCGCGAACTCCCGCCACACCAGCTGGGGCTTTCCTTGGTCTGCAAGTTCAGGCTGTTCTCTCCTCCTCCATGAAAGCAGGTGTGCCCATGCTTTGCAAAAGCACAAAACAGCTATTTATCACATCCCATCCAGAATCGTGCTGCTATTTTGGGGGCTGTAATTCATACTCAGCAATCTGGTTCCACTCTGAAGCCATCGAGCTGGCAATCAATTTCCCACTGTTACTAGGTTGAAAGCTAAATCTAAAAATGAAACTATTAATATATTACAAGTTGAGAACCAAATCTGTTCAGTAAGGCTGACAGATCACATTAAAACACGCACCCTTAAGCTCTGGGTGGCATGGCAAGTGACTTGTGATACATGATACCATTATTGACCTTTGAATTGTGCAATTTCTAAGAAAGAAAAAACAGTTTCTTTTGCGCTGCACGTGAACTAAACCAAGAGTGGAGAGGCCTCATGCTGACACTGTAAAAATAAATAAATAAATAAATAAATAAATAAATAATAAAGGAATAATAAAAAATGAGAAATTGTCTATAAAGTTTGGTAAAGTTTGTTAACATTATGCATTAGTTCCATGACACTAGTCTAAAAGCAAACCTCATCACCCTTTTGTTGCTTCCAGTTCTTATCTCTATATATTCCACACAGATGAGTCAATTTGCAGTCAGCAAGTTATAGCAAGGTGCTATGACGTGTTTCACATTAAAATATACTTCAGCTCTGCTGAAGGACTAAGATCTGCAGCATATGCTTCAACGCTTGAAAATGCTGCTACAGGATCTTTCTCATTGAAATAGGCAATAGCAGTTTGAAGGTAATAACCCAATCAAAAAATAAAATAAAATAAAGCCTCAAACCCTATCTGTGGCTTCAAAGAAGATCAAGTCTCTTTCAACTACTTTTGACATGGGGAAACTTGTATAGAAAAAGTAAATATAATATTTAACAATTTTTATGAATCTTCTCATTCTTTCCATTTATAAAACACTAAGGACTACGTTTTAATTCCTGTTTCTCCAGTAGTTGAGGCAAACCATCTGCTTTATGCAATAAGTGCGCCGTTCACAGGTTGCTCTTGGCACGTTTAGCACAGTGATCTGTACACTGTGGTCAGGAACCTCATGTTCCAACCACCTTCTCCATAGGCTCAATTGACCATCACCAGGCCTGCTCATTATTTTTGTCTTCCTGGAGAAGGGCATCAAAGACAGAAGCCAAGCCACGTAAGCTAGGCAGATGGCAAATACATTGTGGCCCAGATCCAGAATCAAACGTACAGCAGTACCAATGGCAGGGGATGCAGAATACAGCAGTTTCATAGACATTACAAGTGGCCTCAGTAGGACCAGCAGCATTAGCAAACAACGGGCTCTTGGATTAATCATTTTGCAGCATGTAATTGCAATTTTGTTATGGCTCCCAGCAAATATAGAGACATTTACTGAGCTATGCAGTATTACACAAAGAGTTCAGCTTTGGCTTATTTTTATTTCAGAACACCAAACAATGGGCCATATCTCGGACCATATTTCAGACCTATCTGTCTCCAGTGACAGAATCCAAATGATCACAGTTTTAGAGATGCTGGACTTGATCAGGTTTCAGTTCACACTGATGTAAACTGGGAACAATTCCACCGAGTTTCATACGAAAAAAAGTATGATCGGAATCAAGTGCATGGTTTGGAGACTGTTTTGAAGGCTGTACATGCTTACTCTGCTGGGTCGCATTTTCAGCAGCAGCAAGCTGGTACGTATTCACTGAAATCACGGGAGCTACAACAATTTTGACCAGCTGAGCCAATGGCCTGTATTCTCAGAAAACATTGATTTGAGAACAAAATCTGAAAAGTTAATCACACTCCAGTCTAGTGGGAAGTTCTGCTTATATTAGATTCCCTGTCTGTGCTGGTTTCACAGACCATTTTTAATTGTATTGCTAGATTTTCTATTTTTTTTTAATTTAATTTAATTTGTGAGCAAGCTGCAGGTATTTTCTAACTATGAAGCCACCAAAAAAAAAGGATTGCTGAAAAAATTCTCTCAGATCGGTCTTCACTGGATTTAAAAGCCTTCAGGAAACATTTGAGGTAATCCAGAAAGATTGAAGAGTACAGATGTACCTCCCAGGATGCGAGGACTAATGCATGTAATAACTATATTTCTTTAAAATGACTTTCTCAGGCAGAGTTAAAGGCATAGATGTAACGAAGGGACTGGATTCAGGCCAAGCTGTAATGGCTCTGCTGTTTATTTTTTTTTTTCCCCCAGCAGAAAAAGCAGAACAAGCATTTTACTAAAAGATTTAAGGTTTGCTTTCACTCCCTCTCTCACTTAAACCTCCTGCCCCAAACATTCTTGGATCACACAAATCAGAAACTAAATTGAGTAAACCACAGCAAAAACAGAAAGCCCACTGCTCTGGCTAATTTTACTTTCTTTGTCCACTAGGAAGAAAGGGAAGATGGATTAGAGAAGGTATTCAATATTTTAGCATTAATATATAAAAGGAGGAAGAAAGAAAAATTGTGGGTTATACTGAGTGCAATTTAGCAGTGGACATTGTCACCAAGGTGACTGAGATTTGTCTTATATGGAAGTTATCTTCTTAATGTATTTATCCCAAAGACTATGAAACAGATCCTGAAAACAGTCTGTCATGTTTTTTTCCTTGCTTTTTTTTATATGAACACAGTGTTTCTCCGTTATGTGTGAATCTTGGCTGAAGAGATCAACAAGGATACTGCATGCATTCAGGATTTTCCTTTTTCTTAGTTAGCTTGATATAATCAAAACCAATTCAGTTGGAAATGTTGGATCCATTCTGCTGCCCACGAAGGCTAGCTCTCTGCTATACATTACCTGCTTATCTATACTCATAGCACGATGGGAAAGGCTTAACCCATGCTGCTGTACAACCTCTCCATTTTACACCTATGTCCGTTATTAAAAGCAGCATAAGGAGCAACACTTCTCCTTGGAGGGCTAATATGAACAATCAACTACTTATATGAACTTAGAAGAAAGATTTGGGGCCCTGCTCTGGATATTTTAAATAGTCCAAGTAGTTTATAGCAGCTACACCAGTCTTTCTTCCAGTAAAGCCTGTCTGGAAACTACTCTTGTGCAAAGGATATCTTACATCCCATAAGAGGGGCAGTTGTGCCTCAGCCAGTATAGAGGACAAGGCAGAAAGCAAGCTGTGTGGCTTTCGTGCCTCAATAGTTTGTATACTTCTAGATGTTGTTAGGCTTTTTATGGCCAACTAGCAACTTGTTACAGCAACCTTTAGGACAGTCTAATTTAGAGATACATTACTAAAGAGACTCAAAAATTTAACAGAGAAGTGATTCAATGCCACCTTTCCTATCTCCACTCCAGTCTACACAAAGACAGTGCAGTAACAGCTCTTGAGTTCTGGGTTAGAGAAGAGACTTCTTTTTTTCCCCCTTAATCTCTTTTCAGCCATGCTGTTCCTGCTTAATTTCCACTGTCTCTCCCTGGGCTAAGTTCTGCGTTTTGAAATCCATGCTGCAGAAAAGAAAACCTGGCTTCTTTCCATCCTCTTACAAAGTCATTTTCAAGGTTAACCACAGGAAAGACAGATGAATTTATGTTGAAACAATCATTTGCAAGAACACTTTTCAGGTGCTCTTCTCCATCTTATCCATTTGCTCAGCATGTCCTGTGGCGGTGGACTGGCATAGCATGTTATTGACCGGAAAATTGGTCAAAGAATTTAGATTTATGCAGTGCAGTAATAACCAGCTTCACAACAAGGATTATACAGAGGAAATACAGAAGAAAACTCAGCTACGTTCCTGCCAAAATCTCTGGAAAACAAAAACAACCCTATAATACAATCCTGTCTGTAAAAATGCTTCAGGGTGCCTACGTTCCAGAGCTGGGAGCATAATAAATTAACTTAAGTACTGGATGCCTAGGACAAAACCCTGTGGGATACCTGAGCCAACCCAACAGGTGGAGAAATTGAAAACAAATTGATAGCCTTGGGATAGAAAATATTAGAACTAAGCAATTATAAAACCAGACTGTCTAGCATGAAAGGCAAGGAGAGCCAACAATGATTTGCATTGATATAGCACCGTGAGTACTATATGTCAGATGATGTCTCAAAGCTTTTCACAGCAATGGAATATCATAGGACATAGCTGCTGAAGGAAAAAAAAAATCCCCCAAAAACGCCAAAACAGGAAACAAAACCCCAAAAGAATGGAAATAGGAGTATTTCTAAAACTAACAGAGAATGGTTGCCGACACATGGTGTCAGCCATTTGATTTGAATACTTGCTTTTATGGTTTCTATGTTCTACAAGAAGGTCAGGAAAAGCTGGTTTCATTTCACAGTTTCCACAGCATCTCTGGAAATCCCTGGGAGAGCTAGTGCAACAGTTTAATTCTCCAACATGAGCAGTTAAAACAAAAGGAGGAGATGCATTCTCCCTCATGCTGCTCCTTTTCACCCGTTTTCATTTTTCTACCTTAACACTCTTCCAACTTGCATGCTATTTAATGCTGCCCTTTTTGGCTCAGTGAGGCAAAAGGGGATGGAAGACCTTTCATTTTATTTTTTATTCCACGTTTTCTGCTGAAAATAGGCACTTGGGCCACTCTGCCTCTACCCTACAAGCTACGTTTAGGGTACAGCTGCAGATTTCTGCAGCATCAACTCATGATGGCTTTGAATTGTGACCTTTCATTGAATACACCTCAGCTAGGAGCTCTTACAAATCTATAATTAACTGCACATCCAACATCACTGCCAGCTCTGTGTTGTTATCTCTCTCAGCTGTTAAGACTCTCGTCTTATATGTACATTGTTAGCACTGATAAATAGACAATGGCCGCTCTACAACTGCTCAAGGTGCTGTTACTGGAGAGAAAAGAGAACATGTGGTGAGTTTTTCCACTTTGCCCTGTAGGCTAGAGCAATTACAGCGCCTGTTCTTGAAACAGTGTGGACACCACCTTATCTCTGAGCTCCAGGTGCGCTATCTATCCCTACCTTGAAGGGAAGAGGTGGACCAACACCAGATATGCAAGGAAATGGGATTAGGATGTGCCATTTCAAGACATGATACATTCTGTTCTCTACCGTGGGGAGCCAGGAGCTTGGCATAGGAATTGTGCATCTTCCATTTTCCCAGGAAAACCTGTTTCACAAAGGTTATTGGGAGGGCTTACTATTTTGAAAGCGACTATCCAATAGAAAGTGCCAGAGAAGCACTCTCTATAATTACGATTTTACCACTTGAAAAGCTTGGCTATGTTATACTAGTGGCTCGATTAGGTTGAAATGCTGGACTGCTCCTGATGGTGCAACGGTTGTGAATAATATCATAAAACATTTGTTAGTCTCCCGGAAACATGCTGATTATGGGCAGAAAGTACACTCTATTTTCTTTCTGAGCACTGAGGCTCAACACATTTACTTACATTTGGACTCAGGACAACTACTGTCTTTTTTAATGCAGCTTTATGTCGTTTATGCTTCACATCAAAACAGCTCTGCTACAGGCAGCACAGGAGTATATGCTTTTGGGAGCCTGTTTACCTCCCAGAACAAAGTCTCAGGTAAAACTGCCACAACTCTGTGTGACTACTGCAAAATTAAAGGCACTTGTCTTTGTGGGACAATGGAGAACTGAATCAAATGGGAGCCATGAAGCTTGGAATGGCACTGATTAGACTGCTGCTAATTAAAAAGGCCTGGGATTCAAATGATCCTACACAAAGAAACTTGAATGCAGACAGCACTTGATTTAATAGATTATTTCTGCAAGCCTTTCAAGACATTTTACTAGGTAACCTCATGCAGGAGTGCATGCAAAGACCAGATAAGCAGTTCTGGATAACAATCTAAATGCAAGGGCAATCACTTCATGTGCTGAGGCAGGTGAATCAAGGCAAGGGAACAATTTAAAATCATTCCCCATGATATACAGCTCCCCTTTAGTACTAGGCAGCACTGTGGGGAAATCCTATCTTTTTAAATGGTCCATCCCCAATTTAAAGGTGCAGGAGAGCATATAGAAAGATTAGACTTTGCCTTCCCTTTTCTCAGAGCACGAGCCAAAAACAATAGAAGGAAGGAAGTGTTCAGCTAGTTCCTTGTCCTTACAAGTCATCACTTCCCTGTCTTCTGATCACTAGACAAAAAACACTGGTCACTGTTTAAAATCTACTCTTCCTTTATTAGATTTCTTCTGGATTTTTACAGTCTCACTGGACGTTATTCCAAGATAAAGTAAAAGTGGCAAATACCCATGAAGAGGAGGGTTAGAGGGTTTCTCTGACTGAAGAACACGTTTCCACCATGAATAAGGATTATTCCTTAATGAGCATGGAAAAAGAAGAAATAAGCAAATAATGTGGACTTTCAGAGCAGGTCTTCAAGAAAAATGTTAGCTCCAGCTGATTTCTTTGAATGCACTCATTTTAGCTGCATTATTTGCCATGCTGTATAGCTGTGATGCTTAGCTATTAGTTCAGTAAGGCTGTCTGCATTTACACTTAATAATATAATAAAATAAGAACACAGTTACATGAACTGTACACTCAACAATGTCAATATTACTCTTTAAATCAAAGGTTCAAAGGTAATTCCTGAACCTCTGCATCTGGGCTTGCCATTCACGCACTACACTTCTCACAGTGACATCTGGAGGTTGTATGCACTATGTTAAACATTTCCCAACTCCAGAAGAAGTAAGAAAGATTGAAAGCAGAGAGTATGCTGCTCGGTAATCCCTCTAAGCCAGAATTTCTGACAAAGATCGGCTTTGTTTTGTATCGACGTGCTAGCATTGCATCACATGGTCCTTTACACAACAAACCCACGAATTCTGACTGTTCCAACCAGTGTCCAAAAAGCTCCTTGCAGGCAGGACCTCACGTAAGATTTGCCATTACATGTAGCTTGGCATTGGCGTTATCCTTGACAACATAGATCAGATAAAAATGTGAAAGTAGCCATTGGGTCTACGGTTTGCTGTGAGAGAGAGTACTGAACATGGTCATTTTTGCCATTCAGTCGCACAATAGTCCCTAGGGGAGCAGAAGTACACAGTAAGCAGTTGTAAGGAGATATAAATCTCCTTTGACTGGATAGCCACTATCCGTTTAGTGGCTACATAATAGACGTTAATCATTTTGGATCTGATTCAAGATTAAAAAAAAAAAAAGGCAGACTTATTTCTGCGCTTTAAGTTGCTGTGAAAGGCTGAGGATACCCCAGTAAATTGACTGGAGCCATGTGAGAGCCAAATGGATGGTTCAGTCGAAAGCAGGATACATGTAGCCCAGAGAGCAGTTACACTAACACAGAAACTGAGTTTAAAGTGATACCTAGATCTTTGCTAAACCACACACCTCAGATTCTCTTTATTTTTGCCTCATAGGCCAGATTTTGGCTCCCCTTCCAGGTTTTTGAGTTACTCCGGTACTATAAAGCTGTCTTTAAGGCAAGTTACGAGTTTTTCAGGGACAATAGTGTAGGAATCACATGAGGAGGTGGAAATTGGGGCACTGTAGGGCAAGGCCCTCCTCCCTCCATCTCTCTCTTCATTCCCACTCCTGGCTGCCTCTTCACACCCTCCTCTCTCACAGACTGTAGCTCTCTTCTTCTCTAAAGAAGAGACAGATGCATTGAAGCAGACAGGGAACTGGAGAAAGCTGCTAATTCTTTAAACTAACTCTAATACCTACAAGAGATGTGCATGCAATCATTTCCTAACTCATGCTTCCCAGCAGGGGACACAACCTTGTGCAGAATGATCTCTGTAGGCATAGCCCATGCTGTTCTTGTCGAGGTTTAGCCGTGGGTGGTGCAGGCTAGGTGCACTGGTCCTGCCCATGCAAGCCAAACTTTGCGCAATCTGATTCACAGTTTGCTTCCTCTAATGAATCCGTATTTCAGGATTTGTTTGCTAAATGCTGTGAACAGACTTTCAGAGCTGTCATGCTCAACATATGTCATAATCTCACCTTCTCTTAAAATGGCTATTCTGACTAAATGCCTACGTTCTTTTTGGATGGGAAGCGCTACAAGCACAAATAAGTGAGTCACCACCAACATCTGTGGAGCTACTCACACTTTTCCAGCATTGTCTCTACGTGAGTCCTTATGTTCAAACATGAAATTCCATTCACACTGTTTCCTTTGTTGCCATAATTATTCCAAAATTTTCTGAGACACTAAGGGGCTAAATATCAAAAATCTTTCTCCTCCTGGGCTATTATGCATATAAAAATGTGGAATTAAGATGATGTTTTCCATCATTTCACTACTCACTTTGCTTGTGGATTGTATTTTTGCACTCTGCCTATAGCTTGACTTATCTGATACACCAGTCTTTGGGTAGACTCTTCTTAATCTTCGTATTTCTACACTGACAATCTGCTAAACTTGGTTAGTCCCTAAATACCATCTTTCTATCTATGATCAGTAATTCTACTCTTCTTGGTTACTTGGTTCCTTCATTTCAATTATTTAAAGCCTTTACACGTAGTCTATCAAAAGGAAAATGTGATGCTAATGCGAACAATGTATTTCTAACCACTATGCTTTAGCTTGGAAGTGACAAATATTCATGGCTCTAACACTCCCTCAAGCCTTCCATAGCATGTGATTTCTTATTTTATATTTTAAAGCCTTAATCTCTGTTCTCTTATAGCTAACAATGAATCTCTACGTATTATACACAGACATGTACACACATAAAATTGTCAGCCAAAAGCTGGAGGCAAAAATTTTAAATTTTATTGATAAACGATGCTAACTTGATTTGACATTTGGCCAAACTTCTGACTGTTAAAACAATCAGAACATTCGATACTATTAAACCTAATAAAGATGAAATATCCAGCTTTACAAATGATACTACGCAGCCTGAGCATAGTGTCTTCTGCAATAATGACACTGAGATAGACTTTGCCTTTATAAACTTTCAGCGTGGTCTCAGAACGTGGGTGTGTGTCTACATTAACGCTACTGCAAACACATCTAAGGGCTGAAAATTACTTCAAGGTGCATAAACACCTTGAATAAACACTTCTAATCAGCTAAGTCAGTCAAATATACTAATTTTGGAATCTCACAGCACTGAAAAAATTTTAGATTGGAATCTTTCCAGAATTTATACAAGAGCAGGTAGATAAGGAGGTCAAAGGACTTAATTAAACTAGGAATTTTCTGCTAGAAAATTAAGTGTATGAAAAAATTGAGAAAATCAAGCATCATTAGATGCCAGGCAATATAATACTAGTTTACAATCTAAGTGTATGCTGCAATGTAAACGCGTTGTAGTCTATGAAGAGGAGACTGGAGCTAGGAGACTGTTCAATCAATAGGTATACAGTTTGGCAACAGATCAGATGTTTAGTTATACAAAAGACAGAGTTGAAAACAAGAAAGATCAAACTTTAATTAAAAATGGGGCTGTAAGAGACCTGCATAAGCCACTGGACTTTACCACGTCTTATCTCAAGAGAGAGGACTGTGACCAGGACAAGATGATTATCGGAGGTGACAGAATGCACAGTTTGCTTGATATAGTTTTTATTTCCAAATCAAGATTCTCAACAACAAACACAAGAAAAACTAGCAAAGGGTGGACTACTACCATTTCTTAGCAAAACCCACTCTGATATCTCTTTCCCAATTCTTATTTGCCCCGCTTCACACTGGTGATGTCAGGACACTGATATATACATGCCGAATTTTAATTTCCTTCTAAAATACAGGAGGAGATGTCTTTTTTCTTAGGAACAACAAAAAGTTCTTCCCAGCTAGAACTTTATCATACCTATAGATGGTAAACAGACCTGGGACAGCAAAAAACGCAGCTCCCTTGGTTCTGGTGTGGTATTCCTGGAGATGACTGTAAGTAATCCTGGGAGACAGCTGGAGGAGTAGTGAAAGGTCTTGCCTGTAAGCCCGTTGAGGCAGACAGTCTCAAGATTTCAGGGGACTTTACCTGCTAACTTACTTGCATTGCAAGTAGAACATTTTGCCCACTAGTTCCTCTGAAGGAGCGATGTTTGGCCAGAGAAAACTAAGATGTAAAGTAACAGTAATTGGACTCAGTCATAAAATCTGCCTGGGATTTGGATTAATTACAGAAGGGCTGAGGTGCTCACTGGAAAAGAGTCTGAGCAGATGTCAAAGCAATATGGTGCTAATGTATTTTATACCTTTAAAGACAAACATCCCAATGCAGGATGCTATTAAAACGAGGAAGGCCAGAGGAGCTGAAGGGGGTGGCAAGGAGGTGGGGAATGCTCCCTTGTTACAGTGCACCTGCCAGGTAGCAAGGTAGGCAAAAATCACAGGCAAAAATTAGCTCTTTTTTCTTCTTGTAAGTACTTCTATAGGTTCCAGTTTCCTTTCCCCCTCCCCCTTTTAAAAGTTTCATGTTACAGAATAAATCTGCATGGAAACAAGGTCTCTGTTCTATTGGAATCCATCAGTTGCAGGTGCTTGTTCCTTGCACAAGTCATAATCCTTGTTTGCCATCATCTCCATCTTCCAACAGCCAAATGCAGTGTCACAAACAAGAGATTATGACTTCACATAGAAAACAAAACATCTGGATCCAATGATTCCCTACGGGACTAAGATTCTGTCTTCATGCAAATCAGCTCAGTAATAAAAATGAAGGAAAAGACATAAACCCTTTGGAAATACAGTGTGATGTATGAGCAGAATTCCCTCTAGATAAGAGTTGTTGTCATATGCTCCCATGACACATCAACCACTGGATTTTAAAAGAACAGATCTATTTTTACAGAAGGTGAAATCCTGCTAAGTATATATATTAAAAGGTAGCCATTTAAAACAAATTTGAGCCTTTTCTTGGATTACTGCTGTCAAAAGCTTTCTATCTTACGACCACCATTGCCGCTGAATTTGAGGGACATTTGGGGTGTTGTGAAATACAGCGAAGTCTTGGATATGGGGCTCTCTTCACAAGATTAATTGCCTCAGATGTGGCATTTCAGACATACTTGCCAGGACAAAAATGCATCAAAAAGCTATCAACAGACAATACCAACATTCATAACCTTCCCTGGCCCAATGGATCATACTATCGCATACCAGCAAGTGAAAATTAGGGAATGTACACGCCTCTTCTTAGGTGTATTAGAGTCTGTGCTTCCACCAGCCCTGAGACAAACACTGAGAGAACAAGCAGTGAAACATCTACTGAAGACAGTTGTTTTGAAGGAACTTCTGAGCATCAGCATACCTGAATTTTCCATTTATTTGCAGCATCACATTTAGTGAAGAGTTTCCAAAGTTTCCTGTGCTGCAGCTCTAGTTCAGGTACCTTTGCATGAACATCCAAATGTAATGTAAAGTATTCACAAGCAGAGATTAGTCCAAGCGCTCCCGATATGCTCCTGACTTACTCCAACTATAAAAGGCTAATTTATTCTCTTCTTATGAAGGGCCTGTTACCAGTTTGAACACGCACAACGGCAAACGTGAGGAGCTACATGGTGGCAGAACAATACAAATATGCACTTCAGATGGAAAGATGTCGAATTCATCTACAGTAAAAAGGCTGACTGTAAAACAATAATCTGTGTAGCAAGTTTACAAGCTTATATTCACCATTCATCAACCTACAAGTACATATAAAAGAGGGAAGTCCTTTATAATCACAGCGTGCCCCAGGAATTTGCTCACAACAATGTTCTCTTTTCTCACTTTGACAATTCTCATTAACGGCTGCCTTCCCTACATGCTACTATGCGCAAAGGTCTATGTGACCAGCATGCTTACACACAAAGAACAGTCAGTTGAGCCTGCAAAATTTAAATTTGGTACAAATGCTTATGGAAAGCAGAGGGAAGGAAAGGGAGAGGGAAGAGCATTTCAAAAAAACGTTGAAGAGCTAGGCAAATGAAAGAGTAATCCACCAACCAATCTCTACAAAGAATATTAAAGTGCATTTGTTGACACGGTCTGCCCATGGAAACCTGTATCCTAGGTTTCTACTACTTCCTACCTTAAACCTGCCTTTTACAAGAAAAATTTTGACAATGAAAAACAAGCAAGTTATATGGTATTTTTTCTTAACATATAACAACCCAAATATACTATCAGCTTCTCTCAAATGTTCTGTAAAATACTGAAGGTCCAGCTCCGCCAGGTTTCACTGCACGAAGCATGGTGACGGTCCCCCGACCTCAGAGCCTAAGTCTGGAAAATGAGGCATAGAGCATGCAGAACCATGGTACAGTTCAGTTCACATTTCACACGGACTGAGAACTTGGCCTGAAGTAAAAACTTTTAATTATTAAAGCTCGGACTTGCTTATTTATCAACTTACTCACACAGCAGAGCATTGATGAACTGAACCGAGTCACAAATTAAGAATATCTGCTCTGAAAGACAGGAGACAGTTCAGTCAAAATGGAGGTAGAGGCTTTTTTGATTTGACCTGATTTTTTAAAACCCCACTGGAACATCCCTTTTTCAACCAGGTTTTGCATTATTATGAAGGCTTTTTTTCCTGTCTTATACTCTCAAATTCTATGACCTCCCACTTACTTAGAAGCAGAACTAGAAGATAAACCATGCTAGCGAATCCTTCCTCTGAGGACCAACATGATATGTGCATATATATGAAAGCACTAGATATATTTCTAAGATATGCTTCTGCTGGCTCACTACCAGATTTCTCTTACAAGAATTAGTCTAATGGCTCTGCACTAATACTTGGTTTCACTCCAAAATGCAGCTCACCCACACAGTTAATACTATCTATTTCAATTATCCTCTACGGCACATTTCCTAAACTTCAGTGTGCCTCTTCAGAATGTTACATCTCCAGATTTGCTGTGGCTAGCTTTTGATTTTTTTCTTACTGGGAATTATAGAGACCTGCACTTGTTTTTACAATGGTGCTATAGCTAGTGCATGCAATTAAAGTAGTTTTGTTTTTAAATATTGGTAATTCTTGGGAGAAAAAATTAGGTCATTAGTTCCCAAAGGCAGAAATAAAAGTTGCTGGATGAGTACTTTTGCAGATGTGGTCCTTACTTAAGTACCTCAATAGCAGGAACTTGAAATTTAACCTCGTCAGAGGCATAAATGAGGACTGGCCTTCAGATCAGATCTAGAAGCCACTGAACCTTGTCCAAGGCAGGAGACTCACGCTACGATGAATTACCATTTAAATTGTTCAGCAAATGTTAAAACAGGGACTGAATTTAGTCAAGCAAAATGCATGCTGGTATCAAATATACAATAAAAAATAAAGTGTGCATTTTCTTCTAACAAAAAATGATCAAAACATCCCAAAAAGCCAGGAATTTCTCTTAGTTCTTAAAGCAGGCCCAGTTCAGACAAAAGAAAGTTATTAGACTCAAAGATTACTCCAAAAGAATAGAAATGAAATTACTGTCCTTGCATGTACCAATTTATTAATAATAAATAGCATTGTCCTGAAGCAACCATCGGTTTTTTTAAAGTGCTTATGCTGTATTTATTACCCATGGCAATGAATTTGAATTCAGGCAAAACTTATCATTTGCAAATTTACAGTCTCCATTGACTAAACACCTTTTTACTGAATGCTTAGGTGTCACGCTAACCTTTCCCTCTCTCTCTTTCAGAGACTGATACATTTTTTGAACACTTTAGTTTTCTTTTTCTAAACCAGCATGAATGGCGTGGAAGCAAGTGCACACATCTGACAAATCTTGATTTGACAGAAAAATACCGTGTTCTCTCAAGACTGCAACATACCCACAAACATAGATGATGTTTGGGAAAACTCTAATCAAAACTCTTATGAGTAGCAACACATCTGTTCTTATTTACAGACATTAGAAGATACAAGCAAGAGCTCCCAATCAAAAGGAAGGGGCATTAAATTTGATTTACTCTCCTTGCAGGTTGTACGGAGCTCAAAAGCCACCCCTTCCCCATACACACAAACTCATCTAACCCCACTCCCTTCAGAAAACCTCCAACTGTGTTTCTGGAGACATTTGTTCTGTCCTTGGCCAAAATCTTCTTCTTACCATCTTCAATGACTGCAGACATAGTTTATTCCTTTGAATACCAGTTGCTTTACATTGGGAAGTGTTTTTGTGTACACCATTAACTGAGGGGGTTCAAACCACAGGGTTAAAGGCTCCTCCAATTATGTTACAGCGTTATGGTATTTGAAAGTGTATACAGAAATTAAGGACAAAAGCTATATTTAGTTTATAAATGAGCAAAAGTTGAGAGAGACAAAGTTAAAGATGATGGTTTTTCAAACAGCCATCAGGCAAAATGGCAGGAATTACCAAAAAAAATGGTCTTTTTTTTTTTTTTTTTTTAAACCACAATAGGGAGTGCAGTGCACTATGTTAAAGACAAAAGCAGAGAACCAAACAATATTGCAGGTTTTACTTTATACAACACCTAGCTCACTTCACAGTCGAACCTGATGTGCAGCTGCCGGATGGGTAGTAGCTACTGCCAACCACAGCATTAGCTTCAAATGACCAGACTTTACTGCAGAGGTTCATCCCTGGCCTTGAATCTAAACGCCATGCTTCAGAAACGTCTCCAGGTATGAAAGGCAATACAAATACTGCCTTTGAAACTGCCGAGGGAATGTATTTAGTGCTTGGGAGGCAATCAGGGTGTTCCTGGCTCAGAATTTGGTCAGTCCTTCAGAGGGAATACTTTGTGAAAAGCTTCATGAGATTTATAATGACCACCAGTGATCAACAGTGCTTCTTATTCAAGGCACAGCTCGCTCCTTCAGTCACTTCCAAGTAACACCTAGCTATCCACGTCTACCTGTTCCCCAGCCGATTCAGCATAAAATCATATGCAGAGATCATGAGTGATGCAAAGACTGAAAATACACTTTTCAGTTTCTATGGTTTTTCCTACTAGTACAATATGGTGAGCCTCCAGTGATACAAGGATACCTGGGTGAGGAAGTACAAGGATGTTTTGGAGTTGTCTACAATAAAGAATGAAAACAAATAGTTCCTTATTAAAGGTTGTAGAGTAGATAATTTATTGGCATATATGTTTTAATTTTTAGTCTTATTAAACATTTTTGGAAATGCATGACATATGCCTCTGCCCCATCAATTGGACGTATTAGCTTTGAGTAATGAACAGAACATTAACCATAATTCACAAAACTCTGGGTAGTCCCAAATCAAGTGGGAGCACAAAATCTTCTACCATCTCAGCTTAAAGAGAAGCTGTGAGTTTTTGGCGATTTGGAGATGGCAAGAAGCTGCTGAGCGGTTCTCTTTAGACTTAGTAGACAGATGTAGTATCTCCTGAGACAGCCCTGCATAGCTCCATAGCGCATCAGGTCACAGCTCCACAGGAGACTGACAAGTCAATCACTCAAATTTATTTTAAAGTTTAGTAGTATTTGTGAGATTGGCAGCTATAGGAAAACTATTTGCCATAAAGAGGATGGAGAATTAAACAGTAAGCATGAAGTGGGTACGAAAATTTGCTGAGCAGGAGTGAAAATGCAAAGCGCTTGCTGCAGTAGAAAATTGACAAGACAGCTCTAGCATTATTCTGCTCAACTCTGTTTATGGCAACTATCATACAGAACCGGAGGGTCTTACCATCACACTAGTCCTTCTTGGTATGCATGCACATCGCCATCCCAGCCCAAGGTCAGGACATTCCCTCCAAACACCTTGTTCTGTTTTTCCAAGTGTGAAACTTATGGCTGGAAACACATCAAGACTCTTTGACAGCACATAACTTTCTGCCTCCTCTCTGAGGAGCACCCCTTCAGAACAAAAATGTAATACAGCTCACAGTGTCACCAGAGCTGTTGTAAAATGCACTTGGGCATTGTGAAGATTCATGCTTAACGCCTTTGTATAATTTGTGGGAATATGCTCAAAATCTCCACTGCATACTAATGAGGTATTATGCAGAAGAGCAGGACTGTATTAAAGTAAAACATTTTTAGATGACAAAGAAGAGGAATGAATAGCAGAGACTGAGGTAGAGATCATTCCATCTACCTGTGACCACAGAAATGTTAATATATAGTAATGCTAGTTTCTGCTCTAGAATGGACTCTGTAGGGACTCACACTCTATAGGGACAGTCCCGGTTTCAAAGGTTAATTCATTTTTATGACAAAGAGAATGATGGGCAGTTAGTGCACTCTAATAGGTAAAATACAAGAACCAGGACTCAAAGACCAAATTTGGTTGGTTTCTGTGACCTCACACATTTCATGTAACATTTTTATCTACATTTCTTGGCCTGATAAGCAACAAATTTGACTATACTGGAATAGAATTACCAATTTTTGTGCTTTCATCGGAGATATTAAGCTGTAAGTACTGCTGCTGAGCTTTAATAAAATACTAAAAGATTGTAGCCAACATTTACTCCACTGAAATACAGAAGCACGTTTAACTATATCTGACTCAGTCTATCTTCTGGAGTCAAGAGTGACTTAATCGATCTGCATATACTTATGAATATGAGCCAGACACTGCATTCAGTGTTACTTCTTTTGTCCTGCCAGCGAGCTGAAATGCAAAACCTGTAGGCTATGAGAAAGGGGAGATCTAGGAATCTTCTTTTACTATTAAGTATCATGTGCATTCAGATAGCACTAAATACTGTCCACTAGCATATAAAGGTAGAACCACCGCCTGAGAGAGCTTATAATGTAAAAATGGTTTTATTTACTTCAGAGAAACCTTTTGGTTCTTTTAAACAGCAAAATATGATCTCATAATTATTACTTTATGCTATCCTGACATTTACATTACAATAGAGCGCTGAAAGCCAGAAATACCAACTGTTCTGCAGGGGCCTTTGTTCTCTACAAGGTAGAAATCTTTTAAATTGTACTCAGATCTGCTAAACAAAACAAATCAAGCAACCAAACAACAATAACAAAATCACACTCTTGTTTGGCAAGGTTGGAAGAGTTTTGAGTCCTGAACTCTATGTGGAGTAGCATATTACATATCAATTTATGATAATAGTTTAGGGAGGGTTAAAGACGTATTATGAAAAGCCTCATACTCAAAGGATAGATTGCATGTATTTACTAACTGGGGCAGAGGGAAATAAAAAAAAAATTGACAAAATTTAAGCTATAACCCTCCTCTTCTGTATCCATAAGTGTTGAATTGTAAGCCCTTCCCGGGAAACGTACATATGCCTGTATAATGGCCAAAAAGATTTCATTGTCCTATATTTGCATCACTTACTGAACTAAACGGAACCTATGCATGAAACTGGAAGGTAAGGTGACAGAGACTGGGGCTTCATCCAAATCCCTTATATGTCACGGAAAGTCTTCCTAACTTCAAGGCCCACTGACAGTACTATTTCTCTATAGAGATTTAATTCCCCGACCCTTCCCCCCCCCCCCCCCCATTTAGCACCTTTTACAACTTCCATTGCTCACAACAGTGACATTTAGTAGGGATTGTGAAGGGCTTAGAGCAGCACTAATTTTTCCGATTCTCACTGGACTGATGAATGGCTCCTATAAAAGGTTAAATCATCATTTATCCTGCCCCTCTCAGAACTGCAGTGCTTCCTAATCTAAACTGTGCTGCAAGCACTAAATACCCAAAGGAGATAAGAATGAGTAATAACAGTTTTTACGTAATAGCAAAAAGGCAGTGCTCCCCACAGCCCATTTGCCTTTACTTTATTCTGCCTTTAGCACGACGGTCTCTGTTTCTCTGCATCCTCCATGCAAAGACAAGACTGAGGAAGGAAAATGGATGGGGCAAATTAGCAGTGTGCTGTGTCTGAGGTTTGTCCCCATCCTCCACTCTCGGTGCGGGAGGTTTGCTAGGGCCACCTGATCAGCGTTGTGGCGGGCAATGGGGACTGACCCCGGCTGCTGCCACGGCGTAGCCCCTGGGAATGCTATGGTTCTGCTGGATGTTGGCTGAGGACAGAAAGACTTCTTCTCCGCATGAGAAAATTAGCAAACAGCTGAGCTAGGAGACTGGGTTAGGTGACCTCTGCCATAGCTTGGTCACTTCCAGTGCAGACTGCTACATAAAAGCGCTCGCTATTTAAAAGGATGAGTTTTAGCAGCCCAGTGAGCTGCCCACATGCCAGTCTCGAAGCAGCATTACGGGGTGAGGAGCACTGTTTGTGTATTACATTTACTGCCCCCAGTGCGAAGGAAGAGGTGGACTAGGGCTTTTTTCCCCCGTTGACTTGAAAAGCCAAAAAATTTAAAGACGACGTGGCTTTGACACTTATCGTTATGTCCCTGATGCCAGCTTGCACATGTGACCTCTGACACAACCCATCCAGGTGATGTGTGGCAGTTATCTTTAAATTAGAAAACAATTTAAAACCGCAGTCTCTGCATTCAGTCATACTACGGGAAGTACAGCTCTACCTAGCTACAGATAAAATTGCAAACTAAAATGTGTCCTCTCCCTTGACTGAAGAGGGAGCAACAGTTTCCTTCAAAGATGATTCAGAACAGAAGCCTAATTTATGCGCTCCAAATTGCCTCTGAAGAAGTCTTGCTCCCTTCCCATCACTCACCTCACTGGCAATAGGGAGAAATTCTCCGTGTACTTCTACATCCATGCTATCCATAGGAAGTATCAGTATGACATCAGATTCGCGTGTTCCTCCATTGCACTTTAAATAATAATTAGTTGGACAGGCAGAGCATCGAGTTTTGAAGTTCCAGTGTTTCCACAGGATCTCAATCTAGATTAAGATCTTGAGAAAAATGGCTTAGTTTGTAATTTAAAAGCAATATAGAACTTTGTGTGAAAACAAGGATAAATGAATTTTTCCTGAAAATTAAATCCCTAAGCTAACAATAGGGAGAGCATAAGTTAACAGGTAAAGATGATTTATGTAATTAAAATACTCATGTACTATTAATAATCCTAATTTGCATGAGTGTTAGGTCATTTTTATGTAATTAGCTGAAGCAGAAGGTTTTTTGTCAATTAAACTAATTGCTTTTCACACTAGGTGTAGATTGAATATTGATCTTTTTATTCAGCTCACTTACATATGCAAATTAGATCTAATTGCATCCTTACCACATTGTTACTCAGTTCCTGTAAATTACAGAAAATATATTCTCTTGTAAAATAATGCTTTCTTTGTGGTATTGATGTGGAAAAGAGGCCACTTAATTTAAGGGCTTAAAATTCTCTTTCCATCTGGCAACATAGTAGACATTGGCATCATAAAGTATGGGTCATTATTAGTTAACTTAACATATTATTATTACAGATCTACATGGATACAAGAGATGCCCAGAAGCATAGCTGTTTCTTTTGAAAGAAGTTAAAAGAAATCAAGTGATGGGAGCTGACACATACGAATAACAACTGATGTCCTTTCTAATTTAATAATACATTACTTCCAATTTTCCAGAATTAATTTGTTCTTTGGCTTAGAAGGGATCAAAAGAGATGGAGAATTTCAGAGGTTTTTTTTTTTAATTTTTTAATTTTTTATTTTTTTAAGAGAATGAAACAACTTTTTTAAAAGTAAGGAGAGAGAAAACTTATTTATCATGTTTTACTTGCAGCAAATTCTGGTCTCTCAGTGGTTTTGCTGGACATTTCACTTCGCAGTGGCTTGCTATTTTCATTATAATGGGATATGGGAAAATGATAATCTGTAAATCTTACTGACAGATTTGTAACACATCAGCTCTTGAAGGGAGGCTGGAGATAAAATGCAATAGCTCATATGAGAAACGCTTTACAAATTTTGGGGAGAGGGTGAGGGGGATTGTCTCCCCCTCAAAGGAGGGCTTTCACCCCACAGCGGGGATTCAAACCACGTTGCTCCAAGCCTGCTACATGCAGCCCGCCCCTCTCCTCCGCACTGCTTGCACGCGCGCTGCAACAACCCTTCTCCTGAAGGAACTACACTTCTAGGTCCTGACTCGGAACGATGCTGGTATGGACTTAAGCAGTTTATACGCTACCTCCTTTCTCATCTTTCCACTTTCAAGTATCTTAGAAACTTAAACCCTAAAGGCATATGGGAATAAACCTGAATTGCCTACACAGCTTAGGAGCATCACTGACATTGTTCAGCGTGAATAACTGACGCCACAGGCGTCTCCAGTCTAAAGCTTGTTGCACTTTTAAACAATCACAAACCACTTCTGTCTCATGGCAGTGGAAGCTCATAGGTACTAGCCGCTTGCTTGCTCCTACATATAATACAGGTTTACCCCTCTGTCTGACTCCGCATCCACGTAGTTCTCCCAAACACAACTAGAAGGAAGTAGCCTGCTGTTCTTCCCATAAGGACTGTGGACAATGATCGATCATAGCTTCTTATAAAGGTAGCGGGAAAGTTCCCTTTTGTCCAATCAGCCACTTCAATAGAGCTTCAGCAACTTCCTTGCATGTTGTAGCTTCAATAACATAGGTAGCTATGTAACACATTACTATAGTAAAGAAAGTGAGCAAAGAAAAGGAGAAGGACTTTTCTAGAGGTATTTTCAGTAAGAGGCTGTACCCATACAACTCTTAAAGACAGCAGTGGCAGTAGGCACCAGGGAACAGCTTCTGCTCTTCACTGCAGATATTGAGATATGGGCAAAAGCTTTATAAAAGAAGTAGGCCTGGGTTGTGGGGAAGGAAACTACAGAAAAAAAACAAAAGGTCTTCAAAGCTAAGGTCAAACTTCAGACCACAACAAGAACAGAACATGCTTCGAAAGGTGCTGTACAACCATTGAGCAACACAGTGGCTATCTGGGGGTTTGCGGAGGGGAAAAGGAAGGGAACAGAGAGAAAGCTTTTTAAGAAAAATAATTATGTATGCACAGTGGCATACCACCTGTTTTTCTAAGTACGGCTGATGGAATCAAGCGAGGCAGCAATTGGCCAAACTGTTACAGTCACTGTCTTGTTCAAAAGGAGTTTAGCTTTGCAAGCTGGAACATGGATGACCTAACCCGTAGCCAGATTCTCTATTGCCTATCTTTTACTTACCCTTTCCAGTGTTTTGGCAGATCAGGAAAGAAAAGAAAATGCTATTTTTATTAGTCTTTGATGTCTAGAAAAGAAATATCCCCAGGTCACCAGGTACTCAGGGGACCAGACTTCATTATCCAAATATTTTCTTACAGAGAGGGGTGATGCAGCTATTGCCCATACAGAGCACGTTATTTTCCTCAGACTATTTGCAGTTTGATTGACTCATCACCTATGAAGTGCTCAGCTATAAACCTGCTCGAAGAACAGGTTTATATAGCTGTAAAATAGGAAGAGACCAACACAGGAAGAGGAAGACACTGAAACTAAAAAAATTCACTTCTTGCATCAACTCTCATATCCAACCAGAGCAGGGGGAGAAAAAAAAAGGATGCACTAGGTCTTCTGTGAAGAATTACTTTACCCTTAGATGCAAAGGAAGAAGTCTCTGCTGAACTCGGGTGGGGATATTTTTCATCTAGGTGGGAGTCCCCACTGGAATGGGGCCAATGAGGTTATACCATATCCTCTCCCGCCAGTCTGATTTCCTGACCCGGTACAAAATGTACAAAACCCCCAGTTTGTTCATACCGTTCTCGATAACAAATATCAGAAAGACTCATGCATCCTAGCACTTATTCAGAGCAGCTGCATTCTGCAGAAGAGCAAACTCAAAGCTCATCAATAAAAGTATTTATTACTGGAAGCATCTACAGCAGGAAAGGACAGGCACTGACACTTAGGATATCTACCCCGCAGTCTGTTGTTGCTGTAGTTCAGAGACACATGAAAAATCTAGTTTTTGGTAGTGCTAGCAGTGTAATTAACAGCAGGCGCCTCAGTATGGTTGAACAGGTACTCAAGTGTTTGGCCTCTGCTAGTATCTAGGTTACTGTGTAAACACAGTAGCTGCAGTAGCCCTGGTCAGGCTCCAGTGTTCATTAAACTGCACTGCTAATTCTTATATTCTATCTTAAGATAGAGAAGTCATCAAAATATATTCAAACTTGTTATTTCAGCAAAACTTCAAATATTTCATACGGAAAAGATACTTGTTTTTCTTCTCCAATTCAGACTAGAAGAAATGCTCCTGCATAGAAGTCACTAGGAACAGCAGTGTGTCTTAATATAGTACAAATTGCCTTCCTTAAAAATAAAAAATGAACAGTATTTAGGGTTGATGGATTGTTTGTCCTTTTCGCTTGTTAAGATTCTCTGGTGTTAAAACTGGGACATATGGAGCATAGTTGTTGGTGTCAGAGCCCAGATGCCAGCTGCCTACATTCTTACAGCAACTGCATCTGGATTTTTCATCACTCCAGTTTCCAAGTTAAAATAAAAAGTGCTAATTTCTGAAGACAGAACACTCTTTTCCCCCCCCTGAAATTCAAGTGATTTCACAGTACAGCAAAGCTGGGGCAAAGGCACAGGATTAGACACATTTCTCCCCTGTCTGCTGAGTGGCCATAACTAATCACATGGCCAATACTTGCCCATTGCAACTGTGAGGCAAAATACATTCATTTTGGCATTGCCAGAGGTGGCTTAGGTGAATGCGTTTTATTCTCAGGGGCGTAGAGCTAGCAACACTTGCAAAATCAGCGATAGCAACTCAGCGGACAAGTGGTAACTTGTTAAGCCACTGTAAATCAGTTGTGTTCAATCTTACACCAAAAGCCTTTAAACAACAGGGGAAAAAAAACCTTAAGAAGAAGCAATCTACCATCAGCTAAACGTAGCCACCTCGGCAACTTCTTAGCTGGGAAAATAGACTTCAAGTGGGTATAATATATGTGGTCAAGTTACTGAAAGAGCCACTACCATTTCTACGTGTTCCCCAAGAAATACAAGCATCTGATTTTAGGCTCTTGAAATAGATTTGCAGATTCTTACTAAGCATGCAAGGAAAGTACTCTAGCTCTCTGACTAAAATGTCTAAAAACCCACTCAGATAGCTAAGAAGAGAAGGTTAAGTGCAGAGAAATATAATGCTTCTCTTGAACAGTGAAAGAACCATTCTCACAACTAGCTTGCATAAATCTGATAAAAAAGATGCTGTTGGGGAGCTGCAAATATTTACATTATTTTAAAGCATCTTAAACTTGTCTGTACTTATGAGGCCCAATGGTGAAATGCATTTTTTTCTTCTGTTTGATCAGAAGCAGAAATTAAAGGACCTCAAGGCCTTTGATGATAATTTAGATCCTTATATGCAGGGCGTTTTTCAAAAATAGAGAAATATCTTCTTATTAGAGTAAGTACACAGTGCCAAACAGGAAGCCACTCATTATTTTAAAGAATGTAAACTTATCCGACAGCCTCAGGTTCGCAGTAAATTGAATCAATTTTGTTCACTAAAGTCTGCACTGTCTGGATTGGATACTACAGTTCATCTGCAACATAATGCCTTTTATATTCAACGGGATAACGAAGACGGTTGTTAGCCACGTACAAAGGTATCGTGACTCACAACTGGCCCCACAGGCCATGTTTTGGGAACTCCAACTGAATACTTCACCACCAAGATATACTTGGAGCCATAAAGCATCTTAGATGTCTGTTCTGAGTGACCTATCAGTACCGAGAGTAAGCAAACATGTAAAATCTGCTTCCTTAGACAGACTTA
The DNA here is from genome assembly GCF_040807025.1 of Struthio camelus. Classification (NCBI taxonomy): domain Eukaryota; kingdom Metazoa; phylum Chordata; class Aves; order Struthioniformes; family Struthionidae; genus Struthio; species Struthio camelus. The sequence continues at coordinate 4,148,868 of NC_090955.1, read as the reverse complement.
TTTAGCATCTTGGAGACCGTAAGTGAGATTTACTTCCTGACCTACTTTTAGCATGCTCAGCTTTTAAGACATACTTAATTGTTACTCTGGACTTGACCTAGCAGGGTACTTGCATATATTAAGTATTAGTTTCTAAAACTGAAATGTGCATGTCCTACACATAAAACAATGGCAATGAAATATATTTCAGTATAGCCAGCTTAGACAGCTAAGAAAGCGTTGCATGTCAATGAGTGGATATCAGCTTCCTTGTGATTATTTTGCTCCATAATATGGTTATTTTAGATAAGAGCCCACAGTGAAAGCACCTGTCTTCAAAATCCACATTCTGATACTCAGGAGGGGTTGCACATAGACAGAAACCACGTTACTCATTTTCTTGACCTATAGTTTCAAACATCTGTTTACAGATCCTCAGGCTTGCATTGTGTCTGAGAAGGAAGGAGGCTTCCTCTGAAACACGTGACCCTTTTGCTCCTTCTGTAAAGGAAAGGCAACTTCTGATACCATATGTAGCCAGCCAGCTTCATTTCAGGTATACTGGAATAGTAAGTATATGCAGCAAGAGGGACTCTACCGATGCTAAAAACAATATAGTTATGATGTTCATTTGGGACCATCAGCAAACAGCTAATATTAGGAAGAATTGATATACATGAGTATTTCCAGAAAATCCTGTGGGATACATCTCAACCACTACAAATAAAACATAAAAACACTACCTTGCACACTGTGTGTGCTATTCAAATATTGGTGTAAATTCGAATTGAAGTACTCCATTTTTTATTTGTCATATAAATTTTAATGCTGAATGTTATCTTTTTAAAGCCTGAACAGGAAGGGAAAGGCCCAATCTATACTCTCCCAAGTGTCTTCATATCTACCCCTACTAAAGTTAACATGCAAAGTGGTACCAATGGATACTCTCTTAAAATATTTCTCCCTGAAGTATTTTTACCTACTATTGAAAGAAGAAAGTATTGCAACACAGCGTAGAGTCAAATGTGCAAAGAATAACTTTCTCCTCTCTTCTATCCTTTCCCTTGCATGTACAAAGCGCCTTTGCACATACAAAGCCTCCTCTTGTCCTAAGGGGAGTCCCACCGCAGTCAATTAGAACAAGGCTGCTTGTGGACAGAAAAGCCATCCCTTTATGAATCAATTTGTAATTTCCTTTCTTCTGTGAACAAAAGCCGAAACGTGAAGGAATCGGGAGGCTGGAAAATAGCATGATCATTCTTGTTCATAGAGCAGGTTTAAGGTTTCAGCAGGAGGATCCTCTTGAAATGTCAGATTTTGATCAACAGGTAAAAGGAATTCTCATTTAGTCCTTGCCCTATCTTATTAACATATAAACAGTACCCTCTTTCTCAGAAAGTTTGGTTAGTATCTTAAAGCACCTAGCATTTTTCAATTGATTAATATTCAGGTTGACTACGTTCCTTTGAAGAAACAAGGTAAATGGCACAACCACGGACTTCCTTGCCTTTCTGATTTAGGGTATACACAAGCACTTGTCTTTTGCAATAACATTTCTTTTTATTTCCTCTATGTGCAACATTTGGACAAAATCATTAGCGTCACAGTTAAAAATACAATTTCTCTTGACAAAAAAAAATTCTAGACATTGCTATCCATTCAGTTAGCAGAGCTAACTAAAATTGCGTGAAGTCCCAAAACTTTGATTTGGGCTGACCTCAAGCCTTGATTAAATTTTGAAAGCAACTGCTAGTTAAGGTTATCTCCTCTAAAAAATTCTTGCTGCATTCAAAAATATATTTTACAGCTGAGTGTTTAGCAAAGAAGCAACTCTTGGCTGACTTCAGGTAGAAACTGCACATATAAAATTCCTTTCTTACCGTATTCACAAATGCCTGAGGATATTCACTGGGCACAATTTCACTGCAAAACTGACATTATGCTCTTTTAATGCTCTGGATGTAACAGATGGATGATACACAATCAAGAATAAACTACTTTTGACACTGAGAAATGTTAACTTTGGGGCCCGACTTTCAGGTGTTCGAACATGCACATACTATCAAGCTTTACAAATTGAAATGCACTCAATTCTATATATGACCTTTTCAAAGTAAAGATTCTTCGCACCTTACTTAATGCTTTCAGTCTAATCCAAAGCCTATTAAAAGCATGCTGCTCACCTTGAATGATGCTTAGCATTTTTGGAAAGCCTCACCAAGTACCTTCAGCTGCCACTGAAATCACCAGGAGTTGCAAGCACTCAATATTTTATGCTAGACAAGCAACCACCATGATCAAACATCGTCTGAAGTAATGTTTGTCTCGCCTGCTGCGACTTACTCACATTCTGCATCTGGTGTTCTAACCTTTCTGCTAAAAGAAATTCCTCTCAAGGGAACATCTCGGCTATAAGAATCAACTGCCTGGCCCTTTTTTTCATAGTTTCTTAATTTAGGTTCACTCTTTGTTCCTGGAGGAGGAAAATCTCCTCTGTTCTTTTTGCATTCTGTGCTATTTCTGTAATGTATGCGTGTGTTACTACAATACCTTTCTATTATCATTATTTTTCCAAGTACAGGCTTTTCCTGGCAAGGAAAAAAACTGCTGTCAGCTTTAATAAAATGATTTAGAAGCTCCTTTGGTTTGTGGACAAATTCTCACTCCAGGTGTAAAAACACAGTGGCATTTTGTCAGAAAATGCATCTTTTACTATTCCCCTCTCTTTTCCCTTCCCTATTACAGTTAGGCTTGAAGATACATTAAGAACTAAAAGTGAAAGGAACCCAGAAAACAGCAAATAATTAGCACAGACGAAAAGAAAAGCTGATCAGCCTTTTCTCCATGTCTTGCTTCCTTTTTCACTTTTTTAAATAAGTAAAATTTCCTAGAATAGTTTTACAGTTGCTATGACTTTTGCATGGCTTCTTTAATGACTCTTCAGAGCGACAAAAAGTACAATTAAGAACTCTAGTTCCCTCAGTTAATTTGTATTTTTTTCTTGTGGCACTAACATGATTAGCTTTATAATCCAGATGATTCACCTTTTCTGTGGACCACAATTAAATCCCTAAGCAAGAGTTTCCTAAGCTGTTAATTTCATGCCTGTCTGTTATCTAAGATTATTCGCAAGAGATATGTCTGTCTTGCCTCTTAAAGGTAGGAATGCTGAAACAGAGATTACCCACAATGTTTCTGTTATTAAATTAGCAAAAGAAGAAGCGCTTATATTTGAGCATTGAAATGTGAGGCAAGACTTGCCCAGGCCTTATTCTGGTTTGGAGGTACATGATTCGGACAGCGCCACGATTCACTTGGAGTTGCAGGCAGACACCATTTCACAGCTGTGCTGTGTACAGTCATCAAAATGCTACCAGTCTCAAAGATGACAAAACTGTTTTAAGCCTTTATTTTAAGGAAAAATCTCTTGTCGCAGACATCAACAGGTCAGGTCTACCTCAGAAGCTAAAAGGGAAGGTGTTCAGACAAAGAAGGAAGCAGCTGCTCCCCTAAGGCTGAGGGGCACCTTGGTTACAGGCAGTTAGAGATAAGACACAACAGACGTAAAACTGCTCAGATTTATGTTGGAGAACAACACGATCAAGGGAATTGAAAGGTAAACTAAAAGTCACTTTGGCCATCAATCCAGAGCAAAGCTCTGATAAGGACCAGGTCCGTGGTCATGTTTAGATGCTGAATTTTACTTTGCTTCCTATCATATCATGGAACGCAATATGTGCGTTTTTTTCCTCCCTCAAGCCTGAGCAAATCTTTTGCTTCCTTAGTTGGAGACTTAGATTTTTACAAAATTAACATCCTTCGAGTTGTCCTAGGAAAGCTCCATGACATCACTGACTACCACTAGGCACTGCGTGAGTTTCTTAGAATAATAAATACCGTGTTATTTCAGCATGTTACATTGACTTTTATCTTTTTCTTTCAGCGTAGTCCCTGTACCTTCACCATCTTTCTCATTAGAGTCCCTTTCTTCTCTCTTCACTCCTGACTTTCCTTACGCTGTTTGCACTTCTTTATTCTTGTTCCCTACCCGTGTATCAAAACTATTCTGTTGAAGAGCAAACGTCTGAGAGTGAAGATTTTTTCTGGGTATCGAATGTGCTTTTTGATGCTCAAAGTGCAGCACAAAGAATTAAGATTAAAAGAACTGAGTGATACAGTGGAGATTAGAGAGAGCAGAGAATGCTAAAGACACACAAAGGGCGCAGCAGAACTAAAATCACTTCAAACATTAATATCCTTCTTTGTGCCATATTTCACAAAAAGTGTTCTGTATCTTAAGCTTGAATCTTTTATTCTTTTTATTTTATTTCAAGCAGTTCTGTGGTAAGAGGAACATCCAAACTTTTTAAAAATTAATGTTGTTATATAGATATAGATAAAACTATATAGTTCAGGAATATAATACACTGTGATGACTTCTGTTAAACCAATAGTTAGTGCCTGAAAAACACAAATCATAAAAGTTTTAGTACATGGGACCATTAGAGAAAAAAAAGGCGGAAAAACGTGATGAGACTAGAAAGAAAAATGCTTTACCTCTTTCCCTTATAGTCTTTTCAAATAGAAGTGGAGAGCAAACAGTTTTACACACTACAACCACTAGTGGATGCTATTACACAGAAAGGAGTATGCAGTGAGAGGAATCCTTAAAAAGGAAAGTTTTGAATGAGGGAGTCTCATTTATGTAACAAAGTTTTGAAGATTTTCAGGAACACCCTGAGAAGCTTTGCTTAGACCTTGTCCAGCTCTGCTTCTACTTATGATCTAGCCATTAAGTATACTGTAACCAGGAAGAGCTTCATGAACAGTGCTTGAACCTCAAAGTCAAACTAAAAGGGTAGGAAAGAAAACTTAACCTAGATTATCTTGGGTTTTGAACCTAGATTATATTGGGTTTTGCAAAGCAACAGCGTTAAGTTTATAACTTTCTAGGTAAGACGATCTTCTACGCAAATGATTCAACTATAAAGTCTAAATTCCCTAAGGTTTTAAACTGATATCTCTTTTTGTTGCAGAAAGAGTATGAAGTGGGAGGCTGGAGCAGGCAAGACTTAGTCCCTTCCCAAGTCCTTGCTTCTGCGTACCAGTGCCGAGCACCAGTGCCCAGAGGAAAGGGGAACTCTCTGCCGTGGATTCAGTTCAGGGCACAATACTAACGTCATCACAAGCTTCTGAGGAAAACACTCCTTTCTTGTACAATGAAGGATGAATACCAGTAACCTTCAGGAAGTGACATTTAAATATGGGAAGTATTTTCTTGCTTACCTCAAATTTGTCTTCCCTGCTTCTAAAAATACAGTGAAGACATATCCATTATTTGCGGCCATGGAGCACAGGCCAGCAGACACACCAGCAACGTAACATTCAAGGCAGAACATAGGCTCCAACTGCTTCTCTCCTCTAGTTTTCCCTCAATTTTTGCCCACACTTTTTAATGCTTGCAATTGTGTGAATATATGGAAGCACTCCAGATCCTTAATGCCACACAAAAGGTTTGGTTCATGTCACTTTGCTATGGCCCATTTTCCTGCATCTGCCACCTACTGTGTTCTTATGCAGATATAGGAATAAATAGAGAGGCTCCCCACTGGGCTGATTCTGTCGCATCACAGCGGCCACAATAGTCCAGATGTTCAACGGGACGTCTGAGTGAAGCTGGCTCCTACAGCTTCTCGCAGAGCTCTGGCCCACAGCACCATTTGAAGGATTTCCAGAGTAATAACGGAAGTCTGACAAAACAAGCTGCCGTATTTTTAGCTGGACAATAGCACTATCCAAATTCAAATCTTCTTTCAGAAGAAATAATCCAAGTTCTGTCAACACAATGTTACACTGGATGGTTTTTATCAAAGGCTAGCTGTGGGGGGAAGGTGGTGGCATGAGGAAGAATAGTCCAGACACTGACTTGTCAGACTATTGTATTCTGAGAAACAGGACAGATGCACAATGTAATTGCTACCGACACAAAAAAATTCCAGGTCATTTATTACGGCCTCAATCTCCAGCTCAGCATTCCTTGTTTGCTTAAGGATTTCCTTCTAAATTTATCATATACCTCTTATGATAAAAGAATTGTTAAAAATACTTGATTCTAAGTATTACATTTTATGGGCCTTAGCAATTAATAAAGCATCACAGGGAAAGCCTGCACAGACTGCTGATGAAGAAATCGTTCGGCCTGTCCCCCCACCTCCAGGCTCTTATCAGATGCAACAGCATGTCGGCTTTGGCGTTTCGTGTTATCCAAGTGACCTCACTGAGCAACCTAGCACAATGCACGTTTCTAAAACGGAACAGTCCTCTCCGTGGAGCGTACGGCAGTCGGTTGTGTGCCTAATCTGCATGCCCAATTTGCAATTTGTACACAGCTGGAGAGTTTCTTTAATTTGACTGTGTAAATACCCAATCCAAGAACAGAGTGCTGGTCACTACACACGGAAGTCTGACACACATTTAAACTTCTGGCCTAAGAAAATAAGGAGAGAGGTTTTTTTTTTTTTTGCTTTTGCTTTTTTTTCTTTTAAAAGAAATATCACACTGAAAGTGAATGATAGCTAAGAAAAAACATCCTCGCATTTCTTCAGCTATTCAGGAATAATTCCTAGACTAAAAACTGCATTGTCAGAGCAGCTGAATTCATGTATGGTAAATGTCTGGGAATCATCCCTGACTTCAAGAAACACTAGATCAGTGCCAAAACACACAACTGAGTTGTGCAGCTGACACTCCAACAGTATAATACATGGGGGCTTGACTGAAATAGATACAAATGCGTCTCCCAAGTCTGGAAGCAGTTACCCTCTTCGATTACCACAAATGTAACTTTAACACAGTCTTCCTAACAGCTACATAGCTCTCCCACAAGTTCATGCCACAGTAATAACGCAGAGGGGAGCACAACTGTCTTTACCTTTATGTAAGGTACCTCTGGGCAGACCTTCCGAAATCCCTCAGAGGATATATGGCATTTCCCACCCAGTTGCTCCATGACCCAGCTCCCACAGTAGGATAAGGTCTCTGGAAAAACAGGAGGCTATCACCGGAGCCAAAACACACTCCTCAGCAGCAAATATTCTCCGTAAAGTAAGCCCATTAAGGCCTCAGTTTCAGTTTTTAAAAAGAAGCTCCAAGACCCAGAGCTCTTTTTGAGAATATTGCCCCCCTCCCCCCCACACCAAATGCTGTTATTCGACTTTAACCAGATCTGCTCTTATTTCACCTAACTTTATTAAATACCATGCAGTCATTTATTAGCAGAACAACTGAGGAATGGAACACTTTGAAATCCAGAACAGAAAAACGCACTTTTCTTCCCAAGTATTTTGTTGTACAGCTCCACATCATTACTACTACTACTACTATTACTACTACTAAAGAGACCTATGTCATTAGGAATCCAAAGCTGTTGAGTATTAAGTTATGAAGTCACAGTTTCAGTGGGGAGAAGGGAAGAGTAAACTAAAGATTAAACAATCGCATGACTTCTGTCATGTCAGATGATACTAAATTTGCTCTGGCCGGAGTCACTAAATCAAAACGTGCAACTTCCAAGCTGAGTGGCTGACACATTGGGTCAAAACAAATGGCAGGTTTGCACAAAGAGAGGATCAGAGGTGAATTTAAGGCGGACGTTACAACTGAAACCCTAATGCATCTCTGAACCAACACAACAGGAGCTATAAAATAACCAGGAGAGAGCTATAATTTCCTTTGGGTGGCTGATACTGCATAGCATTATTCAAGTGGGAAAAAACATAGGAACAAAAAACGAGAGGTGCTTTACAGGTGAACACTGATCTACAGTGCCTGGGAGTTGTAAAAGAATAATTAGAAATAAATAATGATACAGAGCCTGCTGGGATCACCAGGCTACCTAGGAAAAAGCACCCCTCCACCCAAACACATTGCGGCAGGCAGGCTTCCCTCAAGTAAGCACTGTCATTAATCCCACACAGTTCTCATAATAAATACAACCTTGCCATGACTAAGAATTGCTCCCAGATTTCCTTTGCTTAGATACAAAGGGAGACAGCTGTTCTCACCAGGAAAATATCAAGCTGGCAGTTTCCCTAGCAACAATAGCGTAAGAACTTTTTCCTCCGTAATCATGTAAATTCGCAGCAGTTCAGGACTAGTGCTGGAGAAAAGATTCAGTCTGAGCTGTATCAGTGGAAGGTCATGGCTTATACAGTACCATGAACTCTTAACAGTATTCAGTGCTGTGGGTATAAGGACTAACTGAGAGCCCAGTCCTGGAGCTTGACTCCTTCTGCAGGCTTGTTAAAAAAAAAACAAAAAAAACCAAAAAAAATCCCACTCTGGTGAATTTAGAGGACAGCTATGGTTCGGGCTAGCTTAAATGCCAAACTATGTCCCCAGTTCTTCTCTCCTATCTTTTCTTAGCTCTAAATCTAAATAATCTGCTTTGAGAAGCAAAGTTTTATATTGTTTAAATGGGGTAAACTCTGCTAAGATCCTTGTGTGTTTTATTAAAAAGTAAAACCCAGGGGTATAACATGTCTGCCTATATCCAAAACTTAAAAGTTTCAAGAGTGATATAACAGAGCCTGTTACATCAGAGCTGCAGCTTGTGATTAAAACTACACTCTCTTGCATCCCATTAAATGCCACCATCATCCCTATTTTTTTCATTATAATGTGATGTACCTCATTAAGGCAATTACAGCATATTTATGAACAGTCTCCAGTCCCTGAGCATGGCTACTGAAAGGTGGTGGTGGTGGTGGTGGTGGTGGGGGAAATCTTATTTCTAAGTCTTCCAGAGTTCTTCTTCCTTTTTGTGTATTTTTAAAAATATTTTAATTAAATCCCTGGGCACAAGTGGATATGATCTAGAAGGCATTTCAGGTCTTTAGGCCTACACAGATGTCACGTAATATCATCTTTGAAGGATGATTTTAGAAACAACTAATGCACCCTTAACCAGAGTAAATTGGAGGCACATGAGTAACTACCACTATTATTTTGACAGCATCTGAGTTAAATAGAAGCTACAAGGAATGTCTTCCCATTAATGCTGAGCTGATTAGCATTCAGGAGAAGATTTCATTAGAATAGCAGTAAAACGTTTTAAATTAACTCTTAAATGAAGAATCTGAATACAATGCAGGATTTGCGAGAAGCAGATAAAACCATGAATTTTCATGAAGTTCTGAACATGTATGAAATCAAACAGATTCACAAGGTTAAATATGCATACTGAGATCTTTTCACACGTGATTGTATTCTGCTTTCTTGAATTACTCAGGAGATGTATTGGTGGTTCTTTCAAAAATGAATGGTGTAGCAACCAGAATCTTGAAGTTAATATGAAATTAAGTATAAAGCAAGCTAAAATTCAGCTGTCAACAGGTCTTTTGCAACCTGAAATCAAGTTCAGCAGCATAAGAAGGACAGAGTTTTACAGACTTTTTGAGCAAAACTAAACTGAGTTTGGAGCAAACGCAGACCAGCTTACTGCAGGAGGCAGCAAGGCTCCTCAGCGCTTGTGCACAAATCCTGTGCTGAAGCAGCTTCTGCTACCTCAGAGATGACTTATCTTCTGTGACTCACCATGACAGACACAATCTAGATGAATGCTCTGGGTGAACTGCTACGGGCTCAGCTCTATCGGCAGCCCTTTTGCTCACCAGAGGATTCAAAATGAGCTCACTTTTTTCAGAGCAACGGCAAGCTGTCTTCTTGGATCGTCATCTCACGATAAGATCAGAACAGCCTATGAACTCTCCTGGAGGCAAGTGTAAAATCCTTTCTAATCATTTCTCCTTCACACAATGCCACTCATGCCCAGATGCCACGGGGAAGGGAACGACATGAAATCAAGGCAAGGGTGCAAGTTCTCATGACAAAGCTGACAAACGGGAAGTACCACTGTTCCCCTTCTTATATCAAGCAGAGCAAAGCAGACAATAAGCTAAATACAAACTAGTCACCATAGCATCCACATCTGCAGCACCCCTACTAGTCCACAGAAACGTACATCTGAGAGAACCACACACATAAAATCTATTTTCAGGCTGTAGTGATTCAAAATGAACACCCTTTAATCAAGCACTCCAGTTTTTCAGTATATTCTCTGCACAGTCTTTCATGCTTATTTCAGCTAAGTCAGGTAGTGTCAGCTAGTCACAGAAGCATAAGGTAGAGAGCTTAAGTCTGCAGAAGGTACAAGACCGTATGGGGTCTGCATACTTGTGTCATTTTATGTTTGTGCATACATTGCAGAGAAGACTTGGATTAAGTAGTAAAAATACTAGAAATGATATGCAAGAAGGCAGTACCAGAGCAGACATGGGTTCAGAGGTAAAGGTAAATAAAGATTTCATTTATACAAGGCTAATTCATGCTTGTTTTTTCCAGTTATTTTCATCAAAGTCATTAATCCCAAAAGAAAAGCATCCAGGATCCTGCCTCCTATGGCTATGTTTTCTCTAATTTCCTTACAAAGGAAAATGTCAAACTTTTTAACCTGGGGGAATCAGAACTGTTACACAATCATTTTGAGAGTGGCATGTGAATAGCGGGCAAGAACATAAAACATTTTACAGCATCCAATTTAAGAACAAGCAAGCCTAACAACACCAAAGTTGAGGGTCATCTTGAAACAGTTCCCCAAAGGTCAAACCAAAGCCCAGACAGGCTGCTCACCAGTCAAAGCCCTGCTCCTCGCTAGGAGAGCCGAAATCACCTCCCTTTCAGATGCAACCCAAGTTGTAAATAAGAGCATATAGATATTTGACAAGACAAGACACCATCATCCATCCTTTTTTCTGACTTTCAATAGGTTTGAACTTCCTCTTTCTCCTTAATTGACAGCGGCATTAGCACTTTGAGATGAAGCAGGGGTCTTTTCGCAGGGAGTTGGTTAATCCCTTCTTCCCCCACAGAGATCTTAACCTGCTGTTGCAAATTGGTACGAAGCACACCTTTGTGCAATTGCACTGTTAGCTTCCTTCCCACCATCATCATTATTTTCTGAGGCCAAAGGAAAAATAACGGAAGTTCATTTAAGGAAGTTTTGTCTGCAAGAGAGCAAGCTGTGGAAGACTTTTTTTTTTTCCTTGAAACTAAAATAAAAATAGCTCCTTTCTTATTTGTTAATGAAGTCTGGGGCCAGTGCTTGGGAATATACCTTGAGCTGCAGGTGAGAGCTGGGAAGGCAGAAGGTAACAAAGAGGGTTGAGCTGCAGGGTACTGACAGAAATTATAAGGAGAAGTGACTCCATATCCAGCGCTCCTCAGGCAGAGCTAGATTAGTGGGCTGGCTCGTTCCAGCAGAAAGAGGTCTTTTATTTTTTTCTGGAGTGCACGCAACCCCTCCTTTCTCTGCATTTGCTCTCAGATCTGAGAACTCACTGCAGAAATCTCATTTTTCCTCTGAAGAGAAAGGCAGGCAAGGGCTACTAGCAATCCTGGCTCTCCCCACCTCCCAGGTCTGGGCTTCATTTCACACAACCCTACCAGCACCTATGAGGTGACTACTTCCTTCACCGAGGAGTGATTTCTCCCTGCCGCCCCACAGTGTATCTAAAACGTATATGCGTCGCAAACGCAAGTCAGCAATGAGTCACTGTCTCGGCTCATGCAAACAGCACCGTCCCTGCCGCCCCCCGGTAATCAGTCTTCCCGCTGCACACAGCTATATCCAAAGTAAACAACCAACCACGTGTCCTTGGAAGAAGGAAAATAGCAAATGCTCTCTTGGCAGCGAGAAATGTTTTACATTATTAGTATAATAATCAGGTTATTAATTAGCATGTTACTGCTGCACAAAAAGCGAGGTGTCCCATGGAGGGGGGGGGGGTGAGTGCTAGCGGCTGGGGGACGGCGGTGCCTCCTTCCCCGGGAGCAGCTCTCCGGGCAGGCTGGTGACGGGGCCCGGCTAGCACAGCGGGTGTCAGCACCCGCCAGCCGCTCGGAGGGTACTGAAAGAGATGAAACCGCAGCGAGGAGCACTGCTGGGTGGCAAGGCCAGACCTGGGACCTTGGACGTTTTGTGAAAACCTGGTTTATAAACGCGACAAGCCAAAGCTTTTACTGCAGCAGAGGAGCTGCAGGCCTGCGCCATGCCTAACCCCGGAGTTTTCCCAGGGACAGGCAGGTTTTGGAAGGGGGGTGGCAGCAAATCCCAGGTTATTCCTAGGCTTGCACCTAGCAGTCTGCCCTGAAAGGGAACAGGGCTTGATACGGTTTCTCAGGTAATCAGAGGAGACAAACCTTTCCCACTGTTTGCTTTTCCTTCTGTGAGAGCAGAGCGTGTGTCTCCTTTTATCAGCCAGCTTACCCCAACAAATGGGCTGCAGGAGACGCGGTGGTGCCAAAGGTGAGACCTTTGAGGGAAATTTTTATCAGGTCTTTCCCTTTCTCTAGCAACTTGCGTTTCTTTTTCTATCGAGCTCTTCACTTCCAGCTTCCCCCTCTTTATCTGATCGAACTTCTTAGGCTTTTATACTCTATCAGGTAGTACGGAAAAATACAACAAAATCAGCTTTTTAGGCTCGTCTAAGCCTGTGGTCAAGTGGGTGGCTATTTGCTAAGTGGTCTGTGCTGTATTACTGAATATCTGAATGGATTTTGGCCTGCAGCTCAGTTAAGCTTCCAGGGAGGCAGCACAGGCGGGTAAGCAAACTTTTCTGGAAGGAAAAAAGAAGAAAATTCCCAGAGGGAAAACTCACAGGTAGAGTGGAGGCTGAGTCAGGGCTCACAGCTCTCTCCAGGGCAAATTTCTGGATCAGGAAGGACTGGTCCATTAGTCACCCTTGGTCAAAACATCACCGCAGCATGTCAGGAGGTACGTGACACAACTCATGTAATCCAAAATACACTCAGGACCCTAAAAGGAAAAAAACCCACACGCTTACTAAAAGTATCTATTTTGTTCCTAAGTCTCTGGAAATTATATCAAGAAACAGTAAGAACAGAACTTTAAAAAGTCATTCTCTGCACATAAGTACATCGGCTCTCACTTAATTTTAATGAGTAAATTTGTGAAAGACTTTAAAACAGAGCACTAGAACAAGTTTACCAGAAACTTAGCTGGCAGTTTGTGGAATATCTATTTCTCCAACTGCTTCAGCCTTTTATCTGATGGGTAGTTAGCAACTTAGCTCATTCTTATCTCCCAACACTTTACAAACCACTATGGAACAAAAAACTTCTCTGATCACTGAACAGCAAACATTTCAAGGGTGAAATCCAGACAGAGTTTAATAGTCGTCAACCACGACATCATACCACAATTCAGTATAAAAATAGCTTTCCCAAGAGACACTGCATGGCAAATTTGAACAGAAAGCAAACAAGGGCTAAAAAAAGAAATGGGGCCTGTGAACATGGTTAATAACTCACAGCTACTGTGGTTTGGGCCAGTCAAGAAAACAACTAAGTATTAAATTGCTGCAAGTATTTAGAAGTCAGTTTTCATGCTTAACACTCATTAAAAGGAGCTTTATTGGCTGCACTGCGCTGAGCCAACATCTTGTTTGATGCTTCCCAGCCTAGGTTGACTCGAAGCGTTTAGCCAGGATGATACAGGCAGTATCAGTAATAACGGGTCAATACTAAATGTAAGCATCACAGGAAAGCTCCTTAGGAGGCTGCTATGGTGAGATTTTTCAAAGTAAAAAAAAGGCAGAGAAGCATTTTTTCCAGAGTTTCTCAAACTGTACGTCTCCACGTTTCAAGATATGCAAGAGTTGGATGTGGCTAGAAAGTAGTTCTGTTACCCGGCAGCTTCAAAACGCACTCCGATTTCCAGTGGAATGAGAAATTCTTTTGAAAATATTCTTAAAATATGTGTGAGAGACAGAAAAAAGGAGCAGAGAGTCCTATGTCAGCAAAGCCCAGCCGCTTTCTCTCTCTCTCTCAGCCTAAATACACAAAGGATCTGTTTCACTTTGTGTAAAAAATTAAAATTCAGTAGTTTGAAAGCCCGGTGTTTTTTTACCTGAGATGTGGAAAACTCAAGGTCAAGACTCTTCTAGTTGCAGCAGAACCTATATTCGAACCTGGTTGTTCCACAACCTTTTGTTCCTGCATATTTTGGAGGAGTCTCCTTCTTTGACCAGCAGATCCACTCCAGAGTGAAAAATGTCCAGAAAAATGGCTGCAAGAAAGGAGCATTCTTCCTTCAGAAAGGGTGTTCACACTATGTTTCTCTTTATTTCTCACTGCCTCTAACCAGCTGAATAAGAGATAACAAAAGTTTAAATATCTGGAGATTAGCCTCTGATGTTCTCATTTTATTTTCACAACATTCTTTGATTTAAAAAAAAAAAAAAGGTGTATAAAAGACTGGAAAAACTTTGGCTATCTCAGCTCTTCATATTTCATGCATTAATAGAAGCACCACAGAAGACCTTTCATTTTCAGAAAAATACAAATTAATGTTCAAATCTTTCATTTCCTTCGTTGGGACAGATGAAATGATATTTTGTCAGTTACATATGCAAATAGGTGCAATGAATTGTTTGAATTCATGATCATCTTGAGAATAAGTGCTACTGACACTGAACTTTCAATACTGTATTATTAAAAAAACACACTTTGGGGTAGCAAAAGAAGATTTTTTTTTCCTTCATGTACATGCTGTGCCTGTGATCCTGGCAGACAAGCTAATAGTGCATGGGGTGGGGGGAAAAAGCCCTTCACTCCAACCCACGGTGTTAAGATAGAAAGAATAGGGCTCTCTAAGAAATATTAAATTCACAGGTTTAAAGACAAACATGCCTTTAACTTCATACTGAGCAGAACGTGCTTTTGCGGCTTTGGCATTTATCACACATTTGACAGTGAAGGAACAACAGTGAAGGAACAACTGAATCACAATTAGGGATGAGAAGATTTCCCAAGGTCCAGACATTGGAAAGTTTTTTCAAATTCAGTGCTTATTCAAACTTTATATTAAAGGACTTTGTATAGGAGTTTTCCTCTAAAATGGGTTAGAGAATGTCTGAAGGTCTGAAAACCTCTTGGTACCAGAATACCAAAGGTTAGAGCCAACTCTTTTATTTATTTCCCTGAACATTTCTGTTGTCCCCTAATCATAAACCTGTCATTCAACAGAGAGATATTAAGAGTGTGGAAAAACTGAAGCTAAAGGTCAGATTTAGCAGATGAAAGGTCTGGTAGAAAGGTGCATTTGTGGAATTTGATTCCTTCTCACATGTCATGATGTGGATTAGCAGTAAACCCCTGGAAATCAAGTGAGTAAGACCAACCCACTATTGATGTTGGTAGGATTTGGTTCCAGGGTCTTTCTCTGTGCATGCAGACAGGATCACTCTGCACAACGTGAAGTTTAAAACAACAGACCAATTTATTATTCAACAAAAGGCCAGCACCAAGTCCGACCTAAAAGCTTTAATCTTTCTCTAAGAGCCCCTTTATAAGGCTTTCATGGTTCAGTTACATGCTTATTATAGTACCAGTTACGAAACATACGCATTTTCAGCAGCAGCTAAAGAAATATGCTTAACACCTTCCAGGTAGACTCGTGATATCACGATTGGTAATGTTTCTACAACGTGATTTTTACAAAGTCTTTAGATTTCATCCCCTATTGCCTCAAATTGAGTAAAGAAAGATCAAATCTCACTCAAATCAAATCAGCGAGATCTCTGATTCACTGCCGACAGTGAAGTGCCATTCACTTTTATGGCATTTCTGTCAAAAATGTATCTGCAATTGGGTGATGTAAACAGCTGACTCAACAGAAACTGCAATTTTGAGTTTTCCTCAAAATTACAGTAGGCTACTGCTGGAACAAAGGAATACCAGGTAGTGGGGTGAAGACTGATGGGTTCACATTCATTTAACCTAATTTCATCCATTTACAAGTCTGGAGTTTAAATTACTCATATGTGCTGCTACCATAGTCAGGGTGAAAAGTTTTCTCTCACGGGTGAAGACAGGAGTAAACCCTCCAGAATGATTCCTTCTACCCTTAAATGAAGAGATGATCTGTGCTTTTAAAGTGCTTGTCTCTGCTTGTTGAATAGGGTAGGGCTTTGACACCGAGTCTCCATCTACAGAAATCAATGTGTTAGGCCGTTTACAACAATTTATAGTGGGATTTGGTTCTTCCTTCACCTTCCCTGACATCAATCTGGAGAAAACCCATTTCAATGACTGGCATAATAGCAATCGCTAGAATTATTAACTGTCGTTAATAGAATTTTCAAAAGGAAAATACCTTAAATGGTATCTGAACCCAGCATAAGAAAATTGAAAACTTTAGATGTGGAATTTTTAGTTCTTTTGGCTGAAAAAGAAACTATTTCAGTTAAGTTTCAGAGGTGTTTTTAAAATACACAAATATTGTTTAGAGCTGAAAATCAGAATTTCTGTTCAGCAAGGAATTATGAAATGCTAACATTTTGTCACATTCCAGTACAAACTGCTGCAGCTCCTGCATATTTCCACAGATGCCACATTTTTATTAAGAATTTAATTAACAGTTTTAATTAAGAATTCCACTGTTTGGCTAACTGCATATGAAATAGCTAGAGTGATGAAAAATGAGACCAGTATTTTTAAAACTCAATAAAGCTTTCTTGGAATTTGCACTGAGTAATGTCCAAAAGATCCCTGTAAACAGAGAACTGTTTTTCAATTCTTTATGGTGGTTGCTATTATCCATACTCCTATGGGACCCTTTTCCATAAGAAGCAAGAGCTACAAAGATCCCAGAAAGTTTAAAAAATCAATAAGATAAAATATTTGGATTACAACTGCAGCACCATAATGAACAGACTTTTAAAGGCATTTAGCCATAGCTTTATAACATCTGATGTCCTCCTGGAAGTGTTTTTTCCTGTCATAGTCTCATTGCACCAAATTCCCCCATGCCTAAAATTCTTTATCCAGTAACATGTGTAGTGTGGTTTCAACAAACAGAAAAAGAACTGCAGTTGTGGTTATTTGAATCACACTTCCACCTCACTTTCTGTTTTTAAAAACATTGGCTGACTAGATTATTAATACATATTTTACATTATACATAAGTCTATACTTTTCTCAATGGAACGTGACCTACTTTCTTCCACTTGTGCGTCCCAGCTTATCCATCTAACAGCTGTGAGTTATGTTTGTTGTGACAGATAGTGTGCACTTCAGAGCTGTCAGTCATCGGTGTTGCGGGAGAAAGAATTTTGGAGAAATGACTTCACCTGCATTTATTGGTGGTAAAACTTAAAACTGCTCATGAAAACATAAGCAGAGTTGGATCACGCTATTTCTTTTGGGCCCAGTTCCACCACCCTTATTCACAGGGAACAGGACTATTCCTCTGCAAAAGGCTACTGTAAGATGATATTAGATCTTTTAATATTGATATTACAAGCTGTAACTATGTCTTATGAGATAACACAAGAGAGTAAAGGATAGGAACTTCCCTCTTCCATAGACAGGTACCTTCCAGGACTGACAGAAAAGCTTTGTTTGACTTCTACTACCATTAGTCTACATGGATGGAGATCAATGGGATGAGAGGTGAAGAAAGGTGGTGAGATCTCCAGTATTGCTGATTCTTTGAATGCCCCTGAAATCATGAGATGTATTTCAAAATAGCATAATTCATTTTCAGCATTTCAGTTTTGCGTATTTCAGATTCACTTGCATTACATTTTGAAGTTTTTTATTAGCCTAAGGTTAAAAACCTACTGTTTTTAAATCGTCCAAAATTGCCCTATCTTTTATCTTCAGCGTACGTTGCAGAATCTACCTACTAATGTGGACAGGGTGAGGAAAAGAAACTGGCAGTGTGAAACACTGCAAGGGAGCGAAAATTAGCATACCCTGCAGGATCATTTTCTTCAGTTAATATCTTTTATTCTGCTAGTAAAGCGTAGGCTATTGCAAACTCTACTTTCATTAGAGCTGGGCAATCAACAATTGCCTTAATGCTGCAACACTGGTTTTGTTTCAATTAAGAGCTGTCAAGGGTCTCTGCAAAAGGGATTGGTGCTGTACCGGTGGCTACCTGACTGCAGCCTTGGAAGGTCTGGCTGCGCAGGCTGCAACAACACAGGCGCCTGGGATCTCAACTGCAGAGCAGCCAGCAGCCTGCAACAGTGGCTTTTGAGATACCAGGCAGCCAGGTGCTAACCAACATGTTAACTGTACTCTTGGGGAAAAAAGAAGACAAGATACCTGAATAGAGTTTAGAGGAACTTAGGTAAAAATGTGCCTGTATGAAAAAGTTGAATTTTGATCAGTAAATCAGTTTTTTTCCCAAAAAAAGTATTTTATCAACATTTCTTGAACTCACTATAATTTGCACTGCTCTCTACTCTGTGGCAGAGAATTTGCACTGTAAACACCCTTATCTGCATGATGATACAGGTTGATACACAAAAGTAGGACATATTTACTGCATTTGCAATGGATCTTTAAGACCCTTTGCAATAAAATGAGAATCCTGAAATTTGAAGATCTTCAGAATGTACCCTGAGACTAGATCTAAATTTAGCCGCATTGATTCAAGAAAAAATATTATGGAAAGTTACCTATATTTCTGTTTCAAAAGTATACTTGTTTTGCTAATGTAAATGAATCCCTCATGCACAGTTTCTTGGGAAATATATTCTCCTGAGTTACAGAATTCTGAATTCTGCCTACTTCCCAAAATAGTTGTTTTCCTTCTCTTCTATAGTGAATAAATAATATACATCATCAAAGCAAATTGCCTTTTCAATTGAAAAAGGATACTTAATCATCAAAATGATGCATCGTAAGGATGGGTTTCTTTAAAACAAAGATTACTGGCAGACAAGGTCAAAGAAAAGATTCCAAATTAAAATTCAGCTGCCTTCATGGTATTTCAGAAGCTACTTTTCATATTGGTCAGACAACGTGACTCGTGCCTTATATTTCACCACAGAGCATTTGGATTGCTGGGAAATGCAGGATAGTTTCCAAATAAGAGAAGAGATAGGAAATATGTGGAGGTACCTCACATTCCCATGCGGTTTATTCCTCCATGTCCAGGAGTGTAACCTACACTGATATAACATAGATGTTACATGGTAGCTATGCTTATTATACTCTCCTTGACATCCTATTTCTAATGAGATAATGTTTTTTTTTTCATGGGAGCTGCATCAGTTTAGCTTCCAAATACATTTTACCAGTACTAATGGTTAAAGTATATTACCGCCATTACTCAACATATTACAAGACTCTGAAAGGACAGCAGAGATTCTTTATGAAGAAGAATTTCCAATGGGACAATTGTATCCCTACTCTAAACATGGGTATGGATAGTCATATGAAGTGGAAATACATCCTAATATTCCCTTAATTGCAAGGCTGAATCTGTGTTTATTCCATTTTCTTCCCAGTGCTACTCTCTGCCTTAACTTAATTCTGATTTCAGTCTGCAAATATATTTCTATATTCATATATATATATAGGTATCTTCCCACATACTTGTAAAAGGTAACTAATTGATTCAATAAATGTTCACATAGAGGAATGGACTCATGTCAAATAATAATGAAATTGAGGTTTGGAGTTTAAAATCGAATTGAAATTAAAAACTGGTGTGTCAATAAGTGTTCAATTTTGATGAAATGTTTGGAAGGAAGTGGTAACAAAATAATGAGAGTTTTGGGAGGAAGATGGTTTGTTGCTTATTAACTGGATTAGAAATTAATAAAAGCGGTAATAATTATATCCTCTTTTGACCACTGTTCAATTTGAATGGTAATTTATCAAAAGCACAGATACTGTACTCAGGCTTCTGAACAGATTTCTAAACGAATATGACATAAGATTGTTTACATACAGCTGTGCAGCGTACGACTCTAATGCAACTAGGGTAACAACATACTCTCTCTAAAGGCAATTATTAACGTTTGAAGTTACTGAAGACTGAAAATTATGCTTTAAATAAATCTCTAGTATCTCTCTAAAGGAAGTGGTATGAAAAATTCTGTTATGAGAAGTAAGTAATTTTGAAAATGTATCTTCATTGATTAGCATTGTTAAAAAAAATGGGAATTTATTATACAAGAATCTCTGTACACTTTCTCGATACTGAAAATTTATATCAAGACATACAGGAAAATCTAAAGGTGATTAAAGACTTTGACTAGAAACAATACACGTAGCCCTTCTTGAAAATGATGTTGTGTTACTACAGACTAATCACGTCAGAATAGACAAGGTGGCTTATGAGAAATCTTGACATAAAAAGTGATGTTATTCTGCACATTTCTTTGTAAAGAAAGAATAAAGATTGGGCAATACAATTAACTCTCTTGTGAATGCAGTTAACTCCTCTGATTTAGCTGATGGTAGAATCCTCTTCTGTTTCCTGATGGATAATAGTTAACAAGAAGCCCAGACACCAGTATGACTTAGAAAGATTATGCATCAAACAACATTATGCTCTGTGTATCACTGAACAGTTAAAAAAAAGGGTCAAGACACAGTGCCGCGCTTGATGTTTATAAATGTTTAAAACAACAACGAAACAGATTGTGGACCTGGATCTTCAAAATAAGTCAAGGATATTTATAACCACCAAGTAACTGGCACAGATTTTTTCAAGGATTTTTGGTAGTAAAGAAGAGTTCTTTTTTGTAGTTAGCCAATTTCATACCTAAGATTTTAAAAACTATCAGAGTGGAAAACTATGGTTATAAGTGAGGAAACTAAGAGTCCTGAAGTGAGGTACACTTCAGGAACTGAACTCTGCCACCATAATTAAGCTACTTCTTGTCATTCAAGATCGCAAGTAAAATAATCTAAAACTGTTTGATACCAAATTTTCAATTCTAGTTTTCTAATGGTCATATAATTAGAAAGTCTAAGGATTATTGACACAGATGATGGCCCAGCTTGCCTTCTCTTCAGGTCTGGTCTGATAGTTTTTTCGCTGTATGAGCAGTTTATTGTCCTTGCGTTGATGAGGGTTTCACTCCCTCCATTGACATTAGTATTTGAGTTTCAGACTGAAACTGCGTAATGTCTAACCAGCTCGGACTGAATTGGTGAGGTCTGTCTGTACGCATCCTTGTAGATAAACAAACTTAAAACTTGTTTGTTGAATTTGGCACAGGAAAGACTTTCTGATTACTTAATGCAGATGACATGCTCATCTGCACGCTTGACGCATGACTTAAGCTCATGAGTCGAGACAAAGCTTGGGTGTTTCGGATGTTCTGTATGTGAACGGGGTATGACAGGGAAGGAAGATGGAAACAGGTACTAAGAACATAAAATAAATTAATTTGAATTTTTGTATTATCAGTCATTCTACGGATATTAGTATTTATAGCTCTATTTTTACTGGATTTTTTCCCAAATATATACACATGCATGTAACAAACTTACATAAACTGATGCATTAAACTGGTTTTACATGAAAAGATAGCTTTAAGCAATGAGCATCCAAAGTTTGCAATAGTCATATAATCTGTGGTATTTATTTCATTTATTTGCATTCAATTAATATGATCTTAGTAATTAATTATTATTTGGATAAAGCTGGCTAAACCCTGGTCCTGAAAATCCATTTCAGAGAGGACCTAATAGGACATAAATCAGAAGTCAATGATCACATGCAGCACATTTTCAAATCACTCTTAATTTTCAGTCAGAACACTTAGGTATCTGTCTCAAGTACCGTGCTTTTAACCTCTCCTCCCTATTACCTCAAATATTCGCTCCATTCATTTCATTTTTTACTAATTAAATCAAATTAGATGAAAGCTTGGTATCTGAATACTTGTGCATTAGCAACAAAATGAGGCTTCAACTAAGAAAAAATGCTGCAAAACAATTTTAAATTGTGTGTTAAATTTTAAAACTCCAGGAAAGCCCACTTAAGTCAGTCCTGTTACTCACACGTTCCCACCACAATACCCAGTAAAACAGAAGTAGAACACGTCAATATGTTGACGCAAATATAATTCGATTTTTTAAATATATATCATTTTGCCTCTTGTCCCTTGTTGTCACAATAAATGAAAAGAATGTTATAATAATTTACCATATGATTAGTGAATTTGGATTTCTTTTACTTGAAATACTTCGTCACTTTATAGTCACTAATAGTTTCTCTTAGTTTACGGAGACTTTGCATAGCCATGCTGAGAAATAAATACCGTGTGTTGTTAATCCACCTAGCAACAGATGTCTGATAAAGACTAGTTCAGTAAATCGAAACATGAACAAAAGCAACTTCGTGCACTGTCACAGACAGAACGAAGCTTATATTTCATTCTTTTAGAAACCAAAGAGAAGGGTCAAATCCCAAACTTGCTTAAATCTCCAAAGCCTGCAGGAAACTCTTGGCAACCTTACATCTAAGGCAACAACGGGTCTTTGCATTCTTTGTAAAATTCCCTTTCATCATTTTCCAGTTCTTGAGAATTACCAGCAAACAATGATGCAAACCTCTGTCACTTTCTCATTTTCTTTGCTGCTGAAACATTAATGCTCCGTTTTTGATATCCAAGGATGGTTTCACATGTTTCAAGTTAAAATATTCGTTTACTGAATCTTTCATCAGCTAGCACTGGTCAATATATGCCTGTTGTAATTTTTCATTGATAATGACAAGTTCTTCTTTGCTATTGCCATTGATACCTCTGAATGAGCCACAGGAGAATTTTTTTTCTCCTTGCCAAGACCCCTGAATTTCTCACAGCTGTTAAATGGTGCCATGCAGCCCCATGCAGACTACAGCCCCTCAGGCATGGCGAAGAGTAGCAGGATTCATACGCCAAAGAGACGCTCCCACTGATCTCTTGCAGCCCCATCTGTTGCCTGCATGCCCAGGAACTACCTTGCTAAGACGCTCTGTCGCAGGGACTGTGGATTCCTCTCATAAACGAGTACCACCAAACTTCAGCTGCTCTTCCTGGGTATTTTTCTCCCACTTTATCAGCATTAGCTCAGTCTCATCTGCTTTGAACTCCAGCCAGAGAGCCCTCATCCAGATCATGAATTCCTACAGATATCCTACCCTCAGTTCCCTCACTCTGCACACGTCAGACAAGGCAGGTGCTTAACGCAGAGGCCACGGACGCAAAATGAAATACAAACAAGTCCATGTAATAGGTGGAACAGGTATGAGAGAGCAGGCTGGACGGAGGGAGCCCAGCGCCTCTCCGCCAGCCCCGTGACTCCGTGCTGCCGACGCCGGCGTTCACGTGAACATCCCCGCAGCCCTTGGCCCTCCTTTCCACATTCGCACCGCGTTCACGAGCTCGTGGGATTGAGGGACGTGAACACGACTGAGTCTTTGATTAGTGAGAATGAAACTTATGTAGGGTATAAGTGTATCGCTTTACATTTGCTGATAGCCCAGAACCAGACGGTTTTTCTCTGATTCCATTTGTTTGTTGCCCCAGCTATAAGGGAAACCAGTATACCTCCCCGCCATTTATTTCTTAATAAAGTGAAATTGTAGAATTTTATCATCTACTCTTCTTCCTCTGGTCAATTTTTATTCCAGATTGTGTTTACTGCCTGTTTACTTTCATATATTATTAATATCTTCTTTCACTTGTCATCACAAAGATAGACTAGTATATCTGGTACATTAATCCAAATAAACAAACAGAAAGCAGTGCCCTGGCTCATCTTTGTTTGCTCACTGAAAATATAGAATATGAGAACTGACTGTGACTGAGATTTGCCTGTTGGTCTGAGAGCAGCAACAACAAAAAAGCAGCAGCAAAAGAATTTGCTGCATGTGCAAAAAGTATCGCCAGTGTGAATCCAGAGGCTGTCTATGACTGCACCTGAGATTTTTTATCACCATCTTTGATCGCTTGATTTCTGAGCTTTCATTTTCTTTGAGGATTTCCACAGAAAGCAAAACAGAACTCTACAATTTGCCAAAGGCCATTTTCTTTTATTATTCATAAGTGGTAGATATTACTAACGATGGCTTCATCAACTGAAAAAGTTTTCTCAGTCCCATTTGCGTAGTAACATTTTATGAGAGATATATTACATACATTTATCCGGTATTGAGAAAACTGAAACATAACTTTAAAATTCACTTATCAGTGGAGGAAAGAAGGCATAATAAGCAGCATTTGGGAGAGAGGGAAAAGGGGAGTTTGGGAGGAAATGTATAAAACATCCCTGTCCAGGGGATACGCGTTATACACATGCTCCATCTTAATTCAAGTCATCTAGCTCAACACCATCACACATATCCACAAGGGCCAAGAAATACGTATTCTGCTCTCCTTGGTTTATATCCAGAACAAATCTATTTCACAGAGCTAAGTGTTGCTGGCTGGTCTGGGAGTATTTGTTAAATGGCTATAATGTGTTACAGTTAAGTTATTTACTACTTGTGACTGGTGAGAAAATTGAGGCTTTTCATAATGTTACATTTCTGCAGCAAAAAATACATTTATGAAAATAAATCATTTCTGTCTTCTTTGACATTTTCTATTTTTCATAGGCAAAAAAATGCATTAATGTGCTTTTAATGTCATCTAGAAGGGTAAGGATGCAGATTATTTGTTTGGGAGTGGCTATGCAAATAGGCTATGCAATAGGAGACATGCTAACGACTCCATAACACCTCCATTAAAATTCTAAGCATGGCTATCGTACACTAAATTTTTCCAGAAGTTTCAGACAAATTGCTTGTTCATGTAGTTTCTAATGAAATGTTTTATTTTCCCTTCAACAAATCTGCTGCCGCTCCTCAGAATCCGACCCAATCTTTAATGCAAAATCTCCCTTCAGCTTCGCTAGTTCTTAAAATAGGCTCTAAATTTCACCAGAAAAAGAAGGCAAACAAAAACCAGAGTTAAGATCCCCATAGACACGAGTGCTAAACTGCGTAGTATTATTTCACAAGATGCTGTCAGACCCTAAGCATTAACTTCATACAATCATGAACATTTAATACTGCTTTAACACACTGCCTTTCAAGATAATAATATTTTTAGGCTTGATCTATACTTAATGCTTTATTGGCATTATTATGTCAATAAAGGCATGCATCAATACATCTGTGCCTGACTATGCCTTACCATACTGTTTTATCATTATTCAATGTCTGCTTGTTTCAGTTCACCAAAACAGAATAGGTTCTAGCAGTTTAAGCACTTCTCTAACCAAATAGTTTCATCTACGTGCAAGTTGCTTTATGCAAATGTCCAATGTCAAAGAATCAGAAATTACACTTACTCCCACTGCCGTCATGCCATATTGCAAAACTGCAATCTTTTTTAAATAAAAATTTTCAAAATAATAAATATCGTCTCTCGTTTACCTGATAATTCATGTTTCCCCCAGATATTTTAAGCAGCTGGGACAGAATCAGGGATGAGGCATAAAAAGTAATGATATTTTCCTCATTTGGTTCATGTAGGACAGTATTTCTCATACCTCTTAGTAATCACAGAGTGTTCCAAGGCAGTTTATACCATCCAGAGCTTGCCATCATCTTCTTCTTCTGGGGAGGGGCGTGAGAACGGACTGAAGTGACTGGCTGCAGTTGTAAAACATCCAGACTCTATCACACTACAGGAGCAGATAGGTATATAGTGGTCTGCAAAGGCAGACAGGCAAGAAGAAATCACCCTCTTCACTTTTCGAGAAAATCCGATTTAGAACAGCAGCAGGCATGGAATATGATGTTAGTTGTTATGGAGAAATACAGCTAAGCAACTTTTTGTAGAAGTTACTGGCATTTTTGATAGAGATCTCCTCGGTAGGTTTGCTCTTGTAAAACTACATGTGATGGCTTTACACAAGTCGACCAAAGCCGGAGAGTAAAGTCAGAAACTGAAGGAATAAAACAGGTCAAACGCTCATGCCTTTGACCGAAAAATAGTACTTTAATGAGAGAGAACTTTACCAAAGCTCCAGTTTTCTCTATCTGACACTGAAAACAACAGCAGCCTGGTAGCTTCAAAAAAGCTTTGAGAGCCAAGTGGAGAAAGCTTAAGGGTCATTTCAAGTTTTCTCTGCGGGGAGTGCCAAGGGAATGATTGAATCGCATTCCTGGCTGAGCTGAAATGAAAGATGGTTCTTTTGATGAAGAATGCTTTCTGTTGGTTCCCCTTTGGGTGACTTCCCCTGCAAAAATAAGTTGTGCATCTCCCATTCTCAGGTGAAAGTCAGTGACATAAAAATTCAGCTCCTTTTCACAAGTTGGTGAAAAATTTAGGGGATATCACAGAAAAGAAAACTTTGTTTTTTTTCCAAAAGGCTAGTAAATGGAACACTAATAAGCTTTAAACATGACTCACTTCTTATATTTTGAAGTGATCTACAAGTCAGCAAATTCTGAAGTTTCCTTATGCCAGGAATCTGTTTGCAAAATGGATAAGAGAAAATCCTAGTCTTCGGCTTGATCAATTTACCTCGTCTTAAGAGTCTGCACTGTGCTAGATCTTAGGTGGCCTGACAGTTAAGAAGGTACAGAGGTGAAGGAGGAACTCTCCCCTTTGGGAGAGCCTTGGCCCTAAAGGCTAACAACATACACTAAATCCTTGCCCAGCCAACTCAAGAGCATATATCGCATGTGCTGTTAGGATCTGGAGAGATCAATGGCAAAAAGAATCTGGGCTTTATCCTGTACATGCGAAGAAGGTACACTGTGCTTAAGAATAAATAGCTGAATACTTTCCATCACAACACAGCACTAACTAGGCAGTACAGAATGAGCCTTGAGTGTTTACTGATGCATCTGTTTTCTGAATTGAGGATGACAGTATTAGAAAAGAGATAATTTAGTAAATGTAATATTAAGATCAAGCACCAAAATAACAGAACAAGAGACACATAATTCAAACTCCCTGTGTAGTAAAAATGAACTGAAATATAGGTATAGTGCTATCAGGCTGAACACTTCTCCAATTTAATGATATATTAAATCTAATGGTCGAAAAACAGCTTTATCCATCTAGGTCTCTCCATAATTTACGCACCAAAGGTTTCTTCTGAAAGTTAATGTTGTTGTCGAAACTTAGCTTTGGTTATGTGAAGCAACTGAAAAGCTCCTAGTGATGGAGCCCAGGCACAAAAGAGAAGAAAGGAAAGATGGGCTGGTTGAAGTACATGGAAATTAAAAGCTGAGACGTGGGAACCTGGAACAAGCATCTGGTTTTGCACGATATCTTTTTTTTCTCGCTTTTCTCCCCCACACCTGAGAATTTACATTATGCACACACAGAAGCTACACACATTTGTACTAAAAGGATGATACAAAGAAGGCTTCAATCTGACATCCTCAGAAGACAAGAAAGACAGATTTCTGGCTGTCAGTGCACTCCTGCTTTGGCAGCCATGCTGGACACACAATGGTATCATCTTTGGTTATGTTCTATTCTCTTCTTTTCTCTAAATCTTCAAGCACAAAACTCCAAAACTCAGTCCTGGCTGTACAGTAAAGAAGGCTGTTGCCTATAGCACTTCAGTCTGATTTTTTGGTGAAGTTAGAAGAAATGAAGATGAGGCAGAGGATTTCAGGAGGAGGAAAGTGGTTCCTGTGAGGATGGCAGCCGAATGAATACAGAGTAACTGTGTGATGATAAGTAAATCACTGCAACTAAGTTTTGAAAGATGGCCTCCGATTACATATTCTATATTGCATGTGTTCCCAGCTGGATCTCTGAGGTCATATTTCAGAAGAGCTGAGCAAGTGAAGCAGATGAAAATTATACCCGCAGCACTAGGAAGTGCTAAGCACTCTGAAAAATCTTGCCCTACACCTTCTGAATTAGAGCAATCTAATTACTCTGAAGAGATTTAGGCAATCTGAATTAGAGTATATTTTTGCCATTGATGTCAAAATGCTGTGCCTCAGCTTCTGAACTACAAAATGGAATAATATCACCTCCACCACCCATCGTAACTTTAATCTGGAATATGAGGGTTTGCGCGATGCTAGGTTGCTGCAAAGCAGTCAGAAGAACAATGAAAAATTAACAGTTTTGCGTTCTGAGTTAGATTACAACCTGCACAATGCCTGGAGCCACACATTAAAGAGTGAGTAGCTGTTAATTTGACGGCCCCTGTCTCTCCTGTTCAGTGCATGAAGCAGAACCTCAGCAGGAAACACAGTATATGCACAAGGTACTGCGCAGATAATGCTGACAGTAATGCTGACAGTGAAGACTTCCGAAATTTCTCAGGCTCCGAATGCCTCTCTGAAACATTATACTATTTTAGCATATGCAATATATAACATACCACAAGGAGTTTATCTTCATAAGAATGCTGGTGATGTCAAATCTTTGTTTCAATAAGGATGTTGGTTTAAGTCGAACATAACTAGTCACGTTTGCTTTGGCTCTTTTATGTAAGAGTACGTCGCTACACCTGGCTTAATACTAATTGACTGAGCGGTATACTCCCAGACTAAATACTACCAGACTTAATACCAACAGACTGAGCTGACAGCCGTGGTGCGGTTCTACTATGACCTAGGTCTTTCTAGATTGGAACAGCTATGGATTTAAGTACAAAAACAAACCCAAACCAGCCAGCTTTCTCCCGCAGCGCGGTGGCTGCGCTCTGCGACGAGCGGGCGAGATGCCACTAGAGGGTGCAGCAGCCATTTGAAGCTGCAGAAGGGTTCTTACAAATGAAGCCCAAAGCAAGATGAATAAATAGTTTTTCTCTTCAAATACACATCCTTCAGGTACTCCTATTATTATTTTTACTTTTTCTATGGCTCTCTGCTGAGGTTACAACAACATATTATACCTTTTCCTTTTCTATGAGAAAGCACAAAACACTGAAAGCTGCTGTTGATAATCCTATTACTGGCTTCTGTTTTTATTACCTGTAATTAAATGTTGCCATTTATAGCGGTAAAGTATATGAGACAATAAAAGATTTAGTAACTGGTTAAATCCTGCGTTAAACCTACAGGCTCTGACAAGAGGGAAAGCATTTTTTTTCTCTTCTGCATACATTTCAAACCCATGAACATAAGACTCTTAAACAGATTTAACAAAGCATAACACAAAAATATTCAGTAAAACACTGATTTCCTTGCCAGACAGAAATTGAAGATGATTTGTTTTTTATTTCCTTTGACTTCACAATGCCATCAAGCTGGATCCAGACAACATAACCAGAAACCACATCTATCCGAAATTTCTCAGCATTCGTGTTTGCTTACATGGTTCCAGTTTGTGGATTGCTTATTAGCTTTGCTGACATAAACACAGTGGTAGTGTTTTTTGTTTTTGTTTTTTTTTAAGTGAATAGCCTGGGTGGAAAAACAATGATATAATTAAAACAAAACAGGACATGGATGTGTTGTAAACAAAAGGATTGGTGATCTTCTTCATACAAATCTTCACTGAGCTGCCATCTGTTCATTATAATAAGCTTGTATTTCTTGAGTATCTTCCATCATTTTAATTTCTGTGTAACACTGAATAAAATGAAGGGAAAATAACTTCTGCATGTTCATGAAATTGTTTCCTCACAGAACAAACATTCTTCTAATCCCATTCTGCCTATCTCCTCCACCAGGAAGCTGTAGTCTCAAACCTGCAGTGCCACAAACCATCTCCGAGCCAGAGCTGTCACCACCCTTGAATCTTGGTTGAGTAGCCAAGCTGTCTCCCGTCTCATCCTATTTTGATTCCAAATGTTGATGTTATCCTCATCCTAATGTCATCCTAATCCTGCCTTGCAATCACCATCACTAACTCTGTGCAGCCACAGGATTCTGAGGGGACTATAGCCCACGACCATCTCAACCACGCCTCTAATCCAGAACCCTTTCTCCTTCTAAATGAATACAGTGTCTCAGTCCAGTTTCAGCCTAAATCCTCACTCTTAACATTGCCCAGATTTAAACATCCAGAAACCTCATCCGACTCTAACCTAGGTTTTAACCTGCATCACCAATTCCAACTTCTAACTCTAGCTGTCAGCTATCAATCACAGCTGGCCAACAACCATCCTTCTGTAAGTGCTGTGAGAGCTCTCTTACCCCGTAGAAAAATACGATGGAGGCGGAGATTAGAATAATCTTATTTAAAAGTCCATTTTACTTTTTAAGATAAGTTTGAGAAACCATTAAAAAATATGCAAATGAATTTTTGTCAAGACAAGTAGTGTGTGATAGGCTTAGCCGCAAATTGGAAATTTATTAATACATAATTAAAATAAGAGCTCTTTGAATATCAGGTTAAAACTACTCTTGATGGTAACTGTTCCTAATTAAACTGAGCAAATCTATTGCATTTTACAATAAGAGAAAAAAAACATAAAAAAGAAGAATGTACAGGAACCTGTGTATAGCTGAGTACAATATCACAGAAAGACTAAAGAATAAGTGCAAGATAACTGCTGCATAACAGAGAGGAGGATTCCTGTTCCTCTGTTTCAGTGTGGGTCATTCTTTCTACTCTGGCTGAAGCAAGAAATATTACATAGGAAAATTCCCCTGGGCAGTATGTCACCACTGCAGGCTTGTCTTTGCTCTCAGCAACCCAGAAGAAAGAGTTTATTTGATGTATGGAAGCCAAGGACTGAGGAAACCTGCTGCCCAAGGTCTTCTTTCTTCCACAGGCATTGAATAACCTTTTGGACATCTACAGCTGTATGAATCGTGCTTGAAGTAACAATTAAATCATGCACCTGCCATCCCTTTGGAAGTTTATTTTGTATTTTGTCACTTACGCTGCTATATAGTGAATATCTTACCAGGGATGCTCTGTCAGGTTGATGAGAAGAGCTTAGAGGAAGCGAGCCTCCTGCTAATCTTCCTCAGAGGCTCTTTGTTTTTAGGCTATTTTCAAAGGGCTTTGGATTGGGGCCAGGAGTAGACAGTTGCATGGAAATCTTTAGCTTCTTGATCTACCTCCAGTTCTTCCTTAAGGAACTCAGTGGAAGGATAGAAATTGTCCTTGGCAATTTACAAGATAATAAATAAAAACAAAAGGCATTGAGGAATAATGGGCTGTTTTCTGTGAACTAAAACTTCTTTGTTGATTTTGGAAAGTGAAGGTAAACCTGGCTCAGACAAATTTTCTCTTTTGAGTATGGTAAGTTCAGCAAATTTCCAAAATAGGCATTGGTCTATTGGCAGCCTGGCTGAGGAGGCTGCAGGGGAATTGGCTTAGTAGTGAAGAACCTGATGCCCTACTAGCTGTTTTGTTTCTGCGAAATGAGCTCACAGTTCCCATCCCTATGGACCACCAAATAAGAGAGTTTACACACTGCTTTTACTGCAGATTTCGGGGGGTTGGGAAACCTATCTGACCACGACACAGCACCTGAACCACCCTCTCTGTTAGCACAAGTTTTCCAACAGCACTCCTGCCATGCCTAAAAGGCAGATGTGCATGGAAAAACATTTCTTCATCGGCACGAAACTCACTTTAAAAACTTAAGAGAGCTTTGCATGCAAAATGACAATCTTGGGAGACATTCTTCTCTTAATTTTTTAAGTAAGGTAGATTCCTCCTTGAACAAAATAACCATGGGATGGATATATAACAGAGCTGACAAGGGACAGGATAAGCACAGATGGCAAAGTGCAAAAGGTGACTGATTCTTTCAGGAACAAGATGCACCAACTATGACAATGCAGCCTGTCAGAAAAAGAGGTTTCATATTGAACAAATCATCCAATTTGATACCTGTGGTAAAGGGTACGCTATAAACTGCTGGTTAAAAGAATACCTTAGAAGAGTCAGTCTCCCCAACAGCATGTCCAGAAGACAAATCCTTGCTAAATATATACCACAAAGAATATTGTGTAAAGTTTGGCACAGACACATATATGATGCAATATAATATTTCCTAGTTATTAAATATGACTCTAAAAAGTTTCCTGCATCAGCAGTGAAAGTGAGGAAGACAATGATACACTGTTGGGCCTCTGCTTAAGCTAAGGGCATGTCCTGATTTCTCTGGACAGCCCTGATTCCAAGCCATCTGTGGATCTGCATCTGCTAAAAATCTTAGAATACAATGGAGAAGGTGCTATCTGCCCTCCTGGGGGTTATTCTGCTTGAAACTAGCCAAAAGAGTACTAGAAGAGTAGCCACAAAGAGAAGACAGGTGTAAATAAACTAGTGAATGTATTGACAGTAGAAAACACTCTGCCAGTGCTGTTTGTCACTTCGCACTGAATGTAATTACAGTTGAGGATTTAATTATAATTCTTCTGTTATTGCACTATCTAGCTTTCCCACTTCTTATTTTTAATCCTGACTGATCATTTTGTTGTTGCACTGATGTTCTCTTTATATTCTGGACTTCAAACAACTTCATGCCCTGTGGATGATAAATACTTTTAGGCTTGATTACATGTAATGATGGATGCCCACGCTGCAGGTAAAAGGGGTTGGAGAAAGATCTCTTGTTGCGCCTGTTCTCCTCCTCTGCCAAGCAGATTTCTTAGAGGCAGGTGCCTGACTGGCACTCTCACCTACCTGATCCTTGAACAGCAGAATGTTATTAATTAATGACTTGTTTTCTGATGGTGACTTGCACCATATATTTTGCACACCACAGAGATCTGGCAAGTGTGGAATAACTATCATTTCAGAAGAGACCTGAGTGCCATCTGTTTTTCCTGGCACCAGTGTTACTTGGGAGGTTAGAAAGGCTGAGTACCACATATTTTCTGGTCCACTTTTGTCTAAATGATTGTCAAAGAAAAAATGATAAGTTTTGAAATAGTCTGCCTTCCTCTTTCTCTCTTAGGTTACACACACAGAGGTTACATGTACCCTTCCAGAATTTGATCTTATGTATTTTTCCTGTTGCCTGACAAAATCCATATGTTCCACACTCAGACCATCTGTCACTCTTGATTCTTCTGCACAAAAGGATGTTGATGTATTTCTCTCGTGATTGATTTCTTCTGTAATTTCACAAGGGGACGTTTGGCGGAAGGAATTTTCATAACACACACTTACACCCCGTGGTAATCTACATACACAGGTCTCCTCAGTGACAAAAGATTGGAGGAATTAACAATAATATCTTAAAGAGTCTTCAGTTCCTAAGTAGAACTTATATGAATTTTTGCAAGACAGCAAAGCAACGCTGGAAAACAGTACAGTAGTGAAGGAACTGTTTGAAACAATTCAGGATTAGTAATTCCTTGCCAAACCAAGGAAAAATTCCAGAAAACGACGATGCCTTGCCCTCAAGAAGTACAGTGTCCCCAGCGACCCTGACAACCTAGGAAAACTCAAACCAAAACCAGCCTTCCCTCTCCAAAAAAATCTCAGGAATCAAGAACCATGTTACCCAGCCAGCAACTCTGGTTATAATCTTCATCTCAGCAGGGCTTCAGAAGGGCTAAGCCTCAAGCGGAAGAGACCATAAATACTGCAGATGTGAGACTTTTAAAGATAAAGCTGTGGGATGCACGTTGTCATAAGCTTTAAGTACCAAGCAGTAAGTCTAGTGTTTGCTCTCATTCCTGCAACATGGATTTATAAACAACTTACTCATCGCTGGATAACTAATGCTAGAAAAGAAAGTTTACAGTGCGTTTCAAATGGGAAGTAAATCGTGTAGGTTCACTCTGGGTTTCAGTCTGCATTATTGCGGTTTATAAATAACCATTTCATATTCTGTGTGTTGGTAAGAAATATAAAACAGTCCAACACTTTGAATGAGTTGATTGTTTCAAAATCAACGCTTTACCGAGTTGCTCCAGCTTCTCACTTTCCCCGCCACATCAGGACACGAGGTCCTGCACCAAACCCTTTTCTTCTGCAGAAGATCCAATCTGCATTCTAAAGTTAGAACTGAGCTTAGAGGGTTTGAACTTTTATTTAATTCTTTCCTATGTAGAACATGACAACGACAAATCAAATCGCAGTTGACGTTTTCCACGGAGAAAAGTAAATGTCGGGCAAAAAGTTATAAACAAAATGTTCCATAAAGAAAGGCACACAGTTTCTGGTGGAACTTGAAGTCCAAGTGTTTCTTTAAGGCGGCTTCTTGGTTTGGCTGCTTCTCCCACCATCCGTCCCAGTCTTTAAGGGAAAAGTGTTTGCAATACCAGCCTCATGGGGCAGGCGAATCATGGGAGAGGCAGCATAGCCAGGAGTCTCAGGCTGCAGCGGGAAGGAAGATACAGGAAAGCGTAACTGGGAGTCCCAGAGGACAGTGCGGCTCCCTATCCAAACTCAATTTTTCAGCTCTCCTCCGGAATACTCATGGGTGGAGGGAAAACAGCAACATTCGTTTTCTTTTCCCAAAGAAGAACCTTTTTTCTTCCTTTCTACCACAATTTGTGTGTAATTTTCAATTAATCAAAATCTGATTTATATAGAAATCTAATTTGGAGGGAAAACATTTTTATTGTAAGATAAAAAGGGTTTTATTGTAAGAAACAAACTCAGATAAACACACAAGGGTATGCGTTCCCTTTCTGCAGAGTACTAGTAAAGGCCAAACCCTGCCCCAAATTCTATAAAAATATACTGAAACCATTATTGTCAGTGGTTTCAAATACTGTGACAAAACTAAAGAATTTCAGTGGTAGAAAAAGTCTCAGCTGGTCACCACAGATCCTACACTGACCCCCTAAAACCGAAGCCTTTTCAAGTTAGAGGTGCTTTCAGAAAATGATATTAAAATTAAATCGAGATCAAATCCAAATTCAAAGTCAAACTTTTCCAAGGTCAGAACTCGATGCCTGCCTGGCTTTAGGTCCGCTACACAGCACTAGCAGGTGAAGCCAAGATCTGGAAATCAGGAGGCAATTCACTGAAACACAAGGCAAGAAGAGGGATAGACTGGTGTTTCCATGCAGGCCTACCTCCACTTTTCAGAGGTAGCAATTTTGCAGACTCATGTGATGGAGAGCCTGATTGCACCTCTCCAGAGCAATTGTTGCTAAGAGCAATTGACTGAAACCCACCGTCTCCACATTCTTGTATTTTGCTCTGATTTTCTGAAGCAGCTCTGTAAAAAGGGTGTTTCAGTGTCAGTAACCTCTGAAAAGACTGGGCTGTGCGCACAGTGCTTGCCAATACTGTCTGACAGTTACTGTTCACAGCTCTTCAAATAAACAACACTACATATCCGTAATTCTTGACAGCCTGCTCTAGTGTCTTGTAGAAAAAGTTAGTCTTTTTTCTCTTGACTGTAAAAAGAAAAACTATATCATAAACAAATAATTCCCTTATGTATTCTACTTCACATTATTCAATAGTGTTAGTCACTTTAACAGATAAGACATTTTGAGATAATCCAATTCTGTAGCCCTGTATTTGTTTTCTTGAGCTGTAGCTTTCTCAGTGTGTTGAACTAAAAGGGATTTGGGGCATCTCTGGGAAGAATCAGTATTCAGCATTGCTGGACACGTATCTTAGGTAAGGTAAAGAACAACAGTTCCGTTTTGCTCTCTCCCTATTAGGGCATTTAAACAGCGGGTTTGTTTTGATTTTCTGACAAGTGTTGCTCAAATGTTTGCTGCACAGCAGCTATAATTCCTCTAGAAAAACATATTTTGGGGGAAACTTAGGGCCTGGCACCAGGTCAAGCACCAGGGAAGAAATTACTAGAAGTCTGAAAACCCTAATGGCCTTCTACTTTCCTTTCACCAAGTTTTATTTTCTTGCCAAATTCATGTTGGCTTGTTTGCAATATTTAACATGTACAGCTTGTGCTGTTTTTTTCAGCACATTAGGAACACGAGATTGTTACATCTGACAGTGTCCTGGATAGGTGCAATTTCTGTTTCATCATCATTTGGGCATTTTTTTTTTTTTTTACTATTGATAAATGTGCTCAGCTTTCACTTAAGAACTCCAGTTACCTATCTGGCCTCAGCGTGGACTTATTCTTCACCTTGGCTGTATTGCCTTACTGGCTTGGTATGATCTGCACCTGAGACTGTGTGAACCTCAATGCAACAGAGAGGCACAGTGTGAACTACACCTGGGCCAGGTCTAGAAGCACACTGAAAAGTGAAAGTATATAAGAACATATTAGGAAAGTCTTATGACAGAAAGAATGCAAGTCAAAAGCTTTTTATCTTTTTTTTTCTCCTCAAGTGTGATACTCTTAAATAGGCACTATTCCAACCACATTGCCCTAGGCCTGCCTTTAGACCCTTTTTCAGAGGTTCTGAAAAGTCATGATTTTACTGAAGTCAGTTGGAGTTGTAGTTTTCAACTTTTTTTTTTAAAATGAGTCCTTAACTTATCAAAATAGAACATTTTTTTCTTAAAAGTTCTGGAAGTTGGAAAACTATTCCAGAGATCTTATGTATGTGTGGTGCTTTGTACAGAGCAAGGAAAACCTTCCTCACATACAGTTTCTGATAAGACCAGAGATCTTCTGTATTGCTTTGGACAAACCACTTGGAACAAATTTCATGAGTTATTAGGCATGTTAAGATGCTGATAAGTGCCTAATAGGATTTTTGAAGGAACCCATGTGAGAAAAATATATCCTGCCATGGTCTAATTTCCTTATTTTTCAACACAGGGAAAAAAGAGGGTACAAACGTTTCTGTGTAAGTTTTACTGTGCCTTTCTGAGGTGTTTTAATACTAGTAAGTGAGAAAAGTTGTTTCAGGGCGTTGCTCGCATTGCTCTTAACTTATCCTTTATTTACCAGATGAGCCTTTTTCTTTTCTTGTAGCAGAATGAATCTGCATGGGATTTTTCATGCAATAACCATAATCAAATTATAGCTTTCTATAAAATGAATTAAATGATAATGTATTTGTGCCTCACTCATATTAGCTTCAGTCTCTGCAGAAGCAAGAGAAGTTCTTGTCTCTGAAAGACAATCTCCAGAAAGAATTAATTCTCTCCTTAAATCTTTCCTTTTGACCTTCTAGCTCTGATTTCTGGTAATAAAGGATGTGTAATATGAACTCAGCATAAGCTTTCCCAGACACAAAGAAATAACACGTGACTAAATAAGAAGCACTAAAGATGATGTTAGTAACACTTCAGAATTACAGTCCATTAATTTGTTATACAGTAGAACTACACATTTTCACATTAATAATAAATGAAATAGTCATAATTAACATTATTTCAGTGCAGGAGGACTTACAATATATCATGCATGATTATAAGTCTGATTAGTTCTGTGTGACATTAACAGTCCAGTGGAAAATTTATGATATTCCCTATCAAAGCAAAACTAAACTAGTATATGCAGTGAATTGTTGAAAGTAAACTCATGATCTGAATTTGAAACAATCTGAATTATTTACTGGAAATAATGAAAGCAGGGATGAAGTTTTTGACTGTTTCTGTACGAGCAGTTGGATTTCCTTTGGTTTGTCTCCTTGTTCTTAACTAAAGACGGCTTGGTCCCAATTTTTACTCCTAAATACTCCAGTTCTATGCTGGTGATACTCTGTTCATTTTAATAAAGGAGAATGGTAAATCCTTTCTCTCATCTTTGTGGTAAGTTTCTGCATTGCTATGACCAACAAGATCCAAGTTCTTCAGTAGTCCCAGAGATGTTAAAATAATAAAAAAATTGCCTTTAATTGAAGTATGCACCACCACTACAATACTGAAGGCAACTGGCTAAACACTTTCTCCTTTCCCGCAGAGAGGATTCAGAAACAATCAGATGTAACTATTGAGGGCAGCTGGGTTTTCAGGGTTAGCTAATGTTATATTGGAGGTGTCTCAATAGTACAATTTTGGGGGTCTTTTACAAGCAAAGAGAATTTTCTGTATGCAATATATCACTAACAAATCATTCATACAGCACACATGGAGCTTGAGACAAAGTCCAATGACGGAATTTGATTCTTCCTGCTGTACTGATGCATGAAATACTTAACAGGTAACAAACACGTTGTCCCTCTCGCCTAATTTGCTTTGTATTCTGAGATCTCTCATCTAAGAGTCTAACCAATTTTCTAATGTGAACAGATCCTCTATTTAAGTTGCTAGCACTATTCAGCTCTATTAAAATGAAGAAAAAATGGTTAAACATACCATCTCCACTTTACATGTGGGCTTTAGCCTTGCACGTCTTATGAGAGCTAACAGGCTTTACACTGCTTTGGTCTCCCTTTACTGACAGTCACATGGCTACGTTTACCCAGGCGTTTAAACATATTAATTAACAAAATGGAAGTTCTTTCTTTAGAAATGACAAAGCTAAAGCTCTTCTGTCACTGATTGCCATGTATCAATAGCTGCAAGAATCCCTCACTGGCAACGTTTTGTAGAACGTAGGCGACGGTAGGAGAATTCCAGGTAAACGGGGTTGCACTGTGGACCGACCTGCTCATCCTCATACTGCAAACTGGACAACCTACACTTGTACTTTTCAAAGGAGAACATCAGTATTTATCTTAAAAGTTTATGAAAACTGTCAAAAATTTCTGTGGAAAGCACTGTATGAATTTCTCTCACATCTGTATTCTCTTACCAGAGATGACATTGATTTTGCTGAAGACAAAATAAGGTGTTTCTACTTTTAGTAAACAGCATATTCTGCTATTTTGCTTCACTCTGCCATGTGACTCATCAGGCAAACCACCAAAAAAAAAAAAAAAAAAAGAAGAAGAAGAAGAAAGAAGAAGAAGATTGAGACTATACTTCCCCTTAATGTTTATCCAAAAGATTATACTGATATCCTTATTGTTTGATGAGAACTGGCAAAAGAGAAAGCAAATTTGTGTCTAAAATACCACATACCAAGTCTTTGTTCTCAAAAGATTTCAATAAGGTGACCCGCACTGACCGAGCTGGGTCTCTAAAACGTAAAGCTCTGAGATTTACCTTTTGTGATTTGCCAGTTGCTGGTAAAATGCTTGTACAGTGAGAATCACCAAAGTGGGAGAGCGAAAGGGAAAAAGAGGAACAGCGGCAGCTTTTGCTCTCAAACTGCTCTCTCATTTCAAGCGCTCCAATTCCTGGGCATAAGACTCTCGGCAATTACACAAGTTATGACCAAACACTAGAAGAGTAATGGACATATCATCTCTTTGTTGACTTTAATACTGTCCAAGGTTATGATAATAAAAAGTCAGTGGTACAGTGCCTCTGTGTCATTTAATGGGACAGCTCCTGGTTAGCCAAGTCACGTGCAAGTGCAATGAAGGCACTTGCACTGCGGAGCAATTTAAACTGGCACAAGCACAACCTGGAAGAGGCACCATCAGCTGTTTCCATTCCCAGATATTCATTCTTTCTGTTGTATCCCATCTTCTTCCAGCTGCAGCGTGTAATCCCATGCTGAACTGAAGCAGGGGACAGACCTGAGTTTAAGTTTAACTCTAAGTACTTACGTTTTTATGACTTAATTAACATGATCTGTAGCAGCTTTGGGAACCTCTGGAGTCATTGCTGCAGCTCCAGAAGTTGAATTCATGGGTTAGATGTGGGCTACAGAACCACATAGATACTGTCCAGGCAGAGTTAAGGTCCTAGAGAGAGTTGTGACAGCCAGGACGTTTATGCGCTGTAATACTTACACCAGCTCATGTTAAATATCTAAGAAGGATGAAAACCTTTTTCCTGCTTCAGTGGAGACTCCTCTGGCAGACAATTCTGCGAACTGGGATTTGGGGTACACCTTCAACTATGTTCTTCCCTTGAAGCAGGCCTATATACCCATGCCTCCCCATATTCAGGTCAGTGTGCTAATTCCTAGAAAATAATGAAATGGCTCTCATTGGCTTTTTTCCCCCACTTCTCTGTACCCTCAAATAGACTTACGCAGGTGATGAATACTTCCAAAGTCCATTTGGCAAAGAAAGGTGAGTCAGATCGGGAATCCAAGTTAAAGTGCTAGCTAATTCCTGCCTTAAACCTTGTATATTGTAAATACCCAATGAGGATTTTTGCAAATGTTTTCCCTTAACTATGTCACCTGGCAGTGCACATGCATAAAAGCATTTGCTGACCACCTTTTGGCATAAACCCTTGCCACAGCTTAAGCGTTTGTTATATATACTCTACCAACCCATAAGCAACAAAATAATGAGCCAGCAGCTCCTTTAGATCCCCTCTACACCCAGAAAGACCTAATAGCAATATTGGCTTAAAAGCATACTTTCTAAAAGCCAGAACACAAAGGAGAAGGCCACATTTTGTAAGACTCGGAATAAAAAGCTGCAACACAGTGAAACACGTCTGGAGCCTGCTTGTGAGTACTGCAGCCCCCTGCGAGAGACACTGTACAGATACATAAAAAAAAGCTGGTCCCTGCTCTCATCCCCAGAGCGAGCTTACCCTCTAAGCATAGAAACAGGAACAAAACAACAGTAACAACAACCAGGTGGGGAGAGCACACGAGAACAGTGAATTAATGAAGATTGCAGCAGTAAGCAGAACTCGCTGCACGCCAGCTGGCTAACCATCGTCAAGCATTTTGCAGATCACAACCGCTGATCAGCTCCTTCTTGTTTGACTTCTCTGTTAGAAACAGCGCAAGGAGGCTCTAATCTTTCCTTTTTTAATAAACAGAATGAAAATTTGCCATCTCAGATCTTCTTTAAAGTCATTCTCCTTTATTCAGCTGCATTTTTACAGCCTAAATGTTCATTTTTATGTTTGGAAATAGCCATTATTGCTTAACTACATATGTAAAGCAACCCTTAAAACCGAGATAGACATGATCATCTAAATGTGGAATGAATGACTTCTCACCCTTTAGCAAGATTATTTTCTATGACACCAAATTCTGCTGTTGATCCCTTTGAACCAATTTTTTTAGTATGTTCTCCGCATATGAAGTTATACCCAAGATGAAGCAGCGGGGTACATCAGAGGAGAGATCTGAAACAGCCCAAGGAAGGAATCTGTTTTTCTTATTATTTTTATCCACTAATATTTTGCAGATTCCTTCAGTAAGTTGTAGGCTGAAGGGGCTTAAACACCTTCAAGGAGTTTCTGCAGTGTTCAATGAATTTAACAGTGACATGATTAGACCTTTCTATTTCCATTTGAAAAGCACATAATCTGTAACATGCAAACAAAAGGAACTGTACATTAGTATAAAAAGCTATGAATAGGATCGAGACGCTGTTTTCTGTGTTAAAAGTTTCTTTTGTTACAGGTGTGGCATTTCTACTCAGATATCTCTCTGCTTTCATTAAGCTTCAGTCTTAAGCTCTAAATATCTAGTGGATATTAAATCAGATAATTCAGCTTTACAATTTATACCCTGAATTGCTGAATGCCCAAATATTATCCACACCTGTATTTTCTTCCCCCCTCTTTTTTTTTTTAAGAGGTAATCATTCCAGGACTCATTACGTAACTTTCTTCTAGTCCTGTTTGCACCTGTTTAACAAGTTGTCCCTTTTGCAAAAAATAGATATACATTTGCAATGACTATCTGGCATCTCTTACGTCTTTTTTTCTTTGTGCTGACTTCCTTTTCAAAAAGATGTTGGTAGCTCTCGATAGCCCCTGACAGAGAGCAGTCAGAGCACATTGTCATGGTTATGTTCAGACAAGCTAAGACCTAAGAAACCCAAAGCTTTACTGAAGTAATACACAAACTGTGCAGATTCTCTCTACAGTTAGTTTTTTTCCTTTTCTCTTTCTTGTTTTATAGTATAAGATTGCTCTTTGTGAAGAAACTGTATCAGAAATTGCTGTTAAAGATACCCTGAAATGCTATACCTGGTGTCCTACCAGAGAAAGAAGATACAAAGCACAAATAGAATTTTGCCTTCAGAAGAAATATTGGGAACATGGAGAATAATGGAATACAATAAATACTTAAAAGTCAGAATATTCATAAAGGGTCTATGCTTTCAAGTAATATTCATTACATAATGATTCTACCAGAAGAGCAAAGCAATCTGCAAGGTTTGAAACTGCAAACGCATGAGAAAAAGATTTTAACCTAAAAGCGTACACATTTCTCCATTTTCAAGTCAGCAGGAAGAGCAAGAACTAATTTATGTTTACAATCACTCAGTTTGATTAAAAAGTCATACTTCAACAACTCTAAAGATGCATTTTCTGAACATCCTCCTTTCCATTCAATTAATTCCAAATGATATTTGCCCAGAAAATGTAGAGCATGTTTAACGGCAATAGAGATAATGCTAAAGCAAGCAATCCCTGGTTAAAACTTAGACTCACTTCTGTCAGCATTCTTGCAAGAACATTACACCTTGGTTTCCTCATTAATATTGTTCTACATTAGCCTAATGTACAACTAAGTAATGTGTCAGGCAGCAGAAATGAGCATGCAAACATAAAGCATTTTACATATGGTAGATTTCAAACGACCTTCTCCATTTCACTTACCATAAAATCAGTAATTTTCAGCACTGCAACTGAGACTTTGCTATGTTCTTAAGTGGTGAACACCTTTTACAAAAATGACTGCTACTGCAGTCAGAATACATTACGGATAGGAACTGTGGCTGAGATTTAGGGCGCTGGTTCTATTTTAGCTTGTGCCAGTGATTCATTTCATGGGTAAGTCGTGTCAAAATAGACATGACTGACATGATTTGAAATGTTGCAAGTAATGCTATGAGAACAGGTATGGATCACTTCTCTGTCTCCGTTTCCCAGGCTGCCAATTACAGCAAATGATACTTTTATTATCTTAAAAAAAAGAAGAGTCAAAACATCATGAAGTTTTACATGAAGTTACTGAGACTTCAGGCATCATTACCCAACAGCGTGCCCAAAGGGTCAAGTGGGTGTATTGAGAGTATTTATTCCCATGCCTCGCTGTCATTAGAAAGGGTTTCTTGACATGCTGCTGAGTATCTCTTTCTAATATTTCCAGGGTTTAGCTAAAGATAGAGTCCCATAAAAATACCCATAATTTTAATTTAAAATGTTTGCACCTTTGAGCCTTTTTCTTCTGTGAAGGCTAAGAAGTACTTTTATTGCCCACATGATCGGTTTCAAAGTCTGCTGCAAGGATGCTAAAAATCATGCGAATAATTAACTGGTGCAATTGAGCATTTAACATCACACCTGCAAAGTTTGTTAGCCATGAAGATTTATAGTTTAATGATGTAATATGGGTTCACTTTAATGCGTAAAATACAGCACTGCAATGGAAACAACTGTAAATTTTCATGGCTAACAAACTTTGCAGGTATGGTGTTTCATGCTCAGTTGCATCAGTTAATTATCTCTATGATTGCTGGGATCCCAATAGAAGATCATGAAACAGACCATCTTTGACAGTAAAATTATTTTAGAGAATTAGTTTCTTTCCCCCATAAAAGCACGAATATGTAACTTCAAGTGCTCATTTTACAGCCAGTGCCATATTCTAGGTGTATTTTAAGAAATCCCAGTAGAATCAAAATATATTGGCTTCAGATTTAGGCCTCAACATAGTATATGAATTCATGTCAGGAAGGAGGATTCAGAAAGAGGGAAAAGGAGACTCGAACTTGAGGTTCAGCCCAATTCACATGATTCCAGGTTACAAATCACTCTACCTGCATTACCTAATTAAGCCCTAACTCCCTTTTTCCATGTTGGTGAAATCTCGCATCTTGATGTAGAGTCCCTAGGGTTTTTAGCTGTAGCCTATCCTCTGCTGAGCCCCAAACACACCCCATTATGCTGTAAAATAGGATGTGTGTGAAAGAATGATTGATTCAAAGGCCTTTGAAATCAATAGAAGTCTTTCCATTGGGTTGAATCATTTTCGGATCAGTCCTTACTACTTTCAGGAACAGAAGCTTGTTTCTTCCACAGTGAAAACATTTATCACGGAGCAATTTTTCATCTCTGTGTTCAAACAGTGAATAGCTGGAATCTGAACTTTGATATCTGCTCTGACAGAAGAGCAAGCCGTGTCAACACCTTTAGTTTACAAATCACTGTCAAACTGTCAGACCAATCAGGAATTCAAAACACCTAAGACCTTTTAAATGTTACTAGTGCTCTGTCATGAAATATATTTAAATATTATGAAACTTTCAGCTTCAATGTCTTTTTTTCTAGAGAGAAGTGATACAAAAAATTCTAATTAGCATATTCTATTGCTTTTCATTTGTTGAAACTACAAAACCCACTACCTTTTTAGCAAAATTTTCCATTATTCTCCATTTAGACAAGAAACACCTTTACCATGGTAAGCATCACAGTTCTCAGTCCTTTAGATAATGCTTGAAACTAGGACTTTCCCTAATA
Source organism: Struthio camelus (assembly GCF_040807025.1). Taxonomy (NCBI): domain Eukaryota; kingdom Metazoa; phylum Chordata; class Aves; order Struthioniformes; family Struthionidae; genus Struthio; species Struthio camelus. The sequence continues at coordinate 4,104,796 of NC_090955.1, read as the reverse complement.
GACTAAAAGGCTAACGAGCATTCTCAAATGTGTCTTTAAAGCGGATGAGAGAATATTAGTATGTCACAAAAATTTATCTGCCGGTATATCTAAGGATAAATGTAGTAGAAGGGGAATCCACACAGCTCAGGATCAAGGATCCTGCTAAAGTGACTTTTGCACTGATCCAGCCAGAAACTATGCAAAGATGCTCCACCTCTGCATTACCTAAAGCTGCTTGAAGGATTCAGAAACTTGTAACGGTGACCAACAACACCTACAGAGGAGAGAAAGTTCTCCTAGCTCTCTGTTTTCCCTGTACGTTTCTTCTTCAAATGCCAGAAGAGCACTGGCTGCCATAGGAGTTACTGTCTCAGTTCTCCACCTCCAAAGCATCCCCGACATTACAGATATCCCTCAATCCACCCAGCTTGTGTCACCACAGTGCAGGACCTAGGCAGAGCTGTCTGAGCACATTTTGCACGCGCTGCTTAAACGATAACTTCAAAGCAGGCACCAAAGGTTTTTACGGATTTCTCAAAGCAAACACAGAAGCAAAAAAAGATGTGGAGAGTTTTCTTTTAACGAGCATTTCTACGCAACCATAGCACCACAGTGAAACACTTTGGTTATCAAAACTGCATAAAGCAGTCAGGAGTTGATCTGCATTTACAAAGAGTCAGTCCTGTGCCTCCTGCTCTCAGGTGTGTGGGTACAATGGACATGTGATGAACTGAGATGGCAAGATGCTAAGAGGGTACTCGAACGTATTCAAAAGAATAATACAGGAAAAGGAAGATTAGAAACTGTGATACTGATGACCATGAAGATATTTCGTAGATTTAGTAAAGAGTCAGCAACGTATCAGTCTAAAGAGGAACCATTAGGACGTACAGTACCTGTTAAATGACAGGTAAAACATATCTGGCACACCAACTTTTATAAAAACAGAATTAAGACCAAATTCTATTACAAGTAAATATAGTCAGCTAATTTAGGCATATTATAACATTGTTTTACTTGGAAAATGAACACTTGGATGATTTAGGTAAATGCAGCATCTTATTTAATACAAATATCTGGTGACAAAACTGAAATACTAACTTGAATTTTACTTCTAGTTAGTCAAAAACCTATCAGTTTCAACATTTCAACAGATATTTTTATGAGTAACAACTAAGCCAGCAGGAGCTAAGGAAAAAGAAAATAAAACAAACTGCCCTAGTAAACTCAAGGTGAACGTTTCCTCCCTATAGCTGTCCACTACAGCCTCCATATCTAAAATAGTGTAGTGTTAGCCACTAGATTTGCTGCCACGTTCAGCTCCAATGGTAATTACATTTCGGCTTTTGGTGATATAGCATGATCCCACGGGGTACAGGAATATAGATGGAACTCAGGGTCGTGAAGCACTTTGGTATGCGCTTAAGTTTTAAACGTGGAAGTTGTTTCACCAGGATGTTGAGCTACAGTGTGCAACTGTATACAGCATTTGGTAGTGCAACTGTATATAGCTCTTGGAAGGTTTGCAAAAACCATGAGAGATAAATAACAAGGCCAATACATCTGGGATGAAATATCAGCACCATGGAAGTTGCTAGGAATTTTGCAATTGGCTGTACTAGGACGAAGATTTCACCCTAACTCCTTTGCAGCTCTTGAAGTTACCATAAATAAGAGTATTATCTGATATTATGAAAGTAGATTGTGAAAGTCACAAAATAATTATCCATGTCAATTAAATCTTTCCCCTGGAAATTTCTCTACTGATTCTGCAATGATAAATCTTACATGCATATGAAAAGCAGCAGTTTCCAGCAGAAATGTTTTGATGTGTCATTGCCAAACTTCAAAGAAACAAAAGCTGTGAAAAATATCTGGCCAGTGAGCCATGCTGATGTCATTTTTCCAGCGTATGTCAGAGGTCAGCATTTCACAGAATCAGTTATATTCACCAAAGACTTTCATGAGGATTGTATTTTTTTAAGAACATGAAAAAAGCTATTTCTCAGTTGTTCTCCTTCTCTTTCCTCACTCCAAACTTTTGAAGTTCTAATAATTACACAAGATTTGTAACTATTATCAATTCAGTTAGTAGGTGTTGATTACTACAACAGCCTGACAACAGTACAGCGCTGCTGCCGTGCTTCACACTAGATTTAAACTGGGGTCTCCCAGCACCCATTATGCTGTAATTACACCAGGCATCAAGCCTGCCAGTGCTTCCTCTACTCTGGCTTGAGAAAGAAAAGCAAGTCCCATTGTCACGGCTAGTTTAGTTAAGGCTAACACCATAGAGAAATACTTTTTTCCTCTGGCTTGTTAGAGACTTTTGTTGGTATCGGGAAGAACATTTCCAACCATCTGTGCTAAAATAAAGAGAATTATTCTGTTCACTCTCATTCAGGGATTAGAGTAAGGATAGATTTTTTTGAAACCCATCAACACATTCAGTTTTCCAAAATTGCATGAGATAAATAAGTCATCCTGTTCGTTTTTATTTCTTGAATCACTGTCTGGAAGTTTTCATTCAGTTAAAACTTCCATTATCTCCTACTAGCTGGACCTCCTGATGTGTGTGTTGCTTCACTCTTACTGCAGATTTTCTCCAGTATAAAAAAAAGACATGATTTCAAAAATACAAGCTTTTTTTGCAAAAATGCAGTATTTTTAAAGGAGAAGATTTTGCCTTGACCACCAAAGCAGCAGCAGAAAGAAGGAGTTCACCTGAGCTAGTCAAAATAACGTTTTCTGCTTGATGTGGAACATTGTTTGAAAACTTTTTCTTCTTTGCTGAGCTTGACTAGAAGCGAGTATTTTTGAAGTGTCGTAAAAACAGAAAATATCAGAAAATATCCCTAAAAACTCTTAGATCAATTTTTTCAGTTTTGTTAATTTCATACTGTTTTCACAGTTCGTGACAGCCGTAGTTCTAGCAGTGCGCAATACGTGTTCATGCAGTCATTTCAGCTTGGCCTGACATGTTAGAATGTGACACAATTGTCAGAGTAGCTCTTAAACTTTTTAAAATTCACTAAGGGGTAGCTCCTACTTGGCGGAAATATTTCTTTTCAAATCAGCTCCTCTTAGCTGTATTGCAATGAAACAGTTTGACATGACCATTTGATCTGAAAAAAGTATGGTAAGCACTCGATGAATTAATTAGAGGAGCAATTGTTTCCAATATCCTTGTATCAGCCTATAACCTGTCCTCTGTCTGTTAGCTTTATCTGATCTCCTAATACAGGCAGGGACCGCTGATCTTCCCTTTAGATAGAAATTGCAGAATGTCAAGCTGCTTAATTTTAATAAATAAACGATTACAGCTTTTCCAGTATGTTAGGGTATATGAAAAAGAATGGCAGAATAACTACTCGAACACAGCTACCAAGATCTAAAGAGGATATTGTAACTAGTGGGTTATTCACTTTACTCCAGCCAGTGAAGATCTATTTCTGAATGTAATTTCAGGGCCTTAAAAGTGTTTTTGAAGAAAAGCTCCTACTACTATGAGTTTATTCTGTTTTGATAAATTACTACTTTCCATGGAAAAAAAAAATCAAAATAAAATATGTTTCAGCAAAAAGTTAGTTATCAGTTTTAACAGCTGTGTCAAATAGCAGTGAAATGAACTCAGTGATTTTATTTGGAGATATTGGTGAATCATTTTTTAGTGATCATGTCTACCTCCTTCATGCATTATTTTAATACTGAACACATTCTGAGAAACAAGGCCCTGGAGAGTCTAATTATAAATAAATCCAGTTCTTCAGTGCCCTGTATAGATAAACATGAGGCTGCCTTTCTGCAGTAGTAGAGTTCACAACCTAAGGATGACAGTTCCTACTAATGAAACTGAATACATTGGCTGCAAGCCTTCCTACTGCTAGGCGAAAGAACAAAGACATAATCAGGCACAAAGAAGGTCTGCACTCATTTGCAATGTGCCATAGGCATTTCTAGTTAGGATAAGGAGTGTATCATAAATAAAAATGCCCAGTGGGACTCCCTATTTCCAATTTTGTGTGCACGGGTATGTGTTTACTCTTCGTGCCTCTTCTCATGTATTGCAAACTGAAAATTGCCAGCTGAGCTGAGGATACTGAAGAGCTAACCTTAAATATGGCTATAGATTGCAAGGTTAAATTTTACTCCCCTTCTCATATTTGGAACTGTATTCTATTGCAGCTAAATTAGAAAAAGATTTCAAGTATGAAGTAATTTTAATTATTTCTGCTAAGTATAAAGAGATAGCAAATATGAAACTACGTAACATCCTTTACTTAATGTCTTTTAAGAAAAAGATAATACTCCTGGTTTCTTTCTAGTACTGTGGCCTCTGCGATGCAGATGACAAATCTTTAAAATAGCAAATCATGTAACTTTTTCCCTCTAGTTCAGAGTGAAAAGCATGATTTAGTGTAAACTTACAGCAAAACTATGTATTTCAAATACACATCCCTCTTTCTTCAATGCATACATCCCTCTCTGCAATCAATAGAACTGGCTTTTTGGTAACCACAGAGGAAATCAGGCCACTGCTGTTTAGATCATTTAGCCGCACATGCTAACATTATATTTTGGGTCGCTGGAATTAATTCTTCCTTAGTTACCTTTCTAAATGCAGGGATGAAATACTGATTAAAATACTGCAACATACTGTGAGAAAATTAGACAAATGTCCATAATTCTTAATATATTACACTTTGTATCATCTTGATTAATTCCAGTCAAAACACTTAATTAGTTGCAAATACAAAATACACAAGTTAAAAGTGAATGTGGTTAGTTGTTCCAAAACTATCAATATCTTACTAGGTTTTGGCAAAGGTATTTTTGATCCAGAATTACAATAGTCAGAGATAGCTAGGAAGAGGGCACAGATTTCCTTCAGCAAATACTGCCTAGAATAAAAAAGGGGGTTATTTACTTTAGATTAATAGCATGAGTCATTGTCCTTCTTAGCTATTCAGTTTTGACTCATCTTGCAGACTGGAGGTCAACTGAGGCAGCCAGTGATCAGCAAGCAAAGCTTCTCAACCTCCACTGTTTATGTAACAATTAATTTGAAAAGTGACAAAGCAGGATAACAGGCTTACAAAGTAATGGCATTTAAATTTGCTAAAATATTTTAAAGCAGGATTCATCCACCAAGCACCTAAAAACACATCTGAAAACAAAGTAGGCAAGCGAGTAATGCTAAGAGCCTGTCTATGCTGCCAACAGGAATTCACGCAGCACTGTGTTGTGTGAGTTAGCGGACATGTGCTACTGCAGGCACCATTGCTACCTGACTGCAGAGTCGTGCAGCAGTTTCAGCCTTCGGTGAGTGATGTGAGAAGTCCCTGCCCTGTCTGTCACCAAAAAAAAACAACTCTGCACAAGTGAGAAAACATACCACAGCTGCCTTTCACAGGATGACCCTTGCAAATCCACTCGTGTTGAAACCGAATGATAACCGTTTAGATATTGGATCTTCTTAATTGTTTCATAGCTGACGAATCAAACAGCACTTCGTTTGTCGGCTCACCAGTCATTGGCACGCACTGAAGACAAGACGGTACTTGGGTATGAGCAGTAGCTCCTTTGGCGAAGATGATGGGGAAGATTAAGGCAGCCTGATCTGTGCCCAAACCAGCAACTTTGCTCTACCAAAAACCTGAACTTCCGCCTCTGCAAATCAGTACTGCATCCACCATACACTACGCAAATCATCACTCTGGCAGAACTCAGCAAATCCAAACTGTGTATTATAAGTAGTTTTAAAGAATAGAAAGAAATACATGACACATTATGTTATCTGTTCTCATCTTTCATAATTAAAGACCTTAATTGTCAAAAGTATCGAACCTGCCTTCTGCAGAATGCAGTAAGCAAGAGCTAGATTTATGATGGCTTTCACACAGCATTTAACTTGGTTGTAATGAGGAGTATAGGTGGCTTTGGCGGTAAAACACCTTCCATCCTTAAAAAGTCACACTTAATCAGCTACTTAAATATCACTGCATCTCAGATGAAATGAAGTTTGTGCTCAACAAGCATAAAGCAACACAACAATTTACAGCCCAGTTCTACAACAGATATATACATAAATAAAACGGGATCTGCAGGAGTGTAACCCAGGCTTCTCAAGATGATTTGGAGGTCTCAAGAGTGTCTTTAAATATATTTTAACATAAAATTTTTGTGAAACAAAATACAGACTTTTTTACCTATATGTAGCTAACAAATGAGATGGGGGTAGATATATTATTGATTAGACAACATGCCCAAAGATAAAAATTGCTCCTACCTCGCTCCATTAGTATTTCATACCGCTGCAGCTTTTTCAGGGTAGCTATCTCAGTATAAGATTACATTAGTTTTCAGTCAAATAAAGAAGTTCATATCCATTGAACCTGGCAAAGAAATTATAATCCCCGGAATATTGAATATGCCTTAGAGATGCTGCACATAAGAAAAGCTTAGGAAATATGAGAGAGTATTAGAGATAAGTCACCGCAAGAATACCCCTCTCGGCGGGAATCCTTGTTGGGACAGCCTTTGGGGCCCACACACCACAGGGGAAGGCAGAGAGTGGGTTAGTACCTCCTAGCAGGTGTGCTGGGGTAGGGGATGCAAAATGAGGGGATGAAAACTTTCCCCTCAAACAAAATTAAAAATCAAGGTCCCTAAGGGATCAGACATATTTTTTTACAAGGTTACATTTTTCACGCCTGACTGCTCCAAAATTTCTATGTTGTTCTTTCTTGTGTAGTTCTGCTTTAACCAAAGCCATCCACCACCCATTGCCTGATCCAGAACTAAAGTGCTGTGATTTCTGCAAGGTGAGAAAAACTGCAAAAGTAAAACACAAAAATTACCTAGCATGAAAAGACAGACAAAATTCCTATCTCCTTCCAGCATAGACAGTCACAACCGAGAGTCAGTCTGGAAAAAAATAGGAGCTTGGGGCAAAGTGAAAATAACCACTTCTTAAAGCACCTCAGCTTCAAGTGGATGATTGTTATTCTCATTTAAATAAGCACCAGTAGACTCTGAGGACTGCACCTGCTGAGGCAAAGGGAGGAGCAGAGCTTGGGCCTCCATGGGCAGCACCCTTTTTAAAAAACAAACAACAACAAACAAAACCCTGCAGAAACCAGAACACCCAAACCCCCAAGGAATGATCACAGAGAAGAGCAGCAGTTCTTCCTGAGGACACAAAGGCCTTGTTTCTCCAGGTCTCCCCACAGGGCCCCTGCGTTCCCCTGGGAATGGTCCACACTAGCGCTACTGGAGCTGCACAGCTCTCAGCTGGGGCCCATTTCCTCCCTTGCCGTCTACTCATCTACTCGTTTGGGCAAATCATTTAACCTAAATGTGGAAGTACTAATCAGGCATATTTACTACATCTAATGGCATTAATTAATGTTTGCAACGGTTTTATTGATATTTGAAACAAAACGGACAATGAAAGTAAAAGTTTTATTCACCAGGACTTTATGTTTACTAAACATTAAAGACTGAGTTGGATTAGAGACCAAATTGGCTGTTAGCAGTTGATAGGGCCTATGTGAGGACATCCCCTGCTTGTATAATAGAGTCTTAAATTGCTAGCACTTTTTTCCACCAGGATCTGAGCAATTACGTAGAAGAATTAGAGCTCTTTTTGTGATTACCAGCAAAATTGCCTTTAGACTGATGGGATTAGCTCAGCTCCCCTCGTAAGCGTAAGCGAGGCAGGTAGGCACAGACGGAGGCGCAGAGGCCTGCTGGTGTCTGGGCCGTGACCAGACCACGTAAGGAAGCTACAAAGTGGACAGTTAACGCCTCATCAGACTTCTTAACAACCTTTTACAGTAGCTGTTTATTAAACACCTTCCAAGAGCCTGACCTTCAGAGATGAATCAGAGAGCAATTTGCACGCATCAAATCCCAGTTCAGCTGCGGTGGAGCCCAAGGTACAGACAGTCCTCCTGAGCTCGCAGCATAGCGTAGTTGTATTCATACCCCTGGCATAACCTAGTGCCCAAAATCGAAGCCCTGCCTTTGCTACGTGCCACAAACTTCTGGCTAGCATGGGGCAGTGTCAGTGAGAACCTGCTGGAAATACTGTGTGGGTCAGGCGGGGGGACAAAACTTGTGTTGCAATGAGGAGAAAACCCTCAACCTATTTCAAGAGTCAGATCTAAGAAAGCCAGCTGCTTCCAACATGTTCGGTGTCACTTACATGATCGTGATGGGATCCCTGCCATCCTCTCCCATAGACTCTTGTACAGGTGCCCCAGCTGAGGTACAAGTCAGGGTGTCCTTCCATCTGCCCGCAGAATGTGACCTTAGCCAGGAGTAACGGGATGATAAACGACGCAAAACTTGGGCTGTCTGTCACCCCCCAAATCTCCAGGGGTCAGACTGCTATCTAATAAATCAACATAGCTCCACTGAAGCTGGGTTTACCTCCTCCAGAGCAAGCCAGCAGACCAGTAGGAACACATCTTACCTGGAAGGTAAAAATTCTGGCTAAATATGCATCTTATCTCTCTAAAGCAGATGCTGTCTTTTTATCTCTTGCTGTCTTTTTATCTCTGTATGCACAGTGTTCAGCATAACAGGGCCACCTTCCCAATTAGGACCTTGAAATACAACAGCAGTATTCTAGGTGTAGGACAAGATGTAAAGAAGAGGAATATATACAACCAATGGTGACTTCTGGGTCTCAGGCTGCGAGATACATGTAACGAATATTTGGTGTCAAGGAAAAGTATAACTGTGGGGCAGAGAAATCCTGTATATAAATAAAACCCATGAATTTTAATAGCAAATACAATGAGAGATGAAAGGCCTTCCTTCGTGGTAGCACCAAAGACATCAGAACTCATTCGCTCAAATTATATTTTGCACAAAGTAAGGTTTAGTGATGCATCAGCCTAACAGAAGCCAGCAAATTGCTAAATAACACTGACCCCACTGCCACCAACTGCTGTACATGCCTTTGAAAAGGAAGAGACTGGATTTCCCTTTCAAAAGATTACTGCTCTTTAAACGACTGCTAAATTATGTGATGAGGTCAGACAATATGCTAAAATGTTTAATTCAGCAGTTATCTAACAGTTTATTAATTATGGCTCTTGGTCAGTTTTTCTCCCCTTAAGAGCCTGAATTGTAAGAGAGGTAAATTAAGTCCCCTGTGAAACTCAAATTCCACTGACCTTTCCTTAAAAACTTACTAGCTGATAATGTTACTAAAGGCCTGCTAGGTCTTCAGTGATAGCAAGTAATGAATAATAGTTCCTGACCTTCCTGATTGTATGATCAAAACATTAGTGTGGCCAAAATCCACAAGCACATTACGAATCTCAGAGAGCTGAGACTGGTTATGAATAGTTCACAGGCTGATATGACAACAGTAACTTCCCAGGAGTCAATTCCTATCTGATGGGACCAGGCAGGACTGAGCATTTAGCTGGGTATCACAGAAATATAATTTCATCCTTGGCCAGTGGCCATCCTTGACCACTTACTTCCTTAGCAGAAATTCAGATCATCCAACTGCTCCTGAGCAACAGAGTTACACTTGAAACGTGCATGAGCCCATACAGGCCGAGCTGCAAGGTGGCCCCTTCCGCTCTGGTCATAAAGTCCCTCAATTTTGGGGTTTTACAGGTTAAAAAGACCAACTCTGTGTGTGCTCTCTGTGTAGCAGTCTCCTGGTACCACAGTACCAGAGGACAGGGAGTGGCAAAAGAGAAACGACAACATTATAAAGCTAGTTTCAGGGTTTTTTTTTTTCTCTTGTTAAATCTCACTCGTATAGCTGTACTACATGAATCATTTATCAGCACAGTCTTAGAGCTCCGCAAAATAGTCAGGCAATATTCAAATCTCTCTTAGTCTGTTGTAAATTTTAAAATCAGCGGAGGGTTGGGGAGAGGCCCAGTGAGGCTCGATGGCCTTCAGTACAGCTTGCAGCTATAGCTTGAACTTGAAACTTTCAGTATCCTTTAGATACTTCACTGGAGAACGCAAAGAAGGGATGGGGCACTCTGACATGAAATAAACTGAAATGGGGTATATTTGCCTTGAATTTCAGGTTCATTAAAGGCTCTTAGTCTACTGGAATGCATGGAAGTTTTGCATAAATCTTTGTGATCTGAACCTGCCCTTTTTCTCTAGGAAAAAAAAAAATCTTTTTTTTTTTTTTTTGCATCTAAAACAGATTATCTAAAAAGACACCTAGACCTTTCTATTACATCCCACTTATATCACTTCCTCCCTCCTACAGCAGGGTGCAGGCAGCAACATTGTGCGGGCAGGATGGCATGAAGGGAAGAATGGGCGTTGGCCCGCAGCACTGCCCGCAGCACTGCCCCCTTGATTGTCCCATGAAGAGGTGGGCAAACGAGGTCTGTTAATTGCTGCTATTAATATCTTTCATTGCACCACCTTGTGGTTAGCAACACTATACTGTATGTGCTCGTTGGGACTGAAGGCACAGGCTCCAAGGGAGCTGAGGGAAACCTACCCAGAGACGGAGCCGAGATATTCCCAGCTGGGCCCATGGCACGTTGCTTTTACCTCACCGTGGGAATGCAATGCACCCAGAGCCTTTTGCTAGCTTTCAGGTTCACCGTTATATATAGCTACTATTTCCAGTTTAGAGCTGACAGAGTCCGACTCAATAGTTTTTAAGCAAATGCTTTCATACCTCTAAAAATGAGCTTTATGAGAGGTAATTGCTATTGGAGGTATACAAGTTCACATTATCTTTGTGGGATGTTATACCAGTCTCTTACAGATAGTATCAACAATATGTTCTTTCTGCATCTCATCTCTTGCAACAAATGGACTCTTTCAGAATAGGTTTCACAGTCATTAAGTTTTTTTCAGATTATCTGTCACTAGAGGGGAGACTGGATAAGAGGACGATAGGAGCTAATTCCCCTTGATTTGCTTTACTGTTTCTGAAGCTACTTATCCATAAAGGGATGAGCCATGGCGCATTGGTTTGCAAGCAGGGACTACCTTGGCAGAACAGAGGTTAAAAATGTCACAAAGTGAGAATCTGCGATTCAGTAAATAGATACAATTCGTAAATACATGAGAATTCTAGATTCTTTAGGTTGATTTTGACAGAATTGTCCATATAGAGATGTTATTGCTGAACAAGAAATCTGCCTGTGATTTTTCTAAGGTAGCAGAATTTGTCCCTGACTCTTTAGTACTTCTGTTTCAGAAATCCTCTGCTCACTGTAAGAGGATCCCTGGGTCTCCATCATAAAGCTGATTAATTACCCCACAATGGGGAGAGGCCAGTGATAAGCTTTTTTGAAGAAGTGTGTTAATTCATTTCCTTGGTTTCAACCACTCTTACTCAGCCTCAGTCACTAAATTAATCTGCATTAAACATTCACTCTTATGGTCACAATTCCATCATCCATTTAAAGAAAAAGAACTCTAATAACAAAGCACTTAATCCTATAGTTCTTTACCACCTGAGGTCTCCCCCAGACAATTCCAGCAGAATCCTTATTAGTGCTATATTCATCTGTTGGGAGATGTTTAATTTACATATCTGCACTGCCACACGGAGTGATTTAACTCCTAGGGTTTCTCTTCCTCACCAGGAAGATTCTCTATGGGAGGAAGCTATAAATAATAGTGTGGAAAAGAATTCTCTTCTCTTTTGTTGTTCTTGTCCACTTTATTGCTGCTATGAGAATCTCTGCCTGCTATATGGAAAAATCACATCTTCTATTAGAAAAAAGCCAGACTCTTCACTTTAAGCCTTTGTAGTGATTCTTTGGAATATCTTCCCATGGAATCGTTAGTTCTAACAAATGAGATTTGAGCCCTGAGTAACGTTAAAAGCTTTTCTCTGTGGTAGACTGCAGGCTAGATGCTGTACAGTAAAGATTAGGCAAAATGGGATCTTTGGGTGTGGTTACTATCACCTCTTTGCCCCTAGAGTGGCAAGTTAAAAATACTGTAATTTGAAAATGATGCTGTATGGGCCACTGCCATTGTCAAAACAGGCTGTGCTCTCCTCCTAAGAGGATTCAGTTTCGGTTTCAGTTTGGAAGGTTTCACTTCAGAAGACAGCTGTTACCTAAGAAATGGCTGAGTCTTCTGTCACTTTTCTTAAAATGAGAAAAAATGGATGTAAATAAGAGTAGACATTTGTCTAAGACTGGTATGTTATCCCTTCAGATAATCAGCCTTTTTTGCCTCAATGTTTCTGCAATTTTATACATTCAACAAAGTTTGCATTTAGCAAAATGGGTAGGAAAGTAAAGTTAACATTGCATTTGGTTTCCAAAATGTGTTTTGGTTTAAATCCTGGACTAAGCCTACCTCAGTGAATGAAAAAAAAAAAAAAAAGAAGTTCAGATTTCAGAATCAGCTTTGAATGCAAATGGTGGAGAATGAATAAAAGAAACTTATTAAAGAAATGTTAAAATCTCATATTTAACCCCGAAAGAGTTAGGAGGTGGTGTACGTGGTACTCGTGACTCTTGCATACACTGCCTGATGTGCTCCTTCCCATTTCTTACATGCAAATAGATATTCTGTCTTAACTTCTGCAAAAGTAAGCACATATCTGGAACATATAATATACCTATTTTACATTCCTTCAGATATCCTCCAGATCATTTTGGCAATGAAATTGACATCTCTCTGATTTTTTTTTAAGTAGATACACTACTTTCTAAAGTTTATAGTCCAGTTAGTTCAGTGCCCACACTCTGGATATTTGTCTGAGAATCTTTTGCCTCACAGTTACAAATATCTGCAGCACTAACTTAGTTCAGGAAATTGTACCAATGGGTGCAAAGCAGAGTAGGATCATATGTTTGCCTTCTGCTCTTAAGCACACTCTGTTGAAGACACCCATGTTGTCTCTCCAACATATCCATACGGTAGGACTGTACTACCATCCTATTTCGTAAAGTCTAAGTCTAGACATTTTATTTAAGGTACGTCAGGAAATCCCTCTCTGAACCAAGTACTGAACAGAGGAACATTGATTTCTGGGTATCGCTTTTCGCCTGGAAGAGTTTTTTTGGGGTGAGTTGTTTTCCCTGGGCTTGTAGCGGGGGGAAAGACTAGCTGTTTTGAATGCAATCTTGCCTACACTGTGGTTCTAAAAATGACTACTACACAGAAATACAGTTTTGTGAGTGACAAAAATATCTAATATAATCAGTGATCGGTTTCATTATTAATGTTAGATAATATATGATACATTGGCCAAACATTCCATGTGCAATGCATGAATTTCTTCTGGAGTGGAGAATCGGACAGTTGCAAAGGGGGAAGGTTACACCCCACTTGCCAAGAAATAATACCTGGGCCTGGGACTGAAGAGGGTGGTAGTTTCTAGATCTCTAAGGCAAAACCTGTCCCAGAGGACTATTATTTCTTCACAGAGGCAAAGTTTGTCTGGCCTTTAAAGTCTGATCCTACAACACCAGAGCACTGGAGTATCTTTTCCTCAAGGGATTTTGCCCTGTGCCACTTGTTTGTGTTTTGTGTCACATGGGCTTTCTCTCTCCTTTTCTTTGTTCCCTGTAAGATGGCAGAAGAGCTTAACCTGTGTCAGTGTCTGCAGTGAGTTCGACGCACTCTTTTCTTGACGGGTGGAGGGAAGTCTAATTCTTGTTCAAGTTACTACCCTCTTATCTAGTGAAAATACTCTACAAATTCAGCCTGCTGGAAAGGCTCACAGTGTACATGATCTTAGTAGGCATTCCTTCGTAAACAGCTCTGTATGCAAAACTGTGCAATGCTCTTTTGATGATGGCAGCTGCTGCTGGCCATGGGCCAAATTGCAGTGTAATCTTAAATTGATTTGAGGGCTGGATAATACATCAGTCAGTCTGCATGCACCCTGCAAGACTGACATCCAAGATATAGCACCTTTCATCCCCAAATGCTTTACAAACTTCAATTGATACACACTGATCACTTCATCTCATAGGCACCACCTCTGTAGCGGTAAAAGAGATTTAATACCCACTTTCCCACTATCACGTAGTTGTCCTACTCACAAAGTGACAGGACTTGCATGTTTTTCTCTCCTGGTTCTCCATCCAAATTTTTAATGGATGTAGCTCCATTTTGGTTTCATCCAACACCAAAGTACAACAGCTTTTGGGGAGGATATGATAGCAATCCAAAGTGTACAACATGGTGCAACAGTTTAGAAAAGGAAATGAATCCATCTGGATCTGTCAACAGATTAAAATTCATGCAAACTAGGTTCATATGCAGGTTTCGGACCACATGAGATTTAGAAATTGTATATTGGAAACACATTTTCCAGGATTATTTCTTTTTGTGGATTACATGAATCAGAAGCTCTATTCTATTTTATTTCCCTATTTCTAAGCCTATTTCTTTCACCTGGACTGGCAGTGGACCAGCTCCAAGAGTGTCTTGGTGGTACAGTTTCAGTGATGAGGGTATCTGGCAGTGCAAGAGCTTTTGATGCATCTGTTACTCACAAAGCTATAATTGTCCCCTAGCAATACAGAGAAGGAAAGGGGAGGCCTCATGCTATTTTCTTGCATGGTTACTCTCTATTAAAGTATCTGTTCACATGCACTGTTTCAAGACCACAGGCAACGGAAGACCTGAAAACAAGCACCCTAGAGCTGAGAGCCTGCCACTTGGCAGGCCACCCAGAAGAGTTACAGAACTCTTCTGTATGTATACCAGTAGCGCACCAGAAGGGTACATCTATACTGCAGTGACTGTTGTCCATGGACAAACTGAAGCAGTTTAAACTATCCAGTTCAAGAGGTGCAAAGCTACGAGCGCCGAAATTCATGTGCACCGGAGAGCCCATCCTTTCGACTACCTTTGTTTCCCTTCCTGCTGCAAAGGAAGCTGAAAACCCTTGTGGGAGCCTGCACATGTACCATACTGCTGTAGCTACGGGGTGGCAGTGTCTGAGGGAGTTCGGTGTGAGCTTGGCATCTGAAGGCAACACAGCCACTGTAGTGAGCATAGACTGGCCATGTGCTGTGTTTTTATGGTCGATACTAACAAACAGCAGAGCTTTAGCTTTTCCCTCTTAGCTGGCACTGGAAATTGGACTCAAATACACATTATGACCTTTTAAAAACTGCTATTATCTGACACATTTAAGGGGAAGGGGAAGGAGACAAGTGTTATTTGCTCAGTGAAGCATCAAAGAACTCAAACTCTTGTATGTTTAGATTTTGCTCAGGTTTTCCCCAGCTTATTTTCTAGTAAAAGGACAGCAGCCTGTGCAAACCAGAGAAAAAATTCCTTGTGCTGTTAACTTACCTCCACAGGAACATGCGTAGAGAGGAACCCAAACTGAACAGCCGCGGCAAACAAAGTCGTCTTGTCCCTGAAAGGCAAATGCGTAATGTGAAGCAAAAAATACATCTAACACATACGGTTTCGTTCATTTTTAGGGAGGTTGGGTATGTAGGGGGTAAGGGAACACATAAAATTAATTGTAGCTTCCTTGCAGAACATTTAACTGCCCACTTGCAGTGCTCCCTGTCTTTTGCTGAATAGGTGAAATGAAATACAAACCTTGATTCAGCATTTTCTTTGATCCCATACTACACTGTGACTGATCACAGCAATTTCTTTTACGTGAACAGAATCCTTTAGATAAACTTGTTTCAGACACTGAGGGCTATAAACGTACTACAGACCAAAAACTAACATTTCGCTTGTAGTGTTTAAACTCATATTCAATAGGGTTCAAAAACACCCGTATAAAAATAAGCAAACCGTTTTAAGACTCTTGATTTAATCAGTTTCTGAGAAAGAGAGTCTTGTCTAGGTATGCTTTAATTACAGCAGGATATTTCACTATATGGTGCATCACAAATCTTAGAAATGTAGGAGAGGAAGAAAGAGATGAAGCATGAAAAGGCTAATTCAGGTACCTACACAAGTGAGTGTTTACTTACACATGCTGACATCCAATAAACATCATGTAACACAGCAATGCAGACATTGTTCTGTGTTAATCTTGTTTTCTTCCCAAAATGTAACAGCACACAGAATTTCATGCACATGCCATTTTTCCTGTACACATTTTATGAGATTGAGGTCCCATGTCTGATGTAGCTAAATAATTACATAACCATTATTATATTTATCATAAATTTTTATATCTTTATTTAAAATGTATTATCTAACCCTTCACTTATTTTGCAGTTATCAGTATTTCCAGACAAGAGAGAATTCCTTAGTCTGTCCAGGGGCAAATTTCATTCATATCCAGGAAGATGCAGGTGTAATGCCCTCCTAGTAAGGGACTGCTCATATCTTTGGTCTGAATTGTGATCTGGAGTTTCTGAAAGATGTTCAGATCTGCTACTGAAACATAATTCAGACTTCATTTTGATGATTTCTTTCATGAGAAAAAGACTAATCTAAACTATTAATGGAAAGAGTCTCAGGAAAACAGCGGACAATGGTTAGTGCAGAGGGAATGGAGAAAGTATCTAAATTCAGAGCTAGGTTTCTGCCATAAGCTTTCCCATCTTCTTTTCCTATCTTTAACTTACCTATCAGCATATTCATTAAATGTATTGTAGTGTGAATGTCAATCGCAGTGCTCTCATGCTGGGCATGAAATCATGAGGCTACAATTTCTCTAAGTTCAGATTAGATTGTAAATTAAAACCTCAGGCCACTCTCTTTGAAAAATTCACATAGGTTCAAAAATCTCTGGGCTGAACCCCGGCTAATTTACTACTATTTCTTGTTGTGGGTGTGCAAACAATATTATTGTTCAATAATTTCTAGATAGAACAAGGCTTCTCTTTTTCTAACCAATTTTGCACCATGAATTGTATGCACTGAAATCAAAAATCCCAACAGTAGATCAGTGGATCAAAGGTAATTTCTGGTGGATTAAGCAGGAAAAAAAGTGTTCACAAGTTATGGAGAACTATGGCTGTCAAGCTTCATGCGACTCTGCCATGTTGATGGTTACATGTGTGCACATATGTAAACTGAAACAGGGAACCTCAGGAGATCTATGAGTTGACAACTTCATCTACTAAGATCTCAGACCAATATATTTAGTCGATACGTGCACTCTATTTGTTAATTCTTTTGGTGGCATTAAAATTTCTGGTATCTTTGGCCCTGACAGCAAACATTAGACAGGAAACCAGAATAATGGAACAAAACAGGGAAACCTATCTAAATCTCATGAATCTCTTAGCTTTAGTTTCATGCCTTTAGCATGAAAGGCATGGAGTCTTACTAGTGACAGCTCTCCTCTGAGTTTGTGGACAAGCAGAATTATATCTTTTCTATACTTCTCCCACTCTTCACCATGAAAAAGGACATACGCTACAGTCTCTCCGAGTTGGAATAAGTTTTTTCCTGGGGAGATAAAATGCAGGATACTCCAGCAGCAAATCTACACCTGCTGTAAATGAGCATTTCTCTCTTGACTTCAGAAGCGCTATGCCAACAAAAATGTGGCCCTTCAAGACGCTGTCTCATCAAGGGCCACCACTTAGTTGCCAAGGCTTCTTGGCTGTGTCTTGCCCTCTGAGATGAAGGGCTCACTCTGTCCGCAGGAGATGCCACAGCTAATGGACTGGCAAAGTTAGCTTACTTGTTTGATTAGATGATTCATTTGCCAATATGGTTGTCTCTGGAGTGCCTACAAATGAGCTTGAGCAAATGTAGTTGCTTTATGAAGAAACATAAACTAATCCAATTTTAAAATAAAACAGAACAATTTGAAATCATGCTCATTTACTGTGTAAACACTGACCAGAATTAACTAGGCATTCCTTACTTTGGGGAAATACAAAGTTATGAATAGATGGGGAGATATTTTGCTTGGTTCAATGGTTTCAGGCAAGCATCATGGTGGTCAGTAAGTTTCATTTTTACAGTGATACTGAATTAGTGCCCTTTAGAGAACTGCTGGAGAAATTTAAATTAGAAAATAATCAAGAGCCTTGGTAATGTGTACATATGGTAATATACAATGTGTTACACAATTAAGTCAATGTTAGTTCAAGGAAAATCTTTGAAAATCATTCACTGCTAATTCAGTGCCAGATTGTGGTACCACATAACCCCCAGTTCAGCCATGGACCTTAATGGCACAATATTAATTTGAACTAGCACAACTTGGTGCTAGATATAAAGGAGGACAACTTCTTCTCTTCCCCCCCCCGCCAAAAAAAAATGCTCAAATATTTTACACATTTTCTTAATCAGCAGCAGTTATAAACTCCCCATCTCTCACCTGAATATTGACATAAAAGCTAGAGTACAACCCTTGTAGCATTAAACAGACAAACAGGCCTGTAACAGCACCTGTAGGCGCAAGTCCTCGATATTCCCCACTGGGTAAGGAGAGGTGGCAGCGAGATTCAGGGAGTGAAAAGAGCAATGCCTCAGGTTTACATCTCTCTCCTTAACTGCCCAGTGGAGCTAGGAAGTCAAAGAGTACAATAACATGTTTTGGGGATAAAAAGACACTTTCTAAGCAAGGTTGAGAACCGACTCTCTGAGAGAAGATTATTCTGTGGGATGGTGCAGCACAGCAGTGGTCTTCTCCTGGGCCAAAGGCAAGCTTTCCATTATATCTTAACACTTCTCCAGATTAATTTGAAAAATAAATAAGTTTTATTCCAGAACTGTGCTCTTTTCCCCTCTTTTAGCTGCAGAGGTTTTGTGATTCGTACTAACCTTGAAGATACACAAAACAAAATATGTGCTAATGATATTCCTATCTCCCAGCTGGTGCTGGCAACTCTTTTACTGCTCTGCAGGACGAGTGCAAGTACAAATGCAAGGACCAGAACCTTGTTTAGAGCATAGTGTCCCACATTTCTGTCTAACCATTCGAACTACAAGACATGTAATAAAACAGTTTCTCCTCTGAATGAATAATTGGGCTGCTTCTGTAGGGAGGCCTCTAAAGAGCCATGTGGCAGAGTATTTTTTAAGGCACTTATGAAAGCTATCCCACCTGGAAACCATCCCACACACAGAGACCACGTTGCTCTTCCCCTCAGCTTGGTTTAATTGCTCATTCCGTGTCTTTACCTAATCCAAATGGTGAAGAAATATGGCAAGCCACATGAAATGCTATAATTATTATTAATATAAAGCAAGATTTTCAGAATCATGAGTTTCCATAAATATCATTGAGCTTTTTCTTTTTTTCGAAGATTCCTTCCATATAATTTATTATTTGTATTGCAGCAACGCTCAAGGGTATCAAAGGGATTTAAGAACATTTTAACACTTGCATCTTGAAACAATTATGTGGTACATAAAAACTGCACTATCATATCCTTAACCATGAACCAGATGTTGCACAGCATAGCAGAGGGGCCACACCGCTGGAGAACTGATACTAGGAAATTCCTCTTTAGTCAGGTAAATCCCCAGCTGGTCTTCAGCTTCAAGCCATTTAGCTAGGCCTGAGGAGAGAAGGATTTCCACGTTCTGAAAAACATTTTGAGATGAAAAAATTTCCTTTTTGTTCCTTGGGATGTAATAAGGAATAATAAACAATGATTGATTAAGGACATTTATCTATGAGAGTTGCATAATAAAGGTCTAAGCTGGTATCTACTCATTCTAGGGGGTTTAGGGGTTGACCTAAAGTTTCATACTGGGGTACCTCACAAAACCTTTTATATGGATATGATGTGCAGTGTTTTTTTTACGTCTAGCAATATATATGTTTTGGTAGACTAAATGTTCTGTATCTACAGTAAAGACAGGGGGAGTTTAGCAGTGACCCTCACTTTTGTGGGAACTCAGGTCACAGCATTGGTATCATTCCTGAGAAAGATTTTGTCTCTTCCTGGCTTGATTTAAACTTTTGTGACTAACTTGTGGTAGAGGAGCAGATTTGTCAACTACGACCTTTGTTCCAAAGCTTTGATGTATCCTGGGCCCAAACCACTTGCTTCCAGAAAGTAAGACCTTGATTCTTCTTCTTGGAAAGCTGGTAGTCATGTTGAACACTGTTCCAGAGAAAAGGACGTTCTAGTGAGGAAGACGACATTAACTTAAGAGTACAAGTTAACTTTTTTTTTTCCTGAGGAGTTTGCATATTTCTATTTGGTATGCACTTTTCATACCTGAGCTGTCCAAACTATTTAGATTGCAAGTTTCTCATCTGTGGAACACCATGCATTCCTCTGTGTTATAAATTAATAATTATAATACTTAAGTCACATGAAAAGGGAAATGAAGTCAAAATACAGTTTTTTTATTCATGTTACATGCCATTACTTTGTATCGCTCTGTCTTTCAGGCTTTTAAAAGTGATTTTGTATGGCTGTTTAGGAACAAAAAACATGAACAAGATAATGCTGAGCTAAACAAAGGCTAGAAAAGGAACAAATTCCTCCAACTAAGATTCAGCTGTTGTGCTTCAGGAAGACCCTTTCTTATCCTCATTCCTACCTTTCCTATGGGCATCCCAATGTGTTTTTGACATAATTTCTGAAGAGGCCACCTCCAAAGAAGAGAGTTACTGTTTTGTACAGAAAATGCTGGTTTGTTGGAACTGTGCACCATACATCAGGACCCTATCTTCTGGGAATGATGCTAAGTCACAGCAGGGTGGAAGCACTGTGATGCTTGTGGTTATCTGAGAATACAGTAACTATTCATCAAGGAAATATGAACCATTTTTGTACTCAAAAGGAAACCAAATATTCCGAGGAACAACACATGAATTGAATAACCTCTTCCTCATTTTCAGTGCTGTCATTTGATTTAGATAAGGCAATTCCTTCCTTTCTTTACAGTTCACTGGACTGCTTCCCCTAACAAAACTCCTGTTGAGCTTTTTCTTATTTAAGACTGATCCAAAGTTCAAGGGATTCAGTAGAGAATCTTTCCATTAGCTTCAGTAGTCTTGTAGCAAACTCCTAGGTCTTTATTTGGTCTTTAAGCATCTACTGTTTTAAAGAGCTAGACAAGCTTCCTACGAATTTTTTTTAACTCTGATTCACCAGAAGATATGCTAGCATTTTCTTCCATTTAATTCAAGTTACTAAATTAGAGGCTGTTGAATTTGGGAACAATGAATTAATTACAACAGTGCTAAACAAATTTTCAGATTGCTTTTATTGATGATCTTAGACATTACATAACTGAAATTTCTTCCTATCTATTCTATTATTGCTTTGCATACAGTGCAAGATGGAAGGTTTCATTATGTCATAACACAGGGAAATTAGAGATGTTCCTATATCTACCACTGGGGTTTCTAATACAGGTTTTGTGCAAGATTAGATAACAGATCAAATTCAATCCAGTGACCTTACAAAAGATCTCTGTGTTGCTACATACAGGTTTGAGTTCAATGACTACTACAGACAAAGAACAGGAGCAATGGAAAGGCAGCATGTTTCCAGAGTGAGGAAGGCTGGGAGATAAATTCATAACCCATTATTTATTTCTAAAATATTGCCCCATTTTTGGTTAACAAATTGACCACGAACAGATCAAGATTTTTCCTGATGAATCTTCACAAGTAATTTATCATCTGCACCTTGTTCATGAAGTTTATTTGAATAGAAATTTGGACAAGTTTTGGCTGGCCATATGGTAAGCAGGACCCTGATTTGATAAAGATGTCAAAGATTCCTATTCTGGCAGGAATTTGAGGACTCTGGAGACTATATGGCAAGTTTGTGAGTTTTCTGACAGTTTCTCTTAAAACTTGTTATTCACATGAGTATTGCTAATAGTAGACTCCTTCATTAGATTACCTATGAAAAAAGAAGGCAAAATGGGCCAAGGATTATTCAAGCTGAATTCATTTGCAAATTTAAGAGATATTTGTCAAGTCTTTCTTCATCCAGCACTCATTGCATAGTCTGAACTGTAATGTTCACAATGACCTTTTGCTTCATATGAACCTCATCTCAATTCCTGGTAAGACTCTTAAAACTAGATATTGTATGTTAAATAGAAGATGGATTCCCTTCCTGCTCATTAACGGAAGGTGGTATCAGGAGCTGCAGTAGCTATACGTCTTGGTTTCATGCCTACGTGTTGGGAGCCTTTCCCTGAGATACATAAACATACAGATGTGCGTCTAATGCAATTTGCAAAAGGATCTGGACACCTACATATTTTTGATTGACTAGGTTTTTTTGTCCTCCTTGGGTTATACAGAGACCTTCAGAAAACCAGCCTGCTGTGCATTAATGGTATGCCCTCAATGCTTACAGAAATTTCTTTTGGAAGAGGCAAGACAGATAAAAAGAGAAGGAAAAACCTGAGGTGCGTTCTCTGTATAATTTGTCATTCATGCAAGCTCCCAGAGTCTGTAAAAAAGCAAGAAATGAACTCTGGCAACGTGCATTGTCACTGCGTGGGACAGCAAATCTTCTGTCAGGGCTGTGGCAGGGACACAGCTAAGGGACTGCAGTGTTACAACAGCAAAGACAGGACACATCTACTGCTCCTAGATCAGTAGATCTTCTACCGAATCTTTACCCGGTAATCTGGTATGAGGAACTGGGGAGCCAGAGAAAAGCCACTGCCCAATACTAAAACTGCTGAAGCACCCGTTGTTCCTAGTATATCCATGCCCACTAAATCACAGATATTTTAAACTAAAATTTGTCCTTCTTTGTGAAATACAGAGTTTTCCTTGGCTTTAGGAATTGACAACCAGCTTCCTCACAGTAGTGGGACCCCTAATGAGGGTCTCATGCTTCCTACACTTAGCTCTATATGCCACCTCAATGCAAGTAAAGACACTGACAATACTTCACACAGGACAAAATTATGTCAATGACAGATTTATATTCTTAGAGAGCTCTAGGTGAATGCACAAAACATGTGCTTTTGATTTCCTTATTCTCCTTAGTTTATTCATTGCTTTATTCCTAAGTACATCTGATTAGCAATACTCACATAATTATCTTCTAGCTTGTAAGACTTGTAAACTCTCTGGTTAGCAGCACATTTCTCATCTCCAAGTAACACTGTGACATGATTTGACATCTGTTATTTATTTCAGCATTATTTCTTTTTTATTTGTGAAGAAAAGGCTGCAGACACTAGACCGTAAATTTCCTTCCTTTGCTAAGGCATACAGAGAAGAACCGTGCATAAAGAAGACACAAAACATATACAGAAATTATGATATAACATTGTGGCCAAAGAAAAATCATGCAGAGGGGGATGTTTTATAGGGGGTCTTATTCTGTTAAAGTAAATAGAAAGTTTCAGCAAACTGCAATTTGGGGAACGGAAATATTCAGTTTCAGGAAGTGAACAATTTAATTTTAGTTTGCAAGATCTGTGGTAGGTATTTGAAACAGAAAAGAGATTCTACTAAGTGCGCAGAAACATAGAGGTTTCTCTAAGTCCACTGGTGATTTTTATTTTTGTTTTCCTCTTTTTGTAAAAGCAAAGCTTGAAGTCATTTGCATCCCACTCCATCTGGATTTCTTACATCCATCTAAGCTTATGCTATTGCTTCCGATTATCTGCGTTCTGTACTGTGCTCCCCTATCTAAGTGACTAGGAATTTAATTTTCAGGAAGAGCATACTTTGCAGGTAGATCCTTCAGTGAGGCCTCACGCTGAGCATGATGCTTCCCAATGTGAGTAAAGATACCAGAATTTGTCCTGCACTACTCCAGAAGTCATTCTGCTGACCCTGTAGTAGGTTAATAATTCAATTTTACAGAGAAAGCATATCTGTAACTGTGGAAACATGCCCCACAAAGTCTGCATTGAAAAAAAGAAAAAAGCACACCGCAGCATGACAAAAGCCTACCTCTTAATAAGCATCTTGTGTGTAGGATTCTTTCCTCCAGCACTGACACAGAAACAATAAAGATCTTATGTCTTGTTAATAGTTCTGCCTTTAGGGGAGTGAAAAGAAAATTACCTAGAGAAGAATAAGCCTCATGGCAAGTTCCTTTCAGGCTTATGGACTCAAGAGATTGAAGTGTTTTTTCCCCCAAATATTTTCTTAAGTATTTACATGAAGAGTTGTCAGATCAGCACTGTATACCATCTTTTATAGGCAAATAGAGTCTATCAACAATGCCACCAGCAATAATGCTCTGCACTGCTGGAGCATGGATGTTCAGAGCCCCTTCGCTTTTGCTACTGAATCCACCTACTATATCTTTCTTTTTATATACCTGTCTCCTCAGCACTTTTAGTTGGACAATATAATACATCTGTTTATTATCACCACTACTCTATATGTCTGAAACCATATACAAGGATATGTGTTCTCATAAGAAAAGAATAAATGTATTAGACTCACATGAATCAGTAGTCACAAGCCTTATCTCCCAAGCTGTCTGGAGAAAACACAATGAGCTTTTACTAAGCTAGCACAAGATGATACTTTCAGGTTTGTTCTGCGAGTGACTGACAAAGTGCCATATTATGAAGGCTGGAATACAGGCAGGCTTTGTGTAATACTGGAAATTTGTAACACCTTTGGAAATGATTCCTTTGTTTTACTAATGAACATAGGGGTATTGCCAAGAATGACTGAAGACATATTTCTAAAACCTTGCACTTATACTGCTGAGGTAGACAGTCCTCCCTGTGGGCTCGCAGAAAAGACAGCTTTGCTAACCCGTGCCTCTAGTATTTCCAAACACAAAGAAGAACATAAAGACGACCTCTTATGAGAAAAGGCCTCACTGTCGTCTATTTGCACGCTATGTCCCATAAAGTACCAAATCATGGACACTAATGTGTAATGTAAAGGCATTATCACTTTATTCCGAGAGCAATATTGTCCTGTGGAGGACTAAACAGGCACTTATGAACTGACATTTTCCCAGATGTTGCTTTCAACGATACATTAAAGTATTTCTGTGGTAAGACTGTGATAAATTAATGGCAAAGCAAAATAATTTGTTTTCATATCACATGAGGTATATAACAAAAGAAGCACATAATCTTGCCCCTTAGGGCAAATAAAGTTCCAAATTCTAAAGCTAATGAAGAAAATGTGAGATTTTCAGAGAAAACTGTAGGAAGAAATTGAAGCATCTGTGCTTTTGCAGAAGCTTATCTGATCTTGGGAGAAGGATGAAAACACGGAAGAAAGTATTTTCTGATCGTCAGGAAATGAGAAAAAGAAGGGACCAATTCCCTGCTCTGTGGACTCCAGACCCCCTGTGTGGACTTCTTGTGTTACTCAGCCCTTTGGTGCATCCATTCCCCATATTACCAATTTAATATGGTACTGTGAAATAAATGACAGATTTAGGAAGTCCTGAGATGTTTAGGTAACAGGGACCACATAAGCATCTATCTTACATAAAAGAGAAATACAACTTGTCCCTGCTGGCATTTTGCTTCTGTGTGGGAGTATATGAAGAGCAAAGATATATCTTTAAAAAGATGTATCTCTGTGCTCACTCCTTTGAGCTGTTTGATGGTTGTGCATAGCTTATCAACCTACCTAACTGCAGGGTGTATATATCACCATTGTTAAAAGCTGAAAATTTGCCTTCCATCCGAAATCCTGTAACTTATGGTGACTTCCTCATTTAAGCCCTAGATCATCAGTTCAGAAAGTGCTGAACTTTTTGCCACCCCGATTTCAGTAAGGAAGTATCTCCCTGTCCAGGATATCACCAACAGGTATGGCTGAGCAATACTCTGCCTTTGGGTCTCAACTGCATACTTTGCCCAGACGTACCCATGCTGGCCCTGAGGTTGTGAAGAATGGCCCTAGAGGCCCGAGAGGCACAGGTGGCTCTGTCGGGGGGCCCCTTCGCTTCCTGTGTGCATGCAGTAACCCTGGGCTGGGGCACGATGGTAGAAGTGCTACCACCCCTGCCATTTAAAGAAAACCTTGATTTAAGAGGCCCTTTGCTGCAGCCCTGAGGAAGCTGTCCAAGAGCCTGGAATTTACATGTTGCTTATGTTCTTAGATTTTTCTAGGGGCCAGCTGAGTCTGTTTATTTTATGAATTTTCCTGCTCAACAGTCTGTGCTGTAAACAAATACTTATATATTATTTCTGCCTAAAAGATGAAGTGTACACCTGACCTCCAGGTGCCTAATTTTCCTCATGTATAGTAGGAAGAGCCTACACATTGGCTTTTGTAGTCTTCTCTAAGCAGAGATACCTGAAAGGTAGGAGTGACAATAGCTGACATTTAGCTGCCCCAATCTTGTATCAGATCTAGCCCAATTTACAATCCAGTCCTTTATATGCCCGTTAGTCAACTATTTCACAACATGTGTAATCAAAATACTTTCTTCTCCCATTTGATTTCCTTCAGTAAAAACACACAGACCTCTGTCTATCAAAAGCTAAAGAGGGCTTATTAGGATCCGTCATAAAAAATCTATATACTACCTGCAAATAATTGAAATCTTATTTTCAGATTTCTAGCTGCATAATTCACTCTTCCACTGAGCAATCCAAACTGCAGCCATTAATACCTTTGATCCTGAAGGACAACAAAGGAGAAAGTACACACTCTTATCTTACACATTGGTCTAGTGGGAAATATGAGGAGATGACACCAGAGGTCTTTATAAGCTCAAATAGATAGGCATAAAGCATTCTGACCCACTGTAAAAGTGGGAATGAAATTGAAATTGTTGGAAAACAGTCATTCCTTCTTGTCAAATGCTTTCTCAGCAGCTAAGGATTATACCGCCATAACCTGAGGAATCTCTGCAAGCAAATGCATACAGATGTTATCTAGTGGCACTTTTTTCCTATCTAATGCAGAAGTATTTTTTTTTTTATATAGCTGCAAGTAAAGGAATTAACAATCTGAACTCCAGTTGGATCACAGTTCTTGTAAGGTAATAGAATTTGCATCTCACTGCACTGGAAAATTGTTGTTTCATTTTTATTTTCCAGGAAGGGAAGTGAGAATACATTCCAAGACTGGATTTAATTTTTCATCAATCTATCTTGAGTGTAATGTCTGTTTACAAAGCCAGTGTGTCCCTGCTGAAATTCTGGCTTTCCAATTAAAATACATTTATTTATTTATTTATTTATTTATTTATTTATCAAAGGGTAACTTTCCAGCAGTTGGAGCAAGATGCTGTTGCAAATGTTGTTTTACTACTACCTAGGCTAATATAAAAAGAAACACTTGAATGTAAATTCAATGCATTATTTATTGCACTTAGGATAGTCTAACCTAATTTAATAAAGAAGAAGAAAAGATGTTTACTCTGCTAATTTGATATCTGAAGCTCGGCTAAATATCACAGAGGTTCTAAAATATCCCAAATACCTATTTTTACATTTTTTAAAACTTGTCACTGACAGTCTCCTAAATTCTCCACCTTCCATATTGCTCTTACAAAAAAAATTTTGTCAGAACTGCATTAGACCCCTAGAGCAGGGAAATAGTTCCAGTCACGTCTGAAAGACAACTTAGTGGTCTTAAACACAAGCCATCAGTACGGTTTGTGCTCAAGACCCTAGTCATACTAAACTGAGTGTACAGGTCTC
This sequence comes from Struthio camelus, assembly GCF_040807025.1. Taxonomy (NCBI): domain Eukaryota; kingdom Metazoa; phylum Chordata; class Aves; order Struthioniformes; family Struthionidae; genus Struthio; species Struthio camelus. The sequence goes on along the minus strand of NC_090955.1, from coordinate 4,077,352 downwards.
TATGTGCACAACCAAGGCCTCTTTGAGGACTGAGAGGAATGCGAAACCACTAGCCAGTGTGTTACTCAAAGGTTTTTAATATCGTATAATAGAACTTTTTAGCGCAGTTTTCTAGACAGAGGAGAAAATAGTTCATCTTTAGTCCTGTCAAAATTATTGGTATAATTAAGTCATCTGAACTATTAAGACCATTCTCTTCTATTCAGCAACCTTTTATAAACATATTGTAATTTCCGTGCATGGATTTTCTTTTGTGTAAGCTCAGTATACTTCCACATACAAAGTTTTTTTCAAATTCCTCATCTGAAATCTTGAAATCTTGAAATTTTTTAATTAGGTGTTGCTCAGCTGAGTTACAGAACTTTAGTTTCTTAACTGAAACTTTTCTATCTTACTCTCTTTATAGCAATTCCATGTATTTTTCCTGAAAAGTTTAAACATTTCTATGCATGACTGGGCCTTAAGTTGCCCACAATTTCCATGTGGACAATTCATCTAAACCACCTCTTGCAGTGATCTTGTGAAAGAAGAGCTTGTCACACGCTTTCTCAGCACCTGGGAATCATGGTTTTATTCAGGTTTTATTCAAATAAAGGCACCCATGGACATGTGGAAGGCCTGACTGACTTACTCTCCACCACAAACGGGCGTGCGGCTCCTCCGGTGGGAGGTGAGTTTTGCCACTGTGTCTCCCAGGAGGATGCTCCTGCATGGGAGATGCCTTCAGGCCCCAGGAGGGACAGGGGCTGAGACACTCTGGCTCTGCCAAAGCAAAGTCTCGGTCCCATCCCAAGGGCAATGAGACCGCAACATTTACCTTGCTAGCACTGGAAATCTGATTTTGCCTGTCTTCAGTTAGACTAGAAGAATTTCCCATGGCCTGCATACTCTTCAGTAAGTATTCAGGCTTGCAGGTATTTATTTAAGTCAATAGTGTAACTTACATCCTTTTCTGCTTATTGTAGTAAATCAAAGTCGAAAGATGTATATACTGCCATGGAGGAAATTACAATCTTTTATAACATCTGCATCAAAAAAAAAAAAAAAAAACCTGGATAAATTTCCCTCTATACTGCTGATGGACACTTACACTTAGGAAAGGATTCTGCTAGGAAGTTGGTTAAGTGTCTGGCCACCCAGCATGCGTGTCTGGATAAAAACCTCCTTTCCTCAGGGGATGCTGCAACGCACTGCTAGACTATTCTTTGAAAGTTAAGTTCAAATCAGATCCGTTTTGCAAATTAACTGAAAACTCTATCAGACTGCCCGACAACATCAAAAGCAAGGCAAACCTTCATCTTTGGTGTTTTACTCTGTTATTGAATAATGTCTCCACAGCTGAAAGACTTCAATCGGAAAACGTGTAAAGAAATTGTTTTATGCTTTCAGATTGTTTCAAACAAGTTTAAAAGAGAGTGATAATGCATTGTAATAGTAACAAAATTTGCCCTTGCTACTGTAAGAGCGTTTGCTTTCAATTCTGGGTTAACTGTTCTGTCAGATAATTTCATATGAACTCTTGAATTCTGACTTATTTCTGAGCATGTGCAGAGCTAGCCAGAATCATTTCATTTGCTTTTCTGACTGCCGCCTGGATTTGGAAAGGGATTTCCAATCATCTACCTGTTCCCACTTCAAGCAATAGCAAATGGCACATGTGCCTTGATTTATGAGGGTTTACTTATTTAGCAAGAAATACTGAGCATATGTTCACAGTCAGCAATACCTTATTTTGTGAGCAGGTTCTGCTGAAACCAGTGGGCCTGTTTTCAGTCTGTGATTGTAATAGCAGCAAAATTTGTCCTTGCCACAATAAAGGTAAAGGGATGAGAATTAACCTCCCTCAGTGTTTTATCTATCCCCCGAGGCAAATTTATACTGCATCTTCTTTCTAACTGAAAAGAGTAATTTTAGGTAAAGCTTTGGAAAAGAGTTTGCATTTTATTTTCAATATGAAAAAGAATTCAGTCAACATGGCATAAAAATTTGTCTAAGCTTTTGGCAGACTTAAAAAATAATAATTAAACATTCTTTCTGAGTTGAACAATGTTCCATTCAAACCCAAAATTAAATGCCTTTTTTCAACTTTAGAGCTTGCTTAAGCATTTTTCTAAATAAGATAAAAATACATTTAGAAAGCAAACATGGGAGCTAACAACTAAAAAAAAAAAAGTTGAATTTATTGGAAAAGGTATGGACACATTTAGTGTATTAGTATTTTTCACTGAATCAATTTGGCAAAGCATAATGGAATTTAATAAAAGTTTCAAATTATGAAATAGTCTGTGAGATTTCTGAAACAGTCTGTTAGAAAGATTGTACTGCTAACGGATGGTCAGGATAGAGAAGTTAATACAAAAGACTGATTTCTGAGAATGCCCCTACAAAATATAAAATGGTAGCTAAAACCTTGCAATTACGAGTGACCTGTACTGGATTCTTTATTATTTGTACCCAAAGTTTCCAATGAAAGGGGGTTCCATTTTGTAATGCTAATCCCTGCTGGCTCTTGTAGCCACAAAGTATAAAACTCACCATCTTTTCAATATATCTATGTGCCACTCATTCATTACCTGGTGTCAGAAGCAAGTAAGCCACTGGCAAAGAAGGAAGCCACCTGAATCCTTCAGCCCGGAACAGAACATGGCCCAGAACTGGAAGGGAAGATTATAGCACTTCTGTATTTTATTGGAAGCAAGTAGTTCTGAAGAGATACTGAAGACAGAAAAATCCTCTGTTTGTTACAGGTGGCAGGTTTAGAGGCATTAGAGATAGGCAGTACATTACAGTGGGATTACGAAGAAAACTGCAAACTGCAAGACAAAATCATTCTGAAATTTAGAAAAAAACCCTGAACCTCTCAGAAGCCAGGAAAAGCAGCTTTTCCCTGCAAGAAAATATCTGCCACAGTGAGAGCATTGATCACTGTGATGCAGAGCTACATAATACAGCAAAGTCATGTGAATTTGAACAGTTAACAGCTGGACTAATTAGAGAGCACAGTATTATTGGTATAACTGATAACCAGGACTAAGCAAGGTTATTTTGCAAGTAATAGATTTGACTTTGCAAAGAACAGCGGATATTTGCAGAGCTAATGAAAACTGTGCTTTCCAAATTAAAGTGTTAGCAAGCAGTGAAAGAACTGGAGTGCATCTAATTAAAAATGCATACCAAGGCAGGAAGACAGAATACAGGGGTAAACAAAAGGCAGAGACCAGATTTGTTTGCAATAAATATGGGAAGAATCACAACGTGACTCAAAGGTGTCCAGCCGGAGGGGTGCAATGTTGCGTGCGCAACCAGAGGAACCATTTGCACTGTTGCTGATACTGCCGTTATCTCCTCTCTGAGTAAACAATCTTTGAGACTTCAGGGCTGTCAGCCCAGCATCTTTTACTGAAACCAAACACATTACTTGTGTCTCACAGAGGTTACTGTATAGCTTACAAAGCTAATACTTACAGAGTTTGCATTCCTGCATGCAAATAAGCTCTGATTTAAACTCATTAGCATTTCTGCTTCTAAGCTCTAGATTGAGTTATTCTTAGACTCCTTTCTCTTGAAGGAATTATGACTTATTTATCTGACAGAGTGCCTACTATCTCCCATCTCATTTTTGTAATCTAACATAACCTTCACAATTCTCAGCAGCTTTGTTTGACAGCTACCTAACAAAGAGAAATATGTCACAAGCACAGCTGTGTGGAATCTGGTTTCTCCTTCGGGGAGTTTGCATGAACCTTCCTGTTTGCTCTGTTTTGCTCACTCTGGGTTGGTCTGTATCAGCCCAGCTGTGTTGCCAACTCTAGCAAAAAAGTGAAAGGGCTTAACTGCTCCCAGCCGCACGCAGCTGGTGTAAGGGTTTTGCCTCTGGTCCCCCATGATGAAGCTTAAAGGATTGTGCTCTCCCTGAGCTTTTATTACTATTATTTTGCTAGGAGAGGATCCCTCCTCATCTCTCCAACAGTTGCCACCTGGCACCTCTAATGTGAATCATATATTGAGTATAATGAGAAGGAGGTATAGGATAAGGCATAATGTATATTCTCAATATAGACAGTATATTTTTGTGTAAAAAGGTGCTAGCTAATCCAGCAGGTGCCTGAAGTAGAGGTTTAGTGGCCACTTGCTGATATTTCCAGTTTGGTTATGGGAACAACTTTTGCAAGGTGACAGGAATTGTTAAAGCATTTGAAAAAGCAAGACTGCCCACTCTAGACAAAGAAAAAGTGGGGACAGTATATCAAATAACAAATGCCAGAGAAAATGTTCTTAACCTCTCAGACTGTATGAGCTAGGGATCCTCGAAGAGTGACACAATCTAAAAGGATAAAAAGGACTGTTTTTCACATAGTGTGTGATTAGTTAGTAAAAACAATTGCCATGAATGATAGGGTTAACAAAAGCATTCAGCATATATGACTTATAAAATTGATATTATTTTTGTTTTTTAATAAAGAGATGTTACAGCGTATTTAGCTACAAAATTTTACAAGAGACATAAAACTTCATGCGTCTGGGTTGCGAGCCACCTACTTAAGAATTACGAATGAAGACAGAGTGGATAGCGCCCCAAACAAGCATGTTGCAGACACCTACTTGCTTCCAAAGCATATAGTGCCAATTCCTTGTCAAAGACGAAATGTGGAAATGAAAGACTATGCATCTGAAGCAGATGACTATTCCTATATCTAAACAAGAAAAAAGTTGACTATATCCTCATACCAAACGCATGTACCATAATACATGCCATTTGTCAGAAGTGGAAAGCATTAGCACAAGTGGCTTTTTTAAATCTTGACATTATCTCACTGATTTCATGTTACAATAAGCTTCCAAATTTCAAGAAAATCTCAGATCCAATATTTTTGCCTGTTTTTATGTTAAAACAATATGGGAGAATTTACATTTTTAAGGAACACCATCTAAGCTCACTCTGAAAGGTTCAGCTGATCATCAGGTTTGCCATGGAGAGGTGGCCTCCAATCCTGAATGACAGTTTTGCGCCGTCAGAGCCGGAGCGTTTACTTACACTCATGTGTTACTTATTAGCTGAGCACATTACCTATTTCCTGATAATACTAATGTTGCCATACTGAAACTGCTGTAAAATCATTAAGCGTATCTTGTTTTACCTAACCTAAACTCATTTAAATTGTAAGACTTCTGGTGAGACTAGAATTCCCTGATGTATTGAGGAAGTCTTTAATGAAAAATGAAGTCTTATCAAATTAAGTATAATTTTTATCATATCAGTGACTTACTTAACAGATTAATAAATGTTGTTTTACTAAAATTATAAGACAGCTCCTGATATGAAATTGGATTATGTCAGTTCATTTTTTCCATCAGCTTTGTAATATTACAAAAAGCAAGGATTTGATATTAACATATGGAAATCATTAAAATTTATTATGTAATTAGACTTGGCCTACCTCTGTTACTGACACATAATATTGGTTTGTGTCTTAGAGAAATCACTCTTTCCAGTTTTAGGTATATACAGAATAAAACATATGTAAACTAAGGAAGGCTAAAAAGTGAAGATTTCTAAATTCTGTAACTGAAGTGTTCACAGAAAAACATTTATATTTGAATATCTGTCAAGAGCATTTTAAAATAATTTCTAGGACTGTCTTTCCAACTAGTGGAACTGGAAGTGTTAAGGTCTTTGTGACTACCACTTTTTTTTTTCTGATTGAGCTCAGTTAGATTTCACCAGTTTTTAAAGTTTAATGACTTCAGCCCAATTTCTGCTTGTTTACCTTAGTAATTCAAAACCACGAAGTCATAAGTTTGCAGGCCACTGGAAAGGTGAATATGGCTCATATGGCGAAAACAAGTGCCAAAGATTATGTGCACACTGAGGGTCTAGTTTGAGGAAGTATAAATCCATCTCTATACAGCTGTCTAACAGTCACATTAAAGTTGCAGCTGCTCTTCATAGTTGGAAAGCTTTTCCATACCCTGTTCTGAAAGGTTTAGGGTCACCCTTGCAAGGAGCTTCATGGAGCTTTGACAGTACTTAGAAACTTGTCCAGTCCCATAAAGACAATATCAAGACTGTTTCCCTTTTTCCTCACTTCACTTCTAAAATGTGCCCCTCATTTGCTAGGTAGACAGTGTTACATATGTCAAATCTGATCACCTGAAAATCACATCTGGCCACCTGAAATACATCAGTTTTTCTATGACTCCTTCAGCTATTAGTAACAGGAACATGTTATTATTGTAAAATTATCAGAACGCAATTACAATAAATCCAGCAATAGTCAGTGCTGGAAATTTATGTGCAGGGAAAACTCTGACAGCTATGCTCATACAGTATAAAATTTGGATATTAGACCCTTTAGTTTTCATATAATTCACTCTCACCTACTAATGGTAATATTTTGAATAATTAGTCACAATTGAGTCTGAAGGTCTCAATTTGCATTTAACTAGCAAACTCTTACAAGCAGCCCACGTTAACAGTTTTAAATGTCACAGCATTGTTTAATCATGCAAAACAATGCATAAGAATACTTCCAAATATGCTTAATTGATGATGCAATTATTTTACTAACTTTCTAAACTTCTCTGCCATACACATTGTCCAAGACTTTAGACTTTCCAAAATGAAAATAGAAGATCTTCAAGGCAATCTCCTAAAGGCAACCCCCGCTTACTCACTGCTGAGCAGTGCTGTATGCCAGAGCAAGACCCACTGATACAGGTGCAGATAATGAGGTACGGAAGACTGGAAATATTTCATGACATCCTAGCCTGTTGCACATTTTGGAATAGAGTTTAAACACATACAGGTCTTGTTTCTGTCACATAGGTACACGCTGCAGCAGTGTGGAGCTGTCCACGACAAAAACGTTCTCCAGAATAATTTCATGATTATGTTAAAGCTTTCTGTGGAGCACTGCTGTTCTTTGAAGTACACCTTATCTCTGATCTGAACGGTGAAATACCAAACCCATTCAAACTGGCTGATGTGAATCGGCAGATTTTCACCCAGAAAAGCTACCAGTACCTTAAACATATGAAGAAGATATTGTACAAGGACATATGTACAAGGACAGACGTACACATGTGCAGAAGGACTTTCACAAAGGTGCGACAACATTAAATTAAGGACCTTCTACCCATGGCTTGGGTGGGTTTTCCATCCCCAGCAATTACAAAAAAATAGAATGGGATTTCTAAAAAACAAATAATGACATCAAATAATCCAGGGCATTCCTGTGGTCTGTGTTACGCAGGTCAGACGATATTGTCATAACAACTTCTTCTGACTTTCTAATCTGTGAATACTTATTTGTGATAATGGCAGGCTGGTTGTTCATTTAATCTCCTAGCTCTGAGGCCAGTATGGAAGATTCAGTTTTGCAACCAGATTAAAATTCAGATTGGAAGGGTTTTGTTTTTTTTTCTTATGTTTTCTCTCCTGTACTGTATCTGCAAAGATAAATGTATATATTTTCGCTTGGGATGGGCTCTGAGTAGCTTGTTTTGGGGAGCACTTGCCTTAACTGAGAGTTTTAAATTAAAGTCCAACAGTTAAGTCTTCAGGATTCTTTCTTACAATGTAATATTATACACCTGAAGAGATTTCATGGCCAAACTGGAATCATTATGACTACATACAGAAAACCAGACTGGACAACAGGCATCTGACAGCTCCCACATCAGTCTAACAAGAGGTCCTCTTTCAGAAAGACACCAGCCTCGAGGTAACAACTTTAAAGTGTCTTAGGAAAACACGCTTCTCATTCGGTAGTAAATTCCAGGCAGTAATTACCCACAGAGTTAGAACTATTTGCTTTATTTCAGATCTGACTGCATGGCCTCCACTTCAAAACACTAGATTTTGCAACAGCTTCGCCTGCTGAACTAGAGAGCTTTCCACTGTCAGGAATTTTCTATGCATTTAGATAGTCATATACCATCTGGATAAAAAAAATAAATTAGGAAGCCAGGAAGTCTCACAGGTACTTTGATGAACTGTATCTGTATTTTTTTTTTAAAGAAATATCCACAGGAAAGAGCAGGTGCCATATGTGCTCCCCTCACCCTGCATTACAATGTAAGTGTCTTGCCATCAGAGGGAACCAGTCCTTGAGCTGAGAAGCATAATTAAGGGAAATAATCTTTCTTTACTGCATCTTTCAATTCTCCACTCCCTGCTCTGGCTTTACTCTTCCCTGGAGAGCTTCTTTTTACTGCTAACACTACCTTGTCTGGAAGGCTTCATAAATCACCTTCTGAAGAATTGAGGTATCACCTGTAGCTGTTCCCATTTGTACCTCATGCAACAGTTCATTTTCAGCAGTAATATGCCATTCCGTGATTATGGCTCAGATACAAACTAGAAAGCAGAATTCAAGTAAGTAATCAAAACAGTTTGTAATCTCATCATCTAGTTCATTTGGAAGCCAGTTTTAAAAATTAGTAGCAGTTCAAATAGGAGAAATGTCTTGTTTCTAATGTTTTCAATCTTAAGCAATACTAAGAACATAAGAAGTGCTATAGCTGGTCAGACTGAAGACATATTGAGCAAGCTTCTGCTCTGTGACAGTGATGATTATGGAAGACTTTAATAACACAGAAGGTAAAGAATAATCCCTCCCCTGGAAAATCATCACTAGAAAATTTAAAAAAATTTGACTGTCATAGAAAAAGTCCCAAGACTATGACTCTGGAGACTCAAAGTTCATTCTTGCAGCTACCGTAATTCCATCTATTCTCTCTGCACTTATTTCTGTGTCTACATCTGTAGAAAGGTGATAACAACACTTCCTATATTGCACTTTCTTTTTTCTATTTCCAAACCCTATTCTCAAGATACACAAGGATAGAGAAGGTGCATTTGAATGGAGAGCACTTCACTCAGCTGGTCTGAGGTCATAGCCACATAGTGGTCTTATCACAACACAGCATAATAAGAGCAATAATAACAATAATAAGAATAACTCTTTAAAAAGAGAAATTAACTGGTAAGGTATTGAGGGAATCTATTGTCCTTCCCTCTTCATCCCCTCCACATGCCTGTTTCTCTGTGCTTGCTCCCTTTCGTTCCTTCCTCCCTTCCAGCCCTGTACATCATGAAATGGATTTTCCTACAGCAGACGCGAGCCTTTGCCAGAGGATATTGTCTCTGTGTAATGCTCTGATTTTAAGGTGTTGGCAGGTATTGTAAGATAGAAATGAGGAACCGAGTGAATTCCAGATGTAAGATATTACATGCCTACAGCACGTCATATGGTTAATAAAATGGAAAAATTGAAGCTCAGGTCCCATAAGTTTTCACTTTTAAAGCACAGACACCTTTAGTTTATGAATTAGTAAGCCTTTTTCATTTTATAGTCCATAGGGAATTGCTGTTTCTTGCCCTGTTCCTCGTGGTCTTACTGTGCGTTCTTATAACTCTTATTTTAACCTTCAGTTCCTTTTCACTGCATTTGAAGAAAAATTGGCCACAGGAAAAATGCTGCCTTTCTCACCATAATCGATGGCAATCGGTTTTGGAAGAGACAGAAACATCATTAAAAATTAGAATTATTTTGCAATTCCTATGCTCCTGACTTTTAATATTTAAACCTTGCGATATACCTCCTACAATGTTTAAACAGGGTGTAGGCAAATGCAGTATTTCTCCTGATCTTTTTTTTTAGCTTACACAGAGGCGCACAGAGGAAGAGTCTGGAAGCATCTCTGGTTTTGTGCTATCCGTTCCGTTAGCTGGGAGAACCACGGTGGAAATTCATTATGTAGTTCTTGTTGGCTTACACAGGAAAGAGGATTTTCACAGTGTAAAATAGTACCAGAGAGAGTGCAAATATAGCTTACACATATTTAAGCCCTTTTAAAATGACAGATAGGTGAAAATGGCCTTTTAGTCTAACTGGGAACCATGTATAGCCCTTATCTGTATCATCAGCCAACTTGGACCAGAGCGAGAATGAATATCCTAACCTGAAGAGCTAAAATGCAGCTATAGCTAAGGTGAGTCTGTATGCATTACACATATTGTGAATACAATCATCGAGTCCAAACCTGCCATCCAAACTTGTCCGACAAATTTTGACTAATAGTAAAGGTTTCACTGAGCATAGCAGTGCTAATTCTGTTCCACCACACACTTTTTTATTCCTGAGCAATGGTTGGGTAAGTAATATCTCCAATCATTCTAGTAAGAGGCTCTATCAATACTTTCAAAATGACTACTCTCAGATTGTATTTATAAATGGTTTCCACTTAATACATTGTATAGTTGACTTTAATAAGTACTTATTGCAGGCTTGTGTAGTACAAATATGTTGCTTAGGCTGTGATAAAATGATACTCTTAGGAATAGTTATAACAATGAGTGGTTTGGCTAATGATAGAAAACATGGACTTGTGAATGCTTTATTTATACAGCTCTCTGATTTATGTTTCTTTTTGTTTCTGGAGCTGGGTAAGAGACTCCTTCCAAAATATGCAAACCCTGTGGGGAAATAGTATCGAATCTTTTTTAGTCCATTATTAAAGCGCATGTTTGCCTTTGGGTATTTTAGATACAAACCACATCCACAATTCTTTCCTAAGCAAATGAGACTTAATCTGTCTGTTCTGATCTCATTTGTGCTAAGGAGCACCTCAGCTGCTAATGCAGGTAAGGCGTTTAACATGTACCACGTGTCACACTCACAGCAGAACTCCCAATTCATGCCCTTTCTTGACATGTTTCTTATCTCTGACAATTAATAGTGCTAAAATCACCTTGTGTGTTTTATCGTCATGGAAAGACGACAGCTTTGCACTCAGAGCACTGTCTGTAATCTTGTTTTCTGCCTCTAGGATGCAACATGTTTTATTAACTCTGCTGTCATGCACAAGCTTGTATGTTAAGACCTTTCTACCTTAAGATTTTTTATGTAAAAACAAGGATCTTTTTTCTCCAGAATGTGCTTAGGGACAGTGGCGATGGCCCAGGCAAACATAATTTGTATATGATTCTTCTATATATGGCTTATAAAGTTCATGAATCTCTTGGGTGTCCTTCAGAATTAAAGAGATTATATAGATGGAAGACATTATTAAATCTGTTATTACCAAGGACTAGGTTATCCAGTACTCCTTCAGGAAATTGAGATGAGTAATGATGGGCATAAGAAGAAAACCTAGCTAAAAAAACAGGAATGAAAACGTAATTCTTTCATTAGCTTAGCAATAATGGTTTTGTTAACAAATCATGGCCACTTTTCATCCTAATTATTTTTTTCTCTGTCTTTCACACCTGCTTTTCATGTCAAATTGTGACAATTGCCCTACCTGCACAAGCTCTGCTGGAATGATGTGCGTTTGGGATTTGGACTAGTTCATTTTCAAAGGAGTTAAGTGAAAATGATCTTTACATGTTTGAATCAAAAGTACCTTTGAAAGGAAAAGCAAACAACACAATTTATGTATATTAGATCAGTTATAATTGATCTTCTGAGTTTGCTTGGTAGAAAATGAATAACTTGATTACAAGACTTCAATGTAATTGTGATGTAACATCACAATGTAATTGTGATGTTCCAAATACCTCCCAGTTTCTGCATTACGTAAATCTGTTAAGCTTTCTACAGTGGGCTGCTGTCTGGGTTTATTCTTCCCGAGACAGGCTGCAGCTCCTCATGCTTTCAAGATTTAAACTTTTTCACTCTGTCTAGGTTTAAAGGTTTCATTTCTGAAGCAGCCATTATCTTGAGAGAATAGATCAGTCTTTAAGACCTTGCTCATTAACACCTGCCTATTAAAGTGTGTATTATATAACAGATAATAATGTAGAGACACCACAGAGCTCACCCTGACTATTTACTCTTCCTTTCTTTAAAAGTGCATTATAACAGAGTTGCTTACAGTTTTGTGCTTTCAACTCCATACTGCTGGCCTCTGTAATAAATGCAGCCCTGGAGGACTCCTCTGAAGCTCTGAAGAACTTTTTTCAGTAACACTGGAGAAGAATAAGATGAGCCCAACATTGAGCTGTGGTTAGGCTACATGACTCTTTCTTTGGGTGTATACCTACACCATGTATACATACATATATCCATGTGGATGTGTGTACATAGACACATATGTACATGTGCACGTCAGGAATTGCAAAAGAAAGGCCTCTTCTGAAAAAAAAAGACAGTTCAGAAAAGAAGGGGGGAGCATACTTCATTTTGGAACAACTTCACAGGCGGTGGCCAGGCCATCCTGAAGGGGTTCCTTGATGACCTGAGAGGCAGCAGACAGTTTGGCAGGAGTGGCTGAGAGGACAGGAAAAAAGTCCCAATAGTCCAAGCAATAACGGGAGAGAATTTCTGAGGAATTTTCCTTTGTATGGAGACATGTTCCCCTAAAATCAGTAGAAATCTTTCTACTGACTTAAATAAGCCTTAGATCAGGCCTGAAGTACAAAGGAGAAATCCAAAAGAAAACCAAGTGTGAAAACAAACTGACTGTAAAGTGACATGAGATGAGAAGAGTAAAACGACGATACCTGTGATCTTTCCTTTTATGGAGCTCTTCCAAAACTAAGATCCTTCATTTGCTCGAAAGTTTCATCTCAAGGAAGTTTCTAAGACAACTACCACAGATACACAGCAACAAAGTGATTGCCACAGCTGAGAGGTTTCCTTTTGACATTGCTTTGAAAATGATTAGCCTAATTCTCTCAAAACTTGACAATTACTCCAAATTTGGTTACTTTCGATCAGTGGAATGAAAGCAAAAGGGGAAAAAGTATAACAAGGCAAAGCTAGTGGTTTTTATTTTCTGGTAATAGATTACAAAACCTTTGTTCTGATAGCTTCAGAGTTGACAAACCTTTCTATTGTACCCACATGTCAAACGCTTGGTCCCTGGAAATGGAGAATACAAATACCCAGGTAGAGTCAAATCCCTGTGAATGGTGATTCTAGCTTGTCCTTTGGCTTAGATGGTAAGGGGCCATCCACATCAGCTGGATAAAACTGTTCCATTCCTGAAACAAAATGCTGAACCTTCATACAGCGAGATGGATCCCTGCTCAGCAACTGCTACGGTAAAAAAAGATGATCTCCCCAGGGAAGTGAGCTCGTGGCAATTACTGGACATTTTTTGTAGTCTCGGGCTTTCTAATCATGGGAACATGGAGAAGGATGGCATATTGTTGTGTTTTGACTGTTTGTGCCTTGTGGATCACTTGACACCTATGGTGTACAGGTGACAGCTGAGGTTTCCGAAATGTGCAACAGAAAAAAAAAAGTAGCTAGATATCTAAGAAGTTACAGAAGTTAAGGATTTCTAAAGGACTTGCCGAAGTCTTGCTGTCAGGCTCAAGTGGCCCTTGTTCTTGCTTTTCAGGAGGATAGCAGATAGGAGGATTTAATAATTACTGAGTAGGAAAAAGCCATTATGGGAAAATAATTCCTTTAATCAAGTAAAATCAGTGGGAAAATTCTGGAGAGTTTTATTTCAAATTGAAAAACAAAGGAATGATAAAGCATCAAAACAAACTTCTAAGTGGAAGGAAACTGTCTTGCAGTTCACTTAGGCTGGAGGTTTGCTATCCATCGCTCACAGAACCACACAATGGCCAAGGTTGGAAGGGACCTCTGGAGATCATCTAGACCAACCCCCCTGCTCAGGGGTCATCTAGAACTCATTGCACAGGGTCACGTCCAGGCAGGTTTTGAGTATCTCCAGAGAAGGAGACTCCTAGCTCAGCCTAGTAAGGGGAAAGATAGTGGAAGCGAGGAGCTAAACCTGTGATCTCCAACTCTGAGCCTGGCCAAGCTGGATCAGAGGAACTATGAGCACCCTAGCTGATGAAAAATGGGCAAAGTTGTTTGTTGGGCTGAGCAGTGCGGCAAACATGGGACTGGGAATTCTGACTTTCCTGAACTACAAGGCGCACTGCTGCATGCAGGAATAGGCTAACAAAAGTCATTGTGGTCACTGGGTTTGCCTCTCCAGTCTTGGCTCAAATGCAGTTAAGAATGGCCTAGAGACAGACCTGATCTGAACCTCTGCAGACCAACTAATAATTGAATATCCAGTTCAAAACAATCCTCAGCTCCACTGTGTGCTTTTGTGACAGGAGAGCTGGAAGAGCCAGGTTCCATCAGGCTCAAATGAGAGATTCTGAATTTGCAAAATTCTGTGTCTTTCGTAAGAGTTTGGAGCATTTCTTGTTGAAACAAAACAAAATTTGTTGAAGGAAAACATTAGTGTTTGAATAAAATAAATATATCCTGATCAATTTACTTTCTTTTTAGGTTGACAGCAGGGGCCAGTGATGAAGACAATAAGACATGAGGTTTTCTCAGCTTGCTTGGTTGTTTAGGGAGGCCACTTTGAAAAACACAAAGGTAGTCACCCATCTAGGCAATGAAACGCTAGCTCCAATTACTTGTAAGCACAGGTCACTTCTTACACATGTTCTTCATTGTCAAGTCATGGAAACCCTTCTGCACATTTTTATCTTTCTGAATTTTTCTCCTGAGAACAGGATACTGAGTTTTATGCATTTCTTTTTCCTCCATGGCTTTTCATCCCACATTAATTGTATTCCTTCTGATAGAAATTGTCTTCTTTTGAGTGTTTTGCCTTCTTTTTCCTTTTCTTTGCAGTTATTATTGGATAGTGAAAAAAATGGAAGTGGGAAAAATGCCAGAGTTGCCATTTATTTCAAATGGCTTCTCTAATCTGTTCTTTTTTCCTTTGCCTTTACCTTCAGTATAACCTTGTTGTTTAAATTTTGTATCCTTTGAAACGCTCCTCTCTACAAGACTCTTACAGTAACAATTAATGTGAAGTACTCGGTGTCTCAGCGGTTCTCAGGCTTGCTCTTCAATCTCATTCTTCCCTCCCTTTCTTCAACCCTACCTGTTCTCTGCAGTTCACAAACCCTTAAAACTAGGAATACTGTTAAAAAGCCACACGTAAATTTTTCACATAAAAAATAAATATAAATTTAATATATGTATGGGATCTTATCTTCTTTATTCTCATACAGGCAATGAATTCAACAAAAAGTTCTAAAAATACATAAATAAAGTTCCATGAGTTTTACAATATCATTTAGGTATGCATAAAAAGATGACAAAGATGGATGCTGCTGATTTGATTATCATTGCTTAACCAAGTTTTATTCAGTTAGGAATTTTTTTTTTAGACATATTTAGAAAATATGCCTTTATGTTTTGGTTTTGTAATAGTCAATAAGAAATACTAGAGGAAAATATTTATTTCACCATAATGAGCTATGGAATTGGGTAGATTATTTTTGTCACTTCTGCAGTGCAGTAGTGAGGTCTATTTGTAGAGAAGCAGAACACGTCTTTGATGTGGGTGCTTTTAAATAACTTAATTGCAAGGCAGATGGTAAGAAACAAAAAAACCTCATGAAACAAAACAAAAAACCCTGCATAAAGGTGGAAAATTGCTTGAGGAATGCTGTGGTCTCACAGGGAGAAATCTTTCTATTTGTAGCTGGTAACTGCAGACTCCAAGTCTGTGATTAGCCTTTAATGTAGAAGAGGTAACACAATGTAGCTGATGAAAACATGTCAACACAGCGTGAGGAAAAGAACAAGAAGCCAACTTCTTCCTCAAATGAAACGTTTCAGATCTTCAAACCCACTCTGTATTCAGTAGCAACAATGATAAACCAGCTTTAAGTATTCTTAGGAAGCATTCAAAACTTTTTATCCATTTTCCTCAGGCTTGTTAACATCATGAGCTGCACTGGATCTAGTTTTTTGTTAGGTTCTCAAATTTATATGCAATATAGTATCAGGGTGAATTTGATGATGGGACCAAATACAACTAAATGGTTCATTCGCCTCTAAGAGATGGTTGGTCGATGCTGTTGGTGCATCCTTCCAGCCAAAGCACGGCCAACAGCTGTGGAATATCTGGTAGTCTTACAGGGAACTCAGAAATGCCCTGACATCTGTAAAAGTTGGCAAACAGAAGCCTACATGCCTGCGGGGCTTTGACTCCAGCCATGCCAAGTGCTTTAATAATGTTAGTGATAGTGTAAATACACAGAAAGAGACACTCCAAGCCACATAATACAATACAGAAAAAATCCAAACACAACAGAAAAAATAGTCATGTATTATCTATCCAATATCTATCTTCAACATGCCAAAACAACTAGAAGGAGTTTAAAGGGAAGAATATGCTTGTTCAAATGACACCTAGGCAGAGACAGTTAAAATGTGCAGAGGAAAAAATTAAGTTGTGATACACCACAACAAAGAACTATAATCCTGATATTCCCAAAGGAACTTCACCTCAGCCCTGTCACAACATCGGGACCATACTCTGCAGAACATATAAAATGGACCGAATCAGTAATCAACAGAAAAGACAGGGTACTGCATTTCATTGACACATCATGGTAATGAGCACTCCAAGAAAAACAGTTTTCTGTGCCATGACTATAAGAGGGAAAAAAATCTGTACCGAAACTGTAACACAGGTGTAGGTTCACAAATCTTTCTAACAACTTCAAAGTTATTAGAAAATCTAAACTGGGCAGGGTGGAAGCCAGATATCCTGTTTCTGAGGAATCACAGCTGTCATTTTATGGATCTTTCCTACTAGAAGCACTGGTTTTCCCTGGAGTCCTTAGGTGCATCATCACATGTACCACCTCAGGGCCCCGGGGAAACCCTGGAATGGAACCCAGGCCCCTTGCGATCTTCACTTAACAGCCCAAAGGGTAGGGAAGTACTGTGAGAAACCGCACATTCAGCAAAAGAATAAGGTGAGGAAATTAAGAGATACTCATGCATTAAATGCCTCCTGCTGTTTTGACTTTTGGCAAGTCATTTGTATTCTCATTATCGCAGATCTCCCATAACACTGAGATATTAAAAACACTTCCCTTCTCCCATCTCTCTCATCTCCTAGGGGGTTAAACTCTAGAGGGTAAAAGCTGTCCTCTTTCATGTATTTTATCTGTGTGTCCTATGATGCCTAGCTCAAGGCAGCCCCTCTTTCAGTTACAGCCTTTGGGCACTGCTATGGTACAAATAATAAGACAACTATGACTGAAGCCATGTGTAAGCAGAGAGGAACCTCATGAAGTCCAACAAAGGCAAGGGCAGGGTCCTTGTCTTATTCCTTGGGGAGGAATAACCTCCTGCACCAGTACGGGCTGGAGGTTAACCTGCTGGAAAGTAGCTCTGCCAAGAAGGACATGGGAGTCCTGGTGGACAGCAAGTTAACCACGAGCCAGCAATGCACCCTTGGGGCCAAGAAGGCCAATGGGATCCTGGGCTGCATGAGGAAGAGCGTTGCCAGCAGGTCGAGGGAGGTGATCCTCCCCCTCTCCTCAGCCCTCACCTGGAGGCCTGGGGAGGCCTCACCTGGAGGACTGTGCCCAGTTCTGGTCTCCCCAGTACAAGAGAGACATGGAGACTCCTGGAGAGAGTCCAGCAGAGGGTTGCAAAGATGATGAGGGGACTGGAGCATCTCTCCTAGGAGGAAAGGCTGAGGGAGCTGGGCCTGTTCAGGCTGGAGAAGAGAAGACTGAGGGGGGATCTCATCAATGTCTACAAGTATCTGAAGGGAGGGTGTCAAGAGGATGGGGCCAGTCTCTTCTCTGTGGTGCCCAGCGACAGGACAAGAGACAAAGGGCACAAACAAAGGAAACACAGGCAGTTCCATCTGAACATGAAGAAAAACTTCTTTCCTGAGAGGGTGACTGAGCACTGGAACAGGTTGCCCAGAGAGGTGGTACAGTCTCCTTCCCTGGAGATATTCAAAACCGGCCTGGACACGATTCTGTGCAATGTGCTCTAGATGACCCTGCCTGAGCAGGGGGGTTGGACTAGATGAGCATCAGAGGTCCCTTCCAACCTTGGCCATTCTGTGATTCTGTAAGGACTATACTCGCATGGCATGCCTCAAACAGTAAATAGACACAACAGACCACGCTCTCACTGATGCACTCAGGCTCAACCCATGTTTACTTCTGACCACAGCTAAATCTAAGAAAACTGAAAAAATTTAATTCTGGGATTAAAATATCATCTCCTGGAATTACAGATACAGATTTTGTTATAGTCTCTCATAACAACCCTGAAAACTCACCGTCACTATTTTCCTCTTTTATTCAGATGTTGGTGGGGTCAGCCTCCCTACATTGTGTGAACATTGTGATTTCTACGTTGCTCTTTCCTTGCCTGTAAGAAAAGGATGATTTTCCACTTTTTTTGGAGGAAGAAAGGTATGTGAATTTCCAAGTGGAAAATCTGGAATTATATGTGAAAAGGCTTTCAGAACCCCAAAGAGAAATACGAAAGAAGTATTATATGGGAGTTTACAACCAATGGCAGTGAAATTAGTACAAGCTCTCTGCAGAGTTTTCCCTCTAAATTTCATGGCTGCCAGATCCTAATCTCTGGTTTGTGTCACGCCTTTTTTGTGCATGGACAAATCTGCAACTGCATCTTGCTTGCATACCCATTAGCAACACTTTTTTTTCCTGAGATTCTCTGATATATATATATTGCCCTTCTGAGATTAAGATCTACTTCTAAGTCTTCAAAGCAATTACATAGACAAAAAGCAGCAATCTCTTCCTGCCATACAACTTTTAGTGAGTAGAAATCACCTGATCAGAAAGCTATAGTAGATTATCAGCTCAGACAAAAGACATGATATCCTGCAGGAATGTTCAATACATGAACAAACATGCCTGCCTTGATCTTGCTCCTCTATCAAGCTATAGGAGTATTGTTGCTGATTTTAATGGAAAGACCAATTCGACGGTTTAGATTCCCCACCCTCCCCCAGTGAAGGGTGCACTTTAAAGAGCTAAAGCAAAAACAAGGGGACAATGGCAACACAAGGAAATCCACACTTCCAGACTGTGTTTTTCTTCCTTTGTTTGAAATTAAATGCTAATGATTTTTTGGTGTTTTGGAGTACTTTTTTAAAAGTTTATCTAAAACCAAATGAATAAATAGGGGGAAGAGATCTGCTTTTGAGGTCTCTGAGAAGTGGATTTTTTCCATGTGTTGTGCCTGTTTAAATTATAATTACTAGGAATTATATAAAAATGAATCAAACATTTTTACAAGAAAAAGAATATAATAAAACAATCCCAAGTCACATTATTCTGTCTTTGCTTCCACATGTGTTTAACCTAGTAATGGCGTGTGCGACCATGCCACCAGTCAATCATTGCATTGGCTGGATATTTATTACTTACTTTAGAAGACAGCAGACAAGATTCACGACATTATGGTCCCACAACAATCAATAAGTAAGTTTTTTACCACCGCAAGGAGAGGATTTCAACCCAAATATACTGAGGGAGAAATTTTACCTTCAGTGGTGTCAAGAGAGTTGGGGTTTCACTGAAAGAGATGAATGAACTCCTCATTTTCAGAGATGGATATTCAATTACATTGGCAGAAATCAGCATATTTGCACATCTAATTTATACATGAATCACTTGATGAATGGTAACTGAATATTCTTCAATTATCATTGCACATAGTAACTGACAGAGAAACTGTGGTCTGGATAACATATTGTGCATAATCTGACTAACACAAAAAGAACTAGATCTTCAAACACTGTAATATTTCTAGTTACTACTAACATGGATGGCCATCAGAAACCTGAGAGGATATGGACCAAAATCCCTATAACCTGCGTAAAGAGTTTTGTTTACTATATTACAGAAGAAAAAAATAAGGAAACATTTTGGAGCAGTTTACCGAAGACTACAGAAGACAAGCAGGTCAGAGAAAGGATTAAAACAGAAGAATTTTTGATTCTTATCATGATTCCACACTTCTTTTATGCTATTAAAATTAAATCCACTGAGGTTAACCAAAAATGTTGTCTATGAAGTCTGCTTGATTTTAAACTGAAATAATTAAATACCGCTGTAGTTTTCTCAAGAAACAAATCCTTCTAAAGATCAAACGTATCCTGTAAGATATAAAGGGGATTATACAATATTGCAAACATTTTCAGTAACTGCATTTAAATTCATGAATTATGTATGTAAAAGAAGACCTGTAGCAGAAATAAAAAAAAACTATAGGTGGCATTTACAATCTCAGGTACAGAAGAATGAATCTTCTACGTGTACAGTAGCACTTGGTGGTAAGCGACAAATGTATATGATACTGCAGTATTAAAAAGGAAAATTCAGCTCTGCAATAGAAGAATTGATATGGATTTTCATTTGCCAGAGTTCTCAAAAATCAGCACTGTGCACTATGTCCACTAACAAGATGGGTGATTTTACATTGCAATAGACATTTTGATGTGCATATACATTATTTAACATTACTGAGAGGAAAATGATGCTCAGTTAGAATAAAAACATGGCTGTATCTAAAGTGGCTCTTGGATGTCTATAGGAATTTGTTTACTAATAACCTTTTATAACTTTCACACTGTATTTTGTTCAACATTCATCAAGTATTTTAAACAGTTCCTAATCTTTAGGTAGGAGGAAATAATCACTGGGCTCATATCAGAAATACAAACTGCATGTTGTGACTACAGTTTTCACAAAACACTATGGAGAAACATTCAACAGTTGAATGTTGATCGTTCATTGCCTGGTTATGCTTTGCCCTTGTCATTTTGGAAAAAAAAAAAAAAAAAACCCTCCTGGAGACCTGAACCTGGAGTTTTTATGCATGCAATATGCCCACTGACTTTGTAAGCAGTCTTTTCTTGGGTGGTGGGACTGGTAGGGATGCCTTAGTTTGAAGCATCCTTCAAATCTGATTGGAGAGGAAGGGTAACTCAGAGATTAAGGAACTAGCTGTTTTTCACAAGATCCAGATTTGTGTTTTCCTTCTGCCACAGGTCTGTTTTACATGCTTGGCCAATGCTATGCTGCCAGATGTCCAAAAGTATCATAAAATACCCTGCCTGGGAGGAATTTGAGCTGTTTTACTTTTGCCCGGGATTTCCAGATGCCCACATAAAGCTACTATGCAGCAGTTTCAAGGGGCTGTCATAAGGTCTGAAATCCCTCACATTTCTGCAGCTACTCCATGGATCAACAAGAAGTGCATAAATTACACTTTCAGGAAGTGTCAAAAAGAGGTGTGGGACCTACTGGACTTTGTGTCAGTCCAGGTGTGTTGTAAAATCCTGGACACAAGTTTGGCACTTCCGGGCACCTCAGTGATTAGTTTGAGCACGTAACTGCAAAGAGAGTAGGAGCCTCTGAAAGGGGTATATGACATACATCAGGCTCATCACGAAAATGCCTAGATTAAGAAGCAGGAATTGTATGGAAGGAGACATAGCCTCAACCCATTATTAGTTAAAAAAAGAGCTCCAGATGGCTTCCTCTTTTTTGTGCAGTTTGTTAGACTGCAGGCAGGATAGGCAGATGGACATTTAAAATCCGGATCCTGCCTAAGTCTCAGTTTGAGAGAGGTATAAGTAGATGCATAGGCACAGGAAAATTTTAATACTAAACTCTGAGCTGCCTATGGATATTAGGTGATTTCAGGATCTGGCAGTTTTTTGGTGGTAGGAAGCATTACAGTTCTGGGCAGAGGTGAAGAGAGATGTCAGAGTCTTTTTGTAAAATTAGCCTTTGCCTGCTCTGTGGGTGTTTTCTATTGTAAAATGGAGACAGTTGCAGCTCCCTAATTCATAAGGATGTTGTGAAGATAAATACACTTACAAGGTGTTTTGATATACTCATGTGTAAAACCTGTGGAATAGTCTCAGTAATTTTAATGGAAGTAAAATTGGAGCTTAATTTCCTTTCCTAAAATTTATATTTTCTTGTAGTCCTTTTTAAGTTTCTAGAGGGAAAAAGAATTGAAGATTGTAAACCAAAAAGAAAGAGTTTTTAATCCTTTAATTAAACTTCTGTTATAATACTGAGGACTATCACCTCAAAGGAAGACTTTATTACTGAAATATTACTAAATGTGCCAACTGAGATACTTAGGATGTGCCATATATTGCATTTGGAAAAAAGGCTTCCTAAAGACCTCAACCTGGAGTTCTTACACAAGCAATATGCCCATTGACTTCCTTCCTTGAGCAGTGGGACTGGTTAGGGATGCCCTAGTTTAAAGCATGCTTCAAGTCTGATCAGAGAGGAAAGATATTTCAGGGATTAAATTTCTCTTAAATACTCCTGATACCTAAATATAATCCACATCTAAACCTCATATCCAACCAGCCCATTAATCAACACATTCATCAACATTTCACAACTAGTCTTGACCTCCTTAGGATTATGTTACAATGCTCCTGAAGGACACTGTTCCAAGATTATAGATTATTTGAAAAGCCTATCCAGTATATCTGAGTCATGTAGCTAGAATTTTCTTCCACATTTTGATCCTGAAACCTCTTGGTTCAGCAGATTTGTCAGTGACTTAAATAAGGTCAAGCCCTGGAGAGCTGGGGACCCTTTGACAGTCTAGTTTCATTTTCACAAAAACCCACCAGATGTACACTATCTCTGCAAATGGCACAGCTGGCAACTCTGCCAGGGAGACATGCATTAAGGTCAGTCCATCAGAGGGATTTTCCATTTGTGGCTGGCAGCCATCACCGTTCACCCATCAGAAGCCCTCCCAGGTGATTAGTCTGGTACTCATGGTTGAAGGAGAACAAGCCTTGCAAGGTTTCTGATGTCCTGGATGGCCAACAGCCAGGATACCCCAAAGCCCACAGGCAGCTGGGCATAAAACAAACCAGTCCGTTTTATTTTTGAGGACTAGGTTAGCTCTTGACAACCTGAGATCAGGGAGCTCATAAAAGGGTAACGGCCATCTTTGTCAAGTCCTGGGAAAAACATAACTCAGCTGGTAGAAACTCACGCCAAATGTATTTGATTTCAAACAACGTGCTTTTCAAATCAGCATCAATAGACACATTTCGGGGCCTTTTTTCCTGTGGTTTTGAGAATGATAAAACCTATTCATGACAAGCACTTCATGAACAATATGATTCCATATGTAAACTTCCTCTCTGTCTCGGCTGCAGCTGCAGCTCTGTCACACACTGTACTCACAAGACCGTATTATCCATCCTTAACGGAACGCTTTACAGTCTTTCAGTCCTGCCTGGTGCTAATCGCTGACCCGGACACAGGTCTGATATTTAAACAGACTTGTTCCTCAGAAACCGGAGAGGATAATGAATCTAATTTCATGAACACAGCAATAATACTGACATATTTCTTCCCTCCTTCTGTTATTTCATATGCTAGTTTTACTGAATAGCCTAACAACTTCTACACCAGTCACACTAGTTCTCACAAATAGAGCTAATTGTTCTCTAGCTCATCATTACTGTCAATCAAATTGGATTTTTAACTTTGTCTCTTTTTCCCCTCAATATTAAACAATGGCAATGCCATTTCTGTCCTCAGCAGTTTTGAGAATAATAGATTGAATTCTACTTTCAGATATTTGGTTCTAATTTTCTATTAGTGTCAGAGGATGTCACGTCGGAGTAGCTGAGAGAAGTACCATTTTCAGTAAATGAGAGGGTGCACTGCTTTGGTGCAAATCTGTGGCAATTTTGTTGTATTTACTAAGGCAATAAGGGACACACTCATCATTACTAGGCAAAGACGCAGGCCCAGGACTCCTTTTGTGGTGACAACAATGACCTCCATAATGCTGACCTTTTCAAGAACAAGGTTTGAACCACAGATCTAAATTACAGACATTTATTACTGGAGATAAAGGAGTAAATTCATTACTGGTAGTAATAATAGATAGTTTATCTTTTATGCACACCAGTGTCTATAAGGGGATGTGACATATCCTTTGCTGCATCCAGCAGTGCAGAATATGAGACTCTGGATGAATAAGCTGCTCTGGTGAAATGTATGATTTAACTATCGTAGCCAGAGCAGCATTTAAGAATTGTGAACGCCAAATGCTTTTCTTATCTACATGTTTTAAAATCTCTGTCTCTATGCATACTACCAATAATAATAGCAAAAGCGTTTCTTTGCCCCTCCTGTACCATGCCTGAAACCATGCTACTAGTCACTTTGTGTAAAGACTTGTTTGCTGGTGAAAGTTTACAATAACAAATACGTTTGGAGCTACATTCTCTTTCCCGAGATATAGCTTAACTCTTACAGTTCTCAATTTCATTATTCACAAGACATCGGAAAGTGCAAACAAAGATCAAGAGTTTAAGTAAGGAAGGAAATTTACACAACGATAACGTGAGTGACCGTTTTCCCCTGAGTTCCATTGCAGGAGTTTGATGTGTTCTTAAGCAGGGATTTTGATAAGCAGAATGCACAATGCCCCCTCTTTCACCTCTTTCTGGTACCTTTAGACATCTCTTGTTCCTTCAGAAAGGATAGTATTAATAAATTAATTATTAGATGAATACACATAGCCTCTAGGATTATGTACAAGCTATTAGCAGCAATAAGCAGTGGGTAATATATGCTGTTTACTAGCTGTAATAGCAATCAAGCTGATTTAGGTTATCAGCCCTCAGCACAAGGCAAAATTAAAATGAGCTACTAGGAAGTTAATTTGAGATGTTTGCTTTTTCAATAGAGTTTATGCACCAAGATGAGAAAAAATGGTGCAACAATTGCCATGAGCAAGTTGAAACAAATGGCATAAAGGAGAGGGGAACAACTAAACATGATATATAGATCTTTGTTTGGAAACTGATCTTGGTAAACTATTATCTTTTCTTACATAAGTAGAACTGTGAGATTTGGGCATCGATTAGTTTCACTGATATCAGCTAAAACAAGGTTCATGGGTTTAAAATGGCTGATATGTCTTCAGGTGATTTCTCTCTGAAGTTGCAACATTTTTCTTTAGTAGATGGGTGCTGTGTTGTCCATCTTAAAAAGCAAAATTTCATGAAATTACGTAGAAATCTGGAAAACAACTTTTAAGAACAGTAGCGACATAGGCAGAACACAAACTGTAAAAGCAAGCAAGTCTCTTTAGAGAGAGACTTGTCCGTAAGACAAGCTTTTATTTCATGCAAGTAACAGAGCTAAGCTATAACCTTTCTGACATGTAGGGGGGTTGATCACTGGCACTAAATGCTTAACAAGCAGGGATTTGATTGTGTGGCAGGAAGCCTGCATAATTTATTTTTAATAGTCTGATAAAATCCATTGCACAGTTGAGAGATGCATAAAGATTTGGATAGTGGAAAAGAGACTATCCATACAAAGATTTACACAAATGGCTATGTTATGGGAAGAGTGATGGGGCATTAAACTGTTGAGAGCCATTTGAATAAGAGAGTGTTTTGAGAATGGGCTAAATACTGTAGTTTTAAGCAGTCCACGAAAATGGTACGGTTCAAAGCCTTTCTAAAAATATTACAGTATCTGATAAAGCCAGAACGCCTTACTCTGTGCTGCTCTTTGTAACTTTTGTTACCTATTTACATCAGTCCTGCTGATTCTGTAAACATCCTTCAACAGTAGAATAAACCCTGTGCTGGTTGAAAGCCACAGCAAACTTCCTGTATGTTTTCACTACTTTTAGGGGGAAAACCATGAATGAATGAAATGCTTCCTGAGTTGAGATTTGTCTTTCACTAAGCTGTAGCCTATGCAGGATTTATCCTTGTAGATAAATCCTTGCATGCACCCTTGAAATACATTAGAGGTTTAAAATGGAAAGCCAGACTGCTCCTTAATTACAGTACGTCTCATTACAATTCTACAAGGCAGCAGCAACAAGAAATTACCATGTGTAATACAAAAACTAACCTGCACAACTCCATTATAGTCATAAGCGATGGTCTGTTTTAAGAGGCAGTAGTTTTAATTAAACCGATCTTTGAGGGGGAAGTTGATGGGATTACATAAAGAGATCTCTTTTTTTTCCATAACAAAGGTTGATATAACTTAACAAAATTTAATTATTTCTATCCAATGCTGCATAAGAAATATTTGGGAATTGATTGAAACAATTCTTAAAGCAAATTATACCACTGTCAGAAAACAAGAAATCAGTGTGTCAAAACACAAAGATATTTCTATACAAAGCATCTAGTAAGTGACTTTATACAGACGATCCCTGTCTGAATATTATATTCTTTTCATTAACTTCAGCTACAACTAGAAAGAGGAATATTTTGTGTGTTTGCCATTTGAAATTAAAAAATAATAATACAAATGAAAAATGTCTCCAAACATAATCCAAAGAAGGATGCAGAAAAATTTTATGTTTTAATTTATCTAAGCTTGCTCAGCACTGTAAAAACCTAGGTACAGGTTTATAGCTTTTGAGATCCTCGAATAACTACATTTTCTGCAGTAAAACCAGATCTATAAAATTCTATCCACTACTCTCATGTATATGCTTTTAATAAGTGGATTTTATATACTAGTTACCTAAAGGAAGACCAATATATCAGCAGTATTATACAATGGGCTCTCCGGTGTTTATATTTTGAATTAGATCAAAGGCTGACAAAGGTAGAGATGCTCAAATATTGGCTTGGTGAACCTTGTAGAAACTGGGTGGCTGGCTAAATACAGAGAGCTTCGTTTAATTATTCCTTTAACACTGATCTAATACCACTGACATCAATGGCAACCCAAACTGAAGGAACTAGACTAATAAGGAAGTACTATAGGGCTGTTTTGTACATTTTTATAATAGTAAAAAAAGTGTAATCCAGTCTGGCTGTGGTTAATATGAACTGCTACAATATATCTCTTTAAAATATACTCATCTTCATCTAAAAGAAGAAAATAGACCTTTTTTTTTAAAGTTTACAATCTGTATTTTCTTTTCTTCAAGACTTGAAATGTGCTGAGGATGGACACTAAGGTCCTCCAGGAGCCCCAAGACAAAGATAAAGCAAATATATTTTATCCTTTTTTCATAAATTTCACATTCACATGGAAGAATCACATACAGGACAGTAAATCCACCATCCTTTTTTATTTGTTCAATTTCCTTTCCTTCAGCAAAAAAAGACTGTAAAAGCATACTGCTGGGCTTAACCACAGAAGACGCTTGTGAGTATAACCTGGGTTAAAACCATGGTGGAGCTAGATGGGATTTAATAGTATCCACTCCAGGTATGGGCATACTCCTGTGTGCAACTGAGAACGCTGAAAGTTAAGAGTTTACATTCTTCTTCTTATTACTGATCAAATGTAAGATCTGCCAGTGTGTAATTCAAAGGAACTAAATTGCCTTTTGTTTGATGCAAACAGATACAAACACCCAATCTTTCCTCACCATAGCCTAGCATAATTCTATACTATAAATTATCCCCCAGTTAGAACTTTCAGTCACTGAAACTTGCAATTATAATTCAGCTGCCAGTTTAGTAGTGAAAGCCTTTTTAGTCTGTTACAACCAGTCACCCACTGGACTTTCTCTTCAAAACGGAAAACACTCAGCATTTCAGAGGCATCAGTCTTTGGTATATGTGAAACTGTGTCTTGTTATGAAGAAAAACAAACTCTCCAAACGACACAATTTTATGTACACTTAAATAAGACTTCAAAAAATTCTGACCAGAATCCATGCAATATTTTGGCTTGTGCTACAACAAAGCTAAGAGTTAGAACACTAGGGTTTGTTAAAAAATCTTAAGTTTTATCCACTTCTGTTTTTGTGGGAACTATGATTACGATGCAACATATATAGATTCTAAGTTCCAAGTATTAGCTGTAATACTAAGT
Organism: Struthio camelus; assembly: GCF_040807025.1. Classification (NCBI taxonomy): domain Eukaryota; kingdom Metazoa; phylum Chordata; class Aves; order Struthioniformes; family Struthionidae; genus Struthio; species Struthio camelus. The sequence goes on along the minus strand of NC_090955.1, from coordinate 4,049,679 downwards.
CATTCACCTGGTCAAAAGTGAACCTACATTATTATCCATGTGAGCATTTGTTTCATTTTTAAAATGCACCAACCTGTGTCTCCCTAATCAACAATTATCTGCTTCCTTGCACTTCTGCTCCAGATGGGAGAGAAAGTAAGCAGGTGCTTGGGTGAATATCTTACTGGTGATGGATCCTTCCTTGCTGCAATTCATGCATATCGTTACAGGTAATTTTTACTTCTTCAGCAAACTTGAGCCTCTAAATCACGGAAATCGAAACCTCATTATCTTTCTCCAGATTCCTAATGTAAATTAATAATATTATCATTTGGTTTTTTATCAAATTACAGTACAGCAAATATGCAGTCACACAGGAAGCTGCATGTTGGATATATCTGGTCCACTGAACTGGGTTCATCACTAGGCAGAGTATTTTTTCTAGTACTAACAGTAACATAGCAGACCCCTATGCCACTTCCTTTTCCAAATCCAGGAGAGGAGCAAAAATGCCAAAAGTTGTGAGAGGGACAGGCAGACTGTGGGTTGCATTGATCAGGTCACAAAATGACAGGTCCACTCTCGCATTTCAAGGCTGGCAACGCTTGAAAGTTTTTCAGAAAACTGACTCCAGGCAGGGCTGTCTGTTAGAGAATCAGGGAGTGGCATCCAAGCCAACATACTGACTTTTCACCTGCTCTCCAGCCAGTTACACTTAGGATACTTGGGCAAATGAGAGAATTACAAAAATAATAATTCAGTCATACTATTCTCTATAAAAATAGAAATGAGTGAAAACAAAAAACACATCTATAAATAGATATTATAGGCATAAAGCTTTACCACAGAACATGGCCTTTATGGGAACTATACAACTGATAATTTTTTGACCAAAAAAACACCACCCCATTTTGAAATGACTTATGCTCTATTCCCATATGAGATTAAGGATGCACAGACAGAAGGAAAAGCCTTGATAAATCAGAAAGTTTGCACAAATATGACTTAAATTGATAACAGAGCTCCAGTTACAAAAAAGAAGGGTGGGATTTAGGAACGCTTCTTAATGAACAGAAGCATCAGGATAACAGCTCACTTAGCAGTTCACATCAAATGAACACAGAAAAACAGAACTGGAAAACAATTTCATTCTCTATGCTTCTTCATTTTCTTGAGGTGCAGTGCAACCCAGTCATCTAGCACTGGCACAACGGAGGGGAGAACACCATCAACATGGGTCATTGAAGACAACGCATTGCCAAACAGCACCCAGAAAAACGCTGCTCCACCCTGCTTCAAGAAAACTTAATAAACTCCTCAGACACAATAATATGTGTATAATACATTTCCAGAGTAGATACCTGCAGACATAAATGGCCAAATTCATAAGAATATAGGACTCAAAATGTGCTCTTCTTAAATTGCCAGAGAAATATTTCAACATCACTGAATTATTGTTTTTTCCTTTAAAAAATTTGTAAATAATAAGCTTTTAAAATGTTCTGTTCTATGAAATGGCAGTTTCTTCTTCTTCTTCTTTTTTTTTTTTTCCTGAAAAGAAAGACAGAGAGAATGTCTAGTTTTCTAATTCTCTAAAACTGAAAAGGGAGATGCATGAATGCTCAACTATCATGTACCCGGGGAACCGGCTGCATCATGCAAACTGAAAGACAAATCTGCCCCCTTGCCTTAGCATTTCCTTTCACTTTCTTGTGGACTCCTACACCTGGGCCACAAGCATCAATGAATAAACTGAAGTCAGTGTGATGATTAGGACATAAAAGACAAAAACATTGGCAAACAGCCTCTAGGTATGTCCCATGCCTTTCCTACGGCACAATAAGAGCACTATACCAAGATGACAGCCTAATAGGAAACCTCAAACCACATGTTGTTGATGTGCAATGGGCCTTAATATATATTAATTATCCCAAGATGCTAACATCTTGGTATGATAAAGAAACCCAGTGAGCCAAAACAAGGAATCCTTATGTGAGGCAAGAAGTACATCTGTATAGCCACATTTGGAGACCTCATGTCTGCGACGTACTCACAAGAGGTATCAATGAACTCGCCTCTTAATTTTGAGCCATCCGTGCATGCACCTCTCTCAGCTGTTCTGACATTGGCCTCTGCATGTGGCTTGTGAAGTCCATCAATACCTCACTCACAGAAGGAGTCAGAGTGCTACCCCACTGCAGCAGATTTCTGAGTACCTTTTCCTGTTCTTCACGCTTATTTGCACTGAATGGGCGTCAGATCCCTATGGACAGGGAGAGGAAGATTGACTGGGCCTTAGAGAGAAACTGAGATTGCAGCTTACAGGCAAGGCAGGGAAGAGGCAGAACTTTTCTAGCACAGCTCTGGGTTATTCTGTACATATATTAAGTCATTATTATTTAGCTCTTCCAATACAAATAGAGGTGCCAGCCTCCAAGATAGTTTACTGTTTGTGCTTGCTTTAGCATTTGCGTTGAATTTTCATGCACTCTAAGCATTACTCAACCACCAACACATACACATAATTGAATAACTTGAAAATCTATTATTTTATCTTATTTTTTAAAAGCAGCTTTCATCGTATACGGCAACATCTTTTTTTCCTCAGGGCATATGAATGGTCTAAGAATTATAGGCTTGATCTGAGTCCATATGAAGTCTGCAGAAAAACCCCAGAACCAAGACTTCTCAGTGGAACAGCTGAAAATTTTTTTCACAATGGAGCATTTGTTAATGTTAATGGAAGCAGGGGAACCATTAGAGTTTTGATGGAAAATGCAGGGCTGGGTGTCTCAGGTTAGACAGACTCAGGGCTGACAGTATTGTACGTGAACTAAACTATATGTTTAAATTAAATGTTCTGGTAAAGGTGGGCAAGTAGATCCCAATTAGGTTAAGAATATTCTTTACCTGCCTGTTTCTGTAAAGAAGACATACCAAAATCACATGATGAACTTTGTAGAGAAATTTGAGCATAATGCAGTTGCTCCATAACCCAGATGCTCCAAGCCAGCAACTCCTAAGAGTAGTACTGTGCACTAGAATGACAATTTTAACAAAAAGCTAAGAAACTGAAGGCTGAATGGTGTTGGAAACAACTTCCTTCTCCCAGTTGCTTTCAGCCCCCGAAAGGGATGCTTGCTTCCAGCTACAAATGTAAAATTGATACAAAGCTAGAGAGGACTGGGGAAGCCTGTCTGGCAAAAGTGCAGATGAGAGTTTGCAATCTGATAGAAGAAACATCTGCATTATCTCAGACAGAAGCGGAGCAGGACTTCCAGAACAACTGCTGAGGAAGAAAGGTAACAGGGTTTCCTAATGCAGGTTAGCAGGATTTGCACATTTTTCCCCTCATATTATTGAACACTACTCCCCCCTGTCAAAAGGTGGTGCTTACTATTAGATCAGAAATTCCTTGAAGACACCATGATAATGACACCTAATATAGGAAACGCAAAACAGAAATGCAAGGTGAACAAAAGATAAGAACATCTCATAAAAGTGCTAGAAGTGATTTTACAAGACTCCATTGAACAGCATGGACTGTTACCTAATTTAGCAGAGATCTGGAAAAAACTATACCTGCAGCACAAAAATACCTCAGTTACTGAGGACTTGTAGAAACATGAACAGATAAGGGAAAACAACTGCATTTAAAACAGTCAGTATTAATTAGCATTACAGAAGCTGCAACAACTTCAGGAAAATTAGGGGAAATAGGGGTCACAAAGAGTACCAGTATCACAAAAAGACTGCCTGACAATCAGTCCAGATTGTCAGTTCAAACAGATATATCTGCTGAGGGAATAGGTGACTTCTTCAGCAGATGACTAGAGGAAAGGGACACTGTATTTGTCAGACCAGTCAGCAGTGCGAGACAGCCAAGCCAGAACTTGTAGATTATTAACGCTTGTTTGTTGTTTATTACTGTTCATTGTACATTAATGTTTAAGTGTTTGCTAAATTTAAGGGTTAGCTATAACAAGACAGACAAAATATATCAAAGATGATTGTGTCTTCTAAAACTGACTTTTCTACTTAGATGGGCAAGATGGACCATTGGAAGGCACTATTACTTGGCACAAAGTGCTTGGACACAAAATGAAGTATAAGTTTTGCAAGCACTTTTGCAAAACATAACTCAGAACAGTATGCCAAGTACCGGGTAAAAGAAAGCCACATTTGAAAGGAGCTACACCAAGTTCTGTAACTAGAGAATTTTCGTAAAGGATTCTATTTTAGCCTAGTTTCCCAAGCTTTTCTCTGTCTCACAGCTGAATGACTACTTCCAGCTGATACCCATTATGTGACATCTAGTACCCTATACTTATAGCCACTGATGTCTTTGTAGGCTTCTCCTCCACACAGCACAGATGGTGAACATTGATCCACTGACCATTTAGCAGAATTGTGATGTGTAGCACTGGAAGTTCATTGTAATTTTCAGACTCCATTTTTTCTAGTTTTCTCTCTCTCTTAACGAAAATCAATGTGAAAAGTGACCCACTTATCTGATGCTTCAGAGCCAGGAAGCCCCAACCACAAATAAAACACTAAAATTTTGAAGCACAACTGGTGTTTTGCCAGACGGCTATTTTCTATTTAAAAAAAAAAAAGAAGAAAACAAAAAGATGAATAAAACCCCCAAATACATTCCTAAAGTATATACTATGACTAGAAAATCATGCTACAGTTAGCCACAAAGCCATTCTGAGGGCATTAAAAAGTATCACTAAGAATAGGGTAATTGTCTTGATAGGTAAGGCTGTTCAACAGTGTTCGCACTTGGCTATGCTCTCAAAACAGAAACTACACTCAATAACACTACCAGCCATATCAAAAATAACTTTAATAAAAGCCTTTGTGCTTATTTTTGCTTATACTTTTGAAACTTCCTTGTCCAATTATCTCCAATCAGGCCTGACAGTTCAGTTCTGGGGTTAAAGAGCTTTCAGTTCCATTATAGATAAGCTTACAAGTATTGATTTGACACCCCCCCCCCCCCCGTCAGAACTAGGTATCTGTAGAGGACAGAAAGTTTTCAAATCCATTGCAATGTAGCAAAAGTGAAATGGCATCAGAGAATAATGCAGATCAAATGAAAGTAAAGGAACCATTTAGGCTCTACACTGAGCATTATTCATCGCTTCAGAGGTCACCTTTGCTGAAACGATCATTAAGAACCGGTGCATTCTATAGGGATTAACACTGAATAAACCTTAGCATTTATTCTAGAGGCTGAGATCAATCTGGCACTTTAACAGGACTAACTGCATCACTGAATGGTTTCTTTCCTTCTCTCATTCTTTTCTCATTGAGTTAGACACTCAACAGTTCAGAGGTCCTCTTTTCTAGTTTATTCGTGTGTTTGTGTGTGTGTGTTTGTTATATGCACATGTTCATCTGGAAAGTAATTACTCACCCTGTGCAATTAAAGCATTACATTACCAAGTGTTGAATCTATCTATTAGGTTGTCCATAACTATGTTCAATCACTACCTCACAACCAATAAAAGGGAGACCTAAACTAGAAACAGGATACAAAGACTAGAGTCAGGACAGAAAAAAGGGTTGTACTAGTCCATTTTGATTCTTTAGTAGATCTAGTGTGAAAAAGGCCAATAAACCCAATATTGTTAATTGTTTTTATACTCAGCAGAAAGCTAAAGACACACCCTCTTGTTCAAACAGCTTACATTAAACCTGCAGATCCCTTTTCCTTCGGTTTCCTTTTTTCTCCAAAAAGTAAAATAAAATCTACAATGACAACGGAAGAAGAAGCTATTCGGTTTAAAGAATACTTCCTACAGATTACATTAAATTTTTCTGGATTAACATTCTTCCACATGAGCTGCAGTGCTTAAAGCATACAGAGAAGACATGCTGCTGAGACGGTGCTCTCTCCAGTTGCAGAATAAGAATATAATAAAGATTTAAAAACAATACAAAAGCCTGTGAAAAAAGAGCGAGCATTATTTCCAGTGCAAATTCCTTTCCTCGTCCCTGAAGATTACAGAAATAACTCCATAAGGCCAGATGGATAGTAGTAATTGAAATATTCCCAGGCTCATTCCCTGTCTCTAGATCCGCTGGAATAGAACAATCCACATCCACACTATTACATTTTCTTACTTCCCAAAACAGAGCAGACACCTACCTCTGAATCGCCTCACAGGAGAGGGGTCTGTAGCCCATGCTCACTCCTGAACTTGCTTGGCATTAGTTGGGAGCCTGCTAGTTTTGCATAAGCCAATGCCAAGGACCATTCTAACAAGTTAGCAATACGGATGATTGAGTTACAGAGCTCAGAAAGATCTGGGTTAGGCTACTAATACACATCACCTAAATGGCTAAGGCAGCGTGAAACTTGAATGCAGCTGTATAAATGGGGAGAGGGCAGGATTCCTCCTTTTTCTAAAGAGTGTGGGAAAATTGCAGAGCAAGATCATGGTGTTAGCAGTATCTTACACTGACTCCTGTTTCTACATTCGCGAATCCTTAAGAAAAGGTTGTTTGAGACAACTTCCATCAAAGAACCATTTTTACGTAAGTACAATTGACAGAGGTTCACATGCCTATGACTCCCAAGACATTTTTTGAAATGTGGGACTTCTCTTCAGTCTAGGCCTGTGAGTTGATCATGTCCAGGCATCTGAAAATCTTTCCTATTGGATAAATAGCAACCCACTGCAAAAGCTACTAATCTTGCTGAGTAGCTGAATAAAGCCATGCCATGCGGAATTACAGTAAGGCCCTGACCTTAATTTTTGCTCTCCAGTCACTTGACACAATTCATTGCTGGAGTGATTGTGCTGGACTGATCCTCTCTAAAGGTAGTCTCATGCCCTAAAATCATCTAAAATTTGTTTTTAGCTCTTCTGACAACTGCTGTTACTCTTCAGTTCGTTACTCAATTAAATAAATCCCAGAAATATCTGATGTATATTCAGTATGAAGGTGTTAAGCCCTAGGAGCCAGCTGGAGTGAACTGGCACAGCTCCAGAAACAGACTCTCTGGGGAGCTCAGGGCACAATAATCCAGTCTTCTGTGTGATTTCAAGGCCTCTTGCATGCAAGATCCAAAGATCAGAATGGATACCCACACCTAGGCTGTGCATTAAGCAACCTAAATTGCTGTTTGGGATTAACGCTGTATGTAGGATTTTGGTTACTCTAAAATCTTTGATTGTCTCTGTGAATCAAATCTGATCTCCAACTTGTCCAGTAGCCCCATTAACTTCATATTGCTTTTTCTTTTTGTTATAACACAAGTGAATTATTACAAATTTTTGCTCTCGGTTTTCCATTGTCCATGTTTTCCAACATCCATCTCTCAGTTAGTAGACATCTCTCTGACAAGACTTCCAAAACTCTCATGAGACAAAGGTCATATAACTGCATGTGTTTGAAATTACATAATTACTTCTGTATTAAAAAAGAATTGCAGAGGTGCATTCACCTAGTATTTAGCTTGCAATTACTGTGTGTTCCTATTTATTTCAGAATATGTCTAACAGGGCTGTGGGAAAACTAAGCCAATGATTTAAAGGTAATTACCTGCCAGCAGTACACTGAAATACTGTGAAGTTTTACAAAAGCAGTGAGCGGTAGCTTTAGGTAGGAACTTTCACCAACATCACACAGGATGCCCGTAGTAGAGCCATTAATTGTACTGAAGTCTTTTTAGTTAGTGACTGAGGCCCAGGAGCGTTGCCTCTGCACTGATTCCTTGATAAGCCCTAAAAAATTTACTTTCAATCTTCTTTGAGCAGTGGCTATAGATTCACAGAGACAATCAAAGATTTTAGAGTAACCAAAATCCTACATACAGCATTAATCCCAAACAGCAAGTTAGGTTGCTTAATAGATCAGTTTCAAAGCAGTAGATGGCCCTGCCTGAATAAAACACACAGTGGGACGCGATCACATTCCTTTGTTCAAGTGGGTTTCATCTCAGTCCTTAAATATTGTCTTTGTGATCACAGGGACTAGCTCAAGGACAAGCTGCCATCTGAGCGCAGCAGAAAGAGTCTAGATCATATTAGTCCTTGATCTAACTCACTTACAGTGTTGCTGAAGACATCTTGGATTTGATCTTCTGCTATGTCTAAAGAAGAGATAGAAAAACTGAAATCTACAGCCCACAAGAAGCCTGCAGTAAGCCAGGAAGCTCTATCCCTTTTTGAAGGTATAGTGACAGTGTTTACAAATAAATGAATGTATTATTTGACGGCATCTCCAATTTTTACAGAGAAAATAAAGAGAACATGACTTCTAGACTTTCTCAGCAGAATTTTCTCAGGGAACACCTTGGCCCAACACCTGCTAATTCACTTCTGTCTTCCAGCTTATACTCTAGACTCAATCTGCCTCCTAGTTTACAGACTAGATCCTATCTGTGAGTTATTTTCAGTCTACAACAGTGCCCTGAAAGGTACGGAAGGGTGTTGTGCAATTCATTCTGAACTCTGGAAATTTTTGCCTGTTCATTAACCAGTGCCAACTTTTGGCGTAACTGGATTCCCATTCTAAATTGCTTTACAATACAGCAGCAGCTGCTCCTGCTCTCATATAATAAAAACCCAGACATAAACAGCAAGTAGGTTTAATGGTTGAAATGAATTGTTTAAGGGGGTTCTGACTCCTGGAAATACAGTAAGGTAACATGTTTTAAAGTAGGCTTTTATTTTTTCTGTGCTTTAAAAAACAACTGTTGGGCAGCTTTTTTCTGCTGAAATATTGCAATTCTTCAAAAGTGAAACATTTGGCAAAGAAATGACAATGAAAATTTGTTTGGAAAGAAAATTAGGCAAAATCACAACATTTTGGTAACATCTAAATGTTCCATCTCGATCTTGAGGAACAGACTGTTTTCATATTCAATTTTAACATCACTTTCTGCTTCATTTCTAAGAGATACAGGCATAATCTTTACTAGAGTATAATACTCCCTTCAGAAATACTAATGCAGAACTTCACAAGTTCTAATAATGCACAATTCAGAGATTCAAAGTTCAGAGTTGAGCAGTATTTAAATATTCCAATCTTCCCTGAAAAAACAAACCAACCAACCAACAAATGCTTGGTCATCTCAAAATGAATAACCTACTTTTAGAATTAAGGGACATTTCTAAAATGTTTGTTTACACTCCCAGTTGGAACTGAAAAAGTTTTGACAGCATTAGTTTCCCCAGCAACCAAGAAGTCCTGTTCCCAGATAGCCTTATTAGACAATCAATGCATAGGCAAAATCATTTGTTTCAACAGAGAAAAGATTTGATTTTTAATACACTTTAAAAATTGGCAACAAGAAGATTGGGTTAATCTGTTGTAAGCAAGTCGTCGTCTATTTACTCTTCATACAAATTAGAAAAAGCACTGCCATTATTTAAAAGAAAATTTTAATGAGGAAATAACTAAAATTCCATTTCAAATTTTGTTCCTAATTAAAAATAGAACTGCTAATTATAATGCCTGTCTATTTCAGAAGGTGCTGCAAGGCTTAATTAATTGTTGGTACAGCTCATTTGAGATGCTCACATGATGGAAGTGTGAAATTGTTTATGTTAATCGGGAGGGTGGCTATGTGCGCACTGCAACAGGAGGGGGGGGGGCGCTCGGCGCCCCACGGCCTGGGGGCTGCCACACTACCTGTGGCATTTACCTACAAGATCCGCTGTCGCCACTCTGCTGATTACCTCCCTGGCTTTAATGATGCCATTCTGCAGTACCATCTGACTTCCTACAATCCTGTTGTTCCCATTTTACAAATGAAGACGAGACAAGGACAGATGCACCACTTCCGAGGGCATACAGGAAGCCCTCCATGGAGATTTGGTAAACCCCACATCTCTTAAATCAGGCTGCATCCAATGAACTGTTCTTCCCCTGCGGACAAATGATAGAAACCTCCTCCAAGCATGTGCTCTCTACTTTTCGGAGAGACCATCACTTCACCTTCTCTTCTGCTACAGTTATTTCATCATTCTTCAAAGGTGTCTTAACCAAATAGCCATCTCAAGTAAAAGTAAACTTATCATTGCCAGCAATCCCTCTGGGCGGGCTAACGACTGGCTGAGGACAAAGCACAAATGCTCAGACGCAGAGGAATGAGCCATTACGCTGCAGCATGTCCACACTACAGTGGGGAGAGGGAGGAGGCGGCCTGAAATGATCGGTACTGCAGCAGGGCCATTGAGGCAACATGGGAATAGGTATGCGAACACTTTAAACTCCTGGTGCAAGCTCCCTGAAATCAGCAGTTATGCTGGAAACCGAGGAGATCTGCTGAACCGCTCCACGTTTATAGGTGGGGTAAATTCAAACTAGCTAAAGAAGATACACACTGCTCTTATTTCTTTTTCTGAATTCTTATTTTGGTCTATTTAACATGTATGCTTGCCTCTGTGTGTGTTTTTGCCACCTGACTTCCACTTCCTCTCAACTTGCCATTGTTCAGACAGCCATGCAATTAATCCCATTACAAACTAATGGATTTACATTGAGATTACATTAAAATGTGGTGAAGCAATGCCTGCGACCTAATTGCACGTTTCTTGGCAGAACCATTCTGAAAACTGCTGTTTCCACTTCCCACCCCTGTGAATACAAATAACTTCTGCTTACTAAGGGAAAGGCATTCCCTCGTCTGCACTTTGCATTTGATCTCGCTGAAGCAATCCCAAGAGGAACAGTGGAAATCTACGGTTTGAAGTTTACGTGCAATCAGGATTTATGTCTGTGCTACTTTAGACAAGCAAGCCTTTCCTTCTTTATTTAATATGCAAAACATAGAAGGGGTAGTTACAATGTTTCAGGAGTACAGTCAGTGCTGGAATATAATCTGAGTGTCAACTTGCATCCTATGAGCTTAATTTCATGGAGTGCATGAAGCAAATATGGGACCAAGAACCAAACAAAATTATTCCCATTCCTGTTCTAAACCTGAGTGGTGCCCCAGTTTTCAAGAAGATAGGTTTTCTGATTACCTGACAGGAGCTCATATTGGTATGAAAAGAATAGTAAGAGCACATTTAATCTTTTATGCTACTAGTATGACAGCTGTGCTTTTGCTCTCTCAGCCTGCTTGAAGGATGATTAGTACAGAGCTAATTTTTATACATTCAAGATTTCTAGATAGCAATATTCATAAACTGTAGCAGCTCTGTGTATCTGATTCAAGCACTAATTGTGCGGGTCCTATCACGAATACAGCGGGAAAGCCGTGTATTTCATGGTTAATACCAGAGAAGAGACACGCAATGCTCAGTGGATAAAAGGCTTGTAGTCCCAGCTGGGAAAATAGTTCCATTATCTCCCAGCTGCATAGACATTCCATACGGCTCCGTTCTGCCTCGATGAACACTGTGGCTTGCTGAGAGCTTCAAACAGTTCTGCAGAAAATTGTAAAGATCCTGAGACATTTCACTGTTCAGATCTGTAAGTACAGAATTGTGCTGTCTACTGCAATATGAATAATGCTGGGGGAGCTGCATTTTCTATTTTTTTTCCTCAGTAATTTTCATTAGCATAAGGGATGGAGAATGCAGAAAATTCACTGCTTTATTTATGCTGTGTTTCTATAAATTGCTGATGCTCCAAATGTATTTATTCTTGCAAGAGGAGAATGTAATGAATTTGTATGCATGTGAGGTTTGAGTCAAACATTACTGGAGACTGTGCTAGTAACAGACACTACAGGTATATTTTTTGAGTATATCACAGCTCTGTGCTGCAGTAAAACGGACAACACAGAAGATGACAGTGCTAATTTTGGCACTTTCATATGACTTTGTACTGCATATTAAAAAATGAAGTGGGTTATGACAGTCGTCTAATTTCTACCATCTGAAGGTGTAAAGGCAATAAATGCAAATTTCCAGAAAATTTAAGTTATGTCCTTGAAGAAAGCTTCCCTTGTTGCTTATCTTAACAATTAAAAAGGAAAAAAAGGTTACAACATATACTGAACTTCGCTTTCGCAAAGATTTGCAAATCCAAAGATTTGCAAAGTAGTTCTAGGTTTGGTGTTGTCATTTATTTATAGTGTATGACACAGCTTTAAAGGAAACATAATACTTTATAAAAAGTTTTGAAAGTTTGTGGTTCCAGGAAACAAGCAACTGTTTGACTAGTGCTTTATGTTAAATTATATACTCCCATAGTGCTTCCTGGGTGTATGCTTGCATTCAGACAGTTGTTACGTGTATAAAGGGTCCCCTCTCACAGCCTGTAAACAATCAGGCTGAATGCTAAACCGTTTCCTGCAGCACTCACAGAGTACTTATGTATTTGGATGATTAAACAAGAAGCAGACACTATGCAGCCTATTTAAATAACAGTTACTTGTCCTTTTTTTGACATTGCAACAATTCACAGATAAAAATTAAGAGGCAAAAGCAGATTATTCAATTCTTTACGGTAGCCTTTTCTTGTTTTTCTTCCCCTTCTTTTCCTTCTCCGCCCCACTCAAGAGGGGAGGACTGCCAGACTACTTCCTTCTACTTCCAACATTTGAAAAAGTTCTGCAAGTCCTGTGTGTGTGTGTGCACGACACTGTGTGTGTGTGTGACAGAGAAAATAAACCCTGCAGCGCTTGTAATTCCAAGCACCACAGCAACACAAATAACATATCTTCATCAGCCAGCTTTGGCTCTGGTGCTCCAGAGGCACTATGTCAGTGTTTCATGTTCCATGAGCCTCTGCTTCAGAGGTTTTATGACACTAAAAAGTCCCAAATCAGTACCTATATGAAGTTAGCAACTATCATATATCACATTTTATTGTGTAAAAAAGAAAAATAAAATATACCAATATATGCAACCATAGTTTTCAAATGCTGGTGAGGTACTGATGGTCATGCATTAGAGGTGTTACCTTTCATGCTGAGGATAAACTCTTAAATAATATATAACAAGTTAAGTGCTTTAAATCAAAGAGAAGACGTCTCTTTTCCTTTTCTTTCAGCTTTACAATCAGTATTAAAATGCACAGGGTAGCATAATAAGCTACCCTAAAATTAATTTCTTGTTACTGAAGCAAATATTTCTATCACAAAACAAGGTGCCAACATCCCAAAGGAGACTCGAAATAGAAAGTTGTATGTTTGCATTATGCAGGTATGAAACACTATTTGTATTTGAACAGAAAATTTTCGTTAGAAGAATATTTGTCCCTGTATTGTGGGTATACAGAAATACATCAGCTCTTCAAAATGGCTTTCAAGGCTATATATTTTTTTGAACTGTATTAACTGCATGCTACTACAGAAGAACATTCCCTTTGCTTAAAATCTCGACTGAATTTTTTCAAGAGAATTGCCACAGATCCCCTTCTACCAACCCTCGGCCAGAGGTCAGTTAAATGCTGCACACCTTCCTGATGGAAGGCTTGCTCAGGGAAATGGAAATTTAAAAAAAGTCTTAATTCTACTATGCTGCCCAGAGTCAGTGCTCAAACACGCTGACTTTGCCCCTCAGGTGCAGCCAGACCCTCCTGAATTGCCACAGAGAAGCAAGCTTAAAAGTGGAACTCTCTTTAAGAGACTGAGCACCAAAAAGACTGTCTCAAGAAGTCCTTTGTTCTTTCTTACCAAAGGCTGCAGTCAAAGTGGATTATAAATAGATACACGGGAAAATTTACAGCCTAGTCTTCCATATTCTCTCTTTAAACAGTGAAGGCACAAATAACTTCAGGCACGGTTTTGCAACTAGTTACCTGCACCCGCAGTTGTTGTCTCTGGGACTGCAAAAAACCTGATTTGTGGGAACACGCTAGTATTTAGATAATGAGGTACCTTATCTCCATTCATAAACTAGCAGTTTTTTGCAAGTCTCCTTTATTTACACATAGTTTTTCTAAAATGCAGGCTATGTAAGAAGAAATACTGCACCACTAAAAAGAAAATCAAGTATCTTTGAACAGCGTATTGACAGAAGATAAAAATACCCTCTAACAAAGCAGATGAGGACACTGTACTTATATAGTTGTCAGTCTTGACGAGAGATATTGGCCATGTGCAGCAGCTGTGCAACAAGTCGTCAAAGGCCAGAAGACACCACCTTGGTGCTAGGAGGCTACTAAACACATTAGATGAGCATAAAGTGTTGGAAAAATATTTTTTCACCAAGACAAACACAGGAATTTGCACACAGACTGAGGTGGGAAGGAAACGTCAGATTTTTGCCATAACTTTCTGCTCCAAACTCCACATTCTTTCCTCAGAGAAGCTCCAACCAAGGCGTCTGACTTATATCTGTCAGGCTCTCTGCCCAGCTGCAATTTCTTAACACAGTGGGGTTTGCCTGATGGGTCATGGGCGGTTGATTAGCGGTTTCCTCTGCTTTTACTCTTGAGGGCAAAAGGTGTTTTCACCCATTTGTTCAGGGACTGTAAAATTAATTGTCCCATTGTAGTCAAAGAGATAATTAAAGGCTCTTAACAGCTCACCTCATCTTTATTAATTTGCCTTACCAACTGCTTCTTTGATGTTTCTTCAACAGCTAATGTTTTGCCAAGATCTTGCTAGGTCTGTGACTTCCCTGCTAAGTTAAGTCAGGCAATTCACCTCTGACTACCCCTAAAGTGAGGATGTCCCTAAGCCAGATGCTTGCCTATAGTTTCTGTCATCTTCATGTAGCGGCACTTGCCCACTCGAGGTTTTTTGGCATAGCTGGATGCTGAAATCTTCTAGCATTCTTTCTCAGGCAATTGACCGGCCTCAAAAACCGTGGGAAGGGCAGAGTAGCAGAAACATCAGCCTTGAAATGATCTTTTTTCAGCTCTCCTACGGAGGTGGTGGCTCTTAGCATGACTGAGCCTCTCCAAGACAACAAGCCTTTGTTCACAGCATATCTAAGGCTGGACAGAGGTTCATATGTGCGCAAGGTAACCTTGCAAGGGCCAAAAAAGTAACTGTTCGGGAAGGACCTGTCCCAAATCATAGGAAGGAAAAGGGCAAAATTGTGAATCACTAACTCACATAAAAAGGAATCACTTTTCTACTTGTAAATGATTTGGTTTCTCATGAATGCAGCAATCTCCATGCTCTGAGGACAGGAGACAGATGATCTCTCTTCTGTACTGCTAGCAGCAGCTGTGCACATTTAATCAGGTTACATGCTATTGGCATATTTCCTGGTTTTGGTTTGTGGGTGTTTTTTTTTTTTTTGCCCTCCATCAGTCAGTGTTACAAACCTTTTATATTACTATCCCTTGGGTTTGTGTTGTTATTTGGTCAACTTATTTTCTGGGCAGCTATTCAGCATGGCTCTGTCTACACTTGGGACATTTTCTAGCCGTATCCATCTTGCTTACACCAGTTTGGCTCTGCAAGCTGTGGGAGTCCTGCAATACACTGCTGCCACCAAATCTTCCCACCTTCTCGTGACTGGACTCTGCTCATCATTTGAAGGGAGTTGGGGACTTGTTCTGCCACCATAGTTCCCTTACGCCCCCACCATTTCCCCCGTTTCCAGCACATACTATCTGAACACATGGGAGCCTTTTCTGTCTGTGTGCTCCCTCCCTTTCTCTTTCCAAAATGATGCAGGAGGCATTTCAGGCCCTGTTGGAGTTTGTGGCAGTGGGGAGCTAAGGGGACTGACTGACAGTTTGTGTGAGTAAATATCCAGGTAACAAGTATATCCTGTGGTGCCAGTGTGGGGATCTTTGGGGGCTTTCTTTGTATTTTAGTTTTTCTGCAAAAGGAAAACTATATAGCATGCAGCGCTCAGGAAAGCAATTGAGAGAGACAGAAAGGGACAGGCAGGAGGGAGTAGGAGAAAAGAGCAATTTACCTCACTTAGACCCTCTAATATGTTTCTAGCCTATAAAGACAAGAAGAAATGAATAAAGACGCTCAGCAACACAATTTGTTTTATTAAAATTCTTGACAGCATCTGCTGTAACGCTCTTGTTAAAAGAGATGGAAAACAGCAAAAAGATGAGAGAAACAGTGTTACATCCTCGCCCTCTACCCGACATAATAATATGGGAACCAATATAATTGGCTTCTAGATAACTGTTTTTATTAGCTATATATGTGTGACCTAGCGGCCTATGTATGCAGTAACTCTCTCCCGCGTGTCTGACCACCGCTCCTATCAGAGGCCTCTGAAACAAATAAAAAGGATACTACCTAATTTTTGTAAGCTACATACTGTCCTTATCCCAGAATAGCTTGGTGTGATTACCAAAAGGATCCATTTTATATATATGAGATTCCTCGGGTTAAATCTAAGAACGATTTTGTATTTTTTTAATGACTTACACTTTGTGGGCATCACCACTTTGTGGATCATGAACATTGCAGCTCTCCGTGGCAATGTTTGGGAGGACTCTCTTATTAAACTTGTGCCACGGGAGAGGGCTGGCTGGAAAACAAGAATCTTAGGCTATCAAAAATGTTGTAATTTTATTCATTTCCATTCTAGTGTAGAAGACGAGGTCTCTTCCGAGACTGGAGTATCTTAGAATAGCTAGGAGTCTGGGAATTACAGCCACCACCACTGTGTGCAGTCC
The DNA here is from genome assembly GCF_040807025.1 of Struthio camelus. Taxonomy (NCBI): domain Eukaryota; kingdom Metazoa; phylum Chordata; class Aves; order Struthioniformes; family Struthionidae; genus Struthio; species Struthio camelus. The sequence goes on along the minus strand of NC_090955.1, from coordinate 4,033,179 downwards.
TTTGACGTACAAAAGATCAGTGATTAATTTGCTAGCCTGGATCAGATAGATTACCCTCTATTGCACTTGTTGAACCTTTGTATTGAAGGTTTTTCAGGGTGGAGATGATCAAAACTAGGGAGAGATCTCCCCAGAACAGGTGGTAGTCTGTGATAAGACAATCTTCATGGATACCAGAGATAACTATTTAGGCAGAGGAGAAATTTCAGCACCGCTCATAATCTCATGCCTAAACTCCTAACTACTCTAGAATCTCTCTTTGGCAGAAATTTCCCCATATACTTTGAGATATCTTCCCACAGAAAATTCTGTGAGACTAGTATACTTCTGAGGAGCTTCAGAATTGATGAAATGATATCTTGTCAAATACTGTGTTTGAGAATTGTTCTTATTATACTGAACTACTGAACAGTGTGTTTCACAGTGTTCAGATTCCACTGCTAATAGACCTGGGGACAAGGAGAAATACTGGTATTCAGCTAACGAGGAAATATTTCCTGTTCTGGTTGGAAGACATGCTAGGCTGGATTGTCAGCAAGCTTAGGACAACTGCTTTTCACTAGCACCCTTTTTCCTTCACATCATTATTGCTAACATTGGAAAAAATTAAAGAACCTAACTGGGCTGAAGATCTGCAATTTGTTTCCTAGTATCAAAATGAATGAGTTTTCAGATGTTTTGTGATTTTTTTCCCCATCAAATACAGCCTTTGCTTTTGTCCATTTCAGACTCCACCCTTTTCCACCGCCTTGTCTGTTCCCAGGTCAGTCCACCAAAAATACGTAGGGCTGGACCACAGAGAATGTGCATCTCTTTCTGAAACCCTTGTACATCATATGCTTTACCAGTCCAGGTCCATTTCCCCCAAAACATTCTCCGACAAGTAGTGCATACACTAAGTTGGCCTTAGATAGCATATAGGCGTTACCTTTGGTGTGAGAAATGGGGATTAAAAGCACCAAAGTTTCTGCAACTTCATCTCTTCAAGCAGTTTCTGATAATCCTACCACAAAATTACAAAAACAGCAGGACCACAGCAAACCTCACTATAACTCCATTTACAAAGGAGTCTAGATAAAATGAAGATTTGAATCACCTAAGTTAAACATCTGTTCTGCATGGCCTACACAGCATTCTGCATGGACTCAGTTTCCTATCCCTAAACTGAAGAATCTAAATCTCGATGGTGTGCATGCTAGATAGAATTTGGGCGTATTTGCAGTGACGCAAACACGTTCTGTGCATTTCCCATTTTCTTACAGCTTCCAAGGAGTTCATCCTTGAGCCAAGTAAACAAAAGAAGGCATGTTATTTGCATCGTGGGACAGTTCTTCACAGAGAAAGTATACACAGTCTTTGGAGAGTCAAGCTGTGCGTCCAGGCTCATCTCCACTGTAGCTGTTGATCATACTTCATGCCTCAGTTGCACTCTCTGGCATGTCTAGCAGCAGTCACTATTACAAAAACAATTTCTAATGCATCCTTTAGACTCAAATAAGCCTTGGCTGATAACTGATTTGCATTGCTTCATTTTGCATACCATATCGTAATTGGGCCCTGCTATTGCAACCTGGTATTAAGCTCTCTTCAAACTGGTGTTGTTCTGTTAATTTCCTGAATTCAGGTACTTATTACAGAATGGTTTCATTTTCCTTTGGATGATAATAGCAGGAAAGTTCTGCAATCATCAGGAGATTCTACAGAATCACCTCTCTCCCAGAAATTGTTTTGACTGCTGTTTTAACAAGAGCGCTTAGGCTTCACAGCAGGTTAGAGGTTTTACCCCTATTATACTCACTTAAACTGCCACCTTTTTCTCAGCACTGACATCATTAGCTATGACATATTGCTGAAGGCTCTCAACAGAGGTGACCCAGTCCTTTCTGGAGCTATCGTACAAAGCTAAAAGCTATACATATTTTTAACCCTCGTCTTTCTAATACTACTCACCCTCAAGCTGATACAGGTGCAGTTCTAACTTCACTGCCTAAAGCCCTCTCTGGTCCCACTCTGTCCACTGTACTCATGAATTAGGTCTGTATTTTCAATCCTGGCTCATTTTCTGCACCAAAAGATCCATACTAAACAGCAATATTTACTAACTATATGAACGTGTAATGCCTGACCAGCTGTGTAGCCATCTGTTTGGAGAGGTCACAGCCACAAAGAGACCTGTCAGAGGGATCCTACCATACTTAAAAAGAAAATCTTCATTTCCTTTACAGTTCAAACAGGATTAGTTACTCAGCTATTTCTTTGCAAAAACCTTACATAAGAAGTAGAAAGAACATGAAGAAAGAACTTATTCTTCAATGAGGGAATTCTTACAGAAACAAATATTCAATTTTAACTGTAGCAGCAGAAGGAAATGGTTCCTTCAGGTTTGCTATCATTACTGTCTAAAGTACCAAGCAACTCAGACCAGGATAAGGCCACTATTGTACTAGTAACTTACAAATATTTCCCGCAAAACAACCCCTGTCCCAGGCAGGAGGTATTCTGTAATGATTAGAAACGGCACCTAATTCAGGTGCCGCTGTCACAAAATGCAAAAATATAACAGAATTCTATTACTTAGTTCATAAGGATATCTCAGCCTTTCCCAGCTTTACTCCCACTAGATGAAGGCTCTTGACTCTTATAGCCTCATCTGTCACATAAGCCCTTCTTTTTGATGTTTTCTGGAAGGACTGATCAAAGGGCTATAATTTTAGTGTACTGTTCGGCCACTTTTCTATATGTATTTCTGTCCATTTATGGAATCATTTCACCCCTAGTGCTGCCACCATACCACAAATACCAGGCTATGCTGCAAGGATTGCCCGTGCTGCAGCAGCAGGAATGCTTCGTGCCCCACTGCTATACAATTTTCAGGTTTTGTCTGCATCTGAGCCATCACCTAGGCCTTTAGTAGCAGCCTGAAGCAAAGGAGAATCCTGGCTTATGAACCTCTTTACAATTACTGCATTTCCAGCCTAGGAATAAACTGCTCTTAACCTAAATACTCCTCTGAGGACGCTGAGCTTGGGGGAAGAAACATAACTGTGCTGTTTCTACTGCAAATGGAATTTGAGTAGGAGTAAGTAAACCTAATATATACTGGGTAACTCTAGAAAGACATCAGGAAAACAGCTGGAAAGGTGGGGGGGGGAGGAAGAAAGAACAGTGGTAAACATAGCTAAACAAACAGTAACAGCCTCTTTATATTGTATTAAGTGTAATGTTTTCAAATAAAACATATACTACTGTGGCTATGAAGACTGTTAAAGACATCTAAAGCAAAAGCTTTGTCCAAATGCAGCCCATAACCCAGTATCACAAGGAAAAGTAAAACTTCAGCTTGTTAAAGCCCTATCTCGCAGAAGCAGAGGGGAGAGCTGGGCTGCTGGGGAAGCTCACAGAGTTTGCTGCATGTTAGGCACGGCACCCACGAAATCCCCGCAGCGGGACCCTGTGCCCCAGGCGACCAGCAGAGATTACTTGCTCCCCCAGCTCCTGGCACACAAGTCCGTGCAGGGCTGCGAGGAGGTGAGAACCCCATATCTCTCCATCCCCAGGGAAGGAGATATAGGCCGCAGGGCCAGAAGCACTACTGGCCCCATCCTGGTGCAGGCAGGGCAGCGCCACATCCCCGGCAAGGCCACAGAGGACTACGAACGTCTCAGGGCTCGTCTCTTACGTGTGGGAAAGCTCATGAAAGCTTGAGCAAGGGCTCCAAGAGCAAAAATGAGACTATGGAATTAAAAACATGGAGGGGAAGGGGAGATTCACAGACATGCCAAGGCATTAATGGACTCACTGAAGGCACTTGTAGAAATGGGCTGAAAAATCTTGTGATTTCCCCTCTGCGCGGGGAATGCTATTTGGTATCACTCTCTACTTGAGGTATTTCAGCACTAATTGCACAGCTTTACCAAGAGATTACTAGCTTTAAAGCTAGTCTTATTGAAGCTGCTGAATAATGGATAATCTCCAACTTTGGTTTAGGAGTTCAGGGGACTGAATTGGAACATATAGGCAAGACACCCAAAATCAAACTTAAATCAGTAACTGGTAGAATAGAAATTTTGTATGAAATATATGAACTTACAAAAAGTGCCTTGCTTACTGATTCAGGTAAAATGTAAGTGACTAACCATTTCACAGTTCTACCTCTTTGTCTGTCTGAGCTTCTCAGCAAAATTGATTCAAAATCCATCTAAGCCCTGAAAGGAATTAACAGGAAACCACTTTGTTTGACAGTGCTGAGATGGTCATTTCAAAAGCCAGAGCAACCAACAGCAATATCCAAAAAAAAGAATGATACCCTGACTAACCGGAGGTCTCTGTTAAGTGTAATGAAGTACAAAGTCAGTCATAAGGATGACCCACTCACATCCGCAGATACAAAAGCAGATTTCGGGAAATAAAAACACAATTTAGAAATTGATTGTGAGATACTATAAGGCTTTTCTTTCTTTTCCCCAAAGAAGTTTCTAATGCTCACTAAATCTGAAATATGTCATTGACGATTCACAAATAAAAATTTCCTGAGGAATATGATTCGGGTAAGAAATTATTTATATATGTGCTGAGAGGCAGAAACATTGCCAGAAGTCGCTGAAAGTAGGTCCCCAGAACTCTGCTCCCTGGTGTTGTTGAAAACAGCAGCAGCAAATGCTCTAATGGCACAAAAGAATGTCATAGTCTAAGGAACTGCTGCCTTCCACAGAACTGCTGAAGTGGCACTCATTAGGAAATTAATTCAGGGCATTGAACTGATTAAGGACAAAGGAAAACTTAAAATACAAGAAAAAAAACAAAAAAAGGATAATCCCAAAGATGCCAGTCATTGGTGATTTACTAGAATGTGCCGCAAATAGTAATACAATAACTTATTGCACTATTTTTTGTAAATAAGGCAAAAACCAAACATACGGAACAGTGTTATATATCATATATATCTGGGTGATATTTGTGATCCCTGAACTGCTAAAGAATAGTGGAGAGATTTAAGTATAAGCACCACTGAAATAAAACCAGGTGAGATCCTTTTATTAATTCCTTACAGAACCTTCATGGACAGATTCATGTATCAAAACTGTATTTATGAAATGAGTAGGCTGAAAATATAAAGTTCATTTAAGAAAATACATCAGTGAAAGCACGTTTTTAATAAAACCCTGTAAAGAATCTTAATTCCAGAATTTTTGCCTTTTTTTTCTTTTACGAGTTCTAAAATAACGGTTGTCATCATTGCACCTAAAAAAGTGCTTAGTTCTCCGTACTCTGGGCACATGTTCTCACCAGTTCAAGCAGGAGATGTATTTCCCTTTACATCACTTGCAGGCAGAGGGTCAGAGCTGCCTATTTGCTCTGCGAGAGGCAGACTCTATGCGTGTGTGTGTGTGTGTGTGTGCGTGTGTGCGTGTGCCTGTGGGCGCATGTGCATGGTCGCACACGCGCATGCACAAAGTTAATAGCTAGTCTAGCACTTTGCTATTTCGTCATTGAAATAAAAAGAACTGATGCCTAAAATGGCATCTACACACACATCCAGTAGTAAGTGGCAAGCTCAAGGCAAGAGGGGTAAAATTTTTGGAAACAAGCCACATGTTGTCTCACATTACAGAAATGTTTTCCAATTTCTAAGGGTCACATCAGGCTCTAAAGGAATAGAGGGCATTTTTCTTCTAACCTCCTTTTTTTCACCTGCATGGTGATGCCTTAGAAAATGAGCTGTACCCCAAAGCAGAAGAATAACATGAAGGAAGGGGCTGTGCACTTGTGAGCTCTCTTCCTCAAGGCTGTATACTTCCCATGTACCTCTCCTGTCCATGGAGATGTCTAAAGCTCCTCTACACAGATTGTAAATACAGTGTTTGTTTTTACTTTACAAACTGGTGAATTTCATTTCAAGAACTGACTTCCTCATCAGCAGCATGTAGGATTTTTTTCTTAACTGGGCAACTAAAGCTGATATTTCAACTGAATGTGGGAATGCATGATAAGTGGAGAATTTTAAAGGTCATTCAGAGGACAGCAAAACTTTTAATCTAAATCCCTGGGGTCTGATTATGGCAGTAGTATTAGTCTGAGACCATCTTAGGGCCATCTCTTGTAACTTTTCTTTGCCTTGCCTTTGCCACCATACATAGTTAACAGTGCCAGGCACAGTAATTAGTATAATAGCTAAAATTTACACCACTCCTGGAAAAACAGTAATGGCAGTGGCCATCACTTGGAATGACCTAGGACCTTGAATGTGCCAGACTATAAGCTCAGACTTCCCAGTGTCATTTCCTCAGTGTCTAGTGCTAATAGCGATAGACCAAAAATGACAACAATCATTGTTCCAATAGCTGTGTCAACAGTGAAGAAAGCAAATTGCCTGCTGACTTTTATCCCTTCCTCTGATGCAGCAGAGGTGACTGCTGGAAACCTGCTGCGGCAAATCACCCAAATCTCTCTGCAAATCTTACTGAGAAAATTGAGTTACTGAGCTTCCAGAACACCTTGGCCAAGCTTCGGTGCTTGTCCCAACACGGCAGTGCCTGGAACAGCGCAGCAGCTGGAGAGCCCGAAATAGCTCTGGTATCAGAGGTACCATCAGCACGGGGAACTTGCTTTTATACCACTTGCTCCAAAAAAGAACGCAGATGTGGAAAGATCTGACATCTAATAACAAGGCCATGTAAAGTGTCCAGCACAAAATCCTCACAGACTTACGCAGAATGAGTATATTTTTCAGTCTGTCATGCGTGGTTGACAACTATAGCTTTAACTGTATTTTTAACTTTTTTTTTACCGGTTGTTTTTTACATAGTTTAGTGGCCCCTTTTTGTGTTAACTTTAATGGTTGCATACCTTATTAAAAATGTGCTATCGCCTGTCGCAACATTTGTACCGTTTCATTTATTATGAGTAATATGGTATCCAATTCTGTAATTTATCAGAATACATTCACAGACACTAATTAAAGTGGGTGATCACACAGTGGATCACAGAGTCTGCCGCCTGATGAACATAACAAATGGACAGTATGAATATGATTGCAGTGAAGGCGTTCTTAATTGATAGGCCACATTCTGCCATGTAGCATAAATCATTGAAATAATACTTATAAAATACTGGTGCCCTAGTCTCATCTACCAAAAGGTGTGTAAAGTAATGAACTGGCTCAAATGCACAGGCACTATTGCCCTCTGCTGGATATAATAATAGTAATTAATACCTGCACGAACAGATTTGTTTGTGCTTCACCTCCCTAGTTTAAGGATCAGTAGCTTTTACTTCGCATCTATGTAAGTAACATGCACCTACAGTCCATCTAGTTACAAAAATACCAAGACTCAGCCAAACACAAAAACATTACTACACATCCAATCAACAGCCTCTGAACAAAGCCCTTCTACCATATAATCTTCCACCCATATGCTCCTGATTTTTTAAAAAAGAAAATTCATACCTCTATCTAAGACTTCTAAATATCCGTAGAGATCAAGGGGAGGCATAAAAAGTTGGATAAGGGAGTCTCAGAATGGAGATTGGGAGAGATTCAAAAAGAAGAAAGGCCCTTGCACAAACAATCCATTAGCAGCTAAATCCTACCAGGGCTAAACTGCAGAAAATTACTAACCATTTCAGCACTGATCCAGGAATCACCTATGTAAGCTGATGAGCAACTGCTCCAAAGTCACAGGTGCTACCCATAATGCTTAAAGCTATGCCCACTCCTAAGCCTCTCACTGTCTGCAGGACAGGCTGCTCACAAGGAGTGTACTGGCATAAAGCAAGGGCATAGGGCATGAAAGAGGCAGTAGGAGATGCTGGCCTCCGGGAAATGCGTCCCAGTAACAAACTCTTCAGGGAACACTTCTGGAGACCACCGTAGGTTTTGTTTTAACAAGCTGCTGGAAAAGTGGGCTATTGCTTCACAGGACAGGTGTACCTGAGGTCCTGGCTGTGGCAGGGAATGGCTGGAGACCATACTAATGCCCATGTCTGATATGGTCATGAGGTGGGCAAGAGAAACAATGAGCAAAGGCCAATCTTGAACAGATCATTCTTGAAGATCTATCACGAAATTAGCATAACTTCTGAGAGACTGATGTGATGCCTGTAAAAACAGGTTTTGTGTTGGGGCAGATAAAGTCATCAGATAATCTCTCAGTATCTCTGTCAGCCTTATTTCCGATGTTGCAAAGATATACTTTGCAATTTTTTCTCTTTAGCTTTCACTGCTGTAATTGAATATATATGTCTAACTTGCTGTCAGTTTTTGGCCACCACTGGAAAAGTGTGTTGACCTTAGTGAAACACGCTCTGTATCCAAAATAAAAACTTATCTTTTCCCACAAACCCATACGAGGCTCCTCTGGGTCTCAGCAGCTCTGTGAACAAATATTATATCTCTCCTTATTGTGAAAGTTACGGTAACTTTTTTTGGAGACAGGGAAAAGCTTGCTTGTCTTGACTGGGAGTAAAGCACTGTAGTACATTCATATACGTAAGTGTCAGTGTGTCCAGATTTGACCTTGAGAAAGCATTAAACCATTCCAGGTTTGACTTCACAAAATGATTACCATGGTCAGTCACTGGACAGCGCTAGATAAAATTCTTGGTCCCCTTGTTTCTTCCTTGTTCCCAAAGAGCATTAAAAGTGGTTTGATTTAAACTATTGTCTCCTCGATATCCTCTCATGTGGATTTTTAAGTTCGAATATTCAAGTGAAGAGGGCTTTCCAGTTTCACCAAAGACTTTGTCTTCCTCAAAACTGTGCAAACTCTGGATTTCAGAAAACAGGTAATTGGGCAAAATGAACAGCATGAACTGACTTTTCTTCCACAGTTTCCCTCAGCTCTACCAATCATAGTAAACCACTAACATCTCGCAATGGAAACGTGGCAATGGACCATTATAGAATTGTATTGCAATTACATCCGGTGTCAGAAGCTGCTGGTGAGCTTTGTGGTGTATCTCAGTGCTGAAATCCCCGCTTGAACTGATTTGCAGAGTTTTCTCAATCATGCACAAGAAGGAGACAAGGCGAACTCTAGTCTGTTTCTAGGAGTTTGATTGCATTGTTGAGAGCTGTTTCTGATGGCAATACTTTTAAAAGACCACAATGGAGATTTCTGTTTTTATTTTAGTGTTTCAGAGAAAAAGTAATGCTTTGCTTTTGGGTAAAATTCAAATCAATGGAAACCTCATAACCCAATAAAATTTTATAGATTGTTATCCAATATATCATTTGTTACACAATACTTATGCGGCTTGTGTTTATTGAGACATAAAGACTTTACTTTTTTAAGGCCAATTTTATGGGAAGGGCATATGAAGGAATACTCTTTCACACCTATTGTGCCATGAACTAAATTATCCTTACCCTAAATCATTTATCACGTTGTGGCAGCCTAATGAGACCAAAATAAACAGACCCAAAGTGCCTGAAATTTTCTTCAGGGGACAACTTTTACTTGTATTATCGCAGTCTTTTGCTTGTAGTTGCACAGGCTGGCCACATGGATTCTGAAGTGGATAAGAGGAGATGCTCTGAGCAGTAACTGAAGAAAATTTATGAGGTTGTAAACCTCATGCAAGGGGCTTTCTCATCCTTGCATCACATATTAGAGAATATGAATGTAATTGAGAAATGTATTTATGTACATTATGTTTATTTTCTAGTAGTTACTTGCTGCCGGGTAGGACTGATACGAGAAAGGGTAGGCAGCCCTCACTTCCTCAGTACATCTGCACAGGAATGCAAAGGGTAGTGAAATATAGATCATAACTTTTGTGATTTGGGTCAAGAGGGTGAGAGGGTTGGAAATCTCTCCAAAAAGAATGATACCTTCAGTACCTGTGAAATACACTGTAATGTATTGTACTTAGTATTAGGATATTCTTTTTCTAATATAAAATTTCTTTTTGAAACATACATTGACCTGTACACACTTTTTATTTGCCAGTGTAATTCCAAAGAAAAGGAGTAGCACTGTGGAATAACTGAGACTTCTTTCCTTTTCCCCATTCTCTTTTCCCTTCTATCCCATCCTATCCTATCCTATCCTATGTAACTTTTTTTTTTTTTGAGATAGACACAGAAGCATAAAATCAGCTTTTATTCTGTAGGTCCTGCTTGAAGTATGAGGGTACTGGCCTACAGATATACAGATGGAGTATAAGCATATTTACTGCAATATGTGATTGTATCATAAGTTAAGGGAAGACCCTGATCTTTAGAAAGCTTACTTTCCAAATCTTACTGAAGTCAGTGAAATATGTTTCCTTGACTTTCATAAGGCTGAATCAGACCTTCTATGGTATTTATTACCTACATTAATTACTGTGGGATTTACCCTCCACATAATGTAATTGTGGTTGATATATTCTGATGTATACACATATTGAAATACATGTTGATGATCTTGCACCCTGATGAAAATGTGTTTATTTACGGAAATAAAAGCTAAAGACAGTGGATCCCTTCAGACCTAGCACTTGTTATTTCCTCTAATAAATGATAGTTTTTTTCAAGGAGGTACAGACCAAAAGAGGAATATAATCAATCTATTTGTTGCTCTTAGCCTAGAACTGGTGGAAAATTTGATTTGTGTGACTATGTAGTAACACTATTGTTTTGTATGTCAAGAAAAATAGTTCATTATTTAGATCATCATCAGCAAATGGATGTTTTCAAGAATGAAATGCAGTTCCATCATCTTCTTCTCAGCATCTCTATTCAGTCCCCTAAACTCTTGCTAAACCTATAACATATGCTGCTAGAGAAAATCCTGGGCTGTGAGAGAGGCTGAGTTAACGATTGGAGTGACATGCACTGTAACATCAGCAGAAGTTATTAGTTCCTACAAGCAATTTATGAGCGCAATCAAATATATGGATGACAAGAAGTTGGGGAAGAGCTACAGGATCCGAGGAAACAATCTGCATTATTAAGAACATAACTCTAGTGAAAGTATGATTAGCATACAAAACTGCAGACACGTCACTTCAAGATCCTTCTCAATGTCTCTTCTTCAAAACAGGAAGTGCATTTAAACCCATTAGAGACTGAACTCTATTGTGAGGTTTTATAAATGGAATTCCAAGTAAACGCATAGAAACTTATTGATGAAACAGCTTAACAGGTATACAAAACTGCAAGTGATACCCTTACAATAATTTTTGTAGAATCACTGGAAGGGTTAGATAGGTTTCAAAAAGCATAGGATTTTGGCCTTTTTGGCTCTTTTACAGTATACTAGTTCCATACAATCATCCATATCTTCGAATGGCAAAGAAAAAACTAGCGTGTTGGTAGGCTAGTAGGCTGTTACTGGGACAAATGTTCGTGCCAGGCCAAACCCATCAGAATCAATCTTAAACGTGATAGAACTGGTACAGTCTCAGGAAAAGGATGCAGAAAGATTGCAAATGAAGACTTCCTTGTTATTGGGTTTTGGATCCCCGCTCCATGGAAATACTCACCAAATGAGAAGAGGGTAGTATGACCATGGGATTTGGACTGTTCAGATTCACCAATCAAACTGTTCTTTCAAATGAAGAATCTTCTAATAAATAGTCCCTGCTCCGCAAAACATCTAAAGACAGGCTTTACATTTAATGCGAGAGTGATCCTGCAACTACAGCACAGAATGCAAATGACCACCCAAAAATATACTCATTAGTAGCCTCTACTGCCAAGTAAAGACTAACCCTCCTACAAACTTAGCAGCATACAGACGCTGAAGCAGAGAGCTTACAGTCTAAAAAGACCCTTAAATTCAGTGACTTCCTTAAACAAGTCCTTTGTGTTCCTCCTGATGTCCTCTGGCCAGATACATTAGCAGTAATAATAGCCAGCCTTCGTTTTTGCAGATAATTTGCCTTTGAGCACATTTACTAAATGTAGGGAAAATTTTGGCTGTTGCCTTTTTTTATTTTTTTGATGTGAAAAATGTCAATATCATTACTATTAAGAAAAGTACTCAAGGATATATTGAGACAGAATGTTTGTTTCTTGTTCTGTACACATTTGCAATTGTTGTGGCTTAAAACAACGGGCAACCTTTCTGAGAGGTCTGGGGAAATCACATGCTTTAGGAGTAAACCCAACCAGCAAAACTTGGTTCTGATTTGGGATAAGGATATATCCCTTTTATTATTAGAAGACTGATTTTGATATTCTTAAAGTCTGTTAAAACAACAATAGGAATAGTTTATAAAAAACAAACAGTTTGATGCAGGTATGAGATCAGAAAGAAAGTAGGTGCTTTCTATATCGTTGTCAAAAGGGAAACATTGATCTTGATTTAGACCTATATGGAGGATTTTGACTGCAATACTCCATTCTCCTTACATGAACATAATCCACCTGAGGAAAAAAAAACCAAAATCCCAGCACTATCAACTGAATTTCATGATTCACATCAGTAAGAATTCCTGTTCCTCTTTGAAAAATGAAGCTGTGAGGCTGGTATCGGTCAGATAAACCTTGGAAGAAAATCTGGCCTTGAACCTTTAACTTCTTTCACCACTATGGAAATACAGACATGAATGGATTAAAAATGCAGCAACTGTTTAGGACAGAAAATATAGGGCAGGAGAACAAAAGAGGAATAGTTAATAGCTAATTATGTAGACTGAATTTTGGCCATCATCCTTTAATTGACACTACTACTGTAATAACCAAAACTTCAGGATTTCTTCAGTATGTTAATAAGATGCTAGTTAATTTCTGAGTGCTGTTATAGCTTATACAGATGCTCAGAACAACTCTGTGTTGAGGGTTGCATACAGTTCCCCAGAACCTAGTTATATTTTGGGGTACTTAATCCATAGAATCGTTTGCATAAGTGTTTTGCAAAATAAATTTTCCTCAAAATGGCCTTGAGTAAGACAGCTATGTGTTTAATTCACTTTTCTGTTTTTGTGCTGTAACAGATCCTTTGGCACTGTGCAATTTCTCCTCCACTATTCTCTGTGATTCAAAAAACATATTTTAGCGTGTAAAAAAGAGTCTAAATGAAAGTGCTGAAGAGAACGTTATATAAGAGGCTTCTCAGAGCATTGATGTTACAAGAAAACAGGTTAAAGCCGCATTAGTTTTCAATATATAGCCTAATAGATGAGAAAACAAAGTGGAAATGAAATGGAGGTTTTGCCACTAGAAAAAAAATGCAATACCAGTGAAAATCATTTCCTACATATTTATATCTAGTCATGGCCAGGTTTTGATACAGGTAGTTTTCACAGACATTCACATTTTAGAATAGTACATTTTTAGAATTGATACATTTTAAATACGTGCATACATTAAGGCTAAAGTTATTCTAAACATTATCTCTCTACATATTAAGAGATCCTAAGTAAAATCATTATTATCTAACCGCAGATAAATTTAAAGGCTTTTTCTTCCAAATCTCTTTGGTCTTGACTCCTGACTGGTGTAAATTAGCATGGATCCATAAAGCTCAAAGCTATTTCTGTTTATACCACTGGAGTATCCAACCCTGTTTACCTGTCAAAACATAAGAACACCTCCAGAATAGCAAGCTCAAGTTCAAATCTCTTTAGTGTATCCAGGAAAAGAAAACATTCATAAATAGTGATGACTATTCAGGCTAACATTTTGTCTTTTTAACATACTCTGAATCTATATAAATTGTCTGCTGCATATCCAGCAGATACAAATGTATTGATACTTGCATGCGTGACTTGTTCTTAGTGCAGCATAATTATCAAGAAATAGAATCTATTTTTAACAAATAATGTGCTACGTGCAAAATGGGAGTCCAGTGGTAATTAATGTAATAACATGTATTAATGTTTCTTTCTCTTTCTTCTACTGCTTGGTGACACTAAATAAAGTCTGCCTTCTGAATGAGCAAAAAACTCATACATGAGGCCTAGAAAATAGGATGGATTGCAAGAGACATTTATTAAGAAACAAACAAATATCAATTAATCTTAGGCCTAGAATTACATCATAATTTTTAAGCATCATGATACAATTGGTCTATGTGATGTGAACTGACTCTGAAGCGACTTTGAAAGAATGCGTCTACAGAATTCTAAGGAAAAAGAAAGACATATGCAATTGTAGGAATAAAGAAAAGTGATTAGTCTTATTTTAAACGTGCTGAATGTTCCTTTGCAGTAAGAGAAGCTTCTAACCTTGTGCCTCTATTTAGATCACATTAACATGTGCTTTTCTGTATATGTTCACTAATATGCTCATAAGCCTGTCTTTTCTTTACAAATTACCAATTTAAATAGAAAAGGAAGTTTTGTACCTCTGTAAGCTTTACTATGCTTTGAAACATGGTAATCATCTAAAATCCAAAACATTATTAAATGTCTGATGCATGGCAAGCTGTTTAAGAAAGACAAAGCTATTTATATTTTATTAAATACTAATAAATAATTCATCCTCAAAGCCTTAATTGAGAATAGTAGACCTTCTGTTCACTCAGTTCCAACCCAGTTGGGCAGGGAAGCATTAGCTGATTTCAAAACCCTCACTCTTCCTCCTGTACAGCTTGGGCTGGTAGGTATCCCAGCCTTCAGGTAGGCATCGTCCTTTACACACTGCTCCTTGTCTCACAGGCGCAAAGACAAATTAGTTTTCGAGCAGTTCTGTCTGGTAATTCTGCTTGGACCGTGCTATCGCTTGAAAGCCCAGTCAGTGCCATGTGTTTGTACTGCAAATGAGAACAGGGTTGTGAGCTCCTTTCATCTCTGCCTTTCCACAGAAGGAGAAAATACTCAGAGGTTGTTCTCTGACAGACTGCTTTCCTGATCAGCTTTTGCAAAGACCACACATGGTCTGCATGAGAAGAGCTGGCATGGATAATTCTTTTTAGGACTGAACATGGAGACAAAGAGAAGTCATAGTCTGATCCTACACATTCCGTAGCATATCAAATACCTTTCTTCCTTGACAGCTTGTTGGCTCTGACATGTTGTCCATGCCACTGGTCAACCAATATCCATTCCCTTTGACACAGAACTTTGCACAGAGCAGCAGTCTACTTAGTTTCTTCCATTCACAGCAGCAACTCCAAACTCTCATACAAACTGTCGCACCTTATGCCAGAAGAACTAAGCTCCAAGCAGTCTGCAAACATTACAGGAACAAGCAGCAGAATCCTTTAACTCTGCCTAGTGTAATGAGGTGTTTTTCCCCTGGTTATTCAGTCCATAATCATTCTGTCAACCCTAGAGTCTTCTACTCCTCTCCCTTATTATAGCAACAGAAAACCTTCTATAGAAAAGGTACTTTTCTATAGATTTGGCGAGGCCATTAGGAACTCCAGCACTTTTCTCCCTGGCTTTTGTCTAAAGGATTTCTCTCTCCTTTTTTTTTTTTTTTCTGGATTCCATCAACATCCAGATCACTTGTTCGAGCAGAATAGGTAAGTAATTTATACAGATGTTCCTGTCTCTACATCACCTTGATCTCTGTCTGCACACTAATATAATCACTCTCTCTGATTGCTGGATTGATTATTCTACTTGTATATTCACTGCTCTAGATCTTAAAATATACAGACCACATAGAATTAAGTTCAATCTTACATAGAAATCTACTGATTCTTTGCTTCTGTTTTTGGTTATCAAAGAGATTTTAAATGACAATAAACAGAAATAGTATCACTAAGGAAGAACGGATTGATAAAGATCATCATTTCACACTGAATCATTTACTTGTTACACAGTAAGCCCTAAAATTACGTTTCCCTCCTGACACACATGCATGCAAATAAAATGATCGCAGAATTCATCTTAGGCAAAAATAACACACAGGTACAGTTCAACTAACCTTAAAGTCACCCTGGCACTATAGTCCTGCCTGGTTTGTATTTATATTCAACATAGCATTCAACATAGTCTCACTGCTGGCCAGTTCAAATTCACCTAACCTATTGGTATTTGTGTCCTCGAGGGTCAGCAGAGAAGTAGACCTAGCCTCCTTATTTATTGCTACGAAGCAATATATGGCTATTACAAAATCTAAGGATTCCCTGACAGCTCTTTGGAGAAATTCAAGGCTAATAATTTACATTCATGGTGCTGTTAATACCTTCTGCCAGGCTGAATACCAGTTGTTAAGAATTTGGCATATTCCCAGGTTCTTTTCTATAATTAGCTTTGCTTTCACTTTTTTTTTTTTATTTACAAATACTAATTCTGATGCATGAATTCATGATGCAGAAGTGGCAGGCAGACTCACTATTCCCCTTTTGAAGACATTTCTCTAAGACCTTCGTTCAAAAGAGCACTTCTCCAACACTTCAAAAAGGACTGAACTCACTGATGTTTTGCTGAACTATACATTCACTTTTGGAAGAAAGTTTAAAAAGAGAATCTCATTTACAAATTTGACTGTCATAAAGTAAAAGTCACTCGGGACAGCCACTGGGAAACATGCCAAATGTGCCTTAAGCCCTTTTTCTCTTAGACATTTTGCTCGTAGACTTATTTCTTAAGGGAAGAAGGCTTAGATGATCACCCAGATTGTGTGCGTGAGTGTCTTTCTGCTGCCAGCAGCAATTTCAGAAGAATTTCATAGAGGGGCCCAGTTCTCCAGGATAGTAAGTTTTGTGAAAATAAGTTTTCTGAGGAGGAAAGAGCTCTCCTCTCCTCTTCCTTCTCCTACCCTCCACCCTCTTAGAAGGAAAGACAGCAGCCTACAATCACACCTCATTAGCTGCTGGGGAATCCCCAAGGGTGCTCGCCCTGAGACTGGGGTCCAGCAAAACCAGCCTGCATTACTTCTTTGGCTCATGCATACTTTTCTCATCCCACATGGCTGTAGTAGCTCCTCTGCAGATTATACACTTCCAAGGTTAAATCACAATCCAAGGGGAAGAGGGAGGTCCTGTACGGTTTGGAGTTTGATCTTTACAGGACAACTGGCATTATATCTTGCTGTAATATCCTAGTGGGCACAAGACACTCATCATTCTAGTACATCGTACAGTAAGTACGATGTTAAATACTAGTAGATCAAGCTGAATTTCTTTTTTTTTCAGGGTAGGTTGTTTTTCAGGCATACATACATACATACAGATATACAGATATATATACATACACACATACACACACACTTACATACATAAAGAGGTAGTTCAAGGGACCAAAACTGTTGCTAGATTCCAGCAGAATATGTTAAATGTTTTGTTGCCACTGTTCCTGGCTGAAACTGTTTCAGATGAGTTTAAATGCATTTTGCAAACAGAAGGGGGTAAATGTGGGCATCTTGGCCCAGTGCAATGCTTCAGGAAAGCTGGTTGCAAGCTCTCTCTTATGAAATCCCTGTCGTCATAACACTGGAGTTTCTTTAGTCTTATCCTTCCTGGGAGAGGGAGATTGTATCACTTGCCCAAGTGAAGAGAAGATTACAAGTAAATCGATTAATGCCCTTCAACAAAACAGAAAAAAGTGCTCGAACACATGTTTCTGCAAAGTCTAGGCTCTCTTCCTCTTTATCCTACAACTTTGCTCCGTGAAAACTTTTTGTTCAATCTGGAAAACCTCCTACCTTTTTTCTGATAGAAAGTCCCAGCATTATTTGTTGAAGGGGGAAAGAACTCAAATAGTCTTGTAAGAGAGTCAGGGGAACAGACAGAGGACATCCTACCCAACCCATAATTCCAAGTGTCATATTTCCAAGTGTCAATACCCACTCAATACCACTCATAGCACAGTTCATGTCCTGCTTTTTTTCATACCTTGGGCCTGACACACTTTGTAGGCAAAGCGCGTTATTCCTCCCCTTTCTCCTCCAGAACACAGGATATGAAAAACAGTTACTTTAAACTGTTCTTAACATTATTTTTTTAAGTAGGAGAAGGTGCTAGACAGGTGTTGCCCTGACTAGTGTTTGGTGCCTGCACAGTGTTTGTGGAGCCCAGCATTCGAAGTTGGCTAGCTATAATTCAGTGGAGTAACAAACAGCGAGCAACAATGAAACGAGAAAGAGAAAGATGTTAGAGCAATAAAGTGCAAATGAAATTCTATGCCAGTAAATACATATAATACATCAAGAAGCCAAGAACAATAAAAAGAGGGACTCTCAGTACATGGTGAATTCCTGCTGCATACTCATGAAAATGGAATTTGTGAGCTATTGCAGGGAAATCCCTTCAGCCATTATCTCAATGAATGGATACAAGGTAAAGGCAGCTGTTAGGTGTCTCTTGCTGAGGAGGACAAACAGAGGATCATTATTATGCTTCTGAGTAACGTGGCAGTTTGACCTTGACTGGAGTATTATACCCATGATGGAGGGTATAATCTCAGGAGGTGACCTGAGATTGCATCTGTCACTCCATGCCCTCTCATCCCTTCCATGGCAGCCAATCAGAGGTATGCTTACGCAAGGAATGCAGGATTAAGAGCTTTGTTACTAAAGGATATTACTTGTTTAAAAGGAGAGTACCATAAAGATATTACAATAGCTTTAATATGAATTTTAATAAAAGATCTGGGATATGTAACATAAAGCAAGCAAAAGATTAAAAGGAAAACACTGAATAGCAGACTTTCCGGCGGCACAAATTAAAGTGTTCATGAGATATATGGCTCTTATTGAAACAACCTTTGCATGAGACTTTGGAAAAGGCAAAGTCTTCAAGATATCATTATAAAGGTTTATCAGCAATTTCTTTATTAATATCCCCATCCTTGAAGAAATTTGCTCACTATCTTTTGATGACATTCTAATTTTGATCCTGTATTACTGAAGTAAACGCGAATTTTGCAACTAACTGCAACTGGAACTGAATCAAGTTTTTTATCTTTATTACACTGATAATATTTGGAAGGCTATTTTCTAGAGTTCTTAAGTTTTCACTCGTAGATATTAAGTAGATATTAAACCTGTTATGTGTGAAGGGAATGTACGCTCTTCAGTCTTAGCCTTTGGGGTAAGGAATGAATCTGTGAACATTTTAAAAGAACATGGCAATTAGTTTATAAGTTACCCTTTCAATTTTGTTAAGTTTAACGCTTTCAAATCTCTCCAGAAAATGTATTTCTTAATGTACTGAATTGAAAATTGATTCATACTTACACTCATACCAGGGAAGCTACCTTTTGAGTCTTTTTACTAGACCTGTTCTACACGTCTTGTTGTTTGTTACTATAGACTGCATTGAGTGATTAGTACAGAATCTTCTAACTGTTGGAAATTATCTATATGATGAAACCCACTAAACTTTTGATTCACATGACAAGCATTTCTCTTCTTCAGGTCACAGAAATCTCTGAAGATTAGGCTCAAGTGTCCATCTCGTTAACTCTTACAGGAAAGATTTCATACAGATATATGAGTCTCCATTCCTATGTAAATAAATATTAACTGATAGCAGCCCTATTTTAGCTGAAGAATTCGAATTCTCATATTTGGCCCTTGCGGATCTGTCAGTTAACGGAAAAAGGGAGCTGGCACTGGACAGACTACCCTGAATGACTCACGAATTTTGAAGTCACAACCCAAGTCTTTGTATGAAGTTAGATCTAGTGCATAGGTGAAGGTGCCATCATGTTGCAGCAGATGTTAGCATTTTTCTGCCACATGTTTAATTAAGTATTCTGAGTCATAGATTCTACGTGAGAATTTGGATTTTAGACAGCTTTGATAAAGATTGCTGTTTTGGCATATAGTGCATTATTTAAATGCTTAATTTTAATAAAAAGGATCATTTCTAGCTCTCCTCCATAAACATTCTGGTGGCAGATGATGCTCTTACTGCTGATACAGAGTCATGGAAAAGAGTGAAACTAAAAGAGGAAGATGTCTGTCAGTTCTGTCCTGACAGGCAGAAAAAATGAGTTAGATGACCTAAGTATTGTGTTGGAACAAGTTGGGCGTTAGTTGGCATCTTTTGCCCTGCCACCATGGTGAAGGTCACCCAATCATCCAGATGGGGAATGGTTGGAGCATGGCATGGTCATAGGTCAATCCAAGCTTCTAGATCTCCTTTCCATGAAAGCCTTCTGTGGAAGGCTGGGGAATACCTGGATCTTGATTCAGTATGGAGTTATGTTGTGGGTGGGCCATACGGCTGGACCAAGGATTCCAAAACGTTTTCAAAGCTAGTAATGTATGTAATATATTTTGCTTTTTCTAACTTCCTATGTGCTGCATATTATACAACGGAAGACTTACCCCGCAATCTTAAAGGGAAACAAAACAGAGAATTGTCTGTGAGGTTGATCCTTCCAGCATGCCTCTAGGACCTGTGTATCTGCAAATGCAAAGAGATGGGAGGTCAATAGCACACAATCTTTTCGTCAACCACTGTACACATTGCCTACAGAAACTTACAGGCTTGAACTAGTGTTTCCTTCCCTCAGTTGCTGGAAACATGGTAGTCATCATTAAATGCTGCTGTCACTGTTGCAAATCTTCCTTTATGGTCATCCATTTTGCCCCAGGAAGCTTTTATGACTGAAGTTTTTCTTTCTATCAAACAAGATAAGATAAATAATTACTTCACTTTGCCTCACTCTACTTTTGCCTCACTTAGTTTATGAAAAGAGTTGCAGGCTAACATTCCACTGTCAAAGGCACTTATGTTTATCCCAGGTATGCACTTAATGCAGAAATCAACATTTTCCTAAAATCAAAAGTGGTCATTTTTGCTAGGAACAGAGAACACTGAGACACATGGAACTGAAGTACATTTGTAGCAGGGTAGGAAACTCTGTTTCTTGATATCACATTTCAGGATCTTAAAGATGAGGAGCTTTTTCACTGTAAATGGATGCTGATTCTTGCTGCTGCCTCCAGGAATATCAGTGATGCATACTAACGTTCATGACATATTTCTGAACTTCTTCAACTGCTATGGTTACGTTTTACGTTGCATAGGGTAAAATGGGGTGACTAAAAAAACCTAACAATTCATTGAATATTTTAAGAGACAATACGTTCCTCAATTAATTAGGTGGCAAATATTTTTGTTAGCCTCAATTTGGACAGTCCTACGTATAAATGAAATTCCAACAGGTAATCCTTTGTTGACAGGTTGACTTTGTAATCGTGCATTGTCTTCAATTGACCCAAATCAAAATATGTTCCTATACAAAGCCAGACATTATAAGGAAGAAATTACTAAGATTTTTTTAGTAATTAATTCAGTGACTGCACATCTGGTGATGTGATGGAATAAGCAGTTTCTTCTGAATACCATTTACCATTCCGGACAGTGTCAAATTGAATTGGTAGAATATTTTAATTTTGTCATTTCTCTGAAAGGTATTTGTAGGTAAGTCTGGGCTGAAGCCAATCCATAGCTGAAGTCATTGAACACACTGCCCAGCACTGTTCTTGAAAGGCTGCAGTTGCGAAGACATTCCCTGAAGCTCCCTAACTGTATATTGCCTGGGCAAGGGCACCCTAACATTTTCAACACAGACTGTTATTATGCAGCCTATCCCAGACCTGCAAGACCAACAGGCCAACCAGGGGTTAATTATGAGCAGAAAAGCCTTCATCACTCTTAAAACTAAACGAGCTTCCGGGACAATTTTATCCCACTACACCACAGGGGAGATATTTCCATCTTTATTTATTATACATATCACCACAAAGAGTAAAAATAGTACCACAATTCTATATTTCCAAAAACTGACTACAGCTGAGATGACTGAAATGAACTATACCTTTGTTCGAACTATACATACACCTACCCATATACATACCCATGCCTATATAAAAAGCTAGTGTGTCTACAACGCCTAAGTTACAAGGAAACACTACTAGTAAAACTGAAATCTGAGTATGTGAAGCACATTTTTATTTTGCCCAAGAGACAGCGCTTTCAGAATGATTATTGACATTGTATACTGTGTATAAACCGAAAAAAAAGTACTAGTAAATCTGCTTCAAAGAACATGGTTGTTATGAAATAACTGTATCTTTCTGTGTTTTCCCAAGGCTTGGTTATAAGGCTTGGTTAAGCATAAGGGTTTTAATTGTGTTACCACAATTATATTCATTACAACTTACTACTTAAGCAGTTTACTTAAAAGACATTGCTTAAAAGACATTTTAAGCTGACTTGTCAACAATGTAACATACTAGAGTTTGCATCTTTCAGTCTGCATGTTTTGGTTAAATACTTCAAATACTTGCATTGACTCTTTCCTACTGAGATAGAATTACTTACAACTGCGAATGCCCACACAAGTGTTTGTGCTGTTGCATTAAACTAGCGCATCTATCCATTATGTTCTGGTGAAGATGTATTACTCACTAATATCTTCCCAGAGCGTTACTACAATAATACTAATGGGACGCTAACTGCATACAAAGCACACAGGTACATTCTGCAGTGCATTATTGGGAGAAAAGTATTTCAGCTTCAAAGCAGATCCAAATAGTTTATACTTCCATTTGGACGTTACATTTCAAAATAGTAATATTCAAGGACAGTATAAAGTTTTTTAATTGTTGCTGTCTATAAAAATAAAACCACATGAAAAATCAAAAATATTTTTAAAGTACAGAAATCCTGTTGCATCTTGAATTCATATGTTAAAAAATGGTTGAATTGTCAGAAGGTTGCTTCATCATCAGAAGATACATAGGTTCAACTGAAGAATGGACAGTGCATCCCATTTGTTTGGCAGCTTGCTCACCCTGAGGCTATTGCCTTATCCATAGTCATCACAGAGGGCCATTTATTTAGTCAGTCAGTCAGGACGTTTGGACGTGCTTATGCCAATACCGATGAATCCATTTGGGGAACTGAGTCAAGTGAGGCCTCATCATAGATACAAAGGTAGAATCTGGCCAATTACTGCTCACAGGCTAGTAAGGTGCCTAATTAGGGGTGCTTCAGGAACAAAGCACCTGCATCATTGCACAGTATATGAATTCCAAAGTCATGTGAAACCCTGTGAGCTGTTACAAGTTAGGAAAACGTTTTGAGGACCCAAGATTAAAAGCTCTCAAAGGCTTTAAATACTGAGTTTGACTTGTAGATAAGATGCAATGTTTTCAGTTTCCCTAGGAAGAGCAGTAAATAGTCAGGGACGAAAAACACAAGGACAATCCAACTCCTTTTGTGACAAAAGGAAAACAGGAGCGATTAGTATGGAGAGACCTTAGTTAAATAACATGGTGTACCTATTTTCCTTCAAAATATGGTTCAATAATTTTAAATAAACAGTACATGCTACAACGACATAGGTAAATCTTGCTGGAGCCTGAAGACTGTTGTCTTATACTTCCGCTCTGGTATTACAAGTATTTGCTATTTAGTTGGTTATGGATATCTGGAAAATAGTTTGAGTGCAGAAAGTGCCTCAGGGATAAAAAGTTTGAAAAGAAAAATGTAGCCGTATATCATTGGCATTCATGAGAAAATTCACATTAGATGCCTTCAAATCAGGTGCTCAGGAGACAATATAGAGATCAGGAACAATGGTGTGCCAAGAATGCAAGCCTAGCTGGGACAGAGTGAGCTTATTTCCTGGCAGATGAAGAATACAAAAGTATCTAAGGCCAAATTCAAAAGATAATATAGATGTGTGGAAGTTGGAGGGAGGGAAAGCTGAGGCTGCAAAATGAAAAGGCTATGCATTGCACTCCCTGGATTATAGCCTCTTATCTGCACATTTTTATCCCTTTCCTCCTACGTGCATTCAACAGATCTCTCTCCACAATTAGTTATACCAATATACCAACACTGCAGTGAAACTCCTTTGTTAGCATCACTGTGGAATTTGGTCCAAATCCCTGTTGTGAAACACTGGTTTTTTTCACCAGGTCAGAAAGTTACTATTTCTGCAAACACGGCAACATTTTGCCATGGGTAAAAATGTCAATTTGCTTGAATTTAGCTAAGAGCAAAATCTCATCATTTTCTTTGCCTGACAACCTTTACCTCAGAAAGATGTCAGTTTGCTACCTGAACTGACTCTTTTTTGCTTTTACAAAACTAACAGACAATTGTGGCAGAAATGTGAAATGTTGCATATTTTCATGAAAACTCGTGTGACACCAGAAGTGCGTTTCTTCCTTTGTACATAGACTTGATCACGTGAACGGGATACTTAAAAAATATAAGCAGGAGAATAAAGTATATATCTCAAAACCTCAAGTCTAGTCATTACTTTAAACCTCACCTCAAGCTATGAAATAATGGACTAAACATTGGCACTTATGTTAATGCATTAAACGTATGTCAGATCATTTTAATGAATAAATAAAACTATACCTTATCTCCTTCTAAATTCCATTCAGGCCAAGAAAACAGCAATACAATTTCCAGCTTTGGGGACACAAAATAAAAGACTTTCTCCTCTATGCGCTAGGTGCAAAGCCATGAAGTCAATGCAACTACTCACATCCCACATTCAGACTGAAATTTTCCATATTTCAGATACCCAGAAAGAAAGATTTGATGAACACAATGCTTTTGTGTCCGTTGTTTCCAATAGTACTAGCTAGAGTGTTTTCAATGGGAAACAAGCCCAGCATGAACCAGTCAGACAGTAACTTAGCTTTGCACTGTGTTCAGAGATATATAACTGACCTGTATTTCTCCTGTTCTCATTTCAACCACCTTTTTTCCACCACAGTATTTCCATCTATTACTCTGAAATATGCACCTACATGTTGCAGACATCATATTCAGATGTTCCAGGAACATATATATCTTCCTCCACCATAGATAAGAAGAAAAAGTGACAGCTAACAAATATCTGAGGATTGAGTCTTTTTCTACTGATTTGTTGTCTCTAATGGGAAAACAATAAAAAATGATCCTGACTACTTCTGTAAGAAATATATTTGTATGAATTACATACTGTTGACAAATGGACATACAATCAGTATTTTTGGGGGAAATTGTAACGTTTCCCCCATGATCATATTTAACATGCTTTGTTTTCCATCTATCTATCTAGACCCACTATTCAAACTGTGGCATAACAATTATAATAAGTGATAGTGTTACATCCAGAAAACAAAGAGTATGATGGCACAATTTATCTTGTTACATTTCTTGATTTAATGCCAGTGTGGGGTTTCTAGTCTGAACCAGATTTTTCTTATGTCATAAATATTTCAGTTTTTTCATTTATTCTTGATTTATTTTGACAGCAAATAATCCCATGGAAGCTGCTGTTGGAAAGACATTGTAAAAATTATTAAGTGCCTGCTTGCCAGTGAGGTCCTTGTGCTTGTCAGAGTAAAGTAAGTAAAACAGTTGGGTTACTTAAAGGAAATATACATACATATATATATATATGCATATATACACATATGTATGTTCATAGTTACAATAATGTCCCATAATTTGCAATCTTAAAAGCAGGAGAATTATAGTTCTAAAGATATTAATCAATAACCCATATGAATAAGATTTTTGAAAATTACATTCTCAATACTGGCAGCAACATGTACTTGCTTCTTGGTTTCAGAAGACTCAGAGAGGAGAACAGCAAACGAGGAGTTTTTCAGAAGGATTTGTCCTTGTAACAAAGGGCAAGTACCTTGGAAGAGGATGGATTTGGTTGGCTAACTGGGTTCACTGGTGATTGTTCAGAATGTTCCCCCAGAAAGCGCATGTAACCTTGTAGCAAGTAACCTTGGAGGGTTTAAATTCTTTTTCTTTTGAGCCATAATTACCACCTTTGACGACTGCTGTACCTTTAAAAAGGGTTGTGGTTGCCCTGCACAAAATAACTCACTTGCTAAATGCATAGCGACCAGAAACCGGAAATTTTTGAGAGAGCATTGAGGAAAGTGGGACCAGAATAGGCAGCACTCCCATGTCTGGGAAATGCTTTCTCACCAATTACATCTTTGCTGCTAGCTATTTCTTTACCTGTTCTTCTGCTTCTGCAAATCCAGTCCTGTTTTAGGAAATGTGGCCTACATGCCCACATCAAGAAAAACCACCAAGGAAAAATGTCCAGCAGAGGAGGCGCATGCAAATAGAAACTCCAAGGAAGCATAAGGAGAAGCTCATAGGAATGCGAGAAATTGACTGCTGTTACAAATGTGGAGGTCTCCAAGCGTGATGCAGCTCTGCTGCAGCGCGGGAGGAATGCAACAGCATAAGCGAAGCACGATGAGCCAAAGAGCAAATAGTGGTTGATATCTACCAATACGAACTAGCAAGTATTCTCACCCAAGAATTGGTTTTGTTAACAAATGGGAATCACTCTCCTTCTAGAAAAGTAAGATGCTTTGCGCATCTTCACCCTGTGGTGTTCCTGGCCACTACAGAAATAAAGAGAGGTAGCAGTTGTTTGTGGTATATGGCATTACTTTTTTTCTGCAAGCAAGGACACTTAAGGGCAGTGTCATGTATCCAGGCAGAAACAAACCGGGAGACAGGGGAAGGCAGGGACATAAGGAAAGTAGAGGTCAGAGGAGGAGCAAGACAGCAGAAGTGGTCCAGATGATGGAAATCTTACCAATCTAAAAATAGATATAAGACACAGGCAGATTTAACATAAGAACTTAGTAAATAATTAAAAACCTAACTTAACTGGCAAACAGAAACAAGTGATAGAATTGACATGATTGCACTATTGACCTGGAAGGGTACATCTTGTTTAGGAAGGACAAGGAAAAAAAGGTAAGATTTTTTTTGTCCTAAATATCAGAGACATATATAATAGCTTTGAGACAAATATGGGAAAACAGGAGAAATACTAAGAAATAAATACGATGTAATTCAATAAGGACTAGTACAAAGTTTCACTCAAGTAGAAATAATCGATGCACACCTTCAGTATAAGCAGGCAGTTTAAAGAAGGGATTACAGTGGATCCTGAACTGAATACAGCTACAGAAATAACAATCATCATTTGCAAATGTGTAAATAGCAAATAGCTACTCTACATTGGGAAGGCCTTAGCTGGAATATTATGTTCAGACTTGGGCAGTGTGCTTCATGAATGCCAAGTATTTTGAAAGAATCCAGAAGAGACAAGAATAAGATGTTAAGAATTGACTTAAGAGAAAAAAATAGGATTACTCTAATATAAGATATGATAATATTCTTCAAATACGCAAATGTTATAGAAAGAAATGTCCACTGAGATGAGACAAATAAAGGCATTTATATCCAATGTTGGGAATAACTTTTAAACCGACAGCATTGTTACAAGTTTCCTGGTGAAGTTATGGAAACTTCACCGTAAGTCTTTAGGATAGACAAGTATCTGTTGATCACATTTCAGGTGCAGTTAAGCTTGTCTGAGGCAGGATTGCTCAAGGTACAAAAGTACCACCCAGCTCCATTTTCTGTGGTTCTACTTCAACAGAATTATCTAAATATGTTCTAAAGAACTCAAGCCATTTATACTTTTAAATGACACTGAAGTGCTTCTTGCAGACCCCAGATGTGTGTGAAGTAGGCCTTTAAGAAAGATTAAAAGTAAATCCTCTTTCAGCTTACTTTTCTGGAAAATTCAGAAGTTTCTCAATGTTTGAGCATTCCCCAACTGAAATGGCAACTGGCAAAGGTGCAGCAGCTTGATACGTATGCCCCCCCCCCCCCCCCCCCAAGACCAACTACAAATTTTAGGCTAAGTTTATAAAAACTTATGAATAGAGCTTGATCCATTACGGAAGTGGAATGATTTCCAAAAGAACTGAGTTTCTTCACTGTGTAAAAAGCTTCTCTAATTCATACCAGTAACAAATGTAAGGGCTGTATGATATTTTTTCACACTAGTATGAAAAATGAAGCAAGTGAGAAGAGAATATGGATCCATGAATGTGGATCATAAGCATAATTTCTCAGCAGAAAATTTTCAGCACTTAGAAGGTTTAGAATGATTTTATGATTCTGTAAACCCATTTTATTGAGTGATTTCTAGTTTCAGCTGTTTTATGAACTGATTCCCAACAGTGAATTACTAGTTTGCCCTTTAGGAGTAAAGGCCAAACAGATTTTTTTTTCCTGATTTAATTCATCATATGTTGGCTGAAATGTCAAAGGAAATTAGAGCAAATTGTTATGTAAACCCTTACAGGTGCATGTTTCACTTCTTAGGAATGAACCTTAACACAAAAAAGTTTTTTGTTTTTTACATAGTGCATGTATGACATTATATTGCCTTCTCCATAATTGTGAGAGAGCTCATTCTGCATCAGTTACAGATTCTGTTACCTAACTTACATTCATCAAAGGATCCCTTCTGGGATCAGATGCCAAATCTGTGTAAGAAAAGAAACATCCTAAAGTATGACTAACATTTAGAAGGCAAGATTAGCACACTTTTGCCCACACCCTTTCTCCTAATCCAGCAACGTTCAGTGAACGGTTCAGCGATTTTGCTTTCTCACTTGGAAAAACTCACTCCCGGGCAGCAATCTCTATGTCACGCACAGAGGATGAATGGGTCTCAAATATTGCATATATCTTACATCGACATTTTAAGCTTTCTGTTAATTTGGTAAATATCTTTATATTGAAATGACCCTGTCTTGACCATTTATTACATCTCTAGTGTCTAACTCAACAATGGTGCAGCTGAACGTGACTTTACACAGGGAAAACTGGGGTATTTGTTGTGAATCTATACTTTAATTACCCAATATCTCTTACTGTTTTTACAGGATATCAAGGTAGTCGCAGGAAGACACACTTTGCTTTCCACTGATTGGATGGGAGGAATTTTTGACCTTGGAAAGTGGAGATGGTGTTGCTATGGAAACTAATAATTCTGCTGCCATTCCTGAGCTGCAGCACAGGTAAAATGTTCCATTATTTGTGATTGATAAATCTTTATCAGTATCATAATTCTTTTAGAAAAGAGATACAATTACCAAAACTAACAGTACTTCTTCGCATGAGCAAGTGACTAAGGAGCTTTTCATTAGGACATCCTTTAATTTTCAGCAACACAAGCTGCTGCCTTTGAACCAGAAAAACATGTTTCAAGATCACAAGAAAGCTCTACTCCAGGTCACAGCTTTTAAGAGATATTCGAAACTGTAGCATTCAACCCCCCCCCCCCCCCCCCCCCGCAAAAATAGAAATTTGTAAGTACCCTTCAGAGGACTGTCCAGTCATGCAGTCAGCATGAATAACCTGCAATGTCATTTCTGTTGTTTAAGGTCTATTCCCTGATTGAATTGCAGAACCCCTTAGACTTTTTGTTTGGACTGTACAGATAAGGTTCAGGTCCCAATAATGTTATTGCAGAATCCACAATGGATTTTTGAAAATCAGACCATGACTTCTGACTGGAACCTACAGGGTTTAGGCACTTCTCCCATGAAGCTGCTGCAGGGCAGGGAAGTTACTTGGTTAACAACATGCACATGACAGACGTTTCTTAGCCATGGCATTACTAACTCCCAAGCAATCTAGTGAAGCTAGGTAAATAAAGAACCCCTTAGTGCAGTGTATGGGAGGATGGCTGCAAGGATGGTTTTGTTTCCACACTTCAAGGATTATCACAGTCTCAGAATGCATCCATGTTAGTAATACATCTTTAAATCACATTTCACTTAAGGAAAAATAAAAACATTCATTTATGAAGTCCAAAACAGGTAAGAATGATAAAGGTTACCAAAACATAAGTGCTAATAATGAAAGGAAATCTTGCTTAATGCCCAAAGCGAATATAGATGTTTCCTCCTTTGTATCCAGGTAGCATGGTGGCAGACCATTACACAACCCAAGCTGTCACTGACTGAAGTCCTGGGCATCCCTTCTGCCCTTAGATTTTATTCAGAGGAGAAAATACAGTTGCTAGATGCCGGACTGCTTTATCCTCTATCTCTTTCTTCAGTATTCCTGGTGCTTAATTAAACCATCAACAGGTTGCTAGCATATTGCAAGGTAAAATGTGCTTTTCTGGCTGGCTGGGCATTATTCATAGTTAAGAGTTTGATATTTGGAGTTTATTCTTTGAAATTTTCTTCTAATTCAAAACATGTAACTTGACAATCCTACTTCACAAAATCATATAAATGGGATTAACTCATGCGAGCCATTAGAGACTCATCTGAGACCAGATAGAAAATAGTAACGGAACTCTCTGAGGTTATAATGGATTTGGGATGAACTGACCTTTCACACTGTCTATGACGGAAACCTTGACAACTGACTTTTGTGCAGACTACAATAGTATTTTAAAATACAATTTAAATTAAACCAGATAATAATTTGTCTAATAGGTTACAGCTAAAAATGTAAATCTCAAGATCTGACTTTCCGTTAAATCAATACTAAAAGTGCCCATTTCAGTCACAAACAGCCAACATGTTAAGGATTTCATATTAAAAGACTTGCAGAGATTCCAAGTAAACAGTCACTCATTTAGGCCCAAGTATGCTGAACTGTACGTAATTCCAACCTGCTTAGGAATCCAGTCTTTCCTCTAATTGTCAGTCAGTCTGGCACAGCCATGCTGCTGTCACCAGCCTCCTCCCTCATGTGAATACCAGATATAGAGTGGTATGTAAATATTAGATACATGGCAGATATTCTTCCTCTCCCACTAAAATGCGCTGAAAGTTCAAAGTCAAATGCTCAGCTTTGGTCCTTGGTCAAATTAAGATGGAAATGCTTGGGTACCAGCACCTCTCCTGATTCATTGCCCTCTTTGTTAGTCTAAGTACTTGTACCAATTTTTAAGAGTATAGGATGCCCCTAAAATTTCGTGATTGCTTTTAGCACTTCTGAAATAGACAGGAGTCCTGAAATACAAATCGCTGGAAAAGCAGTAATGTTTGGTGAGGGACAAGATATTTTTACACTTATGTTTCGTGATTTCATTTTTCAAATTTCTTTTCATTTTCATCTTTCTTGTAACAGGATCATCTTTTAATGAGTATCCTGGGCCAACAGAGTTAAAAGAGATTAGGAGCTAACTTCTACGTTAACATGTTCAGTTTTGTGGAGACTTAACAATAGATAAAAATTTAAACGTTCCATATTCTCAAGCACCAAGAGTAGATCACAAGAGCACATTTGTCCTGATCTTGCCATCATTAAAAGGAATAGCAAAAGCCCCTACTGAGTTCACTGGGATAATTTATACTCGGGTGTAAATTAATTTATGTCCATTGATTTCAGTGGAGTTATGCTGATTTTCACCACATGACATTCAAAAATATGCTTGATGGTAATAGTCAAACTGAAGTTATGGGCAAAACTTCTTTGATATACTATATGAATGTTTCACATCTATTTAGACGTAATGGAACTGAGAGGGAAAATTAGAAAGTAGGCACGATGTTGTGCAGAGGGTCTTGCGGGCCCTGGGCTGGGACCTGGAAGACAATCCAATTTGTTAGATGATGTTAGTCAGTCCTTTCTTCCTTGTTTCTCCTTCTGTTAAACAAGACCTTCAGTATGAAAATAACAGTGATCCAGACATATTTTAAATGTAAGGATTAAATGCGCTCTAGAGCAGAGCTAGCTATTATTGCCAAGAAAATGGCCATTCAATTACCCAAAAATAAAAATATTCTCTATGTTCCTAGAATCTGTGGAAAGAACATGGAAAGAGTAATATTCCCTCCAATTCTTATTTTCCAACAGAGTTTTTTTTATGTGACTCACATATTTATGTGACTTTTGGGTTGTTGTCTTTTTTTCCAACTGCCTTAAGGGATAGATTAAAATAAAATAATGTATGCATACACAGCGACACAGTGAGGGAATAGATTTGACTTTTTTGCATAACCCACTGCTATTTAAATGAGATAATCTGATCTAAACAGAGCACCAGAGGCAAAAAGGGTGATGAAGATGAACTCAGAGATCATTATTTCAAATTCTGTGTATTTGCTATACGGACACATGACAGCCATCTCTTCACGCTGTTGCTGAAATTGAAACGCTGCTTGATAATAATATGTCAAGAAAAAACTCTCAGTTTCTGGATTAGAGATTCAGACAGAATTTTGAAAAGGCAATGCAAAAAGAAAAGTGGCCAGAAAAGTCAAGAAAGAAAAGAATTCTTACTTCAAAACAAAACTACGTCCCAAGTTTTCTCTTATAGCCCCTTCTAACTTTTCCTCTGTATTCTAGAACTATTGTGCAACGCTAGTTGCCAACAATATCAAAATGAGAGGAGCTGTCTTATGCATGACACAACAGGCTGCAACTTGGAAATGGGTGCCACACCTAGTTCTGCTACAGATTGCCTGTGTAACGGTAGACTAGTCATTCATCTCTCTTGTCCCTCAGTTCCCTCATTTGTCAGTAAGGATAATTCTGCTTATTTCTTTCTATCTGTCTTGCCTGATGTGCTTGCAAACTCTCCAGAATGCTGCCTTCTTATGAATATGGGAATTAAAAAAAAAGTTTCAGATGCAGTTACAGGCTCTATCCAATGCTGCAATGCAAATAATAATGGGAATTTGATCATAATAAGTTGCAAAAGCCATTTTCCCACCTTTTCCTATTACGGGCTTTAGGAATATAAGATGTTACATAAATACAGGTTGCAGATCTTAGCAGAGAAGAGAAACAAGCATTGCCTGATTTTTCCAATGGCTGATCTGAAAGTATGATATTGTGGGAACAAACAAGACACCCTAAACAGCAATATATGTACAGTCCCATTTTGGGACCAATTTCACTGCAACTAAACAATGCAGCCACCTACTGAGCCCAGCCACTGAGCTTCCTTGTTTCAATCTTTCACTTATTCAAAGCTCCTTGCCATTTGGAAAGAGGAGAGCTGTCTTCTAATTATTTTTGCAGTTTCTGTCTTCCTCTCGGACCACTTATCCTGATTTCTCTATGTCCTTCTCATTCCCAAAGGCTGTCATGACCCTTCTGTTATGTGACTCCCAGAAACCTCTGCCTTTCAAATACATATATGCAGTCTTCAGTTTTGGGATTGGCTTTGCAACTCTTCCTTTGCTCTACTGATGGTCTCTATCTATGACAGCAGCAAATTTTTTTTCCAGATTTAAAGATGAGGAAAAAAGAGAGGGTAAAAAATACCAGGTCCTTAAAATTAGCTGCAGAAAATATAAATACTGAAATCCAAACTAGCTTGTCTGAACCTTCATCTTGGAAATGGGACTGTAACTACTTTTTTACAATGTCTTTTGGCTTACTGGACCAAATTCAATTGAAGATGCAACAGCAACCTCCCAGGCTGTATTTTGGCCCATCATTTTGGAAGTGCTAAATTAGAGAAATTTCCTGATGTAAAGTGTCCTGATACTCCTTTGGGTCACAGCGTGATGAATATTGAATACATCACATCCCACACTCTGCCTGCAGTCTCTTGCAGATTTATCGTTAGCATAGCAGCACCTTTAGGAATGGAACAACAGACCATATATTTTAAGACCAGTGACATCTTTGCTATTTCTGAAAGCAAACTGCGGAGATGAACTAGTCCTGTCTGGAAATGTTAAGATGTCTCGGAACATACAGCTGCAGTTGGAGACCCATCGATGAGTCAGAGAATAATAAGAACTAAGCCTCTCTTGGACAAGATGGAGGTTCTCATGACATGGGGAAACAGTGACCCTGAAAGCTGTATTTCTATAAATGATTTCCAAGCACCTAGCAAGAGAGAATGGCTGGTAATGCACTGATCTTCTCAGGAGAGTGAAAAGTAATATTTAATTTTATGGGAATGTGCCATGTCAGTCAACTCATTTTCTGACACCAGTGAACAACAAACGTACTTTGGTAAAACAAAGCTAAAGAGAATACCTAATGCCCCTGGAAGGCAAAAGGGTGGTGAAGAGCCCCAGAAAGGCAGATAGTCAATATCCCTGTCATTTCCAAGACAACTAAGTTTTTTGGCTATTTGCAAAATGCAGGGAGAAGGAACGTGACTGTGCCTGGGGATAGATGGGCTATGACATTACTTAGTTACTTTGATTGATGTTAATAGGCTTCACCTATTCTATTTTTAGAAAGACTTCATTAAGATTTTACTAATTACACCACAGCTTCACTCTCCTTCATACCAAACAGATTAGAGTACTGTTTTGACCGCATCAGATGCTGAAGAAAGAGACTACCTCAAGGAGGTCCTTTCCTAATGGTACAAGCTGCTCCTCCAGTACTGCAATCCATGGCACTGGCTAATGTAGGCTGCAGAAGACCTTCTCTCTCATCTTCCTCTGGTATCACATCTGCCTTTCCCCTTAGATGCAGTGGTCCCAGTTGTTTTTGGGTCTGATGTGGGCCAGCAACGCTCTAGCAAAAACTTATTTCCAGGAATTGCTGCATATGCACTCAGGTACAATGCCAGGACCAAACACTTATTGAGCTAGCAGAAAAAATATTATTATCAAAAAGGTCATGAGAACGTTTGCAAGATGGAGAAAAAACATGACAGACAGGAAGGGAAAATTAGCTATTTTTCCAATCTATCACCCTGTTTTGTAGGCATCAGATTTGGGAAGTGTTATCCCAATTATTATCTTAAATGGGAGAATGGGCCAGTCATAGACAGTGAACCGGTCTGCTCTTGTTCATTTCTAGAAGGGCTTACACAGAACTGGTCCCACCATCTTTAAGAACAAGAATGAACACCTTCACTATTTCCATTTCCTGTCTTTTATCAGAACCACAATGTGTTACTATCCGAAGGGCAAAAAACAGGCAAGATAAGCCAGTATGTGAGACATGTGAATATTTCTCTTCATTGTAATGCGATGTAAGAGAAGAACCCTCTTTTGACGAAGAGGTACTCAGGAAGCCTGTGCACAATTTCCTACTCCGCTTGCTGACCACATGAACTGGATGATGTTACAAAGCACCATGGAGTTAAAATAACAACTTCCTTCCTTACTCTATTTCAAAAGGGATCCATTTACAAGAGTGTGGTTTCAGCTACTACGATAATGAAGCACATGTGGAAAGAAATGACAATACAGCAATAATAATAATTTCAATAAAAAAGTGACAACCTGCATCAGTAGCAGTTAGCTGGTGTGATGCTGAGAAAGACTCATCATTGTTATTTTTATGCTTCCACAGATTGCAATGGTAGTCTTATCACTGGCTATGAAAAGGGAAGAATTAGGGCAATGCTGAGCAATTCAGAAAACCACACCTATTTGGAGATTGTAAAGAGTTTTTTTCAGCTTTGCATTAAGACACAAAACAATCAGAAACCCATCTCCCAAGCAGTTTTTATTCTGAGGGGGACAATGAAGCGTATTACTGAGATGTTTCCCCAGTATACCCATATCACATCAAGCTGACCTGTTAAATACAAGGAATGACAAATCGTTTAATATTATACAGCGCTGGTGCAATCAGCATTACAGAACAGTCTTCCTTATACTTCATTTCCAAGAAAACTATCTTGTCTTTTTCAAATTCCCCCAAGTGCACAAACATATGGCAAAAAAGAGGTTAGAGTTCAGATGCTTCTTTGAGGGTCAATACACTTCTAAATTTTAGGTTGCATTGATTTAACTGTCAGAAAGATATTACTTACAGTTCTTAAAGTTAAGTGAAGCATTCATGGAAGTCATTACAGGAGTTTTATGTTTTCTATATAAGACTACTGTAAAAGTCTCTTCTATAGCCTGAAAGGCATAACCCATTTATATAGTCGTTTAAATAATTATTACTTCCTAATCTCTTCAATTAGTTACTTTACATTAGAGGAAATATGTTTTTTCTATATCATGAATTTTACACGGACCTTTCTGTTTTATATCAAATCATTTCATCTCTTTGTATGAAACTTCACTTATCAACCTTAAAAAATAATATTCTGGTACTTCAGAAATACTTTGGTTTTCTTCATTTTTTGTATGCAACAGGTTCAAAGAAAATTCAGTTGCACTTTATTATCACTGCCGAAAAGTTGAAATTAGTAGGTGATTAAGCACTTAAAATATTTTGAGCATTTGCTATTGCCAGCAATAGAAAATTTAACTACAAAAGATTAAGTAAACATGATAATAATATGGTACCATAATATGGTACAATAATAATGAGGAACCTAAGTTACTGAAGTTAGGCACACCACTGTCTTCAAGACAAATACAATTCTTAATATAAGTCTTATTTCCTGTTTCAGAGGTAAAGCTGGTATGCCTGTTGCCATTAGCATTAAGCAAAAGTACATGAAATTTCTATCCAGGTTCTATTCCTGGACCTAAGTAACCTCTCTTATCCAAATTGAATCTTGTGGGACGCTTCAGTTTGCCTGAATAAGTATTTTCCAACCAAAAAGTATTCCTGACCATTTTCATATAAGCACAGAACAAGGTGAAATTGTACATCTGCTGTAGCCTCCCACGTTGCACAGGACGTTTCTCTTGAGCTACAGTCTTTTTTTGATTTTGCTCATGGCTAAAGACCATTATAAATAAATCTATAGCCATCGCCTATGTTTGATCTTTCACTTCTACAACAAGCCTAACTTGAAGAAACTGTTTTGCATCTGTCATCTGAAGCTACCATCTCATTTTCTCAGCAGTTTCAAATAAGTTCTCCTTTTCCTTTTCCCTACTAGCGTAGGGTACTTCATTTACAAATGTTATAGACAAACGTTATAAATCTTGTATGTTAGCATATAAATGACAAATTGAAA